>NC_141694.1:1324793052-1325478052 GCF_964263255.1 Lissotriton vulgaris
TCTTACTGTGGAAACCGAGAAAGGTAGATTAAAAGCACCCCTACGAATTGTTCACATTGGTAATGTACAAATGAACATTATGGTGGACTCAGGGTCACCTATATCCATCTTATCTGATGAAAGATTTGATCAACTTTGGACGAATGCGTCATTCATAGAAATGGATGTTAATCCTAAAGGATTTGGAGAATTTGATATTAAGATGTTAGGATACTTTCATGATATCCTTGAATACAATGGTTGCCTCTTAGTGAACATGTCAATCACTATGTTTCAAAATTACAGACAATGGGCCTGATTACAAGTGGCCAGTTAAATTGTGACAGTGCAGGGATCAAAGTTATAAGGAGTGCAACGTTTAATGCACCTAGTCTTTACCTACTTTAATTAAGTTCTTTCCAGATTGTCGTACTGCAAGCACCGTTTATTTCCCAAAAAGTCAGTATGAGCAATCATCACCACTCTTAATAAAATTGAACACTCATCATCCAGCCCATGTCTTTACCGTCAAAAGCATTCATGCCAACGAACCCAATTCAGTCCGGCGGCTCCCTTTTTTTGAAGCCCAAAACATTCATTTATTTTAGTTGTCTCTCACCTAAAATTGCCTCTGCTTCAAAATAAAAAGTCAGTGGGGAAAATACATTTCCCGATTTTTTTTAAATCTCCCACTTTCCACTTTTAAAATGTTGCCGTGCAGGCAAAACCTTTTCTTCATTCTTTTTATATTTAAAAAGCAAAATCTAAAGAATACAGTAATAGAAAAAAAATGTAAATGACAAACAACTTCCTTATTTTTAAAGTGTTTTTAAAATCCTCTGTAAGTCCTTGCTTCACATGTAAGCCGCCGATCGACTTCCCAGCATTAAACATCTCACGCAGCACACCAGAGTGCCAGAGGCGAGGTTAAATCTGCGATAGACAAATGTAGGAGCAACCTTAAAACCAGGGTTATTTATAATTTCATTGAACACTCTCACAAATGTACTGCACTTACACGGTTCAAAAAACTGATGTGTACATGCATGAAAGATGAAAAGGTCCATAGAGATAAATCATACATATTTAATTATATGGGAGATTGAACATTCTTTTAAAAGGTTTCATAGATGCATCTCAATTGGCTCCATTCCCAAGTTCTCTCCTGATTCCTTGTATTTACAGACTGATAGTTGAGGAAGCCAAGAAGCAGCGTGCCAGTGCTTTCTGTAGCTTTTTCTGTGCTGGCATATTCAGCGCAGGTGCTGCTGTTGCTTTGGATGCAAAATGTCCTCTAGGCCCGGACTGGCCATAGCGGGCACCGGGCAATCCCCCGGTGCGCCGCAAGGGTGGAGGCTGGTTTTGAGACCCTGGGGGCCGATTTTGTTACAGGGCCTTTTTTACAGCATAGCTGCAAAATCGGCCCTGCAACTAAATCTGCCGAAAACCGGCCCTAGCAAAGGGCTCGGCGGCACCTCCAACCCCCCCAGTGGCGAGGGGGGAGCCGGCCGAGCACTTTGCCAGGGCCGGTTTTGGTTCCCAGTCCGGCCCTGATGTCCACCCACAGAAGTCGAAAGGCAAGCCCTTGCTAAACTACGCAACTATGTTACCTTCTATGCGCTAAGACATCCCTGAAATATGGATAATGAAAAGGGTAAGCTTGGCGAGCAGACAGTGGCGGCCAACACAATGAAGAGGTGGTGAGGCAGGTTGAGGGGGGACAGGGGGGCGTGGGAGTGGGAGCACGAGGGGAGGTTAATAATAATGAAAAACACTTACCTGAAGCTGCCAGCTGCACTACTCCTTGATGCTCTGTTGCATTCTGGCTCCAACAGACACTGGGACAGCATCAGAGACTTCTTGTGTATTCCCCGCGCTGCTCTCATGCTATGAGAGCAGCACAGGGTTTGGTCTGAGTGGGCTGGTTTGACGCTCCGCTCAGGAAAGGGGGTCTGTGCTGTTTCTCCAACCCGGCTGTTCAATGGAACCTGGTTGCAGAAACTTATGTGCACATGTGTGTTTGGTCGGCCTCTACCCCCATGGCCCCGCCCCTCTCTACACACGCTGGCTCAGAGATGGCAAATGAAATTTTTTTTTTTATAGTATATTGTTTTTTTAAAAATGTGCTGCTGTGAGCCAGTGGGGCGATGATCCTCCGCCTTTGCGAGCAGAGCATGAACTCCGCTCGCCTTATCATCGACCTTAGAAGAGGCATTACAAATTCCCCCAAACCCAATAGTTTTAATTGTTGTTTTTGTATTTCTGCTGTCACATTAGAAATATGTGGTCTTCAATTGCTGGATAACTGGATTAACTTGATGCATACAGGAAACAGGGAATGAAATGTAAAAATAATAGTTGTTTAGTTGGTTGGAAACTGAAATATAGAGACTTACTTTAAACAGTTATTAGGGATCTTTTCAATGAAGTGGCGATGTAGAAGGATGATAGGGCGGAAATTACCTGTGCAACTGCCATTAATGTAAACCCTTCATTCACGACAGAGGTCTCCAACTCCACGCCAACACTGTCTCCAGGTTGAGGGATCTTTGCCACCGTATTCGGATGGAGTACAAGTCAATTCACAAGGCATCTTCACATAAATCATCAACTATTAGTTCAAAAATAATGCACCCCTCATTAAGAGCAGTTCCAGAAACTCAGCTTAGTTTGCCAACAGTCACAGGAGCAACTGTAATTTCAGAATACATTAAAGGAATTACAGCAGCAGCTATGACTTTGCATAAGAGAAAGTGAGGTTTCCTCTCAAAAAGTTAAGAAACAAAGGGAAATCCCTGTCAGGAGTAGCTTACAGTAGTTTAGGCAAGCACAGCAAAGTGCTGAGGGGGGTGGCAGGGTAGTTGTGCATGGAATGCATTAACCTCATAGGAGCTCCGAACGTTCAGCGCCCAGTGCTGAACGTTCGAAGAACGAATGCTGGCCCGTCGGTAGTGCTCGCCACGACCGTTGGCCGACGACAGCACTTAAGGGGTTAACTCGCTAACTAGGAACACATACTAAATAGAAAATGCATAAACATGTTGCAAAAACGAGTGAATGCATCTCTTTCAGCTAATGCAGAAGAATCATCTCATGGTCCATCGCCTCTCCTCTCAGTTCCACAGAAAGCATGCAAGATGACATAAAGTTACCTTCAGTAAGCCTACTCTATTAGCTGTTCAACGTCCCATGGTTCAAATGGACTAGTCTAATAAATGAAACATTTTCTATTTGCAATGTCCTGGTTAAATCATGTGAAAACTCTTTCCCTCCAGCAAGCAGTAATTGAATTAAACATTGTATTCATTATAACACATTGCAGGTGACGATCTAATGCGATGAAATCAGATGGTTTGAGGAAAGAAGGAAATCCATTTTCTTGTAGCTACACATTTTTCATTGATGACCCATTCTACAATTAAATATTAAGATGAAATAAGCATTTATAAAAGGCATTATTTTAGGGAAAGGAAAGAAGAGAGAATAAATTTGAGGCCTATACATGTACGCACACTAGAAATTAGAGCCTTCTGTTGAATAATAAGCTGCACATTTATTTTAACACATTTAAGAAAAGCACATTTCTCTACGGTTTGTCTTTGTCAAACCATTTCTACATTATTGTCAAGGCACATTTTAAGTATACATGTAATATTAAGGGTCCGATTACGATGCGGACCCGGAAAGGCTACGACCGACAGTCAGTGCCTTTCCGGGCCGCATCTCGGTTTACTTTCCGACTGCCGCATTACAATGCTAGCGGTCGGAAATGTATTTATTTATAATATATATATATATATATATATTTTTTTATTTCTACAGCAACAAAACCTTTTAAATAAGGAATGATTTAAAGAACAACAGCATTGTGTCCCTAAGAGTCATTAGGATTGGATGCATGCAGTAGGCAAAGGGATGAGAAGGCTGATGGATATTAAATACAAAATATCCATTCACTTTTCTGCAGAAGGTTATGTTAAGATGAGAAAAACCCAATAAAGACAAAAAGTAAATTGATTTTCAGGATAATGGGTTGTTTTTTTAAAGTTCTGTTTTCCTTTATGTGTTTATGTAACTTATGGGCAATACCATAATTGCAGTTTCTAGAATTTGAACTACTACTCCAATGATGTGTTATGTTGCAACTATGCCATCACATTTATAACTATGCACAATGAAATTAAATAGATGGGAAGCAAGTTATTTATCCTAACTTCTTGAAATCCCCAATTTACTAGTTGAGAATCTATCTTGAGTTCTTATAAAATGAAATTCTTATCCTCTTAGATACATTCTTATTTTTCTTATATCTGTGACACAAATAAAATTCTTATGGCACTGAATAGGTCATTAAATTAAAAAATGTACAACTAGTTTACAATGAAAGGTCCAAAAATATCAAAATAAAAGTACAATCTACAGAGGCAAATATGTTTTAGCAGAAGAGCATGGAGTACTGTCCTGCTTGAGAATGTGTACATGTATTGTGTGTGATGAAGAAGTGGAATGGTGAGTGAGGAAATAGAGAAACTGATATTTAGAATGTAAAGTGTGTTGACTGGGTGTTAAGTCTGACAGATGACTGTGATTGATGCAGATGCAGACTGCTAGTGGACGGCTAGACCTGTTAACTAATAAAGATATGTAAAGTCACTTAACACTAGCGTGTGAGATGGTTCTGTTTACTGAAGACATCTACAGCATCGCTATCATTGACAGATAAAAGGGATCATGATATAAGACTGCTGGTCTATGGTAACAATAATAATTCTTCATGCAATCATTAGTAGAGCATTGGAAAGTCGAGAGCACCATTGAGAACAATGAAGCTGCTCATGTCCAATAACAGCTGGCACGAGTCTTCTGGTCTCACATTCTAATGTTTGTTTTTATGCTTCTCCCTTTTTTTCTTAAAACATTCTGCACTATACCCCTAAGTGGGTGGAATGTTCATGCTTTGTCCTTTATCATTTGGAAAAGGACATGGGTCAGATGTACAAAAGTTTTTTTGCGTATGCAAATGGGTTTTAGACCCGATTGTGCCTGCAAAAAACCTGTGGCCCATGTACTAATCCTATTTTGTGAACCTGTGGCCAATGTACTAATCCTATTTTGTGAGTCGCAAAGCAATTTGTGACTCGCAAAATAGGATTAGCGACTCGCTATTAGGGGGGGCATTCTAATGGCGTCCCTTCCTAATAGTGACTCCTTAAACTATGTAAGAATGTTTTGCGGCTGCAATTACAATTGCAAAACACTCACAGTTTAGAATCCTTCTCAGAAGGGTGGTAAAGCACCCGCAAATGGGAAGGCGTTTGTGAATGCATGCACAAATATTTTTAAAAGGCAGGCAGTGGTCCCAGGGACATCATGAGACATTTCCTGACATTCCTTGTTAGTACCGAGGTGTGCAAGCATTTGCTGGGAATTATCCACGTCAGTGGTGCTTAACACATTAGGGTTATTAATGCAAAACACAAAAGGATTAGCAAAACTCCATAACTTGTGCACAACCAGCATGGATCTTAACCTTTTTTCAGTTTTATCATATAAACTACAACTTGGAAGTGATGCATTGTTACTGGTAACAGAAATCATGACTCAAACCGCTGTGCACATTTATTGCTTTCACTCTTGAAAAATGATTTATTGATGCACTGAATATATTGGAATATGAATGTGTGTTTGTGTAAGGGAAGGAGGTTAGCAGAATATTCTTGTTGAAAGAAACGGGTTCATGATTGTGTAACTCAATAGAAAAATTGTAAGAGGCTGTGACAACTTGACTCTAATATTGTTAACTCCATATTGTCTGTTATTTAATTTGATTTGCGTCCTGTATTACAAAATAGTCTGGCATTTGGAGCCCTTTTCATGTTCTTGATGTGAAAAAGACTGAGACAGGTTCATAGAAAAGGCTACCTGAGATAAAAACATTTTAGCTATTTGAAAGGTTAAGATGTTAATAATGCAAACAGAATATTTGCAGCCAAATCTTTGACAGAAGCCTAAATCCAATCGATGGTTTGCTGAAAATTAGATTCAGACAGATGGCATTATCCCTGTGAAGTAAATGCAAAGAACACAAAGCCAGAAAAAGTTGCATCTTTACAAGGTGAAACACCTACAGACCAAACACTCCGAGAAGGACTAGATTAACCAATGCGGTGCCTACCAGTTACTGATGTCCTAGTATATCAGTAACCTTGAGGAGCAAACTTAAAGGAGCTGGCACTTGGGCACTCATATTTAATCTCTGGTTATTTTAAGGATAAAACGGATCTCTGAGTAACTTCAGACAAACCATAGTGAAATGTATGTCTGCAGATGGTTGAAATTGATTGATTAGTTTATACCATTTTGGGCCTGTTGGGCTTGGCCCTTTTTTCAGGGTCATCCCAGAACTTTTTGCCTTCCTCCGGTATTTTTACTGACCTGTTGTTGGTGGTTTTATGACACTGGGCACTTTATCACTGCTGATCAGTGCTAAAGTGAATGTGATCTCTCTTGTAAACTTGATTGGTCTACACCTGTTTAGCATACTTAATGTACCTATAAGTCCCATGTATAGTGGTATCTCATATACCCAGGGCCTGTAAATTAAATGCTACTGATGGGCTTGCAGTGCTGCTTGCGCCACCCACCAAAGTAGCCTTTCAAACCTGTCTCAGTCCACTGCAGGGCCTCTGCGCACAGTTTACTTCCACTGTGAAGTGGCATATAAAGTGGTTGCCACATCTGCAACATCTCTTTAACTACATATCAGTCACCCCTAAGGTAGGCCCTAGCTAGCTCTGTGGGCAGGGTGCGGTGTAGGTAAAAGGTAGGACAGGTGCCTTAACTGAGTGGCATGTCCTGATAATTAAAACAGCCTATTTGGCTTCTCACTACTGTGAGACTGCCCTCTCATAGGTTTGCATTGGGGATTCCCTGATATGTGCTTCAGTGGTAATTCCTGACATAAGAGGGGTAGTGTGACCATGTTTGGTATGTTCGGAATAGTAGTGATAAATCCTGCTTATTGGTGAAAGCAGATTTAGTATTACTATTTTAGAAATTCCACTTTTAGAAGGGGCAGTTCTGTGTGCTATATGTCTTTTTTCCCTGCCTGGATGTGTATTGACTGACTGGTTCTGACTGTCAGGGTAGAGTGGATGTGTATTCACTTCAGCCAGTCCCTGGGGGGGTTGAGGTGTGCCCTGCCCTGCCTGGGTGACTCGGCGCTAGGCTGAATAGACCTTGGCTGAATTTAGAGTAGCAGGAGGAGTCTCCCTTGCTCCTGAATAGGCCTGGTCTGCATTTGGAGTGGCGGGAGGAGTAGCACCTGCATCTGAATAGGGCTGTCCCTGCCTTCCACAATGCTGGCTCTGGGGCCAAGGCTTACACTATGAATGGGGGGTGTTGTCCACTTTTAAATGTATTTTAAAAGTGCCCCAAGAACATAGACATTGGGGCTATAAGTAAACGGGCTGTGACCCCATGTGAGGAGAGAAGACACTGTATGGGACGTTGGACCCAGGAGAAACCGCCTTGGGACTGAACTATTCTGGGGGGGGGGGGGGTTAATCTACTGCCAATTGGGCTGAGATAAAGACTGCCACTTTGCACGGGGACCCTTGTGCTGGCCATAATATTTGTGGTTGTGAGCTAATGCATTTTTCTGGATAAAACAAAGGATATTTTTATATACCCTTGTGTGGAGTTTCTTTTGTGGTGTGAGAGTGTGTTGTGCAAATGCTTTACACATTGACTCTGGAATAAGCCTGACTGCATTGTCAAGCTACCGAGGGGGTGAGCAGGTGTTTTCTTCAGTGTGTAACTCCTTTGCCATGACTAGAGTGGTGGGTTCTGTCTTGTTTAGGTGCATACCCTAGCCAAACAGAAGCCCCATTTCTAACATGGCCATATCACAAAATGTGATCCCTTGGAGTACTAAGTTAAGACACAGTCTACGCCTCTATTTTGGGTTGACTAGTGTCTTATATAGCTGAAGAACTAGGGCAGCACTATTTTATCGCCTTACACCATGGTAAATGGTTACTTGTCACAGGAACCTTTAACCACTTGGCTGCTAGGCGTTTCCCCCCCCCCCCCCCCCCCCTGTGCTGGAAATTGCCATTTTAGTGGCACCATGACGAGCTCAGCTCGTCATCAGCACACAACACCCATGGGTGATGACGAGCTGAGCTCGTCATCAGCATCGAAGGGGTTAAAGCATATGCTGTTGTTAGTTTGAAATATAGCAGCATTTGTCGACATATCCAAAGCAAACTGAACATAACCCAACTATGGTGTGCAGTCTCAATATCAACACCAGAATATTGATGAGACACAATATCATGGATAAAATATTGAAAATAAAATTAGACAAGTAGGTAGGTCTAGCTTGTTCATGATTAACTCCACATATGGGTACTTGATGATATATAGATCTTTAAGGTATGTAGACATTGAGTTAGCAATAGTAAATCCATACTTTCTTATATGCATTTACCTTTCAATGTTTTGTGCCTCAATCTTCTATTATAGAGTCTTAATAACAGACACAAAATGACATAACAAAACTATTAAAACATAACAGGACACATTACAACAGAACAGTCAACATGGATCAAATCACAGCATTCTTCATTTAGGTAAATGAATAATTGTATCTACATAAGGTAAGTATAAAATACCTATAAAAAACATTTTTTATAAAATGTCATAATCAATTTACATACTAATTTTTCAACACTCTTTTCATGCTACAAGCTTATTACACCATTCAGTATTTGGAAGCATAACTAATGAAAACCTTTACGAAGCACAAATTATGATAGCAATTGTTTTCTCATCAATATCAGTGCTCACATTACACATTTTAATGTCAATGTCCTTTTTCTTAATACCTAAAACTACTTTATTAATACAAGTGTAAGGAATTTCTATGTTAGCGTTTGTCTGTTGTTGTTCATTTATGCATTAAGAAAGCTTATACCAATAGCTTTATTAAACTTCTCATTAGTTCATCTGTGGTTAGGTGCCATCATCAATCTACGTCTAACATTGTGCATGCTTTCACAATGCAGTACTTAAATCAAACTTTATTTTGTGCATGTTCTTAAAACATGATAACTCATCACACATGTGTCATATCCATATATTATTGTCACAAATCATTTTTCCAATGTAAATTCATTGAAATCAGGTGAACAATAACATAAGATTAGGATTAAGGTTTATAGAGTGCTCGAATGCCGAGGCGTCTTGTGGCTAAGTGAGAAAAGAGAGGGAATGCAAACAGCTACACCAGCTGTTTTATGCCGTTGGGAACAGCCACGTCTTTATCAACTTCCTGTTTGGTTGGAGTCTCACGGTGGTAGGCAGTTGGTTCCATAGCCCAACTGCACAGTGCGATAGACTCTTCCCTCCCCATCTGGTTCTACAGACTTTGGTGGCAGAGATGCGACCTGTGTTTGAGGATCTAAGGCTTCCAGTGGGAATGTACCAGTGGAAAAATTTACTGAGGTCCGTTGCCCCTCCCCCATATAAGGTCTTGTGAACCAAGCATACCGCCTTGAATTCCAAACACTGCTGTATTGGGAGTCAATGCAACGATTTAATGGCAGTGGAGGTAGAGTGCCCTTTTGGGATATTCAGTAATATCCGTACAGCAGCACTTTGTATAAACTGCAATTTGGCCTTCTGCGCCTTGTCAATGCCTAAAAATAGTGCATTGCAGTAATCTAGGCATGATAGGACTAGGGCCACTACCACTGTTTTTCTTAGCTCCTGCGAAATGAACGGAAACACCTTCCGAAGAAGCTTCAGTATGAAAAAACAAGTGGAGGTTACACGGTTTATCTAGGCCGAAAAGCAAAGTTGGTTATCAAAAGTGATTCCCAAATTCTTAACTTCAGTAGATGGTACTGGACAAACACCTGCATCTGTCGTCCACCAAGTGAGGTTCCACAGAGACAGTCCGTTACTAAACTCCATCACCTTTCATCTTATCCGTGTTGATTTTAAGATAATTATTGCTCATCCAGCTCATGATGTGAGTCAGACAAGCATGGAAACTAGCGGCAAGAGGCTCTGACTGTTTAGATGCAGAGATGATAATCTGTGAGTCATCTGCGTAAGAAACAAACGAGAAACCATGCTGTCTTATGAGACTGGCGAGTCGGGTGACATAAATGTTAAACAGAGTTGGAGACAGTGCCGATCCCTGTGGCACTCCACAAGGGAGAAGGAAGGGTTCAGATTGTAGATTTTCCCAATGTAATACATGTTCTCTATCATCTAAAAAATGAAGAGAGGAGGGACAGAGCCACATCCCCAATCCCCACCGCCTTCAGCGGCTGCACTAACACCGTGTGATTCATGGTGTCAAATGCTGCTCATAGGTCCAGGAGGATCGGGATAGCTCTCCCCCCCCCCCCCATTTACCTGTCTCTCAATCTCCTCTGTTGCCATGACAAGCGCAGTCTCTGTCGAATAACATGAACAAAAGCCATGCTGACTTGAATCCAACAGGTTGTTAGCGTCCAGATATGACATGATCTCCTGGTTTATCGACCTTTCAAGAATTTTGGCTGCAATCGGCAGACACGAGATAGGTAGATAGTTCTTGACTTCCAATGGATCAAGCGTCAGCTTTTTCAAGATTGATCTGATGCATGCTTTTTTCCAGACCGACAGATAGCTCCCTGATTCAATTACTTGATTTAGAATGGGAGAAATGTCTGCTAATAGACCCAGAAACCACATGCATAACAGTCGGTGGGCATGGATCTTTCGGCGACCCTGACTTGGTGGATAGCAGGAGTTTGTTAACTTCGTTAGGAGTAAGTGTGCTGAAATTTGGAAAATAACAGTGCAGCGTCTTGTACTCAATTGTAGTAATTGTACCATTTTTGTTTACCTGCCTATTGTTCCGAAGTTCGTCATAGATCGTTTGGACCTTAGTCTGAAATGAATTCGCCAGTATATTGCAAAATGTGGAGTCCGGGCTGAATAGAGGGTTGTGTCATGGTTTTGATAACACTTGGATATTTTTAAAGAGCTCCTTTGCGGAGATATTGGCCTCCTCTATTTTTGCAGTATATTAAGTAGTTTTTGCTTGAATGATAGCTTCTTTATATTGCTCCAGCGCTATATTATAGGATGTCTTGAGCTCTCTACTATACTCCGTTCTCCATACACATTCAGATTTCCTGCATACAGCTTTCAGTCTTTTCAGCTCAGGGCCATACCATGACCAAGTCGCCTGCGCTCTTCTTACTTGGAAGACTTTCTCGGGTGCCACCTTATTTACTGCCATAGCTATCCTGTTGTTGAACTGGCTGGCCGCCTAATTGTTGTCAGGGACCTGTGGCGGAGGACCGCAGTTTAGGGCCTGCTCTAACTATGTTCCTTGGATTTTATTCCAGCATCTAATTTTTATGCTAGTTGGTTTATTTGTGACGGCCTGAGCCGACTGTGTAAACTTAATGTTAAAGTAAATCACCATAGGGTCATCCATGGAAGAGGGTCCGTTTTGATCACCATGACATCAGTATTATTGATAAAAATGCCATCAAGTGTGTGACCAGCAGAATGTGTGGGTCCCACCACTTTTTGAAGAAAGCCATAACCTGCTAGAATATCAAGTAGCCGGCTAGTGTCGGAGTTGTTATTGAGTTCCAGCTGATAGTTAAAATCACCCAAAATAATGAGTTAATTGGAATCTGTACAGGATTCAAGCAGAGTCGGTAGGGCTTGTGTAAAGGGGGCTCTGGGACCAGGCGGCCTGTAGAGAAGTATTCCATGTAAAGTGGAGGTATTGTTAATTTTCAGCACAAAGTGCATTGCCTTCGCAGGTAACTGCGTTATAGACTCTACGTGAACCTTCAGGTGGTCACAAGAGATTATTGCTGTCCCCCCTCCTTTGCAGCCTACCCTATTTTGGGTAACCAAAGAGTATTCTGCCGGAAGGGCACTATTCCAGTCAGGGTCCGAAGCCTGGTTGGTCCATGTCTCTGTCAAGAATACTAAGTCTGGCGCAGAGTCCTGGAGCAAGCATTCTAGATTATACTTATGTTTTCCCATGGATCTTGTGTTGAGCGGTATACATTTTAGCTGCGGTTCATGCCTCATCCCCCTTTTACAGCCTGGATACTTAGTGCTGTCAGTTGCATTTCCTGTCCTTGTAAATACGGCCCCTTTACACGCAGCACTTTGCGTGAAAGGGGCATTATGGTGCTGTGGGTGTTCCCACGCAACACCCATGGAACCAGACACATTTCCAGATTTCTGAGGAATCGTAAATCTGGAAATGCATGTGAATGCTACGCCTCCCCAGGGAGGCGTAGGGAGGCGCAACGAGGAGAAATGTTTCATTTCTCCTCATGGTTTCCTCTTTCAATGCGTGCTGCATTCTACAGCACACATTGAAATAGGGAAATGCCTGTAGTAGTAGTTTACGTGCAGGAAAGTGACCCTTCCTGCACGAAAACAATCTCCCAACGACGCAGGTATCCTTGCACCATGGTGCAAGCGTGCCTGCACCGGCGCATGGCAGTTGTTTGTGCGCCAGCGCAGGGGGAAGCACAGAGATGCGACATATTGTTGTAAATATGTTGCATCCCTGTGCTATGAAAGTGACTCAGTGTGGCGCAGCCAAATGGTTTGCCAAATGGACTGAATCACTTTCTTGTAAATCTGCCCCTCAACATTCTCTAAAAACCTATCCAAACAAGCACTGTAAAACATAGACAATTGAATATGCTATTTTCAATAGCTGAATAAATGTCACAACACACTCTGTTAGATGCCACATGGCATAGAGTAGCGCATGCAACGACAGTTAAGAAATATTCCCTAGTAGTGAGACTACACACTATAAAATGAAGGTCAAATATGGCACGTTCCTCACACTCGACAGGCGTCTCCTTGAACGGCTTCCGTTGTGGAAGAAGCCAAAGTTTAATGGAATATTTACTACATTTCCAGTAAGTTCGCCTACAGCTACATACGGGCATTTGATATTCGTCTCAATGAGTTTATGAATGTTTAGGTTGCTGATGGTGTAAATGTATGCTACGGCAGGGAGCGCGTGCTTTCTAAGATTCATACTTGCAAGCACTCTGCAGCGAGGAATGAATTATGCACGGACTGACCAAGGCCTCGACTGTGACCGCGTTCTTAATGAAAAATAACACGTTTCCCCTGCTAGGAGCTGAAAATGTCCCTCAAGTGCGCACGTGTGAGACATTTCATTTAATCCTTTGATTGCCACCAGCCGTTGGTCTCGAGGTGTGAGGGCAGCTCTTTGTTTCCTGCTTCCAGTGGGTCTCCGGGCCTTTCACCACCCCAGCGTCTCTCAGTGGCTCTTGTCCGGGCTCTCTGCCCTCTCACAGATGACCTGTCAGGGCTCCCCACGCACGCAGTCGCTCAGGCCTGTAAAACAGCTGCTCTCACAGCATGTGCGGATATATTTATTATTCGTCGACGGCCGGCGGTGGAGTACAACTTGGCTCCCACGTACCCCGCGCAGGAGAGAGAATTGAATGAAAAACAGGCCCCTGAGCACGCATCCACTTTGGATGGCGTCTCCTCGTGGGCCATAATTTTTTCTTCCCTGCCAACTTGTTGTCACATTGAGTGTTGGTGGCCCGGCTTCCACTGCGCAGATGGGAAGTCCTTTGATTGAATGCCCTCAACGAACAATCCAGAAACAAGATGTATTTCTACAGTTACTGCGGCCTTGGCTACCGTAGAGATGAGGTTGGCAGTGGTGGTTCGACGTGATACCTCAGGGTGAGCTCCGAAGACCAAAGCAGTGGGCAAAATAAAATGTAAATTCATTTAAATTAATTTTCTGATTATTTAACGTGCAATGGACTGTATTTAGTTAGTTCTTGGAAAATACAGACCTGTATGAGAGGACTACAGAGCACATGGGTGATCTATATGCTATTTCAATAAGGTAAATAGAACTCACTGGCAAATGGGCACAGGCTATCTCCACATACAACTGTACATGCCTGCAACACGTTAAGCGTGCAGCCATGCAATTTGAATTGCATGATGGAACAATGCATGCTTGAACCACATGGTCTAAACCACGACTGTTTTTTTACAATGCATGCCTTTACCACGCCTGCCTTTAGCACACAATTTCCTGGTAAAGGCATGATTGGTAAAGGGACATGTGTGCTAAAGATCATAATCCTGCGTCCAGCCCTGTTAACTGTCCCTTTTCCCTTTCCCTGTCCTGAGCCCTAAAAATTAACCTCAGGCAGTAAAAACTACCCCGACCACAGCCCCTCTGTCGTGAGTCATAAAAAGTCTCCCCATCATCCGTAAAGTACCCCAACCCAGCCCCCCTGCACTGAGGCCTAAAATTGTCCCAGCCCTTAAAACTGTCCCTATTCTCCCACCCCGCCCTGAGCCCTAAAAACGTCACCTACCCCTGTAAACGTCCCTGACCCAGCCCCCCAACCCTGTGATCTAAAACTGCCCCAGCCCTAAAAACTCTCCCTTACCCACCCCACCCTGAGCCCTACAAACTGACCCACACACTAAAAACGACCCAGAACCCAGACCCCCCCCCCCCGCCCTGAGCCATAAAAACTGGCTCCCACTTCTGTGAACTTCCCCAAAACAGCTCCCCCTGCCCTGAGGCCTAACACTGTTCCTAGCCCTAAAAACTCTCCCTTCTACCACCATACCCTGAGCCCTACAAACTGACCCCAAGACCTAAAAATTACCCCAACCCAGCCCGACAGCCCTGAGTCCTAAAACTGATCTCTGCCCTATAAATAACTCCACCCCCAAGCCCTAAAAACGATCCCCATGCCAAAAAAACTACCAGTGATCGCACCAAGCATGGTTAGGCTTGCATGGAAACGGCACACGTTCCTGTCCCTGCGTTGATAAAGCCGTTTCCCTGCATATTGTCAAAGGGAACATGAGGCTACATTACCTGAAATCACTTTATTTGGCATTCCTACCTCAGGCCACATGCGGAACAACACTATTGTGGCACAGATTTACTAAGGCTTTGCACCAGATTTGCATTACCTTTGTAAATCAAACCCGAAGCAATGTGTTATGCTGGAATTTACTATCAAATGCAAATCTGTATTTGTGTTGGACATGTGAATAAAGTAACACAAAGTTGTGCTATGCTCTACTTTGCATCAAAGGAGCATTCCATGGGTTATACATGGTCATTTAGAGACACGGATTTGTGTCAAAATCTTACACCTCCTCAAGGAAGGCTTAATGAGGAGAAATGTTTTCATGTATGCTTGTTTTTCTTACTTTGCATGTATGCTGCATTGTAGAGCACAAATATAAAGCAGGAAAAGTGTTCAAATATAGCTTTTGTACTGCAAAGGTCCCCTTCCAAACCAAAACGATTCCGTACAGAATGCAAACACCCTTGCATTATCGCACAAGGATGTTTGCGTTGGTGCATGGCAGTATAAATTGTGCCAGCGCATGGAGAGAGGGAAACAGCGCCATAGCTTAGTAATGCTTCTTAAATTTGTGCCTTCTCTTGCACCAAACGTGCAAAGGTCATGTACACAGGCACAGAGCTGCTTTCCTTGGCTACCAGCAAATATTGGTTAAGAGTGTAAAGGGCTTATTTGTGACGAATTGTTAGAATTACGGACTTACTGTTACACCCACTGCCTATGATGACATTTTAAATCACACTGCACTTGAAGGCATGTTTTAATTCTACAATCAATAAAATGATGATGTTTCTATGGACAAAGTGGAGGAGCAGACTACTTCTAAGAAAACTGCAATTGCAGTAAAAGTATGGGACGGATACTGAGGAGCTAGGGGCGTATGGGCCATTGTCAATGTTAAACATCGATTATAAGATATTGAGTAAAATCTTAGCAGGCCGGTTGCATGATCATCTGCCCATGATCTTATATAGCGAGCAGAATGGATATATCCCACAGTATAATACCTCCTAAAATATCTATAGATTGTTTCATCTTCTGGAGGAGACGCCGGAGGAATATGCCCAAGATGCCCTGGCCCTTTCAGTTGACATATGCAAGGCTTTTGACAACTGGGGTGGTCTTACTTACTGGAAGTGATGAGAAGAATGAATTTGGGCATACAGTGGTACAGGTGGGTAACCCTACAGTGGTACAGCTGGGTAACCCTCTTGTATGCGGATACCCTGGCTCGAGTCAGAGTGGGAGGTGGCATCTCTGAGTCCTTTGGGGTGTAACTGAGTTTTGCAGTGGGGATGCCCCTTTCCCTGATGCTTTTTGCGTTGGCAGTGGAACCTTTTGCTAGCATAATGAGGGCTGAGGGTGTGCTTTGGGGGATGCTATTGCACAAAGAAGTTCATAAATTGTCCTTGTATGCTGACGACATGTTGATATACCTCAGACTCTCTGACTTGGGTATGCAGTGGTGCATGTCCATGCTTGAGGACCTGGTAGAAGCATCGGGACTTACAACCCTGCATCCAATGGGCATTGACCCAGCTGAAATATTTAGGGGTGTATGGGTTTCATGGTGTGGAGTACACAAGGAAGACCAATATGGGGGCTGCGCTCCAGAGACTCGGAGGAAAAGGGAAGGTCTGGTGGTCTCCTATACTCCCCATTTTTACAAGAGTTGCTTTCACTAAGATGGTGATCCTCTCACAGGTTTTATACTATTTCACCAACCTTCTGATCTGGATTCCCTGGACTTGGATTCAGGCCCTTGATGCTCTGATTCGGGAACCAATCTGGAATGGGGAATAGAAACAAAAGTCTCTTTCGGCACCACATCGGAACTGGGTGTTCCTGACATGCAATTGTACTTCCTGTCAGCACAGGTGCAGTGGATGGAGATGTAGCTGGTGGGTAGAGATTTGCAGACCCTTGGGGCATTTGCAGGACCCCAGTGCAGTGGTACCTTTATGGCCTGGTTATTGGGACAGGTTACAAGGGGTGCTCCGTTATCGTGACTTCTGACCTTTGCAATGAGATGCTGGTAGGCTTTGGAGGCGAAGCTGCACTACCCGGTGCTTTATGCCCCAGCGATTCTGTTGGTGGGACTCCCTGCATGTCAGGTAGGATACTTAACCCCTTCCATGCTCATGACGAGCTCAGCTCATCATGAGGCACAGTGCTCGTGTGCTCATGACGAGCTGAGCTCGTCATGACCACACTCATTTATATAGATCCTCAGCACAGAAGAAGAATATCTCAAGCAGCGATGGTGTTAACGGAGCATGAATTAGAACGGTGGCTAGATGCAGGCATAGACACTGTAGGGGACGGAATGGTGGGGATGTTGGTACCCTGGAGGTGTATTGGGTGTTTACCTGCGTAAAAAAACTGCGCGAGCGGGGGATTGGTTTCTTGACCTAAAATGGTCCTGGCAAAGTGGGTAATTGCACTGCAATGGAGGTCGCAGGAAGGCTCCCGCACACTCGCTGGTGATTGTCCCTGGAGCTGTGGGCCAGGGCGGAGGCCGCAGCATTGCAGGACGAACGGAGGGGTGGCGTACGTCTTTTTTTGCAACATGCTGGGAGACGGCCCTCCTGTTACTTGACTGTTGATGTGATGCCTGTTTATGACGGGTGCCTACCCTGGGCTGTTTTTCTTTTAAACTCTTTGTTTGAAGAAATGGCAATAGCGACATGTTTAAAATAAAAAAAATGCAGTAAAGTTATGGATTTATGCTGTTTCCAATCAGTTTCTATTACTACAGACTTACTATTGGTCAAATGAGGTGCTGAGTCACCCTTTAAGCGCCCGTGATTATAGATACAGTAGGCATTGTCTGTACACTTTTGCTCGTGACATTTTACTAGCCCCGATGAAATTCAGTTTACACCAGCATATTCAATCATAATATGTGACATTTCACAATTTGAGTACTATGCGAAATACCTGAGATCATGACATTATGCCATATCACATAACTGAGATTTTGTTCAGCTAAAAATCCTCTCATGGAAGCATGGGAAGAGGGTGAAAAAACTAAATGCGATTGCCTGTTGGTCACATCACACTCAATTTTGTGCTGTTTTCTTTAGCGCAAAATGCGTCATTACACCTAAAGTGGCCATAAGGATGCATCTTGCACAAAAAAAGAGCTCAAAATAGCAGACAGGCACTTTGCGTAATAACATGTAATTTCATGTCATTTGTGAAGGGTCCTGCATAATTCCCGCAAGGGCAATTATACAAATTTCACCCAGGATTACTTTTTATTCCAGTGTTTTTCTGCCTTACATTAATGGAATTTATTACACAAAAGGTATTGGATAATGATGCCTCTATAGAAAACAAAATCAGAGGGAAATTACCTGGCCACTAATTCACATTACTGCTTTCTTATTCAGCAGATTTTAGGGTACAACATAATCTGTTATTGTACCTTACTTTACTAATTGTATTTTATTTAAATCACCTTCAAATACCATCATTTTTCTTTGATGCATTCAAAAGATACATAATCCATTTTTCAGAAAATAATTCATAAACAGAGTAAAACAAATGTGTGCTCAATATAAAAAACATTAAAATATACTGCAAATCATGCACATTTTCACATGGTTACACCAGTCAAATTTTGTTAGCAAACAGCCTGCTCATACCAAAGTTATTTGCACTTGCCTTTTTTTATATATATGAAAGCAGACTAACTACGGGTAAAATATTATTTTTGTTCTCTCTATGGGTACATTTTTTTGTTAATAAACCCTGACAAGAGTCCAATGCAATTTGATTCCCTCGTAGACTGAAAGGAAAAATGCTGACACGTTTCCAATCCCCTTCTAAATTTGGGGATTATCGTCAGGGCTGAACCACGGTGTAATCTATAAATTTTTCAAAAAATCATAAGAGGGGAGGGTGAAAAAAAACAACACCACAAGTTAAAACTCTATTTTTGTACTTACCTTCTATAGAAAACAAGGCATCTGAGCTGGTTAGCTCACTCTCATTCAGTCATTATTTCTATTTGGCAACAGTAGCTGCTAACAGGGAATGGTGGTGGAGGGGCAGCAGTGCGGGGGGGGAGAGGGAAAAAAATATACCACTTACCTTTTTGCCGGCCGCCACCTCTCCTCCATCGTGTTCAGCTTCCTTCTTCCTGCAGTCACGGCAACAGGAAGCACCCGGCTCCCTGGCTTCCCTGAGCCAATCACAACGGCGCTCCGACGGTGGAAAGGGAGGCTTTGCACGTTCCTCACCAGGCTGTGTAATGCAGCCTGGTGGGGAACATGCAAAGTGCGCATGGTGGCTTGGTTGACCCAAGAGGGCTAGCTAAACAGTCATATACACTTAGGTAGTGTTCAAACCACTCCTCCCCCTGTGCCATCAGCCCCGCCAGCCCTAACCCAGCCTGCAGCTAAAAAAAATATGTCATATAACTTCGTTATTATAATTTTTATTTTTTGCTGCTCTGATCTGAGACCGGTGGGGCGATGCTCCCCTGCCTTAGCTGAGGAGTCGCCCCTGTTAGGCAACCTTAATCAATATGAAATACTTTAACTAGATATAAAGAGATACTTTCACCTGTTTAGGACAATGCTTCCAGGTGGGAAAGTCACGTGCTTACAGGATTTAAAGAAATAAATTCAGATTCTAAGTAGAGTCTCTTCTAGAACTAACAATCAGTCGCTGCTGGTTCATCAGAGGACGTACTATCGTCTCTCTGATGCTACAGTGCATCAAGTGCAGTCACGTGATTGCCAGTGGATGGAGCTTAGGTTTTCTGTGTAATATAATGTGAGCTTGCATCAATATGGGAGAGCGGCTGACGCACCTATTTGATGTCCTACTCTCTTTTTTTAATTCATTTTATGGACACACAGCTCTCTGATGGGTCTATGTAATCGTTACAAATTTGTTTTTGGTAAAGATATAAATTATTACTGATAGATTTCTTGAATGAATGCCAATGTATTAATCTTTGTCATTATAGGATCATTAGCTTTATAGGTACTCATAGATCTATGATTTTTGTAATGCTCTGAATGATAGTTTCTAGAAATGTTTTCAAATATACTAACACTATTTATATAATACAAGATATGAATCCCTCAATTAGGCCCTTATTTGAGCGGGGCCCTACGAGAAACTGGTAGCAGCTGAGAAGAGTAACTGTTACCTCTATCCTCTGCAATTTTCAAAGAAGAAAATGAATAGATTATGCCTGCGTGATAGATTGGGACCATGTGATAATGATACGGCCTCAGAGCAGGCAAATCATTTGTGACTTGACATGATTGGGTTTGCCGGGTATTTTAAATAACATACCCAGTCCCTGGGGGATGATTGGGTGGCTCTTTGTGATTTAGAGGGTATTTTAAATAGGTAAAATAAACAGCTGATGGGTGGAATGTTGGACAATGCAAAACATTCACCCCCAGTCACAAGGATCTGGATTTAATCTATCATTCTTTTGCTCACCACACCACCCCAAATTATTTAGGCCCAGATCTCTGTAATGGGGTGAATGTATGACATTGTTCTACATTCTGTCCATCAATTGTTCTTTTTAGATATTTAAATGCGGCAGCTCATCAAGGGATTGCTGAGAAGATTCACGCAGCTCGCATCACAATGCAGCCACCAGAACCTATTTCCCTAAGTGTGAATTGTTCGCAACAAATGATGAAGCCATAGTTCTTCATAACCCTATACTCAACATCCAATCTTGACTGGTTCAAACAAGTAATATTTTGTTCTGTTTTTCTTACAAAAATTCCACTGTTTTATATTGAAGCAATAACTTAGATCTTTCAAAATCTGAATGGATCATTTTCATAATGTTTTGGTCTGGCTTCTGTCAGTGCAACCTACAATATATAAAGAGTGGGCTTAGATTCTGCCTGTTTCTAGCATTAGCTTTCTTCACCACCTCCTTTCAGCCATTGGCCTGAGTCTTTGTCAATCACATATTGACTCAGCCTTGTGGAGTGTTCATGTCTCCCCTCATTCTAGTGGGTGTTTGGGAGTATCATTCCATCTTCACTCAAGTACTTTCATTGAACTGCAGGCATGACAGCTTGACATTTCACGCCCTCTGTGCATGTTCCTACTGTCTCTTTTCTATTTTTCTCTAATGTGCTAATACTGCTGGTGTTAACGCTTTAAAGTCAGACCTATTGGCTTATATCAATGACTGTTATAAATTAATTGGCAAATTGGTCTCAGAGGTGTCAAAATCAGTGCCTTGAACACAGGGTCAGCTCTTCCTAATGGATGCTGGTTGGAGCTCCCCTTGACAGATCTCCGTCAATTTTTTTATTTTACAAATAGCGAATATCAAATAAATCAAATAAGAATTTATTGTTATTAGTTAATAAAAACCATCACATATAAAAACAATCCTTTTTTAAAAATAGTCACTTATCTTAGAAACATGAATTAATATTGTTACAGCTCAGGAAAATCTTGTTGTCACGTCACGTTAAAAAACATTATCATTGTAAATAGCGAATAATAATATTCACTATTTTTGTAATAAAAAAATGGAGTACATTAGCTGAAATATGACAATACCTGGAAATTAAGGTAAGTAAAAAAATTTTGTTAAATGTATGATGTATGCATGCTTGTGGGTGAGAGTGTGTTTCTGTGCACGAGCATCTGTTAGTATGTGTAAGCATGTATGAATAAATCAAGGTAAAGGTCAAATGGTGTGCAGTGTCACTTCCACTACCCCAGGCATTTTGGGGAATTGACGTCCATGCATAGTAAGCACAGCCTCAATTATTCACTGATTGAATGCACGGAGCGATGGGTACTCAACATCATACTGTGAATAACATCCATCCTCAAGGAACATAGAGATAGGAAAGTGTTTGGAAGCCAATATTGTAGCCATAGCTCATTTATACCTCTTTATTAAAATATTATGTAGACAATGCCTATTCATGATTAGAGACACCAAAGCAGTGAACTGAAACAGCAAAGCAGAGATTACAAGCAGCATACTGAAATATATCAGCACACCTTTTCATTGATCTGTCTATCCCCTTTCAAGTCAAAACTGGACATTTCTAAAATTCTATGATCAAATACATACCTCAGTCTCTAAATAAACGGTCTCCAGTGCACTGAAATGCAAGGCCGAATTTTACTAGCATCATCTTCCAAAATGTTCAAATTTTTCACTTTTAAAATCTAGGGTATCTACTCTGAGAACACAGCTGCTGGCAGTGGATGTTTGACATTTGTGGTATCAAAATCTTTATATGACTATATTGTTGCCATCTAATTTCCTCTGCTCTCTGTCCAAATGAATGTTCTACTTAGCAAACTATTTAGCAAATTACCAAGCAGTGTATTTAATATCCATATATTAGAAGGTATGCTTTGTTACATGGGCTACAGATCTTAGAAATATTTCTTAGTTATAATTCTTGGGTCATTACATCTTTTTGCACCCCTCACCATTTGTCACATTTAAAGCTCTACAACACACTCATTAGGGGAGCGAGGTTTAAAAGACACACTCTTTCGTCCTCCCTTGTCAACAATAACACATTTTAGTCATGAGAATAGGGCTGGTCAAATCAGTAATCACCTATTCGGGGACCGATATGATACTGGCAATAGCAAAGCCACTGAACAATATCCAATGGAAGGACAATAATATCCATCACAAAACAAGCATTATGGTGTTCCGCTTTAATCCAGGCAAGATAAACAGGAAATAAAAATCACTTGTCAGGATTATCTTGCTGTTTAAAATGTAAATCATTCCTCTGGCACAAGAAGAAAAGATTATTCTTTGGACAACTTCATATGAAGTCCTTCCTCCTACCATTGGGTGATTGAAGCCCACTTTGACTTCTGTGTGTCAATGATAAAGTATACCACATTTTGTGGGTGCTGGCCTTGCTTTTACCAGTATCAGCCTATCTCCAAATAGGTGATTAGAGATTTTATCAGCACAATTGTCTCACTAACATATATTTAAAGAACTGTGTGGACAATTAACAACAAGGCAACCACGAGATGCAAGTCAAATACTAAGTTCAACATAGAAGATAGTCTTAGTAATGGGGCCATTGGCTTATTACTCTGGGTTACCATTGTTAATATGAGGTCCTTAGTGGTACTGTTTAGGCCTGGGCAGAATTATCAGACTTTCACTCAGTGGAATCACGTAAATTTAGATAAAAACTCAGTGAATTCCACCAAAACCAGGAAAAATACACATCGTGCTGCTTGCGCTCCGATTTTAGCACTTGTTGCGTGGTCCGCGATAAAAAAGTCATATGAACGGCACTACACAGTGCACGAGCACATTGCCTTTTTGTTTTATCCAGCCTGCTTCTGCACATTTTGCATTTCATCCAAGGCTACCCATAAATCAATAGATGTTTAAAAAATCATGCAACACAGAAACACTTTTTAAAAATACACCCAAGGCCTAATTGTGGCTGACTGTGGCCCGTGGGCAAAATATACCTCAGAGACAAAATGAGCAAAACAGTGTAAAATTCACAAACAACACAATGGAAAATAGAGAAAAAGTATTTTCAACCCAGGCACTCAGACTCTCAAATTTGTGTAATATTTTTCCCTTAAAAAAACAAAATAATTGTAAAAAAAGGTTAACAAAATTCAGGTAAATGCCCTCCATCAAACAACAAACTTATTCCAAAGTTCTTTAACTTACTGGATTTTTCACAAACAAACTTAAAATCCAATGGTATTTATATGCAGCAGGGGTTGCAGAGAAAGATAGTGATCTTTTCCCTCCCACTCAAAATGAAAAGTGAACAAGGGCTGGACAAGGCAGTGAGAGGAGTGTTCTGGACAGGAAGAAGAAGTTGGAATCTCCATGGCACTTCCTTCCTGTTTAAAAAATAAAGTAACATTTTAAAAAATGTGTTTAGAAATAGAACAAATTACCTAAACTGTCCCTCCTGGTAGGGTACCTACTTGAAAATGCTCGTGTTCATAAATTCTCACCTGAAGTCCTCCTACAGTCTAGAAATCGATCTAGGGGATGCCACATCTAGTTCACATTCTCACATCTCACATTCTGAAACCTCAAACTCTTCCTGTGGTTATTGTGCTGCTCGAACAAGGCAATTGGCAGATGTTGGCTGGAAATATGTGTTACAAGAAGGACGAGAAGTCACCAAAATTCTTCAATTCCACTTGCAGAATTAAAATTCTCTGTAGTGTTAGTGCTCGCATTACTTGGACAAGTTTGGAGCACCCAACATTCGTGGACATATAGTTCAAAGGTATGCAAGAGTTTTTAAGTGACTGTGGGAATCATTGTGACAAGACATTTTTTTTCAAAAATGTCAAACATATTTTTATTAGATCATGATTGTAAACTAAGATTTGCCAATTTGTACAATAATAATAGAGCGACTAACACAAATATTTACATTACTATATATAGGTTTACAGCAAAGCTTGCAAGAAGGGAGACTGTAGGATGGCTTCATGCTGAAGTGCATATTGTTTACAGTCTTTGTACATTCTTAATATATTGAATAACAACTGCAATAACACATTAAAGAAAGCAGTGGCTATTATGTAGATACCAGAAAGCTGGCCAAGTTATATGTCTCATATTTTGCTCTTGTCCTCTATTAAAAATAGAGTTTTAGGGACAATATGTCAACTGGTGAGACAGTCACACTATCTGTATTCTCTCCTTTTTTATTCCATGAAAAATCTGGTCATTTTAAATGCCCAAGAGGGTTGAAATGATTGAATCATTTATTAATACTTTTTTTTGGCATTCCTAGATCATATATTTTAAGGATAGCATGGTGTCAATGGCAAAATAATGTAGTGGTATTTTCCTGTTTAAAATACTTTATTTAATTCAGTATATATTACAAAACAACAATACAATAAGATCAAACACAATGTATTCAGAAGTATGTATGCAGTATTAAACACTATCAAGATTAACCATAAAAGTCTTTATAATTTTAAGAGGAAGGGGAAGAAAATGAAAAATGGTAGGAGAGGGAGGGTGAAGTAGAGATTTTAGAACAGATCATAAGTGCCTAATAGAATTAACAACAACAATTTGCCTCTTGGTTAAACTTGTATTATAAATATTATACATATAAGCAGATCCTAAAATGTACTTCGAAAATATAAAAGAGTTACAGAGAGAGAAATTCATGGAGGGCGGACATTTTCTGAAGATACAGAAACAGTACTTGATACAGCACTATTAACTTGGTGAAGATATGAATTAAGAGGTAAACATAACAATGAAAACTTGCCGAATCCCACCCAAATTTATAGGATAACTTATCTGATGATTTCCAATGTGAAGTAATCAGATGAAAAGCAATCACTAACAAAATATCTAATAGTTTATTCTTAGGGAAGGATGAAGTGAGAGAATTGGACAGTGTTCCCGAAAAAAGATAAATAATATTGAAAGGGGTATCAAGATTAAAAATCCTCTTAATCTAAGTCCAAATTTTGTACGAGAAGTTACCGGTATTAGGACAGTGGAATAAGATATGCATTAAATCGTATCGGGAGAGTCACAAGACCAACACTTAGCAGGTGAATCGGAGGAGAATTTGGAGCACTGTAAGGGAGTGAAATATAGCAGAGGGTAGACAAAAAATAGACTGTGTAATACCAGCAGACCGTGAGATTTTATATACGCATGCTCATACCTTATTCCAAAAAGGGACTCTCCAAGGAACTTCCCGATCCCTCTCCCATAAAAGCTCAAACTTGGATTTGGTTCTGGAGGGGTCAAGAAAGGATGCATTTTTATAAATAGCCTAAGCCCTAGGGCCCATTTTTAGAAATTCAGTAATGCCAGAGGAGAAGGGAATCATCGTCGAAGAGTTCTGTAGCGAGAAATAAACATCTAGAACCACGTTCATCAATGATAACAATCAATGATAAAAATTGAGAATAAAAGGATTTAGGGCAGTGATAAAAAGTCAAAATTGAGGAAAAGAAATGGGGGATCTTTATAAAAAGGTTGAGATACCCACATTAAGCCTTTATCCCTCCAAGTATGCCAAAAATGGGCCTATTATTTATCCTGAATAAGGAGTTGTACCATATTAGCATTTTCAAAAACAAGGCTGTATTTAGAGGAAGTGGGAGAAAAGTGGATTTGAGCAGCATTACCGTGTTGCGTAATATAGGAGAATGAAGAAGCTGCGCCCTTGCAGTAAGAGATAGGACCTCTTGGAAGCTAAAGGGAAGAAGAGAAATACGCTCAATAAGTAGCCATAAAGGAGAGAGGGACAAGGATAATTCATGAGTCCAAAGAGCCACTTGGTGCAAAGCAAAGGCTCTATGATAACCATAAAAGTGAGGAAAATTAACTCCTCCCGCTAATATCTTTTTTTGTAAAGCGACTGATGCAACTCTTGACTTTTTATGTTTCCAAATAAATTGAAGGAGTAGTGGGTTGATTAAAAAAACTATTTGGGAATGTGAACTGACAACATAAAAAGAAGATCTAACAGTGAGGGAGAGATCATCATTTTAAGAAAGTCTAAACAGCCCCACCATTATAAAAATACAGGATTCCAAGAGGAGAGAATCTTATCAATTTTGATACTAAGTTCTGTAAAATTAATTTTAACAGTGTCCGGGATGGAGTTTGTAAACCATACACCAAATATTTAATTTTTGCAGAAGTGTACCACTGATAACTAGTAAGAGAATAGGAATGGCTGAATGTGTATTTAGTAAGCTGGAGAATTTCAGTTTTAACCTTATTCATTTTATATCCAGAGACAGTAGAAAATAGAGAGATTTCTTGCAATAGAAAAAGGTAGCGAATCTTCAGGTGAAGAAATAAAGAAAAGAATATCGCTTGCATAAGCAGAACATTCTAAATGGTAGTCTCCATAAGGAAAGCCAAAGATAGAAGTATTCAGACATATTCAAGAAAGGGCTCAAGAGTTAAAACAAATAATAATAATAAAGGAGAAAGTGGGCAAACTTGTGTAACCGCCTGTTAAGAGGGAAGTATGAGGAAATCATACTACTAATCATTACTGATGCCCTGGACGCATGATGTAAGAGGGAGATAAGAGCTATAATTTTAGGCCCAAACCCATGCCATTTTAAAGAATGAAATAAGAAGTCCCAATGTCCTCTGTCAAATGCCATCTCAGCGTCAATTGATATGGCTGCCAGAGATTTAAAAGAAGGAGCTTTGCTAAGAACATTCAGAAGTCTTTACCATCCTTACGGATAAGACATAGTATAGCTTCTTGGAAAGTGTCAGAGGTAGGAGAAGATGCAGTAAAGTGATTAAATAGGCGATACAGAAAAGGAAGAAGAATGTTGAAGAAGTGAAGATAGAATTCTACTGTGAAGCTGTCTGGACCAGGCGTTTCTCTAATTAAATATGCTTGTAAGGCTGTAGCAATTTCTTCAATAGAGAGGTCATTTTCTAAGAGTCAAAGTCAAAATCAGGAGCAACAGAATGAATGTATGTATAGGCATTTATATAGCGCACTACTTACCCGGAGGGTCCCAAGGCGCTTCGACCGCTGCGAAACCCTTCCTGGCTTCCCTGAGAGATGGTCCCTTAATGGGTATCTCCAGGGTGAGACCAGGCATCCCCGGCGGTCTGGTGGGGCCGTTAGTGAAGATGAGGCAAGCTAATGCCCAGAGTTGCCGAGTGTGATCGCTGATCAGAGTGGGCACCGAGGCGAGAGAATTATCGAGTCCGCTGACCCTGGTCCCGAAACCTGCCGCGCCGGGAATCAAACCCTGGTCCCGGGCCGTCCTCTGCTCTCGGGTCTGCCACCTCTAACCAGTGAGCCACACTACTTCACTGAAGGGTATGATGTAAATAATCCACAATTGCACAGGAAGAAGGGAGTGATTCAGGTGTATAAAAGGACTTATAAAACAATGAAAATGCTTCTAAAATAGCCTGATGACTAGTAATGGACTTACAGGTCGATGTGGAAATTGAATTGATAATGTGTCGTTCTTTCCTTCCTTTGAGATCGTTTGCTAATAACTTGTCAGCTTTATTTCTCCCTCCATAATAACATACATTTTCCCGTAGAAGCACAGAAGAGGCTTCTTCAGTTGAAATAGAATTAAATTGTAGTTTGGCTTTAAGCAAGGCATTAGGCTAGGAGGGCAGTTTAGAGGAGAAATACTTCCTTTGTAAAGATTTAATCGATGAGAGCAGACTAGTATGTTCTTTACAAGACAAAGTTTAAAATGAAATCCTTTGCTGAGGCCTTCAATGTATCCCAGAGCAAGGAAGGGGAAATTTCGGTCTTGTCATTGAAGGAAAAAATCAGAAGCAAAAGCGATAAATAAACTAGAGAATTGAGCATCTTGTAATAAATAATTGTTGAATTTCCATTGATGCAGAGGGGATAGGGAGGAACCAAATCCAAGTCTGTAATAACCATAGCGTGGTCGGAAAGAAATATGTGACTGTATGATGAACTGTGCAAGGGATTTAGAAAGAAATATATGATCCAATTGTGAAAGTAAACCATGAGAAGAAGAGTAAAAAGTAAACTCGTTGAGTTAGACAGTCTCCAGGAGTCCACCAAGGCTGCCTTATGAATAACAGAGTAAAATTGCTTATGCATTTCATAGGTTGAGAAATGAACTGAGGAGTGTCCTATCTAAAAAATGGGTCCATTATTTGGTTACAGTCTCCTCCAAGAATAAAGTAAGAGTCGTGAAATTGTGTCCATTTCTATGCAATGGAGGGCCAAAAAGCAGTATCAAATTGCGTTGGGGCATAAACATTAATAATTGTAAGTGGGACACTATCTATAATAAGGCCTACTATAATCCATCTACTCATGTGGAGAAGTGTGGCTCAGGGGTTAGAGGCGGCAGACCCGGAAGCTGAGATCGGTCCTGGACCAGGGTTCAATTCCCTGCCTCGTGGGTCTTGGGCTAAAAATTCCACTGACTTGATAATTCTCGCTCCGGTGCCTTCTCGACTCACGGGTTCACACTCTGCGACTCTGGGCAATAGCTTGCTTAATTTCCACAACGGCCCCTCGCGGCGGGATGCCTGACTTTCACCTTGTGGATACCCGCTGGGGCTATCACACAGGGAAATATCAGGACGGGTTCCCTAAGCAAGCGCCGGGACACCCACTGTGGGTAGCTGTGCGCTATATAAGCTCAACTACATATCTATTTGTTGAGTAACATTAAGGGATTTTCCATCCAATATTACCACCCCATTCTTTTTACTCACCGATGAGGAAACAAACACATAACCAACCCAAACTCGCTTAAATTTCAGAGCTTCAGATTGTGTAAGGTAGGTTTCCTGAAGAAGAACTAGGTCGGGATTAGATTTATCTAGATGGGATAGCACTCTCTGTCGTTTGATCGGATTAAGCGATTCTTTAATATTACATGAGATTACTCTAAATTATATACAAAGAGAGAAAAATAGTATTGGAAACCAACGGGGCATATTTAAAAATTCCATCATATAATACAAGGATGAGAAATAGCAAATTAGAGAAGAAACAGGAGGAGGAAATAGGAATGGGGGAAGGAATAGCAAGAAAAGAAAACAGTACAAGTCCAGAAAGGATGACAAAAAAGGAAAAAAAAACACACCTGTAGGGGAACAGAAAAGTAACTGGGGTGGAGACGACACAAAAACAGATGACACACCTGAGAGGAGTGAGTCTACGCCACAATCGGAAACACACACATATGAAGACTGATGCACTGTGCAGACAAATAGAATGGATCTGTGAAAAGGGAAGCAGATAAAACAACAAGTTATATTATCAAATATGATAGCATGGCGACAAGAACAATAGTACATTTACTACAAAATTAGAATGCCATAGAATGAGCATAAATACATCTACCACATCTTACAACATCCAGCACTTATGTTCTATGGCAAAGGCCATAGAACACACAGAACAGATAGACAAAACGCTGTTAAAAGGGAAGTCAAGGCGAAGAAGGACCACCCGTATCCATAGTTTCCGGCAATTTGTGAGATTGTATAAATCTATTAAGGTCAGCTGGATCTTCAAAAGTGGAATTCTTGTTTTGTTAGGTGACTTTGAATATGCAGAAAAAGACCATAACGTACATCCAAAGCCTTTAAAGAAGGCCGAAGACCTAGGAACTCCTTTCTCCTAGTAGGAGTAGTGTTGGAGACATCTTGAGACAAGAAGATCTTTTGATCCATCCAGAGCACCTGCCACTTAGACCTGGCTGCAGCAAGAACGTGCATAAAATCCTTAAATTGCAGAAATAGTATAATAGCTCTTCTGGGACAAAGAGTCTTAAGCAACAGGCAAAGGGCAGCAAAAAATAGAAAAGTCTTCTTTGCTTATTAACACCAGGATGGACTACCAAGAGTAAAATATAGTGAGAGAAAAGAGAAAAAAAATATTCAGTTCATACTGCTTTTTTAGTCATGTGCATGTGCAGTGTTAGAGTCACACTTTCTCAAAATGGTGGCCTGTTTAAGGGAAACGTCCGCACCAGCAGAACCACGCTTAAATTGCTCGCATTCTGAATAAAATTATCAGCAAGACGCCACAAAGATCTCCAGCATCCTTTCTTGTAAAAAGCTGCCTTCTACACCTCTTCCAGGTGCAAGGGGTCAACAGGTATTTCAAGAAGTGCAGCCGCAAAGTTCCAGATTCTTAGAAATAATTGCTGTGACAGCAAAACTGAGCAGAGAGTGCTCATGGCACAGGGAAAATTACAAGCAAAGTGCCACGACAACTTCCACCATCCATCCCTGCAGAGGACTGTCATCCGCACCTTCTCCAGATGCTTCAATAGATCCGTGAATGCTCCAGTGCGGAGGAGCTCGGATTCAGGTCGCCATCTTGCTTGCCGGCTAAGCCACGTCCCTTGTAGTGGCATTTTGAGTAGTGGGCCCAGTGTAAGGAAGTAACAAGCCTGTTAATCGTATGCTCCTCTGCCACTTAATCGTATTTTCCTCTGCAACTTCGTTCTGCCTGAAAATGAATGCTCTGGTTGTGCAAATTAGTGACTAGCCAGTCACCCTGCCAGTGAGGCATAACTGTGAGCCCAGTCAGGCACTTATGTGAAGTGACGTTTATCTATGGAGAACATAACTTCATCAAACTTGATCACCAAGTCGTAGGCACCGTGATCTTGGGGACATGCACACAAATATTTTATCGGGAAGTGGAAAAGATGATGGGCTCAGATGAACTACTGTAGTAACTCAAACAAGAAAATGGTAGAAGGACCACAATGAATCGTAATGGCCCCCTCACCGGTCTTTTTGTTGTAACATGTCTGCAATCTGTTATGCCATGGCAATTTACTGTTGGCTGGGGACTTGTCATCCAAATCAGTGGAGGTGCGTTTCTCATGGACTGTGCTGTTTTATAATATTGATATTTGGGGTGCTAATGAGTTCATATTACTTAAATCCACTTTGTTGTCAAATAGCAAACATACAGATATTTTGATAATGGGTTTAGGCCTTTGCTACTACCAGATTGACATCTCTGATAAATCAGGAGCTGGGATTGCTTCACTCTGTCTCTGTGCTGCTTGTGTTCTAGAGTGATTCCGGAACCTCCCTCCACCCTCTGCATCCCAATGACAACCCTACCATTCTACTCACTTCCTGTCAGCCTCACGCAACTGACTGATTAACTCATGACTGCCCTCCAAAACCAGCCCTTAGCAAATCCTCAATTTGTAAGCTCCAACATAAATGCAAGAAAACACCAATGCCATTGATCCTCTCTTTAACTGAATTTGGTATGATCATACAGGTCCATGGGTAAGGTCTATAATCAGATCATAGGGTACCGACCCACACATGTGAATTTGCTCGACCTTTCTGTAGATATGACGAGTATGCCTCTCAACTGTATTGACATATTATTTCTGATTCCAAAAGACAGACATAGTCCCTCACAATGTTAAGTTTTTCAAAAATGTATTTTCCTTACACTTTTCAAGTGCAGGCCCTATTTCACAGTTTTTGCTTCTAACTTCTAACTGTCGTCACTCCACTAATGCACAAGCTAATACAGTCTAATTATGGATTTGCTTTTTCAGACTACAGTTCTTATGTCACTCAATAACTTCAGAATTTACCACAGAGGATAATGAAAAGACATTAAGAAATTAATGTGGTGGCATCCTATATAAGCACATCATTGCTTGCAGTCTGTATGTCTTCCCTTTAGCTCCTTGGTTATAATGCAATCTCACAGCCGCGGCCGCTGCAGGTAAGAGCGGTATGGCTGACTGGGGGGTATTTCAAGAGACAACCACAAGGGGAAATTAATTATTTATTTACTTTTCCCTTGTGGTCGTCTCTCAAAATCCCCCACCCCCAGCCGGCCTCACCGCTCTTACCTGAAGCGGCCGCGGCTGCAATCTCGTCACTTCACCTCTTGCTGAACGTTTTCTTGCTCAAGATTTGCTGTATGCTGTATTTCCTTACTACTTTTTTGTGGAACTTATATAACCTGTCATGCAAAATCAGAGTCAGTAATTGCTTTACAGGGTAAGTAAAGGGATAACCAGGCAATTAATATTTCATATCCCCTACTTAGAGTCCTTCCTCCTGTACTGAGATCAACAAAAGACCATTCCTGCAAATCTGCATTTTGAATAAGGCTAGGCAAAACAAAGTGAAGTCTCTGGTGCATGCTGTCGGGAAACAGCGTTTCCAACACTGTCAGGACAATGCAGTGCCTTTACAATGCAGGCACTACAACGAATGTGTTGTTACCACACGTTCATCACAACGCAAGTCATTACAATGACTTGCTTTAGGAAACTCATTGTTGGATATAAAATCCAACACCTTCCCTACTGTTTCACAGACTGGATTTGGAATACTAAAATATACTATTCAAAACTCCACTGATTCCCTAAAGCAAAGCGTTGTAACGACTTGAGTTGTATTGGAATGCGTGGTAACAACACTTTCGTTGTAATGCCCGCATTGTAAAGGCATGCGTTGTAAATGCATGCGTGCAAATGTCATATATTCATGCTGGCTTACAGCAATGCCATCTCAATTAATAACATCATTAACTCCCACGATGACACCAGCATAGAAGTTCATTTTACATGTATTCATGCATGCATTCGGGTAGACATGAAAACGCACTCTTTGATGCATACATGGGCACACACGACACACATGCAGTGCCGTCTAATATATGGGCATGCTGGGCAGTTGCCATGGGGCTCCATGAGCATAGGGGCACCATGCAGACCAGAATTTAACACACATTTTCCGTAATACATTTTTATTCCTGTAAGGGGCTGTGTAGGCAGGGCCCAGTGCTTTGTTTCCCCCAGGCATATAATGGTGTTAAGACGGATTTGCACACATGTCCATGCTCATGTTACCCCTCCAAGCACATGTTAGAGTTTCTTTTCAGATGAGTGTCAGTGCATCACATTGTGAAACAACTTGGTGATTTCATGAATCTTTTTGTATGTGTGTGAGTGTGTGTGTGCTAAGTGTCTGGCTTCTGAAAAAAATGCATCAGTTTTTAATGTAGTAATTTGTAGCTCTCTTTCCTTAAACTCCTGGCATGCTGTCTATATCATTCTCTTCTGCATTTTAATAATGTATATCACGTCTGCATTTTTATGCATTTAGAAGTATGGTGGCATAAGCAAACACAAATTGGATTCATTGAGGTGAAAAGACAGAATCTAAGGCCGCCACAAGTTGGTGATCCAATTATTCTGTATTTTCTTGAGCAAATTACAAAGCGCTTCCCAAGAAGGGTTTTCCTATCAAAGGAAATCCATTATTTCAGCGTGGATTTGGCAGGTGAACTCACAGAGAGTGGCTTTTATTTAGCATCTCTCAATTCTATCTGTGCTATATTTGTTGATATCATCCGGCCTTCCTTGCAGCGATGTTGAACAATTTTTAGAGTGGGGCACAAGTCAGTAATGTCACTTCAATAAAGGCACAGGGGTTATGAGCATAAGTGGGCCTAGTAATCAAACAAGCATAGAAAGAGCCAGACTCGTTCTATACATACATGGATGCTTCCCATTGCCAATTTTGGAGAAAAAAATGGACACAGTGTACCTTTTTAAGTAAATGTTCCTAAAACAGGAGAACAACGTGATTTGGTGTGTTCCTTTATAGAGAGCATACATCTTGATTTGAATGGTTACCCGATGCTGTAAAATCAGCAGAAACACACTCTGGAAAACTAACTCAGTCTTAATAACTTCATATTCAGTTCTTAAAGAATTTTTATAATTTCGAGAATACCTGTCTCTTTAAAAAAATGAAAGCAAGACCTGAAAGTGATTTATCATGATATCCAGACTCACGAAGGTGTGGCTCAAATACACTTGACCTTTTCAGAACTGCACCCCTTATAACAGCAAGTGTGGCTAGTAACTCTATTCATGATAGCCATTATCTTTCAACTTTCAACTTTTGATAACATACAGTTGCACACAAAGGGCAACCCAAACTCAAAGAATCTACTGCTAATGATAGCATTTAGAATCATTCAACCATATTGAGCTTTTTGGTAGAGCACAGAATCACTCTGTTTGCTGTAGACAATTAACAAATTGTGATTGTGTGATAGATCTATGTAATGCTTCATAATACCACGCAGTCCAGCAAATTACACAAACTGCAATATGTCCATTAGGAATATTGTCTGGACACAGATTGAGCCTAGGGTCATCAATCTAAGAATGTTGCCTAACAGGAGAAATTCGGCTGAACTAATGCACTGAGCAAGAACTGATAAAATATCCCTCATATCCCTCATACAATGTATGGAAGGAAAAATAAAAGCTGTGATCAGTACTATGCACAATTTATAATGTATGGTGTCTCTAAAAAACAAGAGAGGGGTCCACCTTACACAAAGGGACAGGACGCCAAATTGACAAATAATCAAAATCAACAATTCCCTTTAAATGTATTTGGACAAGCCGATAATAAATCATACACCATTGATCCAAGCATACCAATATCACCAAAGAGTGCTGGCCGTTTCCAAAAATCCAATGTATGAATGTTTATTCTGTAAAATCAGTTAAACAAGACATATGAAGATTGCATATAATAAAAACATGGATTATTTCAAGGTAAATTAAATCTCTAAAGAGAGAGCCACATCAAAATTTCACAAGGATCATACACATTATTAACAAAATCACAGCAAATGAACATCGAGAATGACATAGACATACATTTTTTTGTCAATGTTACACACTAATCACAAAGAAATTCATTGGTCAAACAACTATTTGGTACAGTCTCTTGTTTGGCCAAGATAGGGTTGATTTAGTGTTTTTGTAGAACCAGCACAATGTGTTTCGGAAGGTTAAAATGATCCGACCATCTTCTTCAGGAAAAAGACTTGGGGGGTCATTAGGATGACGGGCGGACTTAGTCCGCCCGCCATCCTATCGGGACTCATGACCGCCCACCATAAGGGCGGGGGTCCCGTGGGTGGTATTAGGATGCGGCCGCCACAGTGGGGGCCGCATCCTGCATTAATAACATTGTGGAGGGCGGTGCTCTCTGCACCGCCCGCCACAATGCCATAAATGCATGTATACATTTGCATAAACAATGCGGCAGGCACCGCGCGGTGCCTACCGCATGCATATGCAAATGCAGGGGGGTACCACAGGGGGCCCCCAAAGTGAAGACTGCATGCCTTTCCGTGGCGGCATTGCCGCCACGGAAAGGCATTGAAAAATGCCCATCATAATATGGCTGGCAGTGTCTGATAGACACCGCCACCATATTATTCCTTTTTTGCCCCGGCCGCAAGGCGACCGGGGCGGAAAAGCGGCGGACAGTCTTTCCGTCCGTTGAGGTCCCCCCCGCCATACCACGGGGGGAAAACGAGTGTGGATGTCGGGCGGATTGCCCACGCCAGACTGGCTGTGGCTACCGCCAGCCTGGCGGGGCAATCCGCCCGACATCATAATGGGCCCCTTGGTGTCTCCCACAACTTCAGATCGGAATTGGTATCATTCCATGATCACTCTTGGGAGCTTTCTCCTCAAGATCAAGGGACACCCATCTATTTTTAGGGTATGTCCATCTGATAAAGCAACCTGTCAGACGCGGAGTATTACGCAAATCACCGCTGAATGAGCATTCACACAATGCCCCTGCATACAATCGACCCGGCTCCCTAACTAGGAAACAAGCCCCCTTTGTCCACGAGGGAACATATCGATCTAATTTTATATATGTTTCTTGTAAATTGTAATTTAAATATTGATTTTAATGACAACATATTTTTTTAATGTAATGTCATTAACATATATTTTAATTGATTATAAATAATTGCTTATAATAATTTTTAATGTAGCAAAATGTATGCATATATTTAAAAATTTTACAGTATTACTTGGCATACCATTAAAATAGTAAACATTAAGTTTTTATTAAAATAGATACTTTTTAAAAATCACCACACTCTTATCCCCTATAAACCCACTATCCTGCCACAAAAATAATTATAACTCCATTATTCAGACCCTCCAGCATTTCACAATTCACAAAATAATCACAAATTCAGCTGAGGACAGTGTTCACTACAATATTTATCTGTTTGCTGCAAAATAAGATATCTGTCAGACAGGAAAAACATGGTGCCATGTTATTGGCTGTACACACACACATGTCACTATGTGACGCCATACAGCCGTAATAGCTGTCTAATTCCTCCTGCAGCATTAAGGATTACAGAAGCGAAAGTACAATGTACACGTTCAGAGCTTGTACAGCTCGAAAGCAGCACTTCATTGGCAGACTCTGTAAACTGGTGCTAATATGTTTAGGTGTGAATCAAACCAACCTGGCCACTTTACGGCTAGTTTGTCTTGTGTCCAGTGGCTGCACTTTGAAAGGGGAAAATGTCTGAAAATTACTACATTTTCTGCAATGTGTTTTTTTTCTTTTTTGGACCTATTGCACAGGAGAATGACTGAAGGAAAGCAGAGGAAAAAGAGGGTAAATGCCGTTTCTTGAAGTCACGGTTTTCTGCAGGCGAGGAGGAGCGAGAAAGAAACAGAAGAAAAGGGAAAGAGAGAGAGAGAGAAGAGGAGGTGAGAGGAGAGAAGAGACCAGAAGAGTTCAAGTTCAAGTTCCAAAATTTGTATAGCGCACTACTCACCCAGAGGGTCTCAAGGCGCTTGAGGGAGGGTGGTGATTTACTTATCGAATATCCAGGTTTTTAGTTGCTTTCTGAAAGAGAGGTGGTTCTGAGTGAGGCGGAGGTGGGTGGGGAGAGAATTCCAGGTTTTAGCCGCTAAGTAGGAGAAGGATCTTCCCCCATGGTGGATCTGTGGATGCGCGGAATTGTGGCGAGGGCTTGATTGGACGATCGTAGTTGGCGGGAGGGGGTGTAGAAGGATAGACGCGTGTTGAGGCATTCGGGTCCCAGGTTGTAGAGGGCTTTGTGTGCGTGGGTGAGGAGACGGAACGTTATTCTCTTGTTGACCGGGAGCCAATGGAGGTCTTTCAGGTGGTCGGAAATGTGAGCTTGCCGAGGGATGTCTAAAATGAGTCTGACAGAGGCGTTTTGGATGCGTTGGAGTTTTTTCTGTAGTTTGGCTGTGGTTCCGGCGTAAAGGGTGTTGCCGTAATCCAATCGGCTTGTGACCAGTGCGTGGGTGACTGTCTTTCTTGTTTCGGTGGGGATCCAACTGAAGATTTTTTTGAGCATTCGTAGGATGTTGAAGCAGGATGATGAGACGGCGTTGACTTGTCTGGTCATCGAGAGGGAGGAGTCCAGGATGAAGCCCAGGTTACGCGCGTGGTCCATAGGTGTGGGTGCGATTCCAAGGGCCGGTGGCCACCATGAGTTGTCCCAGGCAGAAGGGGATGATCCTAAGATGAGGACTTCTGTTTTGTCCGAGTTTAGTTTTAAACGGCAGTTCTTCATCCACTCGGCTACTTCTTTCATTCCTTCGTGTAAGTTGGTTTTGGCGGTGTTTGGGTCTTTGGTGAGGGAGAGGATCAGCTGGGTGTCTACTGCGTAGGAGATGATGTTGAGGTTGTGTTGGCGCGCGATGGATGCGAGGGGAGTCATGTATACGTTGAAGAGGGTGGGGCTGAGTGATGATCCTTGTGGTACGCCGCAGATGACTTTGGTGGCCTCTGATTTGAAAGGGGGAGGCGGACTCTCTGGGTTCTTCCGGTGAGGAACGAAATGATCCAGTCCAATGCCTTTCCTTGTACACCGATGTTGCTGAGGCGTTGTATGAGGGTGCTATGACAGACTGTGTCGAAGGCTGCGGAGAGGTCAAGTAAGATGGGAGCAACTGTTTCTCCGTTGTCCAGTAGTGTTCAGATGTCATCTGTAGCTGCGATGAGGGCGGTTTCGGTGCTGTGTTTTGCTCGGAAGCCTGATTGAGAGGAGTCGAGGGATTTGTTGGATTCGAGGAAGGTGGCGAGCTGACTGTTGACGGCTTTCTCGATGACTTTAGCGGGGAATGGGAGGAGCGAGATGGGGCGGTAGTTCTTAAGTTCGGTTGGGTCAGCCGTGGGTTTCTTCAGAAGGGCGCTGAGTTCGGCATGTTTCCAGTTTTCCTGGAAGGTGGCGGAGTTGAGGCAGCAGTTGATGACGTCTCGGAGATGGGGTGCGATGATGGAGTCTGCTTTGTTGAAGATGTGGTGGGGGCAAGGGTCGGTTGGCGATCCTGAGTGGATGGAATTCATAAGGCGGATGGTGTCTTAAGTGGTGATTGGGTTCCAGGCGCAAAGGTTGTTGGAGGGGGTTTTGGTTCGGAGGTGGGTGGAGTGGGCTGGTCTTCGGACTGGTTTTGAAAGCTGTTATGTATTTCGGCGATTGTGTTGGCGAAGAATGATGATAGAGAGTCACAGAGGTCTTGGGGGGGCGGGGGGGGTGATGTCGTTAGTGCCTGCGGAGGGGTTAGTGAATTCTTTGACGATGTTGAATAGTTCCCTGCTGTTTTGGGCATTGTTGTCAAGTCGATCCTTAAATGCTGATTTCTTGGTGGATCGGATGAGTTGGTGGTGTTTGCGGGTGGCGTTCTTGAAGGAGGCCAGGTTGTCACTGGTTGGGTTTTTTCTCCAGGTTTTCTTGAGAGTCCGACAGAGGAGAGAACAGGCAAAAATAAGTGAGCAGTGAGGCGCATTTTTAATGTTTGTCCCGTACACATTTCGGGGCAGATTTACAAGCCCTTTGAGCCGCTCTTACGGCGCCGTTGTGTCACTTTTGTGATGCAGCAGCGGCGTAAAAGATGCACCATGTTGCGGGGTATTTACAACGTGACGCATATCCCAGATGCGTCATGTTTCATAGCCCTGCGCCAGAAGAGGCGTACCATCGCAGGGGGAGGCGTTCCGGCGCAGGAACGCCTCCCAAAAGTGGCTGAGTGAAATCTACAAGATTTCACTCAGTCACACCTGCGCCTGCTTGAAGCAGGAGTAAGGATTGACGCAGCATTGTGCACATAGGGCCCCCCTGATCATTGATGGAGCTGCGTCGCGTTTGTGGCGCAACTCCAGCAATGTGCCGCTTTTACGGCACAGATGCGTCACGCATCTGTGCCGTTTTTGCCCCATGGTGCGCCGCATTGTAAATGCGACGCATCAAGGGTGGCGGAGCTGCGGCGCACAATTACTTTCGCATCCCTGCCGATATGCAGGGATGCGCCAGTAATTGTAAATCTGCCCCTTCATCTTTCACAGACCCTTCTCAGTGCAAGCCTCTGCCTCTGGCCTCTTTTTCAGAATGAGCAGACAAGTTCTGCATACCGGTGAAGCAAAATGCTCCAGTCTGTCAGGTTAGTGGTCCCTTGGTTAATATGCGTGCATCTTAAAACTAGAACTTCAGAGGCTGCTGCCTGTCAGGTTTGAGGAGCATTGATTTGGAAGAGCTGCATTCCTTGGTCCCAAAGCTGTTGAAAGAAAGAGGAGAAAATGAAAGTAGCGCATTGCTAGCAAACTCTTTAAAGTGGTGCTAAAGTGTTTGGGTGTGACTCAAACCAACCTGGCCACTTTGTTTTGTTTGAATTATTTTTTTATTTCCTTTTGTTTCCCTGGCCTGAGGCTGTACTTTGAAAGGGAAAAATGTCTGAAAAAGACAACATATTCAGCATTTTTATTTTATTTTTTGGACCATTTCTCAGGGGAACGAATGACGGAAATGAGAGGAAAAAGAGGGTAAGTGCCGTTTCTTGAGGACATGGTATTCAACAGGTGAGGAGAAGCGAGATAGAGACAGAACGAGGGGAGAGAGAGAGAAAGAAGAAGAAATAGCAGGGGGAGAGAGAGTGAGGGGTAAAGGGAGCAAGAGAGAGAGAGAAAGCTGCAAGCAGCCTCAGTGCCAAAAGCAAAATATGATTACAATGTTATCAACGCTCCTCAAGCTCTGTTAGATAAGCTATTGGGAACATAACATGGGGCGAGGGCCTATTTCATTCCATCTGAAGCAGATGGAAGGATTCACAAATCTGGACCTCTTGTGAGAGTCCCACAGAACCAAGTCATTGCAAGCAGATACTGCAGCAGCCGAGGAAGGTACACAGTGAGGGGCTTATTGGGAAGGAAGCTATAAAACTGAATAATGATCCCTAACAAAAAATGTTAATTCAATATATAAATTGGAATACATTCACTCATAGAACTGTGAGTGCTGATTTCTCCCTGGAGTCGGGGTTTCCACAGTGCACTTACCGCTGTTGACTAACCGCTTTGATGTTGGGGTTCAGGTTACGCCATTGGCTGCCAGACAGTGTTGTGTATTGTTTTTCTTTGGTGGTTGAAGATTAGTGGTCAATGAAATGCTTGAGCAAAGCCTAAGGATGGAGTCCTTGGGGTGTGAAAAAGCAACTGGAAGCAAGGAATGGAACATGTTTTTACAAAAGGCTAGAGTGAAGCCGCAGAGACAATGTGTGATCTCGGCCAAGAATCCATAAGAAACAAAACCAGGAAGAGTAGGGCAGCCAACTGAGATGGAGCGCAAAAAAACAAAAAAGGGCCTAAGTTCAACCAGCAACAACAAGGAGGAGGCAATGACAGGAGACGCAGAATAAAGGGGGAGCACTATGAAGGGAGCGGCAAGTAGTGGGAGTTACTTTAAAGACACTTTTTGTTCAGACCGGAATGCATATTTTCAGAAAAACATGTATTTCAAATTATTATAAGGAGAAATACACTTTTTTTACTTTCATCTATTCAGCCATGTGTGTAGCTGCGAAGTGGCACATACCACATGCTTTTTGGACATGTTTTTATATGTGACGTCATTTGTGACAACATTATTTTTTCCGTTAAAAATGCGCATTTTGAGGACTTGTGTATCTGTCTTTACAGTAATAAGCACAATATTAAAAATCCCACTATGCAAAGTGTTGCTGGGGAAAAAATCTCAAACTGGCTGAAGGTGACACTCATGATCTGGGTCACATCAAGATGAGCAACCATTGTAACCACTCTTTGAACCTGAACTGCACATCCTTCTCTGATACAAGAAATCTAGCGGTCATCTCATGTGTAGAAAAAGGTACGGGCAGAAGACCTTTTTCAAAGTTGCCCGGCGTTAGCCGCCTCTATACCCACTCAAGTTACCAAACAAAGAGGCAGGCGCTGGAGACTGGAAGGCAGGAAACAGAAGTTTTATTCCGACGGAGCAGAACACATCAAATCAGACAACAGGGTATCTTCTCGAGGTGCTCTAACCGCATCTCTGAGGCCTGGCCTCTTATACACGAGTTTATTACTTTATTGCATGAAACACATCTCTGTCAACCCTTTGATGTACGGAAAGACATCCTCGGAATCCCCGCTTCAGGCCTGTTCCCACACACATTTACAGTTGAAGTCCCCACCCCGGTCACAACAGGTGATGATTATCGCGCAGCTGGACATTCCGCCGATTCACGGAATGTGTGAGGTTGATCGGATCTCATGGGGTGGGGGCTTTGATCAACTCTTGGATCCTTTGATGGGGGAAGCTTCCTACTGTACAGGAGGGGGGGCAATAACAGTATCCGCAGGGCCAGGTGGCGGCCTGGGAACGAGGAAGACAAACGGGTACTGAGGAAAGGGGGTTTTATCAAAGGATCCGGGACCATGAAAGGAATGGTGGGAGGTGTCGCGCTGGGAACAGGATGGGGTTCCGAGGCAGAGCCGCGTGGAAGAGGGGTTTATGACCCAAGGCATGTGAGAGCGGGGGCTGTCAGCGTGCGGGGGATGCTTTGCGAGGTCAGGGGAAAGAGAGAGACGCGCTGGCTATCAGCGATGGGCAGAGAGGCCATGGTACTCAAAATTGGCTGCCGCTTACGCGCATGAATGGGCTCGAAAAAGGGGGGCAAGATGGCGCCGATAATGTTGATGCTGCAGCCTAACTTTAACACATGCACAACGATCAGTCCGCTTTTATGTTAGCTGGGCTTGATTAAAATGCATGTCGTTGACCTGTGTTATGATCTATCTGTGCATTTGTGCCTGTTTGTTGTGTACCTCTTTATACATGTTTTATACAAGAGCCATGCCTACTCGCTTTGTCAGTGACTGTTTCGATAAGCAATTACGATTTTCTTCAACCAGTCTGTTACATTTCAAAAGGTGGTGTCCTACAGCACATGGCTCTGGGGTTTGGCACTGCTATCCCCAAGTTAGCACAATGCCACAGAAAACAGGATGATTTGCAACCCTGCTATTGGGCTTGGCTTAACCTATGACCCAGAATGTTACAACAAAAGAGAATATAGCAAACACACACTCTCAGACACTTTAAACATGCCCCTTTCAAGTGGAATACTCTGCTAAAACAGTTTCCATTAATTTAAGGCTAAAAAGGAATGATCATAGGTAAAACAAAGTGCTGCAATAATGCTGTAATATAGGAAAATCTATGCCGCAATATTCTGGGGAGTTTGATTATTTTTATACATTAATACAACTAAAAAGGTACATTTCAACAATTTCATAATTAATAATTTTACTAAAAACACATATAAAATAAATGAATAAACATATAGAATCAAACATAATACAATAAGTTACATACAAAATTACACTAACAAATGACATTACATACAATGATATTTTCTAAATCTATATTTTTACAAAATTATAACGATATTAAAAACAACACTTAAAATGATCTTTTTACCTTTAATATTCTTGCCAAGGATATTTTGTATTCTATATGTTGTCCAAACACCTCCAACAGGTGAGCACCAATTAATATTTTATGTGATAAGTATATCAGTGGGTCTGTGTGCCTTCTACCTAGACTCCAAAGCCTCCAAAGGGAAATCTGCCAATCACTAAGGTGAAAGCCTTTTGAAATATCTTTCATAAGAGTTCAGTTTTCCAAAGAGACTCCTGGCAGCTCCTTCTTTTTTATTGGGCTAAAAACACCCTCACACGTTGTACTCTGAAGGATTTGCTTTCCCATCCTTCTGCAAAGTGGCTGTATGCAGTGAGGCACAACTTGTCCATCTCATACAAATGATGCAAGCAGGATTTGAGTGTGTGACTTATTGTTTACAGTACCCAATTCTTGGATGTAGGCATGCATGTCACAGTAGACTTCCATCTCAGCATCTGATGTTGCAATGTACAAGCAAGTATTGTGAACCCTGGGCCTTTGAGTAACAAAGAGTGTCCCATTGGGACAGGAAATGTTGGTGAATATGCTGTGGTTGTTGAGACCACTGTCTGTTTTTATGATGTCCATAGCTTTGATATGCAGAGTGCAGGCTTGCAGAAATTGCTTGCTTACATTCTGCAAAGGCCTGCCAGATGCTCTTGCCAATCTCTAAACATTCCATGCTTTGCAACTGCAGCAAAGTCACAAAATGTTTCTATATTGCCTTTGGTGTAATACATAAAACATAACATGTTTGAGAAACCTCTGAATTAACTTTGTCTGTTAACTTCAAGCTGGGCCCAAGCCACGTACTGTTAATTTAAAGTGAAATAACATTTTTATTATCTTATCAGATATATGTAAACAGATATATGCATGATAAATAAAAAAAGGCGCAGTTTGTTTAACCCCTCCCCTGCTGGTGACGGAACCACTCCGTCATCTGCCGCGGTCGCGCTGTGCTGATGGAACCGCTCCGTCATGAGCACAGCGCAACCGCGGCTGGTGACGGAGCGGTTCCGTCACCAGCATGGGCGCGCCGCGCGGCCCCACCCCGCCCCCTTAGCACTGCGGCGGAATAGCCGCCGCAGTGAAGGGGTTAAAAAAGTTGTTCAGTGTTGACACTTAAATTTTAGCTAACATTTCACTATTCTTGATGAGTTTTTGGAACCACGCGTCTGCAAAACTGAAGCTTTATCCTCTATTCTGCTGCTGATCTTCTATTCTTCAATAAATTGAATAGGTGCTACAGCACCTCTGTAACCCGACTTCTAGCACCTCTCCCTTGTGGGGTTTATTCAGGCCTGCAGCACAAGAGAATAACCCACAATCTGAACTTTGCTCCACAGTTGACTTAAAATCTAACAGGACCACCTCCATTGCTTGCCTGAACAATCCGATATGTTGACTAATTGTGCAAAAATCACACACTTCGAGAAGGATTTTTAGGTTTGGATTTTGATAATGCCGCTGTCAAACAGACCTATTGCTTATACTATACACAGAGTGGCCACTAGGTTCATCCCTTGCTGCCATTGACTTTCTTCAACCGCCTCTTTCAGAAATTGGCTTGAGACTTTGTCAATCATGTCTTTGCTCAGCCCAGTGAATAATTCATTTCTCACCATATATTACTGGCTTCTTTGGTCCATGCTTCCACTTCCACTTGAGTGCTTGAATTAAACTGCAGGAAGGGACAATTATACAACCATATCCCTCTTTATTTCAAATACAAAAACAAACAGGATTGTTTTGAAAGAACGCTTTCAATACAGTCCGCCTTTCGTTTTTTTAATCTGGTTTAATGTCCTTATGCTGCATGCATGCATTGGCACATTAAACGCATACCTATTGGCTTTGCCCAAGCTTGTTTTCAAGTTGTATTTGTTTGGCACTATCGAAGGAGAGGGCGTGTTCAGGTTTCCATCTAAGAATTACACGTGCATTATATCCTGAATTTTGGGCACTTTTATTCAGAAATACTGTCTGTTCATAATACTTTTGGGAAGCCTACATAGATTTAAAGCACAGACACCCCGAATTGTCAACTTTTGGAAAAACAAGCATTAGCAAAGCCTATAGGCATGCCATTGGTAATGTGGTGCTATTGTTACAATTTGTTCTTTAGTATGTAAAGACGTTGACCAGGTAGTGTACCTACTCCTTTACAGGTATAACTAAAGAAGAGTCAGACGCATCCAAATATGGGTGCCACTTGCTTGGGGAGGTATTGTACACATAGTGGTTAAAACGCTGTTAGACCTGACATCATTGGCTTGAGTCTCTCCTCCATTTTTCTGTTTGCCTCTACTGTTTTACGATGTTTTGCTGGTATATGCTTTGGGCGCCGTGTCACTGCTGATCAGTGCCATAGCGCAAGTGCTCCCTCTGTTAAAATGATGTATCTATTGTATCCATGTTTGGCTTATTTGGTTTACTGTCAGTCCCTAGTCTAGTGCACCAGGAGTGCCGGGGCTTGTAAATACAAATGCTGCTCGTGGGCTTGCAGCACGTGTTGTGCCACCCACAGGAGCGGCCTTGTAAAAGAATGTCTACGGGTCGGTCATTGCGAGACCCACGTGCAGTCTTGCACTGTCACGTCGGCTGCGCAGGTATACCTACTTGCCAGCCCGACCAACCTTCCCTTAACTTCATGTTAGTCACCCCTATGGTAGGCCCATGGGCAGGGTGCAGTGTAAGTGTAAGGTAGGACAAGCCTGACCAAGTTGGCCTGTCCTGATAGTGAAGTGCCGCCATCTTAGGGCTTCACTATGGCGAGGTAGCCTGCTCTCCGTTGGATAGAATGGGCCGCCGGGATTATTAATGCTATGATCCTAGCTGGCTCGGAGAGTACGGTGCAATGTCGAGTTTGGTATCCCTGAGCTCGGGGTTTGATTACGCATCCATTGGTGTGGATGGGTTTTGGACTCTGGGTTCGAAAGTAGTACTTTTAGAAAGTGTCTACTTTCTTGTCTAACCATATCTGGTCTCTGCTGGTCTTGCGTGTGTGTGACAGGAGCTGGGTGGCTCCAAGAGGTCTGAATGAGTCAGTGTGGGATGAGTGGGACATTACGTTGAGAGTAGGGGGAGAGTAGTTGTTGATAGCCTGCCTTGCCTGATACAATGCTGGCTCCACCTCCTGCCAAGCGACTGATGGCTCTGTGCCTGCCATGGACGATCCTAGCCCCACCTCCTGCCAGGAGGGCGATAGCTCTGCTCCTGCCAGTGTCAATGCTGGCTCCACCTCCTGCGGGGCGTCTGAGGACCCGGCCCGGCTCAATGAATAGGCCAGGTGTGACCGCCTAGCTCCACCCACCACAGACCCAGGATGTTGGGAAACCCCCGGCATAGACAAAGGGATCAAAGACGAAAAGGGGTATAAGAGTTGGACCCCTGAACTAAGAAATCAGATCACTTCTGACAAGGAACCCTGTAACCAAGGGCAAGAAGCCTGCTGATCTAAAGGACTGCCTACCCCTTCTGCCGGTGTGCTGTTGTTGGGGGAATCCTGCAGTGCTTCTTTATTTTTGCCAAGGAACCAGGAGAGAGGAACTGTGTGTGTACTCTCACGCTTGCTAAGAAAATCTCCAAGGACTGGAAGAGTGCCAGTCTCCTGCTGAAGTCACAGGGCTAAAGGACTTCATCTGCTGAAAGTGCTATTTGCTGGAAGTGTGAATCCAGCACCTCTGAAAGGACCAGCAATCACGACGATCGGACGCTGGGCCCGACCGACGCCAGCAGCAACGCCAGTGAGTAGGAGTACGGCTCTAACTCCAGAGGACCTCGTGTCTGATCGCATCAACCGTGTGGCCTTCGACGCCGTGAGCGCTGCTCACTCTGTGCAACTGCATCATCGACAACGCCTGCTGTGGCCTGATCGACACCGAAGACGCGACGCCGGATTGCTCGACGCCGCTGATCATCGTGTGCTTCATATTCCTAAGGTACTGGGTTGTTGGGGGTCCGTGTGACTCCAGGCCCGGCGCAGCGCTCCTCGCGGTCGACGCCGAACCTGTGGATTATCTTTGCCCCGGCGTTGTGTAGCTCCCGTGTGAGTTACCCTGTTGCTAAGAACTGAGTTTCCAAGAAGAAGAATTGCTTGATACTAAAAGACTTTTGTGCTAAAGAAGAAACTACCTTTGAACTATCCTTTTTCCTTCCTGAACGTATTTATTCCGATTGTGTACAGTTTTGCCGTTATTTGGTCTTGTGCTAAGTCTTATATAAAAATACTTATTTTTATAATACTACGGTGTCGTGTCCATTTGTAGTGTATTCACTGTATTACTGTATGTGGTCATAATTGCTTAACACACAGCCTCTGAGATAAGCCTGTTCTGCTCTGCCAAGCTACCAAGGGGGTGAGCAGGGGTTATCGAAGGGTGTGATCCCCTTGCCCTGACTAGAAAAGGAGTGTCCCTATTTGTCAGAAGTGCATACCTCTGCCAACTAGAGACAGCCGGTTCTAACATTGGATGCAGCGGTGAGGATTTGGACCTTGCATTTATGACCCATGTACAGTGATTAGTGTGCGCTACGTAGTGAAAGCAGACCATAACGCAGTCACAATCTGATTCGGAAGGATCCTATTTTTGTTCTCCGCTTTCCTGAAACGTGATTTTCTGAACACTGCCAGCTTAACCATGAGTGACAACGGAGTCACTGCCCCTGCTATCGTTGTTGTCGAAGAGTTCGAGAGGAGTAAGCTAAAGAGATACAAGAAAGATGAGCTGAAACACTTTTGAAACCAGTTTGAAGTTCCTACCACCGGCCTCTCGAGAAAAAGATTTTTATAAAGCATTGCAGGCCTGGTGGGAGTCCAGAAATCCCTCTGATGTGGTGGTGGTACCCACAGAGGAAGGGGATGAGGAGGTGCCAGTGAAGGGACCTGTGCCCTCTCCCGGAAGCAGTGTTTCCTCCAAAGGTCTTTCCCCTGAAGAAAGAGAAGAAAGGGCGAAAGAGCGAGCTTACAACATGGAGATGGCAAGGCTAAAGATAAATGGGCAGTTGGAGTTAGAAAATGCAAGAGGTAGAAGGGAAGCTGATTTAGAGATCAAAAAGTTGGAGTTTGACGAGAGAAGTTAGCTTTGGAGCGTGAAGCCAGGTTGAGGGAACTGGATATCCAAGCTAAAAAGTTAGAGTTGAATCCCTCTGGTGGCAGCATTCCATCCGAGCCTGCAGAAAGTAAGTTTTACTTCCCAAAAGATGTGATCAAAGATTACAATAAGAATGAAGATATTGGTCAGTGGTTCAAAGCATATGAGTTAGCATTGTTGGCCCACCAGGTCCCTGAGAAGAATTGGGGAGCGGGGTTGTGGGGTCGCTTTGTGAATGAGGGAAGAGATACCCTGTTAGACATGCCTGTTGCGGATAGGATGTCGTATGCTCATATGAAAGATGCTTTAATGTTGCGATATGGTTTAACCCCCGAGCAGTACAGACAAGCTTTTAGAGAATGTAAGAAGTTGCCTGGTACGACGTGGGTTGAATATGTGTCTTATTTTTGCAGAGCCATGGATGGTTGGGTAAAGGGCAGCAAAGTGGAAAGTTATGAAGCTCTCTATGATTTGTTTGCGTGGGAGCACTTGTCTAATAACTGTTTTCCAGAGCTGCGCCAGCACCTGATTGATAGCAAGATATCTAACCCTAGAAAACTTGCTGAGGAGGCGGACCGCTGGGTCAGTACCAGGGTCCACAAGGGTCCAGTGGGAGACTCAGCCAAAGGTGGGCAGGGTCCCCAGCAGAAGAGTGGGGGGGACAAGGGTAAACAGAAGGAGTCTCAGAAAGGGCCCCAAAGTAATCCCCCAGGGAACCAAGGGAAAGGTTCCCAGCCTCCCCCTGAAAAGAAGCCAGGGGCCCGACGGGTAAACCTGTTCATAGGGGCCCCCTGACCTGCTACGGTTGTGGGCAGGTGGGACACCGGTTTTATGACCCCCAGTGTCCCAAGAAGGATTCGAATGCACCGCCGCGTGCACCCTCTCGTCAGTTGGCAAGTGTAGCCTTGGGAGGGGAGGAGATGGTTGTCCATGGTGGGAGGGGTCCCGCAGAAATGTCCCTGGTCTCGCTAGGAGACATGCAAATGGTCCCTCCACCCCCTCTGCCTAGTAACACTAGCAAATATAGGCAGTGGGTGACCATTAATGGCCATAGAGTGGAAGCTCTCAGAGACACCGGAGCGAGTGTGACAGCTGTCAAGTGTCACTTGGTGTCCAAAGAGCAGGTGGTTCCCCACGCATTCTACCCCGTGATAGCTGCCGATAACTCCCAGAAAGAGTGTGAGGTAGCTCAGGTTTCCTTTGAATGGGGGGGAGTTTCAGGTACTCTTCAGGTTGCTGTGAGGCCCGCCATGCCTGTCGACTGTCTCCTGGGCAATGATTTGGAAGACTCCCCTTGGGCCAAGGTGGAGCGAGCGGCGCACTTGAAAATGTTGGGTGTGCCAGAGTGGGTGTGTGCAACCACTCGATCCATGACAGCGAGTAAGGGTGTTGATGGGGTCCCGGAGCCTGAAAGTACGGCCCAGGACCCAGCTGTGAAGAGAAGAGGCAGGAGGCGCGGGAAACCGGCCCCCGTTGTTCCCGTGGTCCAGAAGGAGGTAGACCCTGAGGGGGATGCCCTGGAGCCCACAGGGGAACAAATTGCCGAACTGGGAGATTTGCCCGAGCTGACCCACTGGCAGCAGGATGGTGGTCCCTCCAGGGAGGAATTCTGTGCGGAACAGAAAGTGTGCCCTTCTCTTGTGGGCATGAGGCAGCAGGCCTCAGCCCAATCCTCAGGTGATCAGTCAGGGTCACATTTTGTGTACTGGGAGAACGACCTCCTGTATAGCGAGCCTAAGGCTGCTGAGCCTGGGTCAGCCCGTGTGCTGGTGGTACCCCAGCGCTTCAGAGCCTTCCTACTGGGTTTGGCTCATGACGTACCGTTAGCTGGACATCTGGGGCAGGACAAGACCTATGACAGGCTTGTCACCCATTTGTATTGGCCTCAGATGCGTAGGGATGTAGACATCCATTGCAAGACTTGTCGCACTTGCCAGGCAAGTGGGAAAAGCGGAAGGAAGCAGAAGGCTCCCCTCCAACCTTTTCCGGTGGTCAGCACCCCCTTTGACCGGGTGGGTATTGACATTGTTGGGCCCCTGGACCCCAAGACAGCCCTGGGCAACAGGTTCATCCTGGTCTTGGTGGACCATGCCACAAGGTACCCGGAAGCCATCCCTCTCAGGACAGTGACGGCCCCCGTGGTGGGACGGGCACTGATGGGTGTTTTCTCCCGGATGGGGTTCCCCAGAGAGGTGGTGTCCGACCGAGGCACCAACTTCATTTCGAACTATATGAAGTCTCTGTGGAAGGAGTGTGGGGTAACCTACAAGTTCACCACTCCTTACCACCCTCAAGGAAATGGGCTGGTTGAAAGATTCAACCGGACCCTGAAAGGCATGATTATGGGTCTTGAAGAACCAATGAGGCGGAAATGGGACGTCCTCTTGCCATGCCTGTTGTTTGCTTACCGTGAGGTGCCGCAGAAGGCTCTAGGGTTCAGCCCCTTTGAGCTCTTATACGGTCACCCGGTAAGAGGACCTTTGAGTCTGCTCAAGGAAGGCTGGGAGCAATCTCCCAGGAAACCTCCCCAGGATGTATACAGCTACATGCTGGCCTTTCGGAACCAGACTCGGCGCTTCAGGGAACTTGCTCAGGCAAATCTGGAGGCCAGCCAGGAGGAGATGAAGCGATGGTACACCGGAATGCCACTCTGGTAGAGCTTCAGCCTGGTCAGGAAGTGTGGGTCATGTCACCTGTGGAACCTTGTGCGCTCAAGGACAGGTGGACGGGACCGTTTAAGGTTGTGGAGAAGAAGAGCGATGTCACCTACCTGGTGGACTTGAAATCTCCCAGGAACCCCTTGCGGGTCCTGCATGTCAACCGTTTGAAGCCCCACTTAGAAAGGTCCGAAGTGGGCATGCTCCTCGCTACAGATGATGGAACGGAGGAGGAGAGTGAGCCTCTTCCTGACCTCCTGTATGCTAAAGAGCAAGATGGGTCGGTGGATGGTGTGGTCCTCTCTGACACACTGACCCTTGAGCAGAAACAGGATTGTCGCCAACTGTTGGGGCAATTCCCGGATCTGTTTTCCTTGGTTCCGGGTGTCACGCATTGGTGTGTCCATGACGTTGACACCGGAGACAGCCCTCCTGTGAAGCACAAGGCTTACAGGGTGACTGACAAGGTCCGAGCGTACATTAAGGAGGAGGTCTCCAAAATGTTCGCGTTAGGGGTGATTGAGTCCTCTAGCAGTCCTTGGGCCAGCCCAGTGGTCTTGGTCCCGAAGGCTGCAGCGCCTGGTGCTTCACCGGAACTCCGGTTCTGTGTGGACTACCGAGGGCTCAATTCAGTCACGAAGACTGACGCGCACCCCATCCCCAGAGCTGATGAGCTCATCGATCGGTTGGGGGCTGCCCGGTACCTTAGTACGTTTGACTTAACGTCTGGGTACTGGCAGATCGCCTTGACTGATGGGGCAAAAGAGAGGTCAGCGTTCTCCACACCAGATGGGCTATACCAGTTCCGGGTGATGCCCTTTGGGATGAAGAATGCCCCTGCCACCTTCCAGAGGTTGGTCAACCAGGTCTTGGCTGGACTGGAGGATTTCAGTGCCGCCTACCTGGACGACATCGCAGTGTTCAGCGCCAGCTGGGAGGAACACTTGCGCCACCTCCAGGAAGTGTTGTTGGCCCTGCGCGGAGCAGGCCTCACAATCAAAGCCAGTAAGTGCCAGATTGGGCAGGGTTCGGTGGTGTACTTGGGGCACCAAGTAGGGAGCGGTAAGGTGGCCCCCCTGCAACCCAAGATTGATACCATCCTGGCTTGGGCACCGCCCAAAACCCAAACACAGGTGAGAGCCTTCTTAGGATTCACGGGTTATTACAGGAGGTTTGTCAAGGATTACGGTAACATTGTGCACCCCTTGACTTCGCTGACTTCCAGGAAGCAGCCACGAAACGTGATCTGGACTGATGCCTGTCAAACGGCCTTTGACACCCTGAAAACGGCAATGTGCACAGCACCTATACTCCAAGCACCCGACTTTTCGAAAGAATTCATTGTTCAGACGGACGCTTCAGAGCATGGCGTGGGGGCTGTTCTAGCTCAGGTGAATGAAGAGGGCCGAGACTTGCCTGTAGCCTTCATCAGTAGGAGGTTACTTCCCAGGGAAACGAGGTGGAGTGCGATAGAGAGAGAAGCATTTGCTGTGGTCTGGGCGCTGAAGAAGCTAAGACCCTACCTGTTTGGGACTCACTTCCGGGTTCAGACAGACCACAGGCCCCTCAGATGGTTGATGCAAATGAGGGGTGAGAATCCAAAACTGTTGAGGTGGTCCATTGCTCTACAGGGGATGGACTTTACGGTGGAACACCGACCTGGTACAGATCACGCCAATGCTGATGGTCTGTCCAGATTTTTCCGCCTTAGTGCTGAGGACTCCCTAGGTTAAGGGTAGTTCTCCCCACATTTCAGCTGGAGGGGACACGTGTTAGACCTGACATCATTGGCTTGAGTCTCTCCTCCATTTTTCTGTTTGCCTCTACTGTTTTACGATGTTTTGCTGGTATATGCTTTGGGCGCCGTGTCACTGCTGATCAGTGCCATAGCGCAAGTGCTCCCTCTGTTAAAATGATGTATCTATTGTATCCATGTTTGGCTTATTTGGTTTACTGTCAGTCCCTAGTCTAGTGCACCAGGAGTGCCGGGGCTTGTAAATACAAATGCTGCTCGTGGGCTTGCAGCACGTGTTGTGCCACCCACAGGAGCGGCCTTGTAAAAGAATGTCTACGGGTCGGTCATTGCGAGACCCACGTGCAGTCTTGCACTGTCACGTCGGCTGCGCAGGTATACCTACTTGCCAGCCCCTCCAACCTTCCCTTAACTTCATGTTAGTCACCCCTATGGTAGGCCCATGGGCAGGGTGCAGTGTAAGTGTAAGGTAGGACAAGCCTGACCAAGTTGGCCTGTCCTGATAGTGAAGTGCCGCCATCTTAGGGCTTCACTATGGCGAGGTAGCCTGCTCTCCGTTGGATAGAATGGGCCGCCGGGATTATTAATGCTATGATCCTAGCTGGCTCGGAGAGTACGGTGCAATGTCGAGTTTGGTATCCCTGAGCTCGGGGTTTGATTACGCATCCATTGGTGTGGATGGGTTTTGGACTCTGGGTTCGAAAGTAGTACTTTTAGAAAGTGTCTACTTTCTTGTCTAACCATATCTGGTCTCTGCTGGTCTTGCGTGTGTGTGACAGGAGCTGGGCGGCTCCAAGAGGTCTGAATGAGTCAGTGTGGGATGAGTGGGACATTACGTTGAGAGTAGGGGGAGAGTAGTTGTTGATAGCCTGCCTTGCCTGATACAATGCTGGCTCCACCTCCTGCCAAGCGACTGATGGCTCTGTGCCTGCCATGGACGATCCTAGCCCCACCTCCTGCCAGAGGGCGATAGCTCTGCTCCTGCCAGTGTCAATGCTGGCTCCACCTCCTGCGGGGCGTCTGAGGACCCAGCCCGGCTCAATGAATAGGCCAGGTGTGACCGCCTAGCTCCACCCACCACAGACCCAGGATGTTGGGAAACCCCCGGCATAGACAAAGGGATCAAAGACGAAAAGGGGTATAAGAGTAGGACCCCTGAACTAAGAAATCAGATCACTTCTGACAAGGAACCCTGTAACCAAGGACAAGAGGCCTGCTGATCTAAGGACTTTCCTACCCCTTCTGCCAGTGTGCTGTTTGCTGGGGGAATCCTGCAGTGCTTCTTTATTTTTGCCAAGGAACCAGGAGAGAGGAACTGTGTGTGTACTCTCACGCTTGCTAAGAAAATCTCCAAGGACTGGAAGAGTGCCAGTCTCCTGCTGAAGTCACAGGGCTAAAGGACTTCATCTGCTGAAAGTGCTATTTGCTGGAAGTGTGAATCCAGCACCTCTGAAAGGACCAGCAATCACGACGATCGGACGCTGGGCCCGACCGACGCCAGCAGCAACGCCAGTGAGTAGGAGTACGGCTCTAACTCCAGAGGACCTCGTGTCTGCCCCGCTGATGATCGCATCAACCGTGTGGCCTTCGACGCCGTGAGCGCTGCTCACTCTGTGCAACTGCATCATCGACAACGCCTGCTGTGGCCTGATCGACACCGAAGACGCGACGCCGGATTGCTCGACGCCGCTGATCATCGTGTGCTTCATATTCCTAAGGTACTGGGTTGTTGGGGGTCCGTGTGACTCCAGGCCCGGCGCAGCGCTCCTCGCGGTCGACGCCGAACCTGTGGATTATCTTTGCCCCGGCGTTGTGCAGCTCCCGTGTGAGTTACCCTGTTGCTAAGAACTGAGTTTCCAAGAAGAAGAATTGCTTGATACTAAAAGACTTTTGTGCTAAAGAAGAAACTACCTTTGAACTATCCTTTTTCCTTCCTGAACGTATTTATTCCGATTGTGTACAGTTTTGCCGTTATTTGGTCTTGTGCTAAGTCTTATATAAAAATACTTATTTTTATAATACTACGGTGTCGTGTCCATTTGTAGTGTATTCACTGTATTACTGTATGTGGTCATAATTGCTTAACACACAGCCTCTGAGATAAGCCTGTTCTGCTCTGCCAAGCTACCAAGGGGGTGAGCAGGGGTTATCGAAGGGTGTGATCCCCTTGCCCTGACTAGAAAAGGAGTGTCCCTATTTGTCAGAAGTGCATACCTCTGCCAACTAGAGACAGCCGGTTCTAACAAACGCCTTACATTTTCTTCTGTCAAATCCATATCCCTCTGAATGGCAGTGCATGAACAAATGTACCCTAACTTCTACCTGATTCATTTCAACCCAAATCTGTCATGTAAAAATATATACATATTGCAACAGCAATATACGTTTGTGGGAAACATAGGTACGTAAAAACTAGGGTTTTCAACCTCCAAGGCGAAGCTGGGGGCCCACCGCAATACATTTGGTTGGTATGAAGGGTACTTCATTGGAATAAAGAAACATTTTGCGTAAAGGCTTTTTTTAGGGATTATCCTAGAAAGAGTAGCATGCCATGATAGCCATGTAATGAAAGTTGACTTACCGCTTAGAATAATTAGTATATGCAGCGGCACCTTGTTTTTGCAGCTTGAATTAGATGTAGATTCACATTTTGAGCATAATATCGCCATTTACTGCTGAGCCATTTGGATAGTTATTTTATCTGACTTTGTTTCAGTCACTGGTTGAAGGTGTGCCTTGCATTACTCAGTACAGGAGCCAAAAATTAACCCCGACACACAGGGGCTTATTACGATGTTGGGTGAACTCAAGTTCGCCCGACAACATTGCGGCTTGGGAACCGCTCGACCTTAGGTCGGTGATTCCGACTGTAGTCTTTGAATGCAACCACCGAAAGGGCGATCGGAAACATCTATTTTTCAATGGAAGCTTGTGCGGCGGGCGGAAAAGGCCTGCAGCAAATGCTTACATTGAAAAATGTATGTTTTCAAAAATCCCCGCACAGTGCGGCAGGCCCCTCATAGTGCCTGCCTCACTGTGCAAGGATGTTGCCCCTCAAGCCCCAGAGCGGAGGACCAGGGAGAAAGGCTGACATGGAATGGCAGTCAGAAACCAACATCATCACCCCAACAGCAGAGCCGTCGCCATTAAGGGATTATGAAGGGTTTCCCACATGAGCCTCTTGGAAAGCCTCAGATGGTTCCTCTGCCTGCTGCCTCAGACCACACGCATTGTAATACGTCGGTCGGTCGGACCGCAACCGACGAGCTGTCAGATGTGGCCCGACTGCAGTGCCATCCCAATCGACCCCAGAGTGTTCAATTTAGGGCCAATGGTGGCAGGTGGTGCAGACATTTTTCATCATCTGACGTTGTCCCAGAACAAGAGAAAGAAAGGTATAAAAGGGAGCAAGATTGAGAAAGAGGACAGTAAAAGAGTGACAAATGAAGACAGCAAACAATGAAAACGAACCTGCCAGCGTGAAGCGAAGGGAAATAAGGTGCATGGTGGTGGAGACAAGATTCATTAGGTGGCATTAAGTCTAAGCTGCCTTAGTATTCTGCAACCCTAGTATGTGACATCACCTAAGAAAACCTTTGTCTCTTGCACCTTTGTTTTACAAATTAAGCACTGCAGATGCAGCCTCCAACATGGATCTGTTTTTTTCCACTATTGGGTTGTGAAGAGGCACAGTGTCATGAGACACTTTGCAGTTTTCTGTTCAAAGTCAATTTAAAATACGGAGGCACTGGGAGGTGGGCAGGATGTATTTGTCAATAAAGAGAAATGTTAAGCACCTCATTTAAAGTCTGAATGGGTGAGCCGCTGGCTCATGAGGTTAGCGGAGGTTATGCCTTCTGCTCCCCGTATGGAGAACAGCCTGCCAGATTTAGAGATCCCCATCTGCTTGCTTGGGACTTTATTGCCACTGCTTTGACTGCACCATTGAAGGCACCAATCCTTTGCTAAGTGGGCATCATGTTTGATGCCGCCACTATATATACATTGAAAAAACTGTTCCCATCACCGCTAAATGGGATGGAAATTCTAGATCTCCTCTTAAGGCCTTGGTTATGAACGCCTATTAAAACTGCCTTGGTTTTTTGTGACCCACTCAGCAAGCCCCTTTTTGCACAAAAACTATACCTCAGGTTACAGTGATCTTGTGCTGTTATCTCAGACCTCACACAGCAGAGCTATTTCTTGGCCCATAAATATCATAAATGCTTTTTCTTTAGACAGATTTCTCAGTTGATATGGTTGTAGACATCAGATCTATCTCTCATATTACATCAAATTTACAGTAGTAGGCCTCCGGCAGATGCACATGGCAAAAGTCAGATACTCCAAAATCATACATCGGGTGCGATTATACGGCTCTCTAATCTAATGCTATAGGCAGCAGAGCAATCCTTATTGGTACTATATTACTTAGATTCCCAGGCTAAGGAAACGCAACTTAGGTCACCTAAGTTGCTTGAACTGAACACTGGCGGCTAGCATCTACATGTCCTGCGTTCCAGACCTCTTCTTTCTTCAGTGCGGGGTTGTGGGCATGAGCAAACTCCCTTGACAAATCCTGGTGCTGCTCACATGCTGTTACCCAGCATGTGATCAGCGCCCTGATTGGACAGAGCGGCCTCACTCTGCTCTCCACTGACCACTAGAGGCCTGAACGTACACTCAACCTTTGAGATGTGTAAAGTGCGCCTGTCTTGGGACGGCCAGCCAAAGAGACATGTGCACTTTAAGCAGTGCAAAGGCAGCCCTCTGCCCACCACTCCTCCCTGCTGTCACTCAGCAGGCCCCATCCTGGCACTCAGTTCAGGGTAGGAGGATGAAAAATAAAATGGTAATCAATTACCATTTTATTGTTCATCTAGGGGGGGGTTTGGGGGGCATTTAAGTGTGGCGAATCAGCTCCAAAGGAGGAGCTGCCATTGGAACTGAATCACATGGGTGTTAGCAAAGACCTGGGATCTTGTCGATCGAGGCAAGACCCTTTGTTATCTTGTCTTTTGCCACTCAGGCCAATCACTAATGGATTCGGAATCATGCAATTTAAATTTTCAATGTTCACTTTTTGATTTCTTTTATAAGATCGAGTTATGCACAAAATATGGGGTTATATTATCAAGACAGGCGATAAAATTATCGCCGCTTTAGCGGCAGAAAACTGCTGCTAAAACCTCGATAATGGGCTTGATAATATGCTCTATGGTATTCCATTTGAAGCTCAGGTTAGTTGTCCTTCACGCCTGTCTTGATAATATGCCCCATGGTTCTTGGAAAGTACACTAATGCTAACCCTGTATGCTATACCTTTCGTTTGCCGTAGCTTTCTTTCAACTCTGTCACTCTGTTCTCTTCCGTTTATTTCTTTCTCTCTCTCTCTCTCTCTCTCTCTTCTTCCCTCTCTCTTGTCATTGTGCCTTTTCTTTTGTCTATTATTCTTTCTCTCAATGACAGTTTCACCAACCACACAACTGCGTTCTAAAAATTGTTTTTCTTTGCACCTGGAGCGGTGCCCTAAAGTCGCCTCTGTATCTTTGAAGCATCAGATAAAGGGGTTTTTAAATTATTTAACACCACAGACGACTTTTCCACCTCATGGCCTCAGGAATTAAGTCTATAAGACATCTCAATTGTGCCTGTCACAGACAGTAAAGCATGCATAAAATCCCTACATGGAAATGCCACCGTTAGTTACACATTGATGCACTCTTGTTACACATTTGTTACACATTAATTATACATTAATTGCCGCATGTCATGAGTGCTTTAATAATAATCAGTCAAATATTTTATGGATGCAAGAATGCGAATATAATGACTTTTATTCAAGTACATTACTTTAAGTCACCGGTCACTGATGTGATTTTAGTCCATTTTCAGTCCGTACTAACTCTACCGGCTTGTAATATATGTCACTTATTGTCTACACTTTGTAACAGATGGGACCACATTAACTAAAATTTACTCATCACAGTCTTAAAATTAGCGCTAATGGTAATAAAATTGCTCAGTGTTAGGTTAAGCAATGATCACGTGCCTAAGATGTAAAAAAAGAAGCTTTTTGAGAGCAATGCTAGGTTTCATCTATCACGCAAACACAACCCAGGGGTGTCTTGCATGAGAATTGCCCTTGAGGTAAACCCTCCAGCACAAATATCAATGCAAGCACAACTGGCCAATGGTAGGCCACGTAAGAAGTGCTACAAGCACTCATTTTGCACGTAGTGGCATAGCGCTGTGTTTTTACTTATCCCTAGTAAAAACCTATTAGAGCCTCATTGATGAGGCCCCTTGCTACACTTTTGCACTGCCGGAATGTCACTTTTTTGACGTTCCAGTGGCACAATGTGCCACGGCATATCTACACGACCACGTAAAGCCACTTTACGTGGCTTTTCATGGCCTTGTAAATATGTCCCCCTTTAAAAATTGTAAATTGATACTTGTATAGCGCACTACTCAGCTGCAAGGGTCTCAAGGCTCTTGTACAAATACCGCTTTGGAACCCATCCTGGCTTTCCCTGTGAGGCATCCACTCCTGGGCACCCCCAAGGTGGAGGCCAGGCATCCTTACCGTTGTGGGGGCCGTTGTGGAGATTAAGCAAGGTATTGCCCAGAGTTGCAGAGTGGGACTCCATGATTAGAATAGGCACCGAGGCGAGAATTATCAGGTCCGTGGAATTTTGAGCCCAAGACCCGCCGAGGCGGGGAATTGAACCCTGGTCCCGGGCTAGACCTCTGCAGCAGGGTCTGCCGCTCTAACCATTGAGCCACACTTCTCCACTCTTTCACTCAGAACACTGCATCAAAGGGGCATTCTGTGGGTGTTGCTGTGGGTGTTCCCATGCAACACCCATGGAATCTCAAGCATTCCCAGATTTATGAAAAATCGTAAACCTGGGATACGTCAGAATGTAATGCCACCCCAGTGGTGGCGTTAGGGAGGTGCAACAAGGAGAAATGTTTTCATTACTCTTTCGTTTTTTCTTTTTTTTTATCTGTGCGGCATTTTGCAGCACACAAAGAATGCGGAACTCATCTGAATTGATTGATTTTTTGCAGGAAGGTGTCCCTTTCTGCACAAAATCAATCAGCCCCGCAGTGCAGGTACTGTTGCGCCACAAGGGTGCCTGCATTGGCGTATGGCAGCCCATTATGTGCCAGCTCAGGGGAAAAGGGCAGGAATGCGCCGTAACTTATAGCTATGGCATATTCCTGTCCTTTTCTTTTGACGCAGGGCAGCAGAGCAAGATTCCTTGTGGCACTGCTCTGCGGCAAAACCTCATAAATGAGGCCCATTATTGTTGTGTCGGATTCCGACCAGTAATGCTCCCTTTGCATACATTGGAGGGGTACAAAAGTTGATAGCTGCTGTTGTTTGCACTACTTTGAGCCACCATACACCTGTCCAGCACAAAAGAAGTTATTATGGGTCTTCCCAAATACAATTTATTGCACATTGGATAGATGGGTATTATATAAAAACCTGAATGCGTGCTCTGACCCGGTTTGGTCAGGGTTTCTTCAATGTACTTCGTCTACTTTTTTTATTGACATCAGTAGTTTTTGGAGGATGCATTTCAGTGGTAAGTAGAGGCATTGCTTTTGACATGCAAAGCAGAAAATATGAATGCACCTGTTAAATCATTTGCATTTTTATTATTACAATTTGGATACATGTTTTATTCTTTTCTATTCATTCTAACCTGTACACAGTTTGTGAATTGAATTGATTAGTATAACCTATATTTATGGTTTAATACCACATTCCAATGAATTTTTCTATATTTCTATATTTATTTTAAACCTTTATGTGACATTGATAGGCGATGAAAGGAAAAAAGGGGAATAAGTAAGAGATACTCTTTCACAAAGCGCCAGCACTTTAGATGTCTTCCGAAGGTGCATGGGTTGGAGATGCTACTTAGATGTTAAGGCAGGTAGTTCCAAAGCATGGGTCCATCTGCTGCAAAGTGCCTGACTCCGAGGGATTAAGGCGTTAAAGGGTGGATGGAATTTCAAGAATTTCACACTTAATGATCACTATTGTATGGTGAAGACTGAAGAGTTCAGACCTATATTCTAAATTGGAAGGTGTAGTGGAGCGCTTTGTGGATAAGCCTTAGGGTTCTCAATTGGGAATTTTTATTTCGGATCAAACCCAGCATAGAAGTTTGGTACAGTGAAGATATTGACATGATAGAGTTGGTAATGAGCTGGGGTGCCATTATCCATGAGAAACTGTGTTTTTGTTTAGAAAGAAGGTATTTCTGATTTCATGGCTAGTTACAGTAGCTTAGTGTGAGAGGATGAATGTGTGACTGTAGATTATATTTTTATTGAATAGACGATACATGTTTTGAATGAATTTGATAGTGAAGTCACATGTGGCGTGTGAGAAGGTGGGTTGGTATTTGCTGTCAACTAATTAAAGTTGGCACCTTGTACCGGTCCACACAACCCATATGATGTATGAAATCAAGATAACCTTTATTGAAAGCTATCCTAGTGGTAGCAATGGAGAGCAGCCTTCAGGCTTAATCTTGAAGGAATGTAAAACAGCTTGTTTTACCAGAATATCACCTCCTAAATGACTAAATGAAAGGAGAACCACACAGTGTTTATATAAAAATATGTATTTATTAATATAACATTCTCTACTAGTCTCTATGTGAGACTAGGGCATACAGCACACAATACTGACTCAATAGAACATTCGTAAATAGCACAATTCACAGCAGGCTCCAGGGGGAGACCGAACCCTATACTAAAAAAATGGTATAACAGCAACGACTTGACTAGACACAGGACCTAGAGCTCGTAGAATCGCTGGGACCCCAAGGAACCACCCAGAGGAGTGGCACAGGGAGCTCACGGAGGACGGGTGCAGTGAGGAAACACAGGCGCGTGCTCCGTACAACCCTATGGGAAAGTCGTGGTTGTAAAATTACAAGGTAGGGACACTTTTAAGAGGACTTCGAGCAAACCCTTTGGAACATAGGAGGTTCTAAGACCAATCCACCAGTGAGTCCCGAAGAACATGTACTACCTATCCCAGAGGCGCCTGGTGCACAGGTGTCAAGTGGTGTCAGAAACCTTCATAATTTTTAATGGAGAGATGCAAAGAAGTACTACTGCCAGGAAGGTGAAGAGTGTCCGGTGGAATCCAAGCCTGGATTCAAGGTGAGAGGAACCTGAAAGCAGAGGGGACAGAGTCTGGGTCACTTCTGGTGACCAGCAGCTCGGTAGTCGAATGCCCACTGATGTTGGGAGCTTCAGGTGAGAAGAATGGTTGCTTGACTCTGCAGCCACGGGGACCAGGAGACTTCTAGGATGGCCAGAATCCGGAGGTGAGCTGTCCCACAAAAGATTTCGATAGCTGAGGGGTCGATGTCCGGCTGGAGCACCAACAAGCAATGGCAACTGCAACCTGCGCGGTCAGTGAAAATAGGTTACGGTGTAGACCAGCAAGGTCCAGGGGACTCTCCAAGCAAAGGAGAGTCAGGGCATGTCTGGAGCAACCATGTAAGCCCAAGAATTAGCAAGGGGACCCTCGCCAGGACCCACAGGCCAACGGACCAGGGATCTAGAGGAGACCTCAAGCAAGTCTGCAAAGCACCATCCCACAGGACACTCGGAGAGTGGAGGTCAGAAATCTTCAGTGCAAACACTGCTTGGGTCGGGACCACACAGATTCCAAAACACAGGCTCAGGAATCATCACCAAGCTTATGCAACTGCAAAAGTACGTGGTGCACAGGGGTTCGGGTTGCACGGTCCCCACGAGGGATAATGGTCTCAGAATCGCTGAGAGGGCAGATCGACCTCAGGGACCTTCGGGAACCCACCTCCTGTGTTGCTGAAATCTTCAGAGTCCTCAGGAGCTCAGGAGAAGCAAACCAGGTAGATGCGTTTAGGTGTCTGCTTTTGCAGGGGAGTAACTCCTTTACTCCAAGGGATTCTAATACCCCGTAAACAAATATGCCTGGCTGCATCACAGAGAACCCCGGAGAATGGTCCGAAGGCTGCAGAGGGGCTCTGCCCATGCAGGGACACCCTCTCAAGTATAACCCAGCACCCTGCCTTCAGGATTGATAAGGCCTGCCCTAGGGGTACCTGATAGGTATTTAAGTGTAGTGATTTAGATATATATAGTGAACCTATATCTCAGTAAGTGGTGCAAGCACCATCTTACACAGTCTACAGTAGCAGGCCTGTCGTGTCAATTTTGATGGCCTCTCATGAGTGGCATAATACATGCTTGAGCCCGTGGGAGGCCTCTGGGGTACCTATGCCCTAGGTACATGGTGTACCATATATTAGGGACTGATAAGGGTACCCCGGAATCCAATCTGGAGTGTACCTAAAGCACATGCATTTCAATTTAAGGGAAAAAGCAGATAGACTGGGGTCCTGGATAGCAGGATCCCCGTCAGACTGTGCCAAAATCAGTGTGACATCAGCAAAAAGTGGGGGTAACCATAAGAAGCAGATACTACTTTCGTACATGGTGATTACAGATTTGGTCTGGACAAATGAAAAGGAATGGTTTTGATTGACTCTGGGCTTTTTAACTTTTTTGCTAAGAAGATGCTGTGGTCAAACAAAGATTGCTTAGGCAGAAAGAGTGGAGGATCCTGAGGGTCCCAAACCTATTGTGAGGAATATAACCTTATAAACGTAAAGATGAGGCGTATTGTCATTGTACGTAAGCAGATGTCGATAAGATGGGTGGAGCCGTTGTGTGGGAGACAAATTCACAACTTAGGATCATATGCACAGATGTGGAAACTGCTTTTGGAGTCTGTGAGGATATTGTCTACTAGACACATGCACATATTTTTTAGCGCTAAGAACTCAGCAGGATGGAGGGGAAGAATGGGTTCTTGAAGACTTGAATACATTGATGATGAGGTTGAGACTCAAAACAGTAAATCAAGTAAGAGTATATCCAGGCCACTTGATTGTAAACGGTGGAGAAGGAAGTTATGATTGATGATACCTAAGGCATGGGCATTGGTGGCAGGTGACATGTGTCTCAATCTGCGTTGTTCCAGGTCCAGAGATGCAAAGGGAAAATAATGATAAAGGTGAATGCAGAGCCTGGTGCATCCGTCTGCAACTGCACGTCCCCCTGCAAATATATCTGTTCATGCACCTGTCTCACCAAAAAGCCCTCTCCAATATACACATGTAGCACAATTTACACACATGCAAGTCCACTTTGTGAATCTGGCATGCACAGTATGCATTTTTTTCCAAGTTTAGCACAAGAAAATTGAAATAATACTTTGTAATCTGGCCTTAGGACAATCTTGCTCTTCAGGGTTGCTGGAAGACTGGTAATAAATGTTAGCTAGGATATGTTGAAAAACTGGTATATTCTTCATTCAAACAAGTTTCTAAGTGTAGTGGTATCTTATGACTGCAAATTGTATCTGTTATGTATAAATCATTGTACTCAGGAAGGGGAGACAGAGGCAATATTTTTAATTAGTGTTTTTGTGCATCCGTACAATGCAGAATCGCTCTTTGCCTGCAAATAACCTTTCCAGTTCAAGCAACCGTACAACATAATTAGGTGTTCCAGTGCTGAGTAATTAGAGTGACACTTATTGGAGGTCTCAATTATTTGATTTGTACTTGATTTAATTGTCGAGGATGTTTGATTTGACTGTGGGAATATTATTCATCTGATTCCAGCATTTATTTACACTTTTACAGTGCTATTGTGACAATAGTTGAGACCTGACTGTTTCGGGGCTACCAAGTAAAACAATTAGTAACTAAAGGTTTTGCAAAGAAACTTCAAACATGACAGCACATAAACTGGTACTGGTGGGCACACAAACAATTCACACTAATGCCTATTCAACATCTACACGGCCGATCCTGATAGCCGCCTGGCCCAAGTCTTGTGCTATCCTTCAGGATGGGTAGGAACAACCTTTAAGTGTGCAGTACGCAGACGACATCGTCTTGCTCAGCAAAACACCAATCGCCCTCTGGCGATTGATAGACCAACTACTGGATTACACGCCAACCTGCGGCTGGGCCTCAACTTCAGCAAAACCAGGATTCTTTGTGTCACAGGTCTAGGCAGAAACAGGCAACCTAAATTCACATGGCGGGCCAATGACAATGCCCTAGAACTAATATAATCCTACAAGTACCAAGTACCTTGGAGTCCATATAGACTCGCACTTAATTTACAAAGCGCACCTTCAGTCGAGACGAGCCAAAGCTAACAACCTGCTGTTCACATTTGAAACTGTATAACGAAAAACGCGAAACACCTCGACACACCATCTCCTCCACGTCGTAGTCGCTAAATTCATGCATTTGATATCCTATGGCTCAGAACTGCTCAAAGGGAAAGATGTAGCCATCTTAAAAACCCTATCATTGAGACCCCTCTCAAAAACATTTCACAATTCCGGAGTATGTCCAGCAAGCCCAAATCAGGCTCAACTTTAGGGAAATTTTGCTGGAGGACCAGGGTAGCCGAAGTGAACTCGCGCTCACATCAGTGCTGGCTGGAAATAGAAAAGCAGGCCCTCGAAAAGAAATCTGTGATCCTTGCATTACGGCTGTCATATCAGTGCTGCAATTAGAAGAAGCTTGGCACACCCTCATGGAATAGACCGCCTTCAAACAAATCACCAACAGGGCAGCCAAGCTTTTATCATAGATCATAGACAAGGCTGCGTTAGTGAGCAAACGGCACACACGGGAGTCATGCCATCATATGCGGCATGGGCTGCCCGGCCTTACCTGTCCTCCAATTTCTCTGCAGCCAAGAAACATGACCCAATGCTAATCCACCTCCGTGTCTGTCCATCAAAATTTAGTGCCCCCTTGGAAGCAGTCTTGGTCCACCACACTGTGCCACCTTTGCGGATATACCAACAAAACACTGCTTTACTTACTGTGTGTTTGCCTAGCCATGCTAATCCATAGGCAAAAACTTCTAGATCCAGCTTTAAGATCTTTGCAAATCAGGTCATGCCGTCCAGCTGTAATAGTCTTACTAAGAGGGGACCGGGTGCAACTATCAGGCATGGCTGTGAAGTTCCTCAACCTCAACCTCAGCTCTAAAGAGTGGCAGAGCATAGCACCGGACTTGACTTGCTCCTCCGACCTGAGTTCCCAGCCGAGGGTCGCTCAGTACAATCGAAATCGCACTTTGACTACCTTTAAGAAGCTGGAAGTGCACAGCACTTTACTTTCTTGGTCCTGCTTTCATACTTACATCCTTATAACCCCATCTGAAGTGTTTGATGCCCCAACAGCTGAGTTCCCAGCCGAGAGTTGCTTCAGTACAATCGACACTGCCACCAATAAGAAGCTGGAAAAGCACAGCACTTTACACCCTTGGTCCCGCTGTTATACTTACCTTCGTATACGCCTACCTTGACTGGCGGGCACCCCTACATTAAAGCACAAAGCACCATGCACTTTATCCCCCAGTTTTAATACTTTATTGAGGAATGAATGAGGCTCCCAAACCTTTTACCATGGTTTGCCTATAACATGCAATTTGGTCTTTTTTATGCTTTTATCCTTTATGGATTGCTTGACCATGTATATTGAAAAGATTTTAATTAATCTATCAATAAAGATTTACTTCATATTTACTTCAGTTCACACAAAGGACTTGTTAATGACACAACAAAATACATAACCAAGCATTACCAGAGCAAAAGGTATTTCATTTTTGTTAGTGAAAGCGCTTAGTGATAGTTAAGTGACTTTGTGTGTGCTGCCCCAGCTGTTCTATCCACAAATTCCCATACTAAGGTGTGTTTGCTCTACAATAATATGGAAGCTGGTAGTAGGGGCCCTCTCTTTCTTGAACAAGTTGCCATAGCAGAATTAAGAAGTACCCTCAAGGTAAAATGTGATATAAATGAGTCAGAAGGAGAAGTTTGCACTATAGGTGGGGACTTTAAAGGGTAAAATATTTCATCGTAGGTACTTTTGTCAAAGAAACAGTGTTTTTGTTACATCTGTAAGACAGCATCTGTACTTGCACTTCTTTAATTTGGGATTTAAAAAAAGCTGCAAATCAAACCACATGCTATCATCGCAGCAAAGTAAAACAAATGAACATGCAATGGTGGCTAGGACTTTGTTTTTATAACAGGCTAAGGCATCCAATAAGCAAGCACCTCCTAATCAAACAGGCCATAAACTAACAATTAAAATGTTGTTGGGTGTAAAAACATTAATGAGCACTCATTTACTGTAGTGTAACAAAAGGACTACTTTAGCCCATCACCATAGCCTCATGGGAACATAAATAGGAATGTTAAAGTATCCAGGAAACACCAGAGCCTTGTCGAGTAGCTAATGCAAGCAATGTTAACAAAAATAACACATTAGTGAATACCAATGGCTGAAGGTTGCTAACCCAAAAGCCATTTCTGTCTCCATACTTCTTTTATTCCTTTTTGTTTGACGAATTGGTGAGAAGAGGTCCTCAGGCTTCCTTTAGCCATACCTAACAACCTAACAAGGCCATTACAAGTCACAAATCTGCCCTGACAATTCACAAAGGAAGACAGCATCACAAATGTGATTTAAAGTTACCATAACTTAACAATTATTTTTGGCAATGGCGAAATACGGCCTTTTTGTTCCTACATCACCTTACTCCATAACATAATACATACCCTAACACTCATTTTTAAAAGCTATTTAGCATATCTTCAGTCAATTTCCAAAAACATCAACAGAGTTTCTATTTTAATGCTTTTAGTAATCAATGGCACAGTGTTTTATCACATTCCCCATTCATTACGAATGACATAGTAGAGCTCTATCTGCATATGCAGTGCGAGATATACCTGCAGACTACCGCATCTGCCTTCTAACTCTACGGCCATCACCAGCTCGGGGATCCCTATAGGCCCAAGATCGCCGCTTGTGAGTGCAACAACACCCAGAAGGCTGGGTTGAAAGCAAGAACCCCAGCAATGGCAAGACGATCATGCTGTGTAAATATGTAATATATATTTGTCCAACCATAATCGCTTCAACTTTTCCTAAAATGTAATCTTGGGGGAATTTGCAACTTGTATATATGTAACTCTAACCTCTAGTATCTGCAGTAGATGTATGTACTTACTACCATTCTTATGTGAGTTTAGAGTGTATCTGTTTTGTATCTTTTATGTAATTCATGCACTCAGAAGTCCTTATGTAATGTATCCGGTTCTATTGTAAAGCGCTCTGACACCTTTGGATAAAGTTTGCACTATATAAAAAACACATAAATAAATATGCCTCACCCCTTCCTTATTAGAAACGTCTTTAAATCATGGCTTTAAAAGACATCTTCCCTTTGGTTTTGCTTTGTTCGCCCTAAGTTGACAGGGTACGCCCAGACGTGGGTCCCTTGCTCACTTTGCCACTGGATTCAAGCTAGCCTGGCTGATGACAGCTGATTAGCCAGAAACCGGTCCCAGGATGCTTGTTTCCAGTCCAGGGAAGATATGGCTTGGCAGTTCATGCTGGACTGTTCCCATGAGGCACAGGGTCAGACTGATTTGCTTATGGCCATGTCTGAACTGGGGTGGCGGAGTGAGCTAAAGAATGATGATGGATTAAACTCGGATCAGTTGACTGGGGGTGAGTGCTTGCATTGTTCAACACTCCGTCCAGTATCCCCTTTGGTTTTGCTTTAAAAGACCTTCCTACACATTGCTGAGAAAAAACCCAATAAAGAAGGCTCCTAGTCCAACCCCTACCTGGTGCACTGCTATGACCATCAATCTGTGAATGGTACAGGGACCTCTGGCTGTATGTGTCCAGGTTTTCTTTACCATTGGGATATTTGTCTTCTTGAAATTTATCAAGAGGCAAGTTGACCTCCTCTACCAGCCTTTTGTTTACACTGCTTGCAATAGAAAACACGCCATAAGAACTCCCCTCCTCAAGGTGGGGGTCCAGATGTCAGGTGGAACATGAGCCTGGGTGAGGGCTCTACTTGTTAGCATTTGTTCCAGCACCTACCATTGTCAGTGGCACAATTTTCATTGGTTCGACTGTCCTGAATGTTTGTACTAGTTTTTGAGTTATTTTTTATTAGTAGGGACTGGCAGAAGGAAGAGGGTTGTGGGAAAACGCCTAGATTAATGATCAATATTTTTTCCTTATTCATGGCCTTTCTCTTACCCCATGAAACTCATGCTTCTGAGCCCCACAAGCCTCAAACTAGGATTAATACATCAGTTCAGATGGGACCTTGGTATAGACAGGAATAGGTTTCTGGGCTTACACACTCCTCTTTTGCAACACATGATTAGAGAACAATCCTGTTTTCCTCGAGGAAAATGGCACTGAAGTTCCTATCCCTGGATGGAATCTACCTCATTGGTATTGACTGTGAGACAAAAAGGGGAATACAAAGTAATGGAGATTAACAATGATTTAGGAATAATGGACCGACTGGGAATGCTGGTTTATTAAACAGCTCAATGGCATTCATTTTTATTATCCTCAGAAGGATTAATGTGATGGCAATTACTTGAAGAGGTTTTTACGCATAGATTTGTGAAGCAGGTTTTCAGCCCACAGAGCTGCTTTACTGGTTTTTCCATTTGGAGAATAAATTATAGGGCCTTATTGTGAGTTTGGTGGACCGCCACGCTCCCACACTGCCAAACCCATGTAAGACACACCCGCCAGATCAGGAGTTTTCTCCTGTCTGGCGGGCTTTGTTTGGCCTTCCCACGGCATTGCCTATGAAATAGGCACTGCAATGAGAATGTCAAAAATCAGTACCTACACAGCGTGGACTGCAGCAGTCCTTGCTGTGCAGGTACTGGGGTGCATGCACTCAGGGGGGCACATGCTGTGCCCCCCGGTGTGCATCCACATGGCGTGAAACATCAGGGACCCTGTAGGACCCTCTTTGTTTCCTCACCGCCACACTTTTCATGGCGGTGTGACCGCTATGAAAAGTGTGGCGGTGAGGAAACTCATACTATATTTGGCGGGCCACATCTGCCCCACCAAGCATATTGCGGCCTCAGGGAGTGCTGGTTCCCTGGTGAATGCAGCAGTTGCGGCGATCCCAGGGCAGTCCAACTGTCTGAAGCCATTGGGGCTGGCGGAAGAGTCTGTGGACCACCAGACCCATAATAAGGGCCTTAGAGCTACTGAGCCTTAACATAATTTAAAATCTACTATAGTTCAATAGAAAATATGTGTTTCTGAGGCCAGGGTACAATTCCTTTTCATTGTATTGTAAACACAAGAAATCCTAATATGAATGTTATGAGACATCTTTTCTTAAATTGGAAGAGTCTTGTAGAAGCACTTATTTGAAGGCTCCCTGCACTACTAGCAATACTGGATTAAGATGGAGGGGGCGTGGCCGAACGGGCAGCGGCATGGCCGCTTAGTCAGCGAGCTCCGCTTGCCACAACATGAATCCTGATTAAATCCTGCCTTCCCCTGCTTGCACAAACTCGGAGCCGACTTGATGCGGTGTCGGAAGATCTGGGGTATAACGGACGGCAACTCTGGCGTCCGGACGTGACCGGCAACCCATTTTCGAATCCTTCCTGCCGGGGCCGTGGCGGAGTCGGGCTGCTAGCTGAGGGGCCGGAGGTCGACGCTGGCTGCTGATGCTAATTGAGGACGCGGCTGTGCAGGCCAAGACGTCCACTAAACAGCACTGCGGGAGAAGGCGCTGGACCTGCTCTGACGGAGGTGGTGGAGGGGCGCTGTCCCAGCCACGGATGCACACATTGGAGTTTCCACTCTGCAAGCCCGTAAGACTTTATTTTTGTTTTGGAGGCTGCTTGTGTGGGTCGGCAGGACGGGGGGCCGCCATTTTGGATTGTTGGGCACAGCACCGCAACTACTGTCGGACTTGGGGCAGACCTGTGCAGCATGTTTTCCGGACCTCAGTGACATGGAGGTCAGCGATTTTACACGCGCTTGGAGGGTCTATCCTTGATAATATGACCCCGTACCACACAGCGCTATTATTGACTGCGCCTCACATGAGGTGTCCAAAGACTGAGTGACCTGTGCATGACCATGGTGGCAATGGCGGATTGCCCTTAATTGCGGAGGATGTTGTCGGCCCCCGTCTGGTGGATCTGCACATAACTCTTCTGCCAGGTGGAACTGATCGGGCTTATGGTGCCGAGTTAGGTAAGGAGCTACATCGAGTGAGACAGAGTTTGGACCGGACACGCAAGATGGAGCCCACGGTCCGAGACCTCTTTGTTGCTCTTGGCTCTCTCCATACCGCTTGGGTGGGAGGAGCCAGAGAGCTTGGACGGAGACTAGACGCCATTGTTGTCCCACCGATGGATGGGAGCCCCGAAGATCCTCGGATGGGTGGTGCCGCTCGCGGCACCGCACCGGCACCGGATGGCACTGTTGTACACCTACAGTTGGTCCCGTGGGGGGCCCCGGCTGGTGTGAGAGATGGGTTCAATGCGACCGATCACGTGAGTGCGGCATGGGGACCTGGAACTACATTGCAGGCGGACTGCTTCCACGGAGCAGTTCCTTTGCCCACCCGATCTGCGTTGCCCTGGCTGTGTCGCGACTTGGGAGGATGGTCTGGAACCTTGCTGCTGCACCTGGATGTCTGTATGGGTTGCTTTCTCAGTTCCCTGATGCTAGTGTCTCCCATGGAGTTGGCATTGCCTTGCTTTACGTTTGACCCTGATCGTGTGAGATTGTACTGTATTGCTGACATTCAGTTGACACGTACCGATGGACGGGTCAAAGTGGGTCAGGGTTGAATTTTTCTTCCAGATGACAAGGGACGGATGCCCGGCCAGCTATTGAGAGGAGGATGCTTTATTGCTCTGTTATTACGATGCCACTGTTGATTGTTGATTTGTGGGCTTATTTGTGATCGAGCCTGAGCTACTTGGTGCGAGCGGGGGGGGCAGGGGTCTGGTTTTAATGACTCTCCTCCGTCTTTTCCCTTTCTTTGGGGTTATTTCTGGGGCGACAGGCACGTTGGTTGGGCGGTGGGCCGTAGCCTCTTCAGACGTGCAGGGTGGGGGTTGGGAAGGTGGGGTTCTTGGTTTCGCATACTCTTCATTTCTATGGCCCCTTTTCTTGGTTAAGTCTTTCCTCTCTATATTTCGGGGTTTCGTTTTAGGGGCGACAGGCACGCTGTCAGGGGGGGGTAGGCCGTAGCCTCTGCAGGGGTGCAGGGTGGGGGGTTGGGGGATGGGGTTATTGTTTTATTCTCTCTTAGTTACTATGGGCCTTTTCTTTTTTCTTCTTCTTTTTCTCTTTTGTTTCCTTTTTCTATCCCCTTTCCTTTAGATCAATATGCTGGGTCAGTGTTGTGCCTCTCGCTGTTTTCCGCTTATTGTAGTACTACGGGAGGTACTAGGGTTGTCCTACGTTCTTGGGATGGGCGATGACTGGTGTGATACGCGTATAGATACCTTTATCCTGTTGAGAGACCCAGCACCGGTATTCTGAATGTTCGCTATTTTGCCGCCCTGTTGTACGTATTGCCAACTCGGTGTTTTCTGATCGACCGTGTAGCATTTTATCCTTTATATTCAAAAATTTTAAAAATGAACCTTATTTCCTCCTGTATCTCGGTGGTCACGTTTGTTTCAAGTGCAACTTGTTATGCTTGCTGTTTCTATCGGTGTACTGCTGAGGTCTCATATAATTTGCGTATGTGCTGCAAACTGAACCCGAGGCCGGCCAGGTGGTTGTAGGCCCGTAACTGTCTGCTGATACTGCACAATAAAGGTTTACAAAAAAAAAAAAAATACTGGATTAAGATGAGTAATATTTATGGACAAGTGTGGCTCAATGATTAGAGCGATTCTGAAAAAGGGGGTGGTGATGGACAGAGTATCTGAGTTAAACAGAACACTCATACCCAGTCAACAGATCAGGGCTTGATCTATCACCGTTTTTTAGCTCACTGCACCATCCCAGCTCAGAACCTGGCTATATGCAAATTAGTCTGTCCCTGGCCCAGTGCATCATGGGAACAGGATAGACCAAACTACCAAGCCAATTCTTATACTGGGAAGGAAACAAGCTTCCGGGGACCGGTTTCTGGCATTACAGCCGTCTTCGGCCCGGCTTGCTTGAATCCTGATGGTGCAATGAGCAAGGGACTCACATCTGAGTATACCCTTCCACACTTATGGTGGACAAAACGATTCTGAAAAAGGGGGTGGTGATGGACAGAGTATCTGAGTTAAACAGAACACTCATACCCAGTCAACAGATCAGGGCTTGATCCATCACCGTTTTTTAGCTCATTGCACCATCCCAGCTCAGAACCTGGCTATATGCAAATTAGTCTGTCCCTGGCCCAGTGCATCATGGGAACAGGGTAGACCAAACTACCAAGCCAATTCTTATACTGGGAAGGAAACAAGCTTCCGGGGACCGGTTTCTGGCATTACAGCCGTCTTCGGCCCGGCTTGCTTGAATCCTGATGGTGCAATGAGCAAGGGACTCACATCTGAGTATACCCTTCCACACTTAAGGTGGACAAAACGATTCTGAAAAAGGGGGTGGTGATGGACAGAGTATCTGAGTTAAACAGAACACTCATACCCAGTCAACAGATCAGGGCTTGATCCATCACCGTTTTTTAGCTCACTGCACCATCCCAGCTCAGAACCTGGCTATATGCAAATTAGTCTGTCCCTGGCCCAGTGCATCATGGGAACAGGGTAGGCCAAACTACCAAGCCAATTCTTATACTGGGAAGGAAACAAGCTTCCGGGGACCGGTTTCTGGCATTACAGCCGTCTTCGGCCCGGCTTGCTTGAATCCTGATGGTGCAATGAGCAAGGGACTCACATCTGAGTATACCCTTCCACACTTATGGTGGACAAAACGATTCTGAAAAAGGGGGTGGTGATGGACAGAGTTTCTGAGTTGAACAGAACACTCATACCCAGTCAACAGATCAGGGCTTGATCCATCACCGTTTTTTAGCTCACTGCACCATCCCAGCTCAGAACCTGGCTATATGCAAATTAGTCTGTCCCTGGCCCAGTGCATCATGGGAACAGGGTAGACCAAACTACCAAGCCAGATCTTATACTGGGAAGGAAACAAGCTTCCGGGGACCGGTTTCTGGCATAACAGCCGTCTTCGGCCCGGCTTGAATCCTGATGGTGCAATGAGCAAGGGACTCACATCTGAGTATACCCTTCCACACTTATGGTGGACAAAACGATTCTGAAAAAGGGGGTGGTGATGGACAGAGTATCTGAGTTAAACAGAACACTCATACCCAGTCAACAGATTAGGGCTTGATCCATCACCGTTTTTTAGCTCACTGCACCATCCCAGCTCAGAACCTGGCTATATGCAAATTAGTCTGTCCCTGGCCCAGTGCATCATGAGAACAGGGTAGACCAAACTACCAAGCCAATTCTTATACTGGGAAGGAAACAAGCTTCCGGGGACCGGTTTCTGGCATTACAGCCGTCTTCGGCCCGGCTTGCTTGAATCCTGATGGTGCAATGAGCAAGGAACTCACATCTGAGTATACCCTTCCACACTTATGGTGGACAAAACGATTCTGAAAAAGGGGGTGGTGATGGACAGAGTATCTGAGTTAAACAGAACACTCAGACCCAGTCAACAGATCAGGGCTTGATCCATCACCGTTTTTAGCTCACTGCACCATTCCAGCTCAGAACCTGGCTATATGCAAATTAGTCTGTCCCTGGCCCAGTGCATCATGGGAACAGGGTAGACCAAACTACCAAGCCAATTCTTATACTGGGAAGGAAACAAGCTTCCGGGGACCGGTTTCTGGCATTACAGCCGTCTTCGGCCCGGCTTGCTTGAATCCTGATGGTGCAATGAGCAAGGGACTCAAATCTGAGTATACCCTTCCACACTTATGGTGGACAAAACGATTCTGAAAAAGGGGGTGGTGATAGACAGAGTATCTGAGTTAAACAGAACACTCATACCCAGTCAACAGATCAGGGCTTGATCCATCACCGTTTTTTAGCTCACTGCACCATCCCAGCTCAGAACCTGGCTATATGCAAATTAGTCTGTCCCTGGCCCAGTGCATCATGGGAACAGGGTAGACCAAACTACCAAGCCAATTCTTATACTGGGAAGGAAACAAGCTTCCGGGGACCGGTTTCTGGCATTACAGCCGTCTTCGGCCCGGCTTGCTTGAATCCTGATGGTGCAATGAGCAAGGAACTCACATCTGAGTATACCCTTCCACACTTATGGTGGACAAAACGATTCTGAAAAAGGGGGTGGTGATGGACAGAGTATCTGAGTTAAACAGAACACTCAGACACAGTCAACAGATCAGGGCTTGATCCATCACCGTTTTTTAGCTCACTGCACCATTCCAGCTCAGAACCTAGCTATATGCAAATTAGTCTGTCCCTGGCCCAGTGCATCATGGGAACAGGGTAGACCAAACTACCAAGCCAATTCTTATACTGGGAAGGAAACAAGCTTCCGGGGACCGGTTTCTGGCATTACAGCCGTCTTCGGCCCGGCTTGCTTGAATCCTGATGGTGCAATGAGCAAGGGACTCAAATCTGAGTATACCCTTCCACACTTATGGTGGACAAAACAATTCTGAAAAAGGGGGTGGTGATGGACAGAGTATCTGAGTTAAACAGAACACTCATACCCAGTCAACAGATCAGGGCTTGATCCATCACCGTTTTTTAGCTCACTGCACCTTCCCAGCTCAGAACCTGGCTATATGCAAATTAGTCTGTCCCTGGCCCAGTGCATCATGGGAACAGGGTAGACCAAACTACCAAGCCAATTCTTATACTGGGAAGGAAACAAGCTTCCGGGGACCGGTTTCTGGCATTACATCCGTCTTCGGCCCAGCTTGCTTGAATCCTGATGGTGCAATAAGCAAGGGACTCACATCTGAGTATACCCTTCCACACTTATGATGGACAAAACGATTCTGAAAAAGGGGGTGGTGATGGACAGAGTATCTGAGTTAAACAGAACACTCATACCCAGTCAACAGATCAGGGCTTGATCCATCACCATTTTTTAGCTCACTGCACCATCCCAGCTCAGAACCTGGCTATATGCAAATTAGTCTGTCCCTGGCCCAGTGCATCATGGGAACAGGGTAGACCAAACTACCAAGCCAATTCCTATACTGGGAAGGAAACAAGCTTCCGGGAACCGGTTTCTGGCATTACAGCCGTCTTCGGCCCGGCTTGCTTGAATCCTGATGGTGCAATGAGCAAGGGACTCACATCTGAGTATACCCTTCCACACTTATGGTGGACAAAACGATTCTGAAAAAGGGGGTGGTGATGGACAGAGTATCTGAGTTAAACAGAACACTCATACCCAGTCAACAGTTCAGGGCTTGATCCATCACCATTTTTTAGCTCACTGCACCATCCCAGCTCAGAACCTGGCTATATGCAAATTAGTCTGTCCCTGGCCCAGTGCATCATGGGAACAGGGTAGACCAAACTACCAAGCCAATTTTTATACTGGGAAGGAAACAAGCTTCCGGGGACCGGTTTCTGGCATACCCGGCAGACCCTGATGCAGAGGTCTAGCCCGGGACCAGGGTTCAATTCCCCGCCTCGGTGGGTCTTGGGCTCAAAATTCCACTGACCTGATAATTCTCGTCTCGTTGCCTATTCCAATCATGGAGTCCCACTCTGCAACTCTGGGCAGTAGCTTGCTTAATCTCCACAACGGCCCCCACAACGCTCAGGATGCCTGGCCTCCACCTTGGGGGTGCCCAGGAGTGGACGCTCTCAGGGAAAGCCAGGATGGGTTCCACAGCGGTATGCGTACAAGCGCCTTGAGACCCTTGCGGGTGAGTAGTGCGCTATACAAGTATCAATTTCAATCTACTGGCTTATGGAACCTTTTTTTCAAACGATTTTTTATGAAGCAAAACAAATTGCTTGACAAGCAAAAATCCAATCTATATTACATCAAAGCCATTGAACTAATTTCATGCAACTTCAATGTGCCCTGTTAAAAGAATTGGGATTACACAGTTTCAAACAGTTGCCAGTTCATTCCCTAAAGCAAGCATTGCAAAATTGCATCTTCAGTACTTCAAAGGCTGCATTAAACTGCCATGAAATTCTGAAAGCACTCTTTTATCACACTCATTTTTTTTCTCTTAGTATGTAAAGGTTTTTCTGCTAAATGATTGTTGCCACGTTGTTCTTGGATGTCTTAAGTTTCAGGGGAGGCAGGTAAGCTTATGTTTTTCATGTAAAAAACAGACCTGTATGCACCTGTATGCATCTGCTGTTAACCTGTACAGTAATTGTGATATGCCGCCTGAATTTTGAGGACAGGATTTCATGGTATGAAAATATCAAGGACAAGATATCGAAACCAAAATATTAAAGGTAAGTATTGATTTTCTATATCTAACTCCACATATATGTCCCTTGACAATATATATCTTTATAGTATGTAGATGTGGATTTATGAATAGTATATTTCCTCTATATGCACTTACCCTTCAGTATTTTGATCTGTCATATTTTGTGCCCAATAGTCTAGTATCACAGTAATTCTATGTTCGATATTCAGCAGTACAATTGTTATTTTCAGGGATGCATTGGTGTGGGAAATACTGGTTTTCTCATTTGGCAGCATGCATTATGTGTGCCTCTTAATCAACAACCATAGGAGTTCTATTGATTTCTAAGCATAACAGAGCACATGCATCTTGCTGTTTTGTGAACATATTTGATTTCACTATCAAAATTGAGTTCACTGACTTGTTGGTAATTAGAGGTATGCACAATTTCTCTGAGAATCTGTGAAAATCTGTATAAACACCATCGATTGTATAGAAAGATGTGACTTTTTTTAAAATTATTTTACTCTACTTATTTTGGCAGTGCTATATGCCTAGTTAAGGACCTGCTATCTTCCAAACATATAAATAATGAGATATAGGTTTGCGGTGCAGGTCTGTGTGTTAGTCTTTCTGTGGTCTCTGTAAATGTCTCTTTAATGAGATATCTATGCCTGGGGCAGATAAGTACACTGGTGCTTTGCGAGATTCCTATGTCTTTTTCTCAGTTTTGATAAATGAGTGCAAGTAGGAAATAAAATTACAGAGGTAACTCTGTGCGGACTAACCAATGAGATTTGCCCCACCCCAAAATGTTGGGAAAAATTACTCTCCTGCTCAAGAGATATGCAACTTTTTTTTAAAGAAGTTGAGATTAAGCATCTCTTCTTCAAAATCATCCTTGTGAGTGACATGATATTATCTTTAAGTTTTAATGGCACACTGTTTATAGATTTCAAAAAGTTTCCTTTCCCCCCCCCTCTTGTTACATTTCTTCTGGTCCTCTTGTGTATTTTCTATATTGAAGTCTGAAAGCTAATTAGAATTCAAAATTAAATAGTATTTCAGATGAAAGGGATGAGGGAACTTCTAATGGTTGTCAATGTTTTTATTTATTCAGGGGTGTATATTAGCAAGGGAAATATCGCCGCTTTAGCTGGACTTTTTCCCGCTAAAGCGGCAATAATTTTATCGTCCTATTAACAAGCTGCTGTTAACAGCAGTTATCGACAGCTTTTAGGCGATAGCCACCGGTTTGGGGCCCACTTTGCATGTCAGCGATATTTATCGCTAATGACATGCAAAGTGGGCGTACCCAACCTGTTAGCGACTGAAAGCAGTCGCTAACACAGCTATCGCCCATTACCAAGGCAGGCTGTGCGATTAAAAGAGTCGCGCTAAGCGCGATTATCGCCAGAAACTAACGCCTGCTCAGACCATGACTTAACCTTTATATCCAATGGGAGGTGGATATTCAGGTTAAGTCCCCATTAGCGTTAATGCCTGAATATCACTGGATTTCCAGCGATATTCACGCATTGAGCGGCTATAGCCGGATATTTTATCGCATTACAGATAAACGTTGCTAATAGCATGTTATCTCTGTGATAATATCCGGCGGTAGGCAGCGTTAAAAAAAATTGCGCTAAGTGTATTTAGCGATAAATATTGCTATTTGTTGCTAATATGCCCCTAAGTCCCCCTGAAAATGTTTTCTCTCGTTTGCCGAGGTACACTTTCCCCACAGTACTCGTTTATGCATATTGTTTTAAAAAATAAGAACCAATTTCACGTTGTTATTTCTAGATTTTTCTATTATTTCTAAATGACAGCACTAATTGTATTCAATAAACCTAGATGACCATTGTAGCAATGAAATGAGCTTCAAGACAGTGAATTAATCGTGCATAACTGGCCTTAAAATTAGGAATTAAAACCGTTTTCTACAACTACTGATGTTGTGGCTTAATAGACTGATATGTCAAAATAGCCAATGGATGGAATATATACATTTCAATTCCTAACTGCACATGGTCATCTGCTTTTGTCTTTAAGCCACATATGACCCAATTAGCCAATAGCAATTCTTATCTGTAGATAACTTACTTACACATCTTCATTTTCATATAACCCTGCAACCCAAAGGCCATGGATACCATCGCAATTCAAGGGCCAAGGATACCATCGCAACGCAAGGGCCATGGATACCATTCCCAACCCAAGGGCCATGGACACCACAGCAACCCAAAGGGCTATGGATACCATCGCAACCCAAGGGCCATGGGTACCATCGCAACCCAAGGGCAATGGATACCATCGCAACCCAGGAGCCATGGATACCATCACAACCCAAGGGCCATGGGTACCATCGCAACCCTAGGGCCATGGATACCATCCCAACCCAAGAGCCATGGATACCATCGCAACCCACAGGCCATGGATACTATTACACTCCAAGAGCAATGGATACCATCGCAACCCAGGGGCCATAAATACCATCACAACCCAGGGGCCACAAATTCCATCGTAACCCAAAGGCCATGGATACCATCACAACCCAAGGGCCATGGATACAATCACAACCCAAGGGCAATGGATACCATCGCAACCCAAGGGTCATGGATACTATCGCAACCCATGGGCCATAGACACCATCGCAACCCAAGGGCCATGGATACCATAGCAACCCATAGGGCTATGGATACCATTGCAACCCTAAGGCCATGGATACCATCGCAACCCAAGGGCCATGGATACCATCGCAATTCAAGGGCAATGGATACTATTGCAACCCAAGGGCCATGGATGCTATCGCAACCCAAGGGCCATGGATACCATCGCAACCCAGGGGCCATGGATACCATCGCAACCCAGGGACCATAGATACCATCGCAACTCAAGCGCCATGGATATCATCGTTCCCCAGGGGCCATGGATACCATCGCAAATCACGGGCCATGGATACCATCGCAACCCAAGGGTCATGTATATCATCGTAACCCAAGGGCAATGGATACCATCAGAAATGCACAAAACAAGCATCAACTTACAACATAGGCCAAGGCACCTAAAGGTACTTCCCAGCCTACACTGGACTGCAGATACAATGTGGAACTGGATAGATTTTGGCCCATGTAGGAGCTGGTAGTGTAGTAAAGTAAAGGGATACATTAAAGGTAATAGCGTAAAGGGCAAATATAATAACTTGTAAATGTACTGTTTACTAGATATCTAAGAGCGGTGGGACTCCGAGCTTGCCTACTGGCCTGAAAAGAAAACTTATCAGACAATTTTTTCAAAGTACTTCTCTGGACGGCCTAGTTATTCCTAATATACCATGCTGGGTACTGAGTAAATGCTTACCACTGGAAACCATACAGTGCCAAGAAACTGGAAATCAGCCAGACACTTTTAAATTGAGAACTGGATAGAATACAAGGGAAACTAGTTATACTGAGATGCATTATTATACATGGTAGGGGAATCAAGGGCGAGCTCCAGTATATGTGGAAACATTCACTACATAGAAATGTATATTAAAAAAACGAAGGAAAAACTTTATAATGTCTAGGAGATACAAGGAAACTATTATTGGGAAGATAGCTCACTCTCTATTGCATATAGTGATTTCTCAATAACTGTAAATGCCTATTGTACTAAATGGATGTTAATTTATAAACAAAGAATATTTATTGCAATTCTTTACCATTCCACGTAAAACAAATAACATATGATAATAATACATGTCATATTAATTGTTACAGTTTACTGGTAAGATACAAGTGGTAACATTAAATGATCCATACTTAAGCAATATGATCCAAGTTGATTTTAAATGACTGGAGCATCCACAGATACTAGAACATTGGAATGTTGGGAGCCCCATTGTAAACAGTGGAGTGCACCGGGCTTCTAATGGCCGGTAGATGCCCGGAGCACCAACATTCCAATGTTTGTTCACAGCTGTTGGTTTACAAATTAGAACATTCTGCCCTGTAGGGGGGAATGTTCTAATAGCCTTAGAGCCCTCCGTAGCATATTCTACCGGTGAATAAAGGTTGAGACCCTTAAGGCTGGGGCGGGCCTTTAAGCTATATTAATACCTGGATTATAGAGCGTGGATGGTACAAGAAAGGCATTCTTTGATGCGCTTCCATTATCTTCCATGATCTTTTCTGCTGACATGCTCATTGTCCTGACAGCTAGGATGCACCCTGCTTTGAATCAATGCACCGATTCCTAGAGCAAAAAAGCAAATTCGCTAGTGAGTTACTGCCAGTTTGAAGCCATGCCTCACCTCTAACCTTTTGTTTAAAATGCCTCTCACATTTGCATAAATATTAAGCATCTGCCATGTCTGCTCTGTACAAAGAACTGCCTTCAGCTAATCAGTGGTTCATGCATTTAAATGGGAATATTAGAAACATGACGGTAATTACTGCAGCTTCCTATGAATTATCCATCACCGGCCATGACTTTAGCTAAAAATCTTTTTATGAAGTATTGAGTATTGAGAGCTAAAATTATTACTATTACTGAAATAGCTCTAATGCATTTTATGACAAGTTAGTGTGCCTAGTACCTTGCTCACCAATGCCATGAATGGGTTGATTAATGCTATACAAAAAAAATATGATGGCGATTGCATATCCTACAATTTAGAGGTTTTCAAAAGTTGGTAAAATTACCCAGCAAGTGCTACTTAAAAAATAAGTCAGTCAGTCAATCCACTTTATTTGATTAATTAAAATCATAAAAGTACAGCACAAAAGTACAAAAACCACTAAACAAATAAAACAACACATTAACAGTAAAATTCATCAGTAATAAAACATAATGTGTCGAATTATATAACATTTCCTTAAAATATAGATGTATGGGCTTTAAGCATGAATTATCATAGAAACTTTCCTTTTCCTGAGGCGAACAGCAGCAACAAGGAAACTAGCAATATTAAAAATGTCCCAAGTACTGTTAAACATCTGTAGGTAAAACAACACTGGTCTGACCTGTAAAAATCCTTTATCCCTCAATATGGGGACTAAAAACTTCCTGCGAATATCATTGTAGTAACGGCAATTCATCATAAAGTGCAATGTATCCTGTGGGGAATGTGCTACTTAAAAAATAAGTCATTCATTTGTATAAATGTCTTTTTATGTATTTCAGTGCGCTAAAAAAAATCAAAGCCCGATGTGGTCTTTGATTTTCGTACAACCCGATGCGGGAACTCCAAACTTTCAAAGTGCAATACATCAATGTGTGGCAATTCCAGGGTGCAATATTACCACATAATTCCATGTTTTCCAGGGATATAGTCTGCCTGGTTTTCACTGGTCAATGTCTTCTGAAAACCTTGAGGGTGCAGACTAAGCTCAGGTGGAATAATGGACATCTTAGTATCTCATTTTGTAAAGTAACTGGCTAAATCAGTACTTTTCAAGACACAGAGGACGAGGGCAGGACACTGTGTAAGGTCACAATTACTCATTCAACCCTACTAAGTACCTCCCTTTCCTCCCACCCATCATGACCCAACTCAGACACAGCAAAGATCAATTGTATATATAAAAACGTTTAGTGTATGAACATTAAATATTATTAAAGAAAATATACATACATATAATACTTTATCTGTATAAAGTAATATTTGCAAATGTTACACACTGGCTCATTAATATTCAGAATGTATCAGGTCTGGTGGCTACTGCACTAAGTTGACAAAAACTACCACAAACTGTATTAAAAGAGCTAGCTCTGCACCATTCACTTGGGTCCTCCTAAGGTGATTTTCTGACATCGCCTATTTACAGACATGGCCTGTGGTCGTCTGTCGAATCTTCCCCCAACATGGCCTCACCACCCCACCACCCTTACCTGCAAGGGCTGCGGCTGCCTATTTAATAATCTTTCAGCCAAGATGTAAAGCACCACCACCAATATTATTTCATAGTGGTCTTCCTTTTCTTGATTGTGGGCATCTTCACTGGTAGACACCGAGGAGTGGATCAGCCTCACATGTTAGCTCTGAAAGTCACTACATGAGTTCAATGGTCGGCTACCAGTTCACCCTCTGAAACATCATGCATGAAAGAACAAATTGAGCGAGCCAGCTGTCCCTGGGTGCCTCTCCTGTGTCCTGGCACATTCTCTCCTTCTCCTCATCTTCATGTTTACTACATTCACATGGGAAGTGGGTTAGAACATTTTCCCAATGGATGTTACCCATTGTTTGGGATTCTGATGGTGCAGGCAAGAGTGCCCTGTTTAAGGGGGAAACCACCTTTCTCACATAATTGATCTTCGCAGTCTGCGCCACAGGGCTTTTCAGCACTATATTAAAGAAACTCAAGCCATGCTTAACGAACATCTACTAATGCTGTTGTGTATGTTGAGAAAAGACGCCTGCCCACTCCCCATTCTACACAGATGTCAATAAAAAACTTCACCCATCCCACACTAAATATACTCTCCATTATACTACAACCTTCCTGATCCAAGACGTCCTTTAACTGGTCTCTAGAAGGTTATTTAAAAACTGCTCCCTACAATTTGATGTTTGAGAATAGGAGGGTGGCAGCTCCTCTCTTTCCACACAGGTAGAGTCAAATAGATTTCCAAATCCAGTAGAGCCTGCTCCTATTTGAATTAATAAGAGCATGTATTTTTTCCATACATTTTTATTGAGCTTTTATGGATTATAAAACATCGTAGTATGTTTAACAACAACAATTGGAATGCGGGTAGCCTATTCATTTTTCAGGGTAAGTCTCCTGATACCTGTCCATTGAGTATGACAGGTATTGCAACAGTTTGCTTGTCAAAAAATTAAAGTTGTGCTCTGCCCACCACCTTCAGGCAGTGATTTCTGTGCTGCTAAAGCACTCAAGGGGCCGTAATATACATGTGCCCCGGGGGCGCAACGGGCATTTGCACCCGCTGTGCACACCCTTGGGGCACTTTGGTATTACAGAAGGGGCCTCAGACGCTTGTGCGGCCCCTTCTGTAATACCGATAGCGCCGCCGCACATAAAGAGCCAGCACTATCTTCAGAGGGTGTTCCATCATTTGCATGGGGTGTACCACAAGCAAATGAGGGAACGTCTTTTTTCTTTGCACCCGCGCCATAGTGCAGATGTGGGCGCAGAGTCTAAGAAGCTTTCAGGAGGTGCACTGGCAGTGCGTCATCTAACAGGTGGTGCACTGTCAGTGCTCTCCCTGCTGGCAGCCCTCTTCAGAGGGTAAAGAGGGTCCTATGGATCCCCCAGGCATCCCCTTGCAAGTCGGTGCAGTCACTCACGGCACCCGCCTGGAAGGGGATCTCTAATCCCCCTTCAAAGTGCAGGCGGGTGCTGCCTGCACAGTGAAAACACGGAGCGGCTGTAAAGGGGCTGCTCTGTTTTTCACTGACTGCACTGCCCCCAGGCCAGTGCAAGTTGCGACTTCCCTGGGGGCAGTGCATTCATCATAATACGGTGTATTTTCATTGTTTGCGCTGGGCGTACCTTTTAATAGGTGCACCCAGCGCAAACAATTAAAATGCGCCTTTTGTGTAATACGGCCCCGATTGAGGTAAGAGAGGAAAAGCACACATGACATCACTTAAAATTTTTAACAAGTAGTCTCATAAGCATAACGCAAAAAACATTCTAAAGATGTGGCAATATGACCTTTTTGGAACTTGCAATCCTACCCATGATTGACAATTGTAGTCTATATCTAAATGTAGCAGTGGCTGTAGCTTCTCCTATAATTCGTATATATTATTCTTCAATACTTAGTCAAAACTGCTATCTGTTACACTGCCTAAATGTTGAACCCGGTCATGGGATAGACAGAGTGTGATTTCTGCCATTTGCAAGACCAGACATCACCTTGTAACACTAGCTTTTGTCAAACTTCAGGCCAGACAATGCAACTTGGTCATTGACAGTCTCCAGCACCAAGGGTAGCACTATAGCGGGGTTCCTGGCACGTAATAAAAAATCATCTAAGATATGACATCTAACAATAAAGTTGCTTGAAGTCCCCAGTCCACAAATCCCTCTTAAATATGCAGGCCAAGGATTTTATCATCAAGCAATCAGAAAGGGGAAACTGGGCATCCCCGTCTGCAGCCTTCTCCCAGCTTGATGTTGGGTGAGAGCCCACGATGAGTTCCATTCTGATGGATGGTTGCTCTTAAAGACAATAAATGTTTCACAGTGTCTGATTATTGAAGCCTAGGCCACTTGCTTGCTCGGCATAGCTTCTCCCATTGTTAGTGGTTAACTGCATTTTCTAAAGTTACTTTCACTAAACATATGGTAAATAAGGACACAGTAGCTCAATTACAACTCTCTAATTTTGTCTCTTGATTTGGCCTCCTGGCATCATTTTCAGAAATAATGGCCATCAATGCTGTGTATTCTTAGGAAAAATCTGCTCTTCTCTAGCCATTCTTCACTCTATTAAGTGCGATGCCTAAACTGTTGAAATAACCTTCTAGAGGGGCCTGTAAATCTTTGTTTATTGGTATGGGGTCGGAGACAACATACCACTCTCAGGATGATTGACCATCTCAGACCTATATACCATTGTGCAGCCTTGCCAGTCCCTAATTTGTTTGACCAGTTCAACATACTGGCAATTAATATATATATTGTTTGTGACCAAACATTTCTAGCCTTTCTTATGCCTGCCTTTGCTTGTCTGTGCAGGACATCTAACCTGGGCTTCTATTGGAATTCTATAACGCATATTAGCAAGCCCATTATCGCAGTTTTAGCGACAGTTTCCTGACGCTAAAACGGCGATAATTTTAACGAGGTTCTTGCTAATATGCCCCCATGTGCGTAGGGCAAATGGTCCTTTGCGTTATGCTTCCATGTGTGATAAGTGTAATCTCTAAAGAATTGCACATTTTTATTGGTGATTATCATCATGTAGAAATGTGTACTTGAGTGCGCACCTTGAGTACAAATGGCATGCAAAACCTCTAGATCTGACCTGTGCACTGTGGCTCAATGCATTGGATTGCTCTGAAAAAACCTTTTGTGTTTGGGGGCGGCTGATGACTCTATTGGCGCACAGACATTTGTAAATATTGCCCTGCACAATTTTTGACAGTTCGAGGAAACCCAGTTGTGCTGATTTTCTTGCATTGATATGTGTTCTGATTTTTAGTAAACGTTGGCCTTCGTAATGCTAAAATGCTGGCACTTAGACTTATTTTGTGTGCATGTATTAATCTGTGTATGTGGTATTTGTTTTGCATTTACCAAGCTTTCTGAAAGTGGTATTTGTTTAGCATGAGGCTATCTGAAAGTCCTGGTAGAATCAGAGAGTGAACCTAGGTGGGGCTGCTGGTTTATGGGAGGTCCTGTAACACAATACTGGGAGGCATATTTACAAGCCCCCATTGCCACATGAGCGACACTTTTGACAACATTCCTGTGATGATACAGGCTTCGCCTCATTTACAAGGCAGCATTAAGCCACTTAACATGGCTTAACGCTGCCTTGTAAATAATGCACCCTTTCACGCTATACTTACCATGAAAGGGGCGAGCAATGGGTGTTGCGGTGGACATTCCACCGCAACACCCTTTGATTTTGATGCTGCCCCCTATTGAGAAATGCTTTATTTATCCTTGTTTTCGCTGTTTCTATGTGTGCTGCGTTGTGCAGCATACATAAAAACAGTAAAACGCTATGAATGATCGTTTCTGTGCAAGAAGGAACACCTTCCTGCACATGAACAATCATTACCTCAAATTAGGCACCCTTGCACCAGTACAAGGGCGACTGCTTTGGTGCTAGGCAGCTTAATTTAGAGCCAGCGTTAAGGAAAACGCAAAGATGTACCATATCTTTGTAAATACGGCTCATCCCTGTGTTTTTGGAGTGGCGGAAAGTGGCATTACCATTTTGACGCTGTGCCAAATCTGGATGTACAATGGAAAGGGCCTGTTGCAAAGTCTTTTCTCTATTTTTTGCACTTCTCCCTCTCCAGTCTGGTGTCCTTACAACACGTGTGCCAAGATCGAAATTGCAGAGCTGCTGAGATTGTTTCGTCATAATGAACACACTTCCTATTGATACACTGCGGTTTGAGTTCTACATTTGAAAGCTCCTGTTTTTGCAGAGCACCAGGGCCCATTCATAAATTGAATCTATCTCTTTAAGATTTAAAAATCGAGTAACCGGAGTCAACTGTATATTTCATGAACACTTTGAAAATATTCTAAGCAGATATCGATTTCTGTTGTCAATACTGAGAGTTATTGGCTTAAAAAATATTGATGGGCATCAGTGCACGTGGAGGATTAATCAATCTTGATTTTCCCTGTCTCAGCAATAGCAACTCATTGACTTTGCGATGATTGTGAAATGTGAAACAGCATATGTGAACCTAAGGGATGTCTTAAATGTGTTGAAATAGCACAAGCATCATTTTTCCATTTTTATTCTTAAAGATAGACTGGATACTCCATATTATTCTAAATCATTATCTTTTCTTTTCCATTTCTTATCCCCTTTTTTTAACCATTCCAAATCAAAAATGGACTGGTCTGAAGTAATCACATAATTTTCCGTGTCTGTGAACTGCCCTATCTATCAACATGATGGCTTCATCCAAGCCTGATTATTCCCCGCCATTAGCAGAGATGCATGAGATTGTCAGTGGCATGCAGCTTTGGTATGGCTACTTTGGAGGACTTTATTACATAAATGACCCGCAAGCAGAAGAGTATTAGTGCTATTATTTTAGAGTCGTTTTAAACAGTCCGCGCTCACCAATGTTAAGTTGGAAAACATGAGCGAGGAAAATCTTATGCCAGACCACCTCCCGGTGAGATTTCTCAACATGAACGGTCGCGGATTGCCGCAACCACTCACATGAGAAACCTTCCGTTCACGTTGCGGAAGCTGCCGCTCATGTGGAACATCTACACTAGTAGCAGAAAGAAGAAGCAGCGCCCTCTTGCGCTGTGCATGGCGCCACTAGCGTTGATTTTCCAGCACGAGCCAGACACCACGTGCTAAAAATCAGCACGAACGGTGCAACATAACACACTCCATCACTTACGGAACTCCGCGTAGCTCTGCTGAGTTTTTGGTCACTTCGCGAAGCTCCACAGAGCAGAAATCTGCAAACTCTGCCCAGGCCTATTGCTTACCCAACCGGGTATTAATTGTGCGGGTGCAAAGTTGGCATTAGTACAATATAAAGCTGACATACCCTGATCTGCATAGAGCTTTGCCACATGCATGTGATGGAACACATGTGCCCATACAACTACACAGTAATACAGATACATGCACATAGTCACTGCTGCATGGCAGTATTATCAACCCCAAATCAGCCACCAAGCATGCCTATGACCAACCATCATACTCAATAACAAAATCCTTGACTTCCTACTTGTCACCGAGGCTGGGTTTCCACTACATGTTTAGAACAAGTAGTACCCCACACTCTCATCCACAACAGCAGACACAGAGGCAATGTTAGAGTCATAGCACGTAACAGGAACCAAACCATCACAAATCACCCTCAATCCCAGCACAACATATGAAATATTAGGTGTCCACATGCAGATATCCCCAAAAAACTTCTCCTGAATCTTCACAAGCTACCAACTGACCATCCATCCTCACTAAATCCTTTTCTGTTTGTTCAGCCCTCTATCTGATCTTATCCTCCCCTTCAATCAAATATTACTAGTTATTGATTTCAACTTGTGCCTGAAAGACACTTCCATCTCCCCCATCTATTCAGTTCCTTTAATTATTTGTCAGCCTATAGCTGAAAGTACTGTCCAAAAACGTAGCCCACCCAAAGAGCATTGCTCCAACATCACCCTACAACACAAAAAAATGAAATTACAAATAGCTAGAAATAGTCACCTGGTCGCTCCCTAAAACCATCCATTTCATCAGGTTGCTGAATTATCAACAGACACATATAAAATATAAACAGTCCCAAAATCTCTACTAATCAAATTCTTGTATCCCTGCACCCTCTCTTCATACACTCAATGCAGCTATTTCCGGTGAAGTAGATACATACATGCGCTCTACTATAAGGAGGGAACATCAAAGTAAACAGCGACCTAAAGTTTGCAGAAACCCTCAGTAAACTCATAAAGTATGTAGCTCCCATGAGGAAGAGGGGCTTATTTACAAGCCCCATGCGGCACATTTTTGCTGCCGGAGGGTCACTTTTTCTGACGCTCCAAAGCTGCATTGTACAGGCCCATAACTACGAAGTCATGCAAGTCCACTTTGCATGGCTTTTCATGGCCTCGTTGATATGGTGTAAGGCAAAGCAGGGTAAATCGCTGCTTTATCTTACTCTGGGCCAAAGAGGCGCTCCATGGGCGTTCAAGTGGGTGTTCCCATGCAACGCCCATGGATTTTGAATCTGTCCCAGATTCACGACATAACATAAATCTGGGAATACGTCAAAACCATGCAGCTCCTCAGAATTTTTTTTTAATTTCTCCTCATTCTCTCCTCTTTCTATCTGTGCTGCATTCTGCAGCACAGATTGAAAGAGAAAATGCCCTCTTAGGATTGTTTTTATGTAGGAAGGCATCGCTTCCTGCACAAAAACAATCCTGCCAACAATACAGATACCGTTGCAAAATGGTGTAAGGGTGCGTGCATTGGTGCACAGCTGCAAAATCAGCGCTGGCTGAAAGGACAGGAATGCACCGTATCTTGTGACTGCATTGCATTTCTGCCCTTTCGAATTGCGTAGGTCAGAGAAACAAGAAGCCTTGCAGCACTTCCCTTGGCCAATTTCTTGTAAATGAGCCCCAGAGTGTCCCAAATCACCCTCTCACTCAAAAGGCACAAACACCACATGCCGCAGCGCTCTCTTCAGAGCAACCAAACAATACTGTCATAAAAAAGTGCTAAAACAAAATATCCCTCCATCATGAGCGCATGAAGTCCAAAGTTTTACAAGTACACCGCAGCCATACCAGACACAATTTTCTATGCGCCTTCTTCGCAGACAAAATACATCAGGTCAGCAATAAATAAATTGAATAAATAAATAAATAAATAAATATCATGTCAGCAATAGCCCTCAGCGTGTACATCAACACAAAGAAAGCAGAACTTCAGAACTAGAAAGTCAACAGTTAAACTTGCAGTTGGACCCTTGGTCCTGAGCGGAGAGAGAAGAGGAGGTGTCTCTCATTTTCCCTATTTGCTACAATCACTGAGGACAAGGATTACTAACATTTCATGCAACTGTGCGCAGCAGGCTAACTTGTTGCAATACGTTAAGTGAAAGGGAGAGATAAGAAATGGGTCATATTTACTATGGGCACCTCTGCTGCCGCCTTCCATTGGCACACTGAGGGCTGCCTTGCACCATTGCAGGCACCCTTGCTCCATTGTGCAAGGGTAGATGCGTTACAGGCAGCATTATTTTTTGGCAGGAAGGGACATCTTCTTGCACATAAACAATCCTTAAAGGAATTATCCTTTTTCTATGTGTGATGTACAGTGCATCACACATGGAAAAATTAAGTAACTAGGAGAAATACATATGTTTTGCTCTTTACTCCTGGGTCTGAGTGTACCTTTTTCAGTCATTTCCAGGTTCACAACTATTTGTATATCTGGGAATGCGTCAACATCCATGGCGTGGATGCATAGGAACCGTACTCCACCCATGGAATGCTTCCCTGCCACAAGGTAATATAAAGCGATACAAAAGGGGATGATGGACGGAGCGTTTGAGCAAATCAAACACTGTGTTTGATTGATTCAGATGCTCAGTCCATCACCACCCCCTTTTGTACCGCTTTTGGCCGCCATAAGTGTGGCAGGGTATGCTCAGACGTGAGTCCCTTGCTCACTTTGCCACTGGATTCAAGCAAGCCGGGCTGAAGACGGCTGGAATGCCAGAAACCGGTCCTCTGAAGCTTGTTTCCGGTACAAGGAAGACATGGCTTGGCAGTTCGGGCTGGACTGTTCCCATGAGGCACAGGGTCAGACTGATTTGCATATAGCCATGTCTGAACTGGGGTGGCAGAGTAGGCTAAAGAACGGTGATGGATTAAACCCAGATCTTTTGACTGGGTGTGAGTGTTTGATTGATTCAGATGCTCAGTCCATCACCACCCCCTTTTGTACCACAAGGTAATATAAGGCAGAGATATACGCTGCCTTGCATTACTTTGGATTTCTTAAACTACACAGACCAATTCAAGGTAGTTTAGGGTGGCTCAGTAAATTTCACTAGGTCTGTTTGTCACAGGGCAGTGGCCCTCGAGAAGAGGCTCGCCTCATGTTGATAGGTCACTGGCCCAACGACTCCACTGCTGGGACGCGTGGTGATTGGTTCGTCACCAGAACAAATACAGGTGATTCCAATGAGGAGGATAAAATAAGTAACACTGTTGCTTTACAATGAGCACTGGCTGTATATCGCCAAAAATACTCTTAAAGGGATTATGCTATTTTAACAGACACAGACACATGCTATGGATTAAGTTGAGTAGATGAGGTTAAAAAAAGAGTGTTGCCTATTGTTAAAGTGACATGGGTTCTTGTGCCAGGGCCTGACTTTATCACTAAATCCTTTCAACCAGATATGTTACCAATCATCTCTGCCATGACAGCATTACTAGAGCATTCCTCATTTTTGCCAATTTCTTTGGAGGCTGTGTTTGTACAAACAATTTATGTTACAACTAATTGACATATTGGCAGCCTATCATCTCTCTGATGTCTCTTCCAATCAGGAACAGAATTATGCCCCTCCTTTGTTAACCCTTTCGGAACATAGTGCAGCTCGCCCTACACTAAAGAAGGCCCAAGGTAGGGCCTGCAGTGTTCCATGCGATCGGAACATTGGCATATTACCTGGACATGACATAGAGAAGGTGTCAACTTAGTTTTTTTTGTATAGGTTATCTGACGTCACCTTACATGCTATGTTTTGTTGCTTTTCCCTGACAAATTTAAAAAAATATATATTAAATATATGAATGTTTTTTGAAAGATATTCTGTTGCCCCGTGTATGATTTATGATTCATTTGATAAATTGTAATTATTTTGTATACTTATTTTGATTTATTCTATTTTCCACCACTGTTCAGGGTGAGATTTTAAAAAGTTGTTATAAAAAGTTGCTAAAACTTCAGATAAACAAAATCCCTTGTAGGTAAACCTCTTCTCTTTGAAAACTTCATTGCCCATACCTGCAAGGGTATGTTGGGTTCCCACTCCATTTGAATATTATATATTGCATTTACCATACGGCGCACCATGGTGGAAGGATTGACAGATGCATTGGAAATGCTAACACATCTGTCGTTGCAAAAGTCACGCATTGCTGGAGTCGTGTCGCAAGCACAACGCAACTCCAGCAACGATTGGGGAGGCCTATTCTCAATACTCTGCGTCACTCCTTACGCCTGCTCTAAGCAGGTGTAGGGTTTTGACTCAGTGACGTCCTAGAAGTGGCTCAGTGAAATCTTGTAGATTTAATTGCGTCACTTCTACCAGGCTTTCCAGCATAGGAACGCCCACCCTGCATGCATTATAACTGACGCAGGTATAATGTGATGCAGCATTTACAAGGTGACGCATCTCTCTAGATGCTTCACGTTGTAAATGGGCCGCAATGTGCTGCATTGCTTAGGCCGCAGATGCGTCACAAACAGTGACGCAACAACAATGCAAAGTAAATCTGGCCCCTTTTATATAGCCTAACGTTCTGCTTATGGCTGCTTAAGATAAGGCATTATGAGGATGCAGAAACGCCACACCAAAGTGAGATCCGAACAGTTCTGGTAAACTAAATGAGCATCTTCCATCAAAGTACAGGGGTGTGGCTTTCATTGGTGCAGCAGGTGCATTGGCACCCGGGCCGGATGCCTGAGGGGCCCCCTGAACCCTGAAATTGGTGTACGTCACTTATCAAACATCAGCTGGGGGGACTTTCCCTCCTTGCACGATGGCCCATGATACACAGGCTACGTCACTACACTGGTTAGTGACACCGAACGTCCCTGAAAAACAATAAACAGCCATCTTTTACAAAATATAAGCAAGCTGCATGCATCCAGGCAGATCCTCAGATGAACAGGCTTGGAAACGATGCTGGGAAATGTATTCCCCCTGTCAAGGCCCCTTTAAACTACTTTGTATTGTGGTCTGTGGATTCTGGTACATAAACCATATTCCACAAATGATTTGTGAAGCTGAAGCTAGATCAGCACTTCGTCATTCGGAGATGATGGATCTAATTTTAAAGGGCATTGTGGTATGTTCAATCAACTACACATGTTAATGGTGAAGGCGCTTGACGGACGCACGAGGCAGTGAAATATTCCACCAGGAATTGCGCAAGTGCCAATTTAAGGTCTGCAAGGAAGCTAGGGGCAAGGCACCGACAGCGTGAATGACAAATTCACCTCAGCTCAGACTAGAGACCCTGGAATTCTGCTTGGGACCACAAAGGGCAGACCACCTTCTTTTGGCAGCAACAGCTGTAATCAGCGAGAAAATACACAATTTTAGGTTGTCATTCGTTATTCAGGGATCTTTTCGGAGACTTTTTGTGGTGTGGCAATCAATGCCGGCTGGTGGGCTGGGGGCAGGGCTGCGGGGGCGCCGGCAGGATAGACCACAAACTACTTCTGTTCCTATAATTCCTACGACATCATCGAATGTTCTAGAACACTAAATTGTAAAACCGCAACTTAGTATACTTTCAATATGATTTTTCGCTTTAGTTGTGCTCACTGTGCTACGGGTTGTAGGTCATATATTAGACACTAGTCCTAACTAATATTCCAAATTTGCTCTTCAGTCGCACATGGCGATGACGCTATAATTCCTTTCTTAAACGATTGTGGTCTCTCTACAGAAACCGGGGGCCTTATTTACAACAAAATATTGCAGTGTGCCGCTGCAAGCCATTTGCTGCGCCGAGCGAAGTCATTTTAAAACAGGGATGTGTCATATTTACAACACAATGACGCATTTTTGTCCTCTTTCCCTGCGCAGGCGCACATTTGGATGCCATGCGCCAACACAGGCACCCTTGCTCCATGCTGCAGGGGGGCCTGGTTTGCGGGGATGATTGTTTATGTGCAGGAAAGGGACACCTTCCTGCACTAAAACAACCACAAGAGGCTTTTTCACTCTTTCTATGTGTGCTGCTGAATGCAGCATGCAAAGAAACTTGGAACAACAAAGAGAAATAAAAGTATTTCTCCTCGTTGCTCCTCCTTACACCTACCCTGGGAGGCATAGGATTCTGACGCAGTCCCAGTTTTATAAAATGTTGTAAATATGGGAATCTGGCAGAATCCATGGGTGTTGCGTGGGAACACCCACAGCAACACCCATGATATGCCCCTTTCACGCAAAGTGATGCGTGAAAAAGAGCCATATTTACAAGGCCATGAAAAGCCATGCAGGGTGGCTTTGCGTGGCCTTGTAAATATGAGGGAGCAAACTGTGCCACAGGCACATTCAAAAAAGTGGTGCACTGGCAGCGCAAGAGGCTTGTAATTAAGCCCCAGATTTAGAAGTGTCACTCTACCGCTTCTTTGATTTACGAAAGCAGAGTCAAGTGACATTGAATTGCTGTATAATAGGCTCTGTTTCCACCGTCCTGTCGCTACAGCAAAATATCATGCAATTGTTTCTGTTACTGCCAGATAAAATTGCCCCAGTACCTTGTAACTACAAGTTGAACCCTGTTCAATGGGGAAATACAAAATGGGACGTATTTCTCCTGTTTTTGCCATCCCATGGGGTTTTACCTCATATATTTACCATCTGTTCTGAGCAGGGCCTCTGTGTGGGACGGAGACGGGGCGAGGGTAGGGTAGAGTTGGTGAGGAAAGGGAAAGCCTTTTTTTTTTTTTTTTTTTTTTTTTACACAAAAAAAAGCTGCTAAGGCTTGGATGCTGCTGCAGGCAAAGCCTTGAGCTATGTTTTTTACAGTCTGAATTACCAGCCAAGAAAATTGGGTCATGAGGGATGTTAGGTTCAGATTTTACACTCACAAAACCATAGAAATTCACTAGTTATAGTTATCTCAAGTAACTATAACTTGTGCTTGGAGGTAACTAACCAGCTGATAATAATTTGTTTCAACAGGGCTACTAATCATGGCTTTATTTACTCTATCATTTGCTTGTGCCTCAAATGTAGTGTTGTTTTGGAGGGTTGTAGAAGGGCATATTGAATCCAAAATGTCTACCAGACACAATATTGTGAGCAAGATATCAAGGGAAAAAATCTCGAACAGGTGACTGCACAGCAGGAGGCAAGGATTTATTAATCCCAACACTATATCTACGTACCTTGAGGACATATACGTCATCAAGGTATGTATATGTGGAGTTAGGTCAAGAAAATGTATACAGTCGTACCTTTTGATATTTTGTCCCTCGATATTGTGGGTATAATTTTGTGACCTGTAGATATTTCAAATTTGATATTCACAGCCTGCAACGTTTTGAAAAGTGTCTTATCTGTAAACGACAATTTAGCACAGCGGGCATATTATCATGGACCGGTGTTAAAATTATTGCTGTTTTATCGGCAGGAAACTGCCGATAAAACGGTGATAATGGGCTTGATAATATGCCCTTGTTAATTCCCATAGAAGCCCATGTTAACCTCAGAACATGGGCTTCTATGGGAATTAACAAGGGCGTATTATCAAGCCCATTATCACCGTTTTATCAGCAGTTTCCTGCCGATAAAACGGCAATCATTTTAACACCGGTCCTTGATAATATGCCCCATATGCCTTTGGCACGTTGCTAAAGAGCTGACTTTCGTTTTTGTGTCAGCAGCCACCTTTTACCCATAGTGCAGTTTTGTGAGAGCTTGCTTAACAAAAGGATGCAATGGAAATGACATCTAAGTACACTCTGTGGCCTTCAGACTTTCCACGACAAGCTCCCTAAAGTGGCAGGACAGCCTGCACAGTGGAGAGCACGGGGAGAGCAGAGAGATGGATGCGTCTCATACATCCTCACCGCCTCATGGGAATAGGCTGCTGGAGATTGTCTCATCAGCTGGAGGTGAGAAAGGCTTGAAGCGGTGATAGGAAGGGCATCTCAATTCTAGGAAAGTCTACAAGCTGTCTGCACAATCACCTACGGGATACATGTCTGTGAATGGATGGAGAGTGTTTGGAAATGTGTGTGTGTGTAGCTATATCTACATAGGTATGTTATGACTGTGTGTGTTTATGAAACTATCAACACAAGAGTATTTAAATGTGAGTATGTGCATGTGTCGGTGTGTTTGTGCAGGGCGGACTGGCCTATATGGCAATTAGGCAGTGCCCAGTGCTCTGGTCTGATAGGTCAGTGTGTGGGCTATTTTTTGTCTGTTTGTGGGCCTGTGTGTGGTCTGCTGGGCCGGTGCTAGCTGTTTATTTCCCCTGATATTAAAACAAATATTGCCTGCTGCAATCTCAGATCCATGCAGTCTCCCATACATATTGCTAAAATATTCTGGTTTTGATCTTCATCTTTAAGTTGATAAAGGAAGAAGTCATGTAAAATACTTCAAAGAAAAAATGTGCACATTCTAATCTGCAATTATGGATTTGCAACATCCAATGCATCTAAGATTATGGTCACTGGAGTGTCAAGCCTGAGACCATTTTTAATTATTATTGCGTTGTGGCATGTGGTGCTATAGTGGCACTCAGTGAAATCTATCGTAGTGGAACAAGACAGACTTCCAAGGCATCCATCGAAAGAGCCCTATTGTACTTTCTGAATAAAGGTGCTTTCTGCACAGAGGCTAATGTTTTTAAGATTGGCAAACTGATATTTTTGCATTCAGATTTAGGTTTACTTCGTGTGATAAACTGGTTACATCTGTTATTAAAATAGGTGTTCTGAAGGGGCGTGGCCAGCCAAGGCAAGTTGATGGACACAGCTTAAGATCACTCCAGCTGTATGACCCACGATCCGGTATGGAACTTTGCCATCCTTGCCGATACACCCTCGGCTGAGGAGGATCCATCAGAGAGAGACGAGAGGTGCTGGACAAGCTGTTTATCAGGTGACTATGATATTCAGAGGCGGGGCAGGTGCCTGCCCTGACTTATGGCCATGCAGCCTGTGAGCCTGGGAGACTCTTGGCGGCCAAACTCTGGAACTCCCTCCCAGCACGTATCCGAGTCATCCCTAATCTTTTGACGTTTCGGAAGTCCTTAAAAACATGGCTGTTTCCTACCATCTGATGTTGGATGCTTGTGAGCCTCTCTGCTCCTCCTTGGTTTCTGCCTCGTCGCTGAGGCAGCCATGCGCATTACAAATCCTGTATAAATAAATAAATGGCCATGCAGCCTGTGAGTTGCTCCTGACTGGGATGGAGAAGGCCCGGGAAGGGCTGTGGCTATTGCGGCAGCCGCTGAATAACATCTCGCATCCACTCAGGACATCGAGTGACAGCGGGTGGAGGAATTTTCCATTTGGGAGACAACCTGGCCACTAGACATTCCCAATGCACCATGCGGAGCTGAGGGGATTCCGATGGTGTCCTGCAGGCTTTGTCCCTTCGGCACACTCCGACACTGTGGCACTGGGTCAGGAAGCCCTTTCCTCGAGGGCTGGCTTTAGGAGCGGAGGTCCAGGATGGCTTTGATGCTGCAGTGATAGCCCGCTGCCCTGGAGGTGCGCCTAGGTCGCTGCATTCTGATGCTCACCTGCTGGAATCTGAGACCCAGCCTCGCACAGTATTGACTGTGGCTCCCCTCGTTTGAGAGGCATTGGCATGTGGAACCTTTCTTCCCCCCCCCCAAATCACCTGCCGGTAGAAGATTAGGTTCAGCTGCCGGCATTGGCCATGCTGGTAGGGTGGGAGCCCGTGGTGAATTCCTTACAGCCCAGAATAACCAGACAGGGCCCTCCCTGGGGACTCTAACACAGTTGGACTGCTTGTGCCTTCATTCAGATGTGGCGAGGCTGGAGGAGTGAATTGGGTCCTGTTGTGTTCCAGCAGACTAAACAAGTCTGAGAGCCTTGGGGTGGTGCTGAGTCTTGTTGCTCAGCTGTTGGACATGTTGGATGACTCCTGCCGGGCCCAGAGGTTGGGGATGGCCGCAACTGTTGATACCCCCCCCATTGGCACTGGAACTGCCACTTAGGGCATCTGAAGATGGGACCACAGACCCCCTCCCCTTGACAGTGCTTTCCTTGCTTGTGTGGGCCCCACCCAGAGATTGCTGATAGTGATCCTGTCGGAGGCCTGGACTGGCCATGCTGCCCTGACTTATGATCCCTGTAGTGGGGTGCAGGCAAATGGCGGGTCCATGAGAAGAAGTTGATGGTGCTCCTCTGTGGATTTGCCTCCACATTTTACTCGGCTCTGTACCTCTGTGGCCATTACGTGGGTGATGGTGTAAGCAACTAGAGCGCAAAGAGCCTGGGACCCTCAATCAAGCTGACCTGACAACATCACAGGGAGAGTCACTGGCAGCAATGGCAGATGCCAAGCTGAGCCAAATCCTTGCCACCATTGTAAAAGACAAGACAAGACCTGTGAGCCAGAGTACATGAGATAGCGGGATGATCAGAGGAAGCTTGCTACCTGAGTCACACAGACTGAAGCTCGCTTGAAGCATTACGACACACAGTGACCGATCTGAAGGTACAGGTCAAGAGCCTCACGACCAAGGTCCCTGAGCTTGAAAACAGGGCAGAAGACCCTGAAGGGCAATCGCACTGAAACAATCTGGGAATCATTGGCTTTCCTGAGAGTGCTGAGAGCTCAGACCTGGTGGTGTTCTGTAAAGAATGGCTGGCGCATGTGTTGGCACCTGTAGAATTGTCACCACATTACCCTATGGAGCGAGCTCATTCAGTGCTGGTGAGCACACCATCACCAGGAGAGTCTGTAGGCCAATTATGGCCAGACTGATAAGCTGCAGAGATAAGGATTTCATCATATGCACAGTCCCCACTACTGGACTAATCGTGGATAAGAATGCACCTTTCCATTTCCAGACTAAACCCAAGCAGTACAACGCCACAGAGCCTAGTTTCTGGGAGTAAACAAGTGCCTGTGATTGGGAGGCCTAACCCACTCACTGCTGTTCCTGTCCAAACTGAAGGTTATGGTAAACAGATTCAGCTATTTCTTCATCAAACTTGTGGATGCCTCGGACTGTGTGAGGCTGCAGCGGTACGATTTTCTCAATGTCACGCGCTCCAACCACACAGATGCCGTCGGACACAGCTTGATGAAGTCATAGACACAGAGGATGCGGAAACAACGGAGCAGGAGTCAGGCCAAGCCATGAGGAGCAAATGCTGGCCTTGCCAATGGCTACTAATTAATGGGTGAAAAGACGATCCCCGTCAGCCCAAGCACTTGATGATATGCTTTCCGAGGTGGTCTTCCAGTCACATGGCGAAAAGTGTAACCTTGGTGACCCTACCGTAGGTCACTCTGCTTCTCTATATAGTTTGAGATCACTGCAGGTATGGAGAGGGGTGCCGCATGTGAGAGTCACCTACCGGATTGGTGAGGTGAGAATGCAGAAGCCTGTCTGCCTCCCTGATGTTGGACAACATACTTGGCTGCTCGTCCCTCCTCTTGTTGTGCTCATACCTAGGCAGACTTGGCACAACACTGGGTCTGGGGATGCTACACCAGATGACCTTTGGTCCTGATTACCTGATTATGAAGAAACAAGTCAGATGCCCCTTCTCATCCCCTCTTTTTCTTTCTTACCTTTATTCAAAATTATGGACTGATGCTTTAGATGTTGAGTGTGTTGGCTAAGGCAGAGTGGCCACCCCCCAATGCTTTCCTTGAGGAAAGTACTGTGTACCGACATATGACCAAGTGATCCCCACTGATGGGTCAATTTGTTACTTTTTTGGATAGTTGCAGGTTGCTCATCCACCGTGAGATAAGAGTTTGGAGTTCTGTTTTTCTCTTTACACAACAATGCTGTTTGACTACAGCTGTCCCCACCTGCTGTCTAGCCCCTGTGTTGGTGCCGGGAGGGGTGTGGTTTTGTGGCTTTTGGCCCCATCTCCCTGATAGCGAGTACATTATGGCTAGGTTGCGCTTCATAGAATGGAACGTCCAGGGCATTGGGACAGCGCATAAAAGACACACAGTTCATAGGGAGATAAGAGGCCCAGACCGTGTTTCTTCAGGAAACACACATATCTAAAGGGGAAGACACACTTGCAGACATGTTGGCGAACTACATCTTCTGGCTTTGCCAGAGGGGCCTTTATGTGGGTGAGACCCTCTGTGCCCTTTCACTGTGTGGCCACAAAGATGGATCTCGAGAGGCATTATGTCCTAGAAAGGGTCACCTGGTTTGCCGACCCTTCCTGCTCGGGTACATATATGCCCTCAATGTAGCGCAGCAGTCCTTCCTGATTAACATCTCTGTTCTCCGGATGTGATGGGCACATTTTCCTTGGATTATCGACAGGAACTTTATTTGCATCTTTCTTACACATGGACTGCTCACATACTCCTCTAGCAACCTTCCCCATGATGGCCGCTGCTTGCCTGTCTCAGTGGCTCACGCAGTGGTCCCTGTTGGATAGTTGGCATGTTTTACACCCAAATGCCAGGGAATACTTTCATTATTTGCCACCCCATGATCTACATGTCCGCTTGGATCACATCCTCTGCCATCATGCCACACAACTGCAAGCTGTGAGTGCTGAAAATCTGGGGAAGGCACTGTCAGATCATAACCCACTCCAGCTGCCCTTAATGTGGGGGGGTGTCACATCCACCAGTCCCTACTTGGTGCCTGCAGCCTACTATGTAAGAGGACAAGGTGTTTAGGATTCAATGAGCACCGCACTCTCTATCTAGCAAAAAGCTGGGCACTGCCACCTCACAAACTCACAGCAGCACAGGAGCAACATGCACAGTTGCTTGAAGAGCGGCGATGTTTGGACTTTAGAGCGTATCAGGCCAAGATGCATGCTGAGGGCGACAAATTGGGCTGTTTACTGGCATGGCTGCTGAAAAGCACTGTGCCAGCAGCCCCATCACCATAATATGATTGACCCCGACCCGCCTAGTCACCACCCAGGAGAAAATCCACACGGCATTTGCTGCCCACAAGTGTGCACCCACTCCACTGGGAGCCACGCACCATCAAGTACTTAGCGATTAATATATATCATTACCCCAGAGATCTAATTTACGGCAACCTTATGATGTGCCATTGCCTCCCTCCGTCCTCAGGTGGTGTTCTGGTGCACTCTTCCACTCACAGTGCAAGGCAGAGTGTTGTTATCAAAGCTGGTGATACTTCCCTGTCTTTTATATTATTCCATCAACCTTCCATTGATCATACCTCAGAGCACCTTCTGCACCTTGCATTCCATGTCGGGGGCTTCCTCTGGAACAAGGACAGGCGCTGCACAATGTAATACAAGATGCAGCTACCAATGGAGAGAGGGGACCTTGGGGCCGCCAACTTCAAACACTACTATCTGAGAGCATAGTTGAAGTGGCCCACTCTTTGGCTGGTGGGTTGGTTTGTAGTGGAACTAGGTGCAGGGTGTAGTGCAGAAGGCCTTTCTGCTGCGGAGAGACACCCCGAGGGGCCAACAGCCTCTTCCTTGGAGGGCTCCGAATGCCAGCTTCATTAGAGGCCGGCGTATCATACCGGCTATGCCCATTACACTCCTGAGATTTGGCTTGACTCCCTCTGACAGTTTAGAGATTTGTTTAAGAGGGATAGCTTGGAGACATGAGAGACAGCTGGAAATTTGAGCGCCTTGTTCCGGGATGGAGTGCTCATTCGCTTTGAGCAACTGCAAGCTGATAATATCCTCCCAATGAGCCACTTTCTTGCTCATGGCCGATTAGTGGCCGAACTCAGATGCCTCTGTCAAATCACTGACACCGAGCTTCAGCAACACCCTCTAGTGCACTCCTTGCATACCATGGGCAATGGCCGTCGCTTGATTACAGGGTTCATGTGAGCACTCTTATACACTTCACAGGCCCTCTTGCTGACACTTTGTTGGGACAGGAGAGGAACATAGGTCAGGAGTGGGATAGGGTTCTTCTTCACCCATGTATAGTTTTGTATAATGCTAAATTTCAGAATATCCAGCACAACATAATACACAGACCGTATCTACCCCATTAAGGCTTCACAGAATATTTTGATCCTCCTCAAACTGCTCGCAGTGTGCAGCACTGGGTTTTGACATGGCACCCATTTTTGGCTGTTTCCTGTGTCTGCGGACTTGTGACGCAAGTTAACAAACACATTAGCTGACATAACGGGGAGAGCTGACCTCTCCACCACGGCGAGCGGTCTCTCAGGACTGTTTAGGCACAGGAAAGTGGGGAGTGCTACAAATCGCTTCTTGAACGGCGACACTCAAGTGGGGCAGGGTCAAGATGGTGGCTCTGGGACGGTAGGAGGCTTGAGGATTGAGTGAGATACCAATGGAAGCGGATTGGACAGGCTTGTTGGATGAGTTCTTGATGTCCCCTAGGGGGTCCCCTGAGTGTGAGTGAGGCATCAGGCTGGCTAATTATAGAGTAATGGCTTCTATGATGTCGCCTTTCTACCCCTTTCATGGAATTGTTTGACCGGCGTTGGTCCCATGAGGGGGTGGCGGGAAGTGAGATCATGCTCCTCATATGTTAAAACCCCAAAGAGATGGGGTGGGTGCGTGAGACTGGTGGACATGGACATGTGAGGGACTGTTTCCTTGTTGGAGGGCTCTTTTGAGTACAGCTGTAGTTGTCATGGCTTACTGTTTCTATGCTCAGTGCATCTGGTTATTACTTAAATTAACCTATGACTCCTGATAATCCTGGTGTCACATGACATATGATTTACATTTATCATGGGATCATGCTAAACTGATATGTACAAAATGTAAGCATAAATTGCACTGTGATGTAACAAAATTCAATAAAGATGGTTAAAAAAAGAAATAAGAGTTGAAATGGTAACTTTCCCAGTGACTAGAAGGGAAGCAATTCCCACATTGGGTAAAACATTCTTAAAAATATAAAAAAATCTAGGACAAGGTAGTATCCAGAAAAGTAAAATACTCTCTACTTGAACCCTACCTCTAGCTGCACTGAATAGGCAAACCAATTATACCCAACCCTCTGTACGGAAGTAATCTTCAGCCTTTTAGTCTCCCATTCATCTAACCATCCATCTTTTCACCCTTCTATCTATTTATCCATTCATCTGTCCATTTCTGTCTTTTCATGAACAACATCTATCCACACATACAACCTTATATATTATATGCTTTGTCGAAATGTGGATGCAGGCGTGCTGCCCAAACGTCAGGGGTACCTCCTCTTTCAGGGTTTCGCCAACATGCAACATGCATGTTTGTCTTCGTATCTGAAAGGGGCACTCCAGTTAAAGTTTTTTACAGGTGACAAATGTATTCAAAGTGATTTCACCCATCAATATATCTACATATTCATAAATCCACTCTTTCATCCATCCACCCTTTGATTGTTTCCAATGGTCCATTTTTGAGCCTTCACCATTCACCCTTATACCTATCAATCCTGTCACTTGTCCACCCATCCTTTCACGCTTTCATCTATTTCCCCTCCCAGCCATTCATTCTTTCATGGTTCCATTCTACTTTTCACCTTTTCTTCCTTAAATCTTTTCAACTTTCCTTTTCCACTACTTTCTTTTTCTAAGAATCATCCTTAGTCTGTTTGTCATTTTTATTTTTTATTTCTTATCTTTCTCTCTTGAACTCTCTTTTTCGATTCGTCCCCTCCACCAAGTTTCCCTTATTGTCATAATTTCATCATTTTCTCTGCCCCCTTTGCTGTGTACGTCAGGATCCTCCCATACCCCTCTGTTATGGTTACCTATCAGTAATATGTATGAGCACTCTGCCAGCGAGCTTGCACACAAAGAAAATTCTCAAAATACCAACTAAAATTTTAATGGGACTCAGTTCTCCAGCCCATTGGGCCCAATGGCATCCTCCACCTTAATTGCATATGCCCCTGATCTCGGGATCCCTGTTTACAAACTAGTGATTTTGTATGTAGATTGCACACTGACTAGGGATTCAATTTGCAATGCAATAGGTTGCATTCTGAATTGCCCATTTGCAAGGGCTTGCAACAACGGCATGACTAATGAATTATTAATTTGGATGCTCACAACTTGAGGCCTCCTGTGAATAACTGAAAATGCAGGGATGGCGGTCTTACAAGACAGCAGACATCTCACACTGGATTTGCATTCCCAGACCGAAAACATATTTTATTAGCAGCGGCCCTTACCCATTGAATCTAACTGTGCTACTTTTAAAAAATGTTTCTCATTTGGGAATACATGCGGGGGAAGAGGGAAATGGTCCAGTGGCCTCTTCCACCTGAGGCAGCCTGACAAGATTCCCAAATCTCCACCTTTGCAAATCGTCATCATCATTTGTATTTCAGTCATAAAAACCATAAAAGTACATAAGTGCATCTGGAAAGATATAGAATTAAAACTATATAAAATCCCTGTTAAAACACAAAGGACCTGATTTTGATCGGAAAGCCGCCAACCAATTCCGACCGCCATATTACGAATACGGCTGTCTGAATTGGAACCGGATGCTCATTCCGGCTGGCTTCTGTTGGGCTCAAGGAGCCTGTTGGCTAGTAGGAACAGGCACGTAATCCCTTTAAGATGCTGTTTCTGCCATTGGGATTACGATGCCGGTTTCCCCCAGGCTTTTCATGTCTGGTTTCCAACATGAAAAGACTGTTGGAAAGCGACTTTGGGGCCCACTAGCAGGACCCACTTGCCTCAGCAGCCTCCGGTTCAGAGACTCGGGGCACAATAGGTGCCCCCCTGTTAATCCCTGCACTGCGTGGTAGGCACCATGAGGTATCTTTCAGGCACTGCTGGAATTAACTAAAACTCATATTTCTCTATGAGAGCTTGTGCTGCCACCCGTTTCTGACCACAGCACCAGCTCCCATAGAGAAATGGGAGCTTGCGACCACACCATGTGCGGTCGCATCGTAATTGTGGAGTCGGGACAGCCGACCTTCAGTCGGTCTGTTCCGCATCTGAGGCGATGTACGTTGGAGGCAACTCCGACCAAGATCGTAATCAGGCCCTCTCAGCAGGATACAATGCCTTGCATGTCATGCATTAGGCTAATGCAGACTCAACTGAATCTAACACAGAAAATGCAAATAGTAACCACTCCTACTCGTGGTTTGGTAACTGATCAATGGCTTGCAGCAGCAATTACAGTCAGAAACCATTGACAAATACATTTCTGACTCTTAACGTGAGAGAGATGCCCCTTTCATGTGCTCTCCTATTTGTCATTCAGAAAGGATGGAAATGTTCTTACAAAATTTGGAAAGACTATTCTGACTTGTAAAAGTGCTATTGCGCTATTTGCAAATCACAGGGTTTGTAACTGCAAAAGGGCTTTGTACAATTGGTCTACTTCTTTAGCATTCTTTTTATAAATAGTAGAAATTATTTTAATGATGCTTTTAACACAGCATGCCATAAAATATTATTTGTTTACAGAATTTGTCATACAGATTTGTGTAGCAGAATTGCTTCAGTAGTAACAAACTTGTTAAAGCTGTTGACAGATTTTGGATTTTTATTAGGATTAAAAGAAATGCCAAAGGTGTTATTTATTTCTTGGCAGATTTTTAGTTACATTGAAAAACAAATGCTGGTTTTCCAAGCAAATTCACATGGGCACAGATGAACTCTTCAGAACTGAAAACATGAAACTCAAAAGAGAGAGTCAGTCAGACAGTAATATAGACAGCGAGTATGTAGGTCCCTCCATACCTTGTTGCAAGATTTCTGTGAGGAGTTAATCTCCATTTCTGCCTCTCAACTCTGATGATATCCAACCAAACTATTTTTTGATCCAATTAAACAATGTTTTATGTATAACAACCTGTACATATTGTGTTAAAAAATGAACAAATAAGTGCAGGGATCCAATGTTTTCAGGGTTGCCAAATGCTGTGGTTGCTGAATACCAAAGCAGTATAGTCTTGATTCCACCTTATGCCTTTTTCTTCCATCACCCTACTTTTCTGGTCTTTTTATGTAACTTTGGTGGTGTTTTTTCCATCACTGCTTTTTTCCTTTGTCTCTGTGTTGAATTTATTTTCTTCTGTCTGATGATGGAAAATAGGTGCTAGTCCACAAAAATGAGTCCCAGTGCCTACGACCGAAAGCCACAAATACAGATGAAGCACTGATAACCGCAGATCAACTTAGATGAAATCTCCTGTTTGTTGAATGGAAGAATCTTGATCAAAATGCAAAGAAAAAAGTAAAGTCTGATTAATATGTAGCGACAGTTTGGAAGTGCAGCGACAGAGCTTATGGAAATGGTATTACTCAGAGCGGGGAAATGCATATTTTGTTTTGTGCTTCAATAGTTGTATGTCATTAACTTTGTTTCTAGACTGAGAGCTTCAGATGAGATGCTCTTGTATGCCAGCTGGTCTGCAAAGGAAACACTCAAATCAACTTTGCAGGAAATCCCAGAAAGCAATCTCCCTGCACCCCAACTAGACACCTTGTAATAGTCAAGATGGATTTTATGTCTATGTTATGTTGGAACTATCTGAAGAGAATTTACTTTGACTAACATGTCAGTCATCAACCCCATCTAATTTTTTTAATATTGTAATTGGATCAGCTGTAACTATTATTCAGAACGGTTATATGTCAGAATATTGATACCAAAAATAGCTAACCTGGGTATCATCCCCAAAATTCAGTTTGATTACTTGAATTTGGCAATGTTTTTATAAAATATATTTAGGATACAATATTTTCGTCAGACAATATTTACTCACTGGTCCAAAAGTAGCTGGAGCACTTTAAAACATTCCTGATGACTCAAAAATAAATCGCATTTATAAGTGTGCAAACACAAGTCACCAGGTTGATGCTGGTTTTATCTGGCAGAGAACATGTTCACAGCTATAAATCCGGGTAGGTGGCACTGGCTCACTTGTAAATGTAAATGTACAGGAATTTATATAGCGCAAATCACCAACTGGACTCTAAGCGTTTGCTTAGGGAACCCGTCCTGGTATTCCCCTGTGAGATAACCCCGGCAGGGTATCCACAAGGTGAAAGCCAGGCATTGCGCCGCAAGGGGCCGTTGTGGAGATTAAGCAAGCTATTGCCCAGAGTCACAGAGTGTGAACCTGTGAATCGAGTAGGCACCGGAGCGAGAATTGTCGAGTCCATGGACATTTTAGGACTCAAGACCCCGCTGAGCCGGGAATTGAACCCTGGTCCCAGGCTGACCTCTGCCTCCAGGTCTGCCTCCTCTAACCAGTGAGCCACATTTCTCAACTTGGTTGGTCAGTGGAGCACATCTAACAAGAGTTGTAATTGTAGCATAGGTTTGCTTGCTGCTGTGTGAATCATAACTGTATCATCCACGTGGAAAGCTTGCATGGCTATTGGTGCTATGCCTGTCCTAGCTAAGGGAAACTTGCACTTTCAATATCTGTATTTTACCTAACCTGCATTTAATGAATGTTGGCAACAACAATCAATCAATTAATCAGGGTTGTATAGCACGGCTACTCACCCCTGAGGGTCTCAAGGCACCGAGGGAGGGGGATGGGGGATGCAGATCTTTATCACGGTAATGTCATCACCCATGGGATTTGCCCATGATGCAAAAAAGTGCAAAGTTGTGTGTAGCACTATTTGTGCTACTTTTAGATAACTCTCTGCACTGGAAAGTAATTCCCAAATCAACAATTTACATTGGTTTGCGTCAATTTGTGGTCTTTGCACAGATGTAAAGTGTTGATAAATCTGGCCTTACTTGTCTCATTATTGCTCATGTAGAGACAATCTTTATTTGGTAACACCTACTACTGGGGACTTCAAAGCCCAGAATTCTGGTCCTACCAGGAGGCGGGGTACTACAGAAGCAACACTCGGGTGCATATAATGAGCACTCGTCGACTGGTATTTCGGATGTGCTCGTGCAAGTGCCCGGGTGAAGACCGTGCCAAGATCAGGCCCATCTGTTCCAGTCAGATCCCGAAGGAGGTCGGGCCAAAACCCCTCTCTTAGTATTCTGACAGGAACATTGATCCTGAAGATTGAGTGTGAGGCTTTTGCTTTGCATATACTAAAACATCTATCTCTATTACCTATGTCAGTGTTTTGATTCCCCAAGTTTGGAAATCCATAATTGTGATTATTTGACATTGGGGAAACACAAGCCGGCAGTTACCCCAATAGGGACACAAAAGCAAAGAAAAGTGTCAGTCGGGGCTTGGCGGCCCGCAGACATGCACCTTGAGTGAGATAGACAATTTGATAGAAGAAATCTAAACAATATATTCTGAACACAGCAACATCGTCAGTTGGTGATAAGCCCATATCAGGCCTATTTACTAGCAAAGGTTGAAAGTTGCAAGATTTTTGAGGTAAACAGGGTGGAAAATGCTCCTGTGACACAAATACATCGCCCTGTAGATATACTGAATACACCTTCCCCAGCCACATATAATCTCACATTACCTTTCAATAATAGATTTCAACCATTAATGGCCGTTGAAAGGACCAGGGAGGATTAAACTAGGACACAGACAACTGATGGTGATAGCCAATATTCAATCTTAGAGATTGGACAAGAATACAACAATTTTGAGTTAACAAGGGTAGTGAATGAGCTGAAGGCAGAAATAGTGGAATTCAAAATACTGGTGGGAGACTTACTTGCAAACGCCTAGGAGCAAATGCCAGCTACCTAAGTGACAATTAGCAGGAATACCTTTGTTGATAAGTCCATTAAAAGTTAATATTTTAAAGACTGCAATTTCCAAGTAGCAACAAACAATATCTTCACAGAAAGGCCACATGCTCCCATCCAGGATGCATGTATGTCCAACCCTGGGCCCCGATAGCAGAGGAGTTATGTGCCAATGCAATATGGTGACAGCGACAACAGCACCAAGTATACGGGAAATGCAGTACAGAACCCTCCATGAATAGGTTGTGGCCATGGCCAAGTTTTACCAACGACTTCCTTAGGTAATGTCCCTGTTACCAATTAGCAGCCACCTCATATGGCTGGGCCAGAACTATCTCAAACTAAATACCGGAAAAACTGAAGTGATGGAGTTTGGGTCTGGTGCAATGCTCTGGAACCAGGATTGGTGGCTGGCAGAGGCAGGAAATTGCCCTTTACCCGCAGGAAAGGTTAGGAACTTGGGAATCTTAAAGACGATCAGCTGAGCTTTCAAGGCCAAATTAACCAGCTTTCATCAGCATGCTTCTTCCAGCTGAAAGTCCTCCGTAAAATATTTTTGGGAACATAAGAACTATAATCACCAGAACAATTAGTAAATCGAAAAGTGGGCAAGCCACTGCAAGATCATGGTTTAATAGGCACTGTAAAGACATGAATATAACACCTACACATGCACTCATACGTAAGGATCAGTGGGCATCATAGCAAGTAAAGATTATAAAGCGGTACAAAAGACTGCAAAGGCTGAATGGGACAAGGTAGTGTTGAAGGATCTATTAGTAGCAGTCAAAAGCAGTGAGAGTGGAGCATTTTGGCACATTGTTGCAAATTGCAGCAGGCAGACTACTCCTAAGGTGGACTTCTATATACAGCCACAAGTTTGGGTAGATCATTTCCAGGATCTATATGCTGATGTCGGATATGCGACCCAACTCAAATCAGAATCAGTATTATATACCCTCTAAAAGTCATCAAACCCACTGGCAATCTCCCTCGATGAGACCAATGAAGATATCAAAATATTGTCTGTGGCAAGGCACCAGGACCAGACAACATCCCAGGGGATTTATTTGTCCCTGAATTACTTGTCTGGGGTCTTTATACAAATACTTTGTCTAATAGTATCTCAGAGGACATTGAAATACCTCAATCTTGGCACAGCAATGAAATTGTGCCAATCTACCAAAAAGGTGCCTCTGATGTCCCTAACTATTGACCGATTAGTCTCATTGACAGTCTTCAAAACGTCTTCTGCCTCCAATTAGGGAAACTATTGACATGGATTGAAGATAACAAAATATTACATGACTTCCAAATGAGTTTCAGGAAGAATACAAGTACAGTAGAATAAGTCTTTGGGATTTTGCACTATATATTGGAAGGCAGTTATGTTAGATAAGGGTCATCTCTACATTGCATTTGTTGACCTGGGTCACTGAGTTTGAATACCTGGATATAGGTAACATGAAATGGCTATCTTGATAACATGAAATGGCTATCTTGATAGGAGTCCAAAAAAGTGCTGACACATCAGTCATCCACAATTTTAACAATATATCAAAGAATGTGTACTTGAACCATTTCCCCATCCATGGCAATCTATAGGATTAAGGCTCTAGGTTCAGCACTTTACGGTACAGAATTGTGGGGGTATGAGAAAACTACTAAGCTGGCCTTGATTGAAAATAAATTCTTGAAGACCTTGGTGAGCTTGATGCAGGGTGCTTCACTTTTACCGATGTATATTGACTTCGGCCACTGCCCTATAGAATACCTTGGTAAATAAGACCTCTTTTATACTGGTGGAAGTTGAAGCTCACAGAGGAACATGCCACTTATAGATTTGCGATGAAGGAAATCTTACACCACAAAAATCTTCTTATTATCCTATGGTTAGCATATGTAAAAAAAGGAAGTTTCTAGAGCTAGTAGCCCTATGGGATAGACCAGCTGAGGTGAGAGAGATCATAAAATTTGCCCTCAAAGAAACCTTCTATCATTTTATGGGGGAATGGAGGTTCAGAAATGTAACAGCAGGACAACTATTAATAGATTTTTAGACCACAAGCGCACACCCACCTTTGAGCCATTTTTAGACAATATCTCTTGCCAAAAAAACAAGCAGCTGTACACAGATGTAGGTATTAAATCTTGCCAATCAAAACATTTTGGGGCTTATTTATGAAAACTGTTGCATCGCTGCATGAAAACAGTGATGCAACAGTTTTCACTGCACCATCCTTGCGACTGCATGGATGCGCTGTATTTAATGTACGGTGCTCCATGTCACAAGGAGTTACAGATAGGTCAATATTTCTGACATATCTGTAGGCGCTGAAGTGGAGCATTGCTGGGGTGTGTCTGAAAACAGACGCAACTCTAGCAATATATCCTTTCATATTGGGCAAGCCGCAAGTTAAAGGGCTGGCGTCACTCTTACGCCTGATGTGAGGCAGGCATAAGATATTGACACAGTAGAGACCTAGAGGTCTCACAGTGAAATCTTATAAATTGCGCTACTTCTCAGACCCTTTAACAGCGATACCTAATTATTAAGAATCCTGTTTTTAGGTACACATTTTATTTATATTGCTATTTTAAATCTTTATAGTGATTGTATTTGATTAATCTTTTTCTAGGTTGCTGTGTGTTTTAAAGATGTATTAATTTGAAATAAACTTGAGAATGGAATATGTGGTTTCCCATGTACCACTAAACATTTGATCTACAATACAATAAGAATTTGTAATCATATATGGAGGTCTCTCCGGACTAAAGGTCCGATGTACGATGTCCCATGTACAAAGTGGATTTGCAAAGTAGTCTGGGGCAGATTTAAAAGAAAGTGACGCATCTATAGAGAGATGCGTCACTTTCCCTGCGTCGCCCTTGCACCACTACGTAGGCACTGTATTTACAATACGGCACACCATGGCGCAAGGATTGACAGATACGTCAGAAATTCTGACATGTGTCATAAGCACGCTGTAACTCCAGCAATGTATTTTGAGACCTATTCCCACTACACAGCATCACTCCATACATCTGCTTGAAGCAGGCGTAAGGTTTTGACGCAGTGGTGTCCTAGAAGTGACGCAGTGAAATCTTGTAGATTTCACTGTGTCACTTTTATGAGGCTTTCCTGTGTGGGAACGCCCACCATCCATACATTATACCTGATGCAGGTATAATGTGACACAGGGCTTTACAATGTGACACATCTCCCTAGATGCGTCATGTTGTAAATTGGCTGCATTTTTACGCCGCCGCTGCGTCATAAAAGGGACACAGCGTTGGTGCAAAATTGTCGCAAGGGACTTGTGAATCTGCCCCTCAGTGTTTTTTAGACACTGACTGCTAGGAGACCCCACCTTCATTTTGTGCGGTAACGAATGCACAACTCCATTGCAGCGCAGAATAAGCATTTGGTAGGATATGCTTAATCCTGCCCTCGTTAATTTTAAAACAGAATCTAATTTTGATAATCCCACCGAATGCCTGTGAATGCAGAGGTAGGTCCTTGCAAGGGAAGTCCGACCCCCGTCCCTGCACTTACAATCTCAAAATACCAATGTTTCAGAGTGCAGCCCCTAATATTTAAATGGATAGGGGATAAATAGATTAAAAAAGACTTGTCACTCTTCGAGAGCTTATTGTTATGGGGACATGCTGTGGTTCCTTGGATCACTTCCTGATACCCACAGCTGACATTCACAAAGAGGACGCTGTCCATCATGGACAGCTTCCCCTTTATGAATGGCTGCCCCCTGCTTTCACTGGTAACAATAGTGTACTGTCACACATTCCATTGTTACTTAAAAGGAGGAGGGGGTGTCCTTGAATACCCCCTCCTATTTCCAATCTGAAAGGGGCCACAAATTGTACTTTGCAAGTTGGAAAGACATTAATGACTCACAAACCAGCTTATGGACATTGTAAACTTAGATTTTCCAGTTGCCAACAGTCTGATTTTGTGGCCCGGATTCTGAAGTGTTTGGCGTTGTGTTAGCATTCATTTTTTAACACTAACCCGATGCTCAACCTGTCTGGGGATTCACAAACCAACGCAAATAAATATTTGGGCGGGTTTGTACAGAAAAGCAACACAAAGCAGTGTGAAACGCCGCTTTGCATTACTTTGCGTTAATGGGGTGTTAAATGGGTGGTACCATGCAACCACCCATCCTTTTCGGATGCTAAACCTAATTCACTAACAGTAGTGAAAAGGATTTAGCGCCAAAGTTAATGCCACTGAAAAGAGGGCTTTTAACAGAGAAATGTTTACATTTCTCCGTGTCTTTCCGACTTTGCAAGCATGCTGCACTGTGCAGCACATCACAAAGTAGGAAATGCTATTGGACATGTCTGGGTATAGTATTGTGTACAGGAAGAGTACCCTTCCTGTACATAAGCTATGCTAGACTCAGGCATGCACCCTAGTGTCTTGGCATCAAGGTGTGTGCCTGGCGCACGGCAGCTGAAATCAGGACCGGCGCTAGGGGGGGGGGGGGGGGAGGGGGGGTGACAATGCAGTGCAGCCTGCAGGACAGTGTTCAGAATCTGGGCCCGCAAATCAAAGGCTTTGCAATCACAAAATCCTTTCGTACATCGGGCCATAAATTTTAGCAACCATTTTTTAGCTGTGATTCCAATATTAAGGTGCAAAGATGAAGCCCCAGTGATGCTTTGAAGATATCATCGAAAAAGGTGCATGTAGCCCACAATGGCCATCTCTGGTAAAAGCACCACCGGCTTGAAATACAGTGACCTTTCACTTGAAGCCCAAACCAGTGAACATTTCTGTTACTCCTGCTTTACTGAGCATGAAATGGAATTGAACAGCAACATTACATGGGTTATTAAACTCTAGACATGCCGTGCTCTTATCTAACCCCATGTTTGCTTAATGCCTGTAGACCGCCCTCTGTAGAGTTACTCATTAAGTTGACCCAGAGGTAGGAAAAACTGCACTGTAATGTTGGCTTGGCCTTGTAGGACAACTTGTCCCTACTGGTCCTCAGGGAGAAACGCAGTTTGTCATGTTTTCTCCATTCGCAAATCATTTAACGTATTAATCCCTTTCTTCGGATTCTGATAATGCATTAAAGATAACCTCGCAAGTGAACGGTTTAGACATACGGGCCCTCTACGAGAGTTCCCTTTATTTCGGTGAGGAGATATCAGGGGGAGTGGACTCATCAGCTCCAGACGGTGTCTCTGGAATAAAATTCGGGAATTATCTGTTATTTTCTCAGGATTGGTGTAGAGCACAAGAACGCGGGAATCCTGGGCCCACTTCTACGTGTTCTTGGCAACTCTTGGGAAAATGGCAGGGCCAACTGTGACTCTATTTCAACGGATGAGGGTGCTTTTTTCGGCCCATCCTGTGGGTAGCGGGAGGGGTGAGGGGCGAGCGGATAGAGCATTTGCAACCCCTCCATTGTGTTGAAGCGGGGAAGCTGGGGGCCCGGCCCAGCAACTGCTTGCACATACCGCAGAAATGTAAACAGATACCCATGTGCGGTGTTCTAAGGCTAAGAATTAGCAGGTCTGGAGTTTGCAAGCCCAGTAACTCTGGGACCACGTTCACTGGAGGATATCACTATGGGCCACTTCCAATGAAAGCCTTTGTGTCCAGTTCCACTAATAGAGCCTTATAATGACCACAGCAGTCCAAAGGACTTCCGTAGTTGTGGTGGCGGCATGGCCACCGCAACACTGCGGGACTGCCCGCAGTATTATAAGTGTGGCAGTCGGAATCCCACCGAACCGCTGCTACTGCCAAGGGTCAAGGATTCTCCAGTAGTCTGGCAGGTGTTTGAGGCCAAAATATGGTGGCGGTACAGCAGCCGCACTGCCGAGCATATTTTGAGTTTGCTCACTGACACCCTTTTCCTGGTGGTCGCATCACCATGAAAAGGGTGGTGGTGAGGCAACAAAGGGATCCCTACAGGGCCCCCTTGTGCCTCTGTGCACGAGAGTGAATGCAGGGGGGCATTTGCTGTGCCCCCCTGTAGTTATGCAGCCCCAGTTCCTGCATGCGAAAGAATGCACAACATGGTGGATTCCTTCCTGTGCAGGAACGTGCACTGGCAGTCCGTGGCACTGCTGTTGAAGGCTCACAATGAGCCCTTAAACAGCACTGCTGTGGGTCTGCCATGCCACCTGCCCGCCAGACCTCAAATTTACTTGTGATCTGGTGGACCGGCAGTGGCATGTTTCAGCTGTACTGGAGCAGAGCGCTGCTGTGATTCCAGCTCCAGGGCCACCAAAACTCATAAGAAGGCTCTACATTTCCCTAAATTTTCATTGAGTACGATTATAAAAACTATATATTGCACAAATAAAGCACAGTATTATTGCGATTTTAGATAATAGGTAATTAAAGTGGCTTTTACTGACTACAGAAAAACATTTCTCCAATTTACAATTTATAGCAAATGCAAAAAGTGCAATTGTTACGCCTAGAGATGTGTCATTCTATAATGTTTTGTTCAGCATCCACCACTTTCGATGGGCCATTGGCACTGTGGGAGGTTTTTAAGCCTGGTATTGGAACCATAAATTAATGGTTTATATTCAGGATTAAATTTGCTGACACTCTACCTCAACGATTCAGAAAAGGGGGTGGTGATGAACAGAGTGTCTGAATTAAGCAGACCACTCCTACCCAGTCCAAAGATCAGGGCTTGATCCATCACCGTTATTTATCTCACTGCACCATCCCAGCTCAGAACCTGGCTATATGCAAATCAGTCTGTCCCTGGCCCAGTGCATCATGGGAACAGGGCAGACTAAACTACCAAGCCAATTCTTCACCAGAAAGGAGACAAGCTACCGGGGACCGGTTTCTGGCATTTTTGTTCATATGGCAGCATCCACCACTTTCGATGGGCCATTGGCACTGTGGGAGGTTTTTAAGCCTGGTATTGGAACCATAAATTAATGGTTCATATTCAGGATTAAATTTGCTGACACTCTACCTAAAGCAGGGGCGTAAAGGAGCCCCCCGCAGCCTCCGCAGTGCGGGGGCCCCCCAAGGTTCCATGTTCTGGAGGGGCCCCCCTCAGCCTTTAACCCCTTCACTGCGGCGGCTATTCCGCCGCAGTGCTAAGGGGGTGGGGCGGCCGCATGCTGGTGACGGAAACGCTCCGTCATCAGCCGCGGTTGGGCTGTGCTCATGACGGAGCAGTTCCGTCATGGCCCCGCCCGCTCAATAGAACGCCCAGCGCAGGCGCGGAATCCACACCGCGCTGGCGCGGCGGCAGGGCCATGACGGAACCGCTCCGTCATCAGCACAGCGCCACCGCAGCTGATGACGGAGCTGTTCTGTCATCAGCATACAAAGGGTTAAGGTCTAGCAGTGCATTCCTGACAGAATTGTGTGGTGTGCCATGGAACTAAGAAATATTTAAACACTCAAGAAAGCCACTCTGCTTTCCGAAGCCGAAACAAATACTCAGAAAAGCAACACTGTTCAGGTGACATCACTGGCAGGCAGAGGCCCAGCAAAAGTTACCCCATGGCAGAGGAGTAATGCAGGCCCCTGGGGCATAGGGATGAGGCAACCCATCAAGGGGGTGGGGAGGGGTTTTGAGCCCCTGTGAGAGCCTGGGCCCCTTGTGACATTCAATTTCTGCAGGGAGGAGGGCATCAATATGTAACTGCAGGGATGCATATGAAGCAGGCCTCCATCCCAGGCCTTTGTGATTGTGGGACCGGTCAGCGGCATCGGGCGCACCTGGGACTGCTGTCCAGGAAAAGCAGCATCTAGGACAGCAGCTCCACCTCCCTCCTTGTCATTCTTAATGTAATGCACCCATTATTTATGGCGAGTTTCTGGGCACAAAGTATGACATCACATGAGTAGCAACTACCTGCAGACAAACTTGGCAGTGTGTAAGCTGTCAAAATTGCTTGTGATGTCTGAAGACTTTGTGAGATGGTGGCAGACAGCAGTCCCACAGACTCACTGCATGATGTCTCCGAGGTCACAGTCACAGAAAGCCACACCCTTGCATGGTGACCCCTGTCTCCTTAGGGGTTCCAGGTTGTCATTCATACACTCTGTGAACTGGAACTCTGGGACAGAGGTGTGCTGTGTCCTCTGGGCCTCCATTCAAGGATTTGCCAGTTTTCACGTAGTCACACTTTCATTCCTGCCTCATTAATAGTATGGTGGGAGACATGCTTTTTTGACAAGTGCCCTCTGTGGTGCAAGGGGCTGCCTCTACAAAGGGAGTGGCTTGTCGCTGTTCAGTGGAATTAATGTGCCGCAAGAAGCCAGTTTTATGCATCAGGCACTAAGACTGATCTAAATTACCTCTCTGGTGCACCGTATGATGATGCAGCATTGCATGGAAGATATAAGATGTATTCCTGAAACTTTCTTTACAATTATTTCACATTTTTGAAAGATGAAATGTATTATTTGCTTGAGTGATACGAGCTAGGATGATGTATTATCTATCACTAGCTACAAACTCTGGGGCATATTATCAAGGGGGTTTATCTCCGCTTTTTTGGCTTTAAAATTATCTCCCTATTACCTAGCTGTCGCTAACACCAGTTAGCGACAGCTAGTAGGAGATAGCGACCATCTTGGGCCCCGCTTTGCATGTCAGTGATATTTATCACTAATGACATGCAAAGTGGGAGTGCCAAGATGTTAGCGACTGAAAACAGTCGCTAACATCGCTATCTCCTATTACCAACTTTTGGAGATATTCGCGCTAAGCCAGAATATCTCCAAAAGCTAACACCTGCCCTGAGCAGTTCGTAGCCATGTTATCCAAGGGGAGGTGGATAACATGGCTAAGAGCATTAGCTCGGTAATGCATGAATATCGCTGACTTTTCAGCGATATTCATGCTTTGCGGCGATTTTTATCGCATTTGCGTTAAACCTTGGTAATACCAAGGTTTATATGCGGTAAAAATCGCCGCAGCTCAGCGGTAATTTTTTGTCTCTGACCAAGCAATAGCTTGGTAATATGCCCCTCTGTTTTCAGCTAGAGGTTGTTGTGATTGTTGTGTTTTAGGAACTCTGGCCAAGGTGCTTTGTCTTGTAAAGTCCCTATATATGGCAGCATGTTTCTTTGGCATTATTTCAGAACATTTTGTGGTTATGCGCAATGACTATGAGCCACTAATATTCTATTTTGTGTGCAAACATGTTTGTGCATAAAATAGGATTACTGTCTGTCCTCAGTTTGTGGCAGTTTGAACCCACAATTTGTGGTAGAAAAAACTGAAGTAAATAGCAGGAGCAAATTGTGAACATGTGTTGCCTGAATATGCAGGAATGAGGACTAACAATTTGTTATATGTGTTATGCTCCCTTCCTGTGTAATTGGGCAGGGTTCGCACACCTACTAACTGGTGAACGTTATGCTGTTGCTTGTCTGTGTATGCACAATTTGTAGCTGCAAAAGTGTTTCCAACACAAACACGATCTTCGGGCAAATTTATAATTTTTAAGCGCCATGCCACATTGCTATATTGTGCTGCACATGAAAAGGAAAGGAGTACAGAGCAAATAATTATTAAAAATGGCCCGCTGCTGCTCTCTGCGTAAATAATTCCAGTGAAAGGCTGGAGTGCATATGTGATATTTAAGACAATTCTTGTAATTTTAAGTGCTTTTTGAGAGCAGTTTTGCCTGCCACGAGCAGAGTGATTGAGCAAGTTTTGGCTGGAAGAGAGTTCCTGTTTACTAGCACTGTTAACTAAAAGGGACGGGACCCGGATGCTTCACTAGTAGGTTTGGTTGTAGTTCGGAAGATTCTGTTTGAGTGTTGGTTGCGAGTAGGCATCTACCGACTCAGGATTACAATTTCGTAGTTTGGGGGAGGAGCCCTGTTTGGATGTGAAGACCATGATGAGACCCTGTTTATAGGTGACAACCAGCTGGTAGAGGTACTGTGAGGTAGGTGGGTGTCTGGGGAGATTCAAGAGTGATCTTGTTATCTAGTGCAGGGGACGTATTGGGGCATACGCACTGGAGTACCCACTAGTGAGTTTTATAGTTGAGAATTTTACTTAAGTTTACTTGGTGACAAGCTGAATGTCTTGGCATTTTGGTAAAAAAATATATTGCGCCTATTTTGTTCAAGGTCAGTATTATATCTGTATTGGTTATGAAGGCATCCATGCTGTATGTAGGTATGTCAGTGGTGTAAAAATACCCCCTGCAGCCTCATGGTGTGGGTCTGCCCCTGCTCCATGGGGACCCCCGGTACTGTGCATGGGTGGCGGACCCTTGGCCTGAGAGCTCCTGACTGGTACCTTGGCATGGGGGCCCCCTCCATGCAATTTGCAGGGGGGCCCCTTCAAGTTTTGTTACACCACTGACCTCAAGATGTTCCAGTGTGTTAGAACTCTCGTTTAACTGAGCAGTCTTATTACTTGTGTGTATTAGTCTGCTGTGTATTTCTTGCTTTTGTTTTTTAAGGCTTCTTGTGTGGTTGATTCTGTGTTGGCCCTCTGGTTCAACCTATGTTCCCTTTATGTCTCATAAACTGTTACCTTGCGGCTATAGGTTACCATGACAGAGGTCTCAATGAAGGGCTAGTTGTTTGTCTCACTGCCAAGGCTTGTGAATATGATGGAATGAGAGATGAATTCCTTGCCATCTGCTTTGTCATTTGGGTTGCGGTGTGCGCGCTTCTGTCTTAACATTCTTAATGGGAGCTTCTGTCTTAACATTCTTAATGGGATTCTCACCGATGTTGTGTGATGTTTTAAGTTGGACGTGAATGTCTTCCCTCTCTGTTCTGTATTGTCTGATTCCACAGATTGTCCCAAGCAGATGGCCTAATGAAGATGCTCCCTAGCTGCACCTAGGCATCAAACAGTGCTGACTGCAATGGAAACTTCTTCCCTACTTTTCCACTCTTGCGATGGCATTCTCAAGGACATATATTTCTGCATATAGGCAAAAAACTCTCCCTGTAATAAACTTTTTTCTATTTGTGCTGCAGAATGTAAGTCATACAGAATGAGAAAAAGAGGAAAAAACAAGGAGAAATAAAGTGACACTCTGGGGGCTCAAGAGGCTTGTAAATATGCCCCTAAGAGAAAACGAGAGGCTGCTGGTTACTTCTGCACGTGTCCTGTAGCTAGTGCTGTGTTCTTAGAACAAATTGCATCCATGGGCCCATTATGGACTAAAGGAACGAAATAGCACTAAATGCTAGATGGCGCATCTCAGGAAATTACGCATACTTATGAGTAATTTTGCAGTAATTACGAGTAATTAGGCTAGAGCGAATTACATCAGTTACACCCAACACCTACATAAAACCATTACTACAAGTCCCAGAATTCTAAGAAAAAACAGTGACTGGGCCAAATAGTCATGTATGGTCCTGGGAAACTCGACAGCCATGAACATTCTGATTACCGCCGAAGAAGAGAAACTGTAAACATTGAATAGTGGAGCACTCGTTAAAATGCCTGCCTCCATAGCCGAGGAAATATCATTATTTAAGACATGTTTTCCTCATATGATTTTTTGAATCAACATTTAAACAGTTTTCTTTGCAGAGCATTTGGAAGGAAAGCTGTCAGCCGCGGTCCGTGCAGGTAACAGTGGTGGGGCTGGGTGAGGGGGATTCAGACGGATGATAAAAAGGGGTAATTAATTATTTATTGTGGAGGAGTGTGGCTCAATGGTTAGAGCGGCAGACCCTGATGCAGAGTTCTGGCCAGGGACCAGGGTTCGATTCCCGCCTCGGCGGGGTCTCGGGCTCAATTTCCCCAGACCTGTTAATTCTCGCCTCGGTGCCTATTCTAATCACGGGCCCCACGCTGCAGCTCTGGGCAATAGCTTGCTTAGCCTCCACACCGGCCCCAACAGCGCTAAGGATGCCTGGCTTCACTCTGCGGGTGCCCAGGAGTGGACACTTCACAGGGAAAGCCAGGAGGGGTTCCTCAGCGGTATGAGTATCAGTGCCAGGAAGCCGAATAGGCGACACCGCAAGGTGACCGTCTGGTGACAGTGCGCTCTATAAGTACCATGACATTTACATTTACATTTAATTTTTCATCTGCATCGTCCCTCAAAATCCCCCTCCACCCGGCCCTACTGCTGTTACCCTCACGGACCGCGGCTGAAAGCTGTGACAGACTGATGTCTTTCGCTTTTGTATCACCATGAAGAGACCTCATCAGCGGTGGTGATACCGCGCACTGTCGCCCTGTATTACACGCCCTTCATGGAACAGCAGCTGTGTCAAACCGCACTACTTTCCTTTTGTTCATGATTTAATAACTCGCATCGCACTCTCAAGTAATTGAAAAGGTGGGTGAGCAGCATAGTTTAGTTTAAAATCTCCCCTGTGCACGTCACAAAGTTTCTGCTTTTTCTCATTGAGGAAGTGTATTGAGTCTCAATTTACAACACCTGCGACAAAAATGGCAGCGAGCGGAGCAGCCACACACTGTCTTGACTCGGCGCCAAATTAGCCCCATAAGTAGGATTTCTCATTTTGGCAGCTCTCGTTCCAGGCAGATGGATGGGAGCCCTAATATATCAGGACACCGCAATCTGCAGGGCCAGCTGCTCGCGGCGCGCCTGAGCTATGCCTAGAGGTAATGGGGAGGGTGTGCAGGTAAAGTCAGTTGTCTCCCTGCATACAAAATCTGTATACACAATCGACTCCATGAAAATCCTTTTATGGAACGTTTTCCTGTCTAGCGTGCCCTATCGTTAAGTATTCCAAGTGTTTGGTTGCTACTTTCATCTATAGCCACAACCATTGACAACACAATCATTTTGTATTTTTATACAGTAGTCAGGTTTGCACCATGTCTCACTCACATACAGCACATGTGCAGAGTGGGAGACATAAGGGCAACATTCCCCAACACAGGCTCAAAACGGAAGTGTGTGCACACACACACACTCATACACACATACACACAGATGTTTTTTCTGGGTCTGTCAGTGTTTACACATGCTATGAGGACCAATCCATGCCTCACAGCTGGGTTATACATGCCATTACACACATACACACACACATTAACACAGTTTTAGGCTACGTCTCTTCCAATTACCACACTCCACTGTACGCCACTAACCTCAATGCCACTCCACTCTACCCCACTCCACTAATACACTCTACGCCGCTATGCTCTACGTCTCTTCACTTTACGCCACTCCACTCTATGCTAATCCACTATATGACTCTTCAATCCACTCTATGCCACTCCACTCTACACCACTACATTGTATGCTACTGCACTCTATGCCACTCCATTGTATAATAATCAAGTGTACGCCAATACACTGTACATCATTCCATTCTACACTACTCCACTGTTAAATAGTCCACTGGATGCCACTCCTCTCTAGGACACTACACTCTACGCCATTCCATTCTATGTCACTCCACTGTATTCCACTTCAGTGCATACCACTGCACTGCACGCTATTCTACTATACCACACAGCACTTTATGCCGCTCCACTGTATGCCACTTCACTATACACCACTCCACTCTGCAACAATCTAGTGTACGCTATTACATTGCCCATCACTCCATTCTATGACACTACCCTCTATGCCATGTACTCTTCGCGAATTCACCGTACCAGAGTGCATTCCATGTTAACCCCTCGCTATGCCACTCTACTCTACGCTGTTCCACTCTATGCCTCCCCACTCTAGGCAACTCCACCTTACCCAACTTCAGTGTATGCTATCTCACTGTATGCAACTCCACTATACTACACTCCACTCTACGCCACTCCACTCTACGCCACTCCACTCTATGCTATTTCAATGTATGCCACTCTACTCTACCCCAGTCTACTCTGCGAAACTCGACTGTATGCCACTGTACTCTATGTCACTCAACTGTACACCACTCTGCTTTACGTTATTCCACTGTACGCAACTCCACTTTAACACACTGCAGTGCACTCCACTGCACTGTACACCCCTCCTCTGTAAGGTATTTCACTGCATGCCGCTCAACTGTACGACATTCCACTTTATGCCACTACCGGCCTACGCTACACCACTATATGCTAATACACTCTACCACAATGCACTGTACTCTGTTACACCACTCCATTTTATGTAACTCCTCTGTACACCACTCCACTCTACATCAATCCAGTCTTCCCTACTACATTTTACCCTACTCCACTGTACAACACTCCATTCTATGCCATTGTACTTTACAGTACTCCACTATATGCCACTCCACTCTACATCACTACACTATACGCCAGTAATAGTCAATGTTATTCCATTCTACACCACTCCACTGTCAGTTACTCAACTGTATGCAACTACAGTATACCCCACTCCACTTTATCCCGCTCCACTTTACAAAAACACTCCACTCTACGGTATCTCATTCTACACGACTCCACTCCACTATATGCCACTACACTATATACTGCTTCACTTACGCCACTGCATTCTATGCTATTCCACTGTATGCACTCCACTGTACCTCACTCCACTGTACACCACTCCACTCTATGTCTTGCCACTCAACTCTATGCTATTCCACTGTATGATACTCAACTGCATGACAGTATAGTCTACACCAATGTACGCTACTACACTATAAGCCAATATACTCTACACTACTCCACAGAACTCAACTCCATGAAGGACATCCCACCCTATACTATTCCACTCTACTCTATGTCACTATAGTCTACCAAGCTCCACTCTATGCCACTCCACCCTGCACTATTCCAATCTATGCCACTCCAGTCTATGCCACTGCACTGTATTCCACTTCACTATACGCCGCTCCACTCTACGACAAATCACTGTATGCTTATTACACTGTAAATCACTCCATTCTATGCCCCTCCACTGTACGCCCCTCAACTCTATGCCAATCCACTCTACGTACCACACTCTACGCTATTCTACTCTACATCACTAGTCTCAATGCTAATAACACTCAATGTTATTCCACTCTACACCACTCCACTGTATACTGCTCCACCCTATCCCACTCCACTCTACGCCACTCCTCTCTATGCCACTACATTCTACACTATTCCACTGTAGCCACTCCACTTTAGAACTCTCAACTCTTTGCCAGGTCGAAGCGTGCTATTACACTGTAAGCCACTACAGTCTACCCTACTACACTTTTTCACCCATTCCACTATATAACACTCCACTATGTTATTCCACTCTATGCCACTACACTGTACACTACTTCACTGTTCACCACTCCAGTCTACGCTGTTCCACTATACGCCACTACACTGCACCTCACTCAACTCTACACCACTCCACTGTATGCTGCGCTACTGTATGCCACTCCACTCCACTCTACTCCGCTCCATGCCACTCCACTCTACATCACCCCACTCTACCCCACTCCAGTGTACAGTATTCCACTGTATGCAATTCCAGTGTACGCCACTGCTCTCTACGCCACCCCACTCCTTGCTATTCTACTGTACGCCACTACATTGTATGCAGAGCCACTGGAATTATGCGATTGAGGGGCCACCGCAATTTTGAAACTAATTATAGATGTGTAACATTTCCCACATAATCCATCATCTGCTGATAATCTGCAGACATTAACCCAGCAAAATTGTTTTTAGCTCAAACGGTCCAAAAGTTACTAAAAATACGGCAAGATGTGCCGTGCAGTGGAACGTCCTTTGCAAAGCTGGACTGGTCACCATTCTGATGCTTCTTGCTATATTTGGGTATTAAAATGGTACTGATGAGTTATAACCAATGTCCAGAGTGAGTTACAAAGTTTAAAAATGACAAAAAAATAGGTAATACTATTACAAAATGTGCAGCATTATGCTACATAATTTGCCTTTCCTTGCCACATAATTTACACAACCCTGCCAAATAATTTGTCTCTCTCCTGCCACATAATTTGAGTGGCCCTGACTGTACCTCACTCCACTCTGCACCAGTCAACTCTAGAACATTCCACTGAATGCCACTTCATTAATTTAACTGTCCGCCACTCCACTGCACACTATTCCACTGTACAATAATCCACTCTCATCCACTCCACTGTATTTCACTGAACTCTACGCAACTCTACTCTACCTCACTCCACTCTATGCCACTCCACTCAATGTCATCTCACTCTACACCTCTCCACTCTAGGCTACTCCAGTTTAAGCAACTGCACTCTACTTTAGTTTGCTCTAGGTTGCTTCACTACATGCTACTCCACTGTAAGCAACTCCCCTCTACTCCACTTCACTGAACACCACTCCACTATATGCTATTCCACTATACAACAGGCCAATGTATGCTTTTTCACTCTACACCACTCCACTCAAAGACACTCCACTCTACTCTATTGTACTGTATGCCTCTACACTGTCCCTCTCTCCACTGTACACTGCTCCACTCTACACCACTCCACTGTATGCCAATCTAATTTGTTTAATTACACTCTACGCCTCTCCACTCTATGCTACCTCAGTCTAAGTAACAATTGCACTCGCCTGTAGTCTGTGCTACCCCAAATCAATTCCTAAAGTTAACATTATTGTTTTTTAAAAATTCTAAATTTTGATACCAGAGAATGGTAAATTGCATTTTTTTAAGTATCTTGGTAATTTAAACTAATTAACGCACTACTCTCACCCTTTTTTGTGTACATTTAATTTTGGAAAAAAATGAAAAAACACTTTTACACATTATATTATTAAAATATAGTGTCATATATTGTATCTCCAATTTTTTTCCCATTATATTTTGGGTACCACGGTACTCCCTCATTACTTTGTGTTATATATATATATATTAACTTATAAGTATTTTTCAATGCCTATTACCACTTTCTTAAAGTGGTAATACGTATGGGAAAAATTTAAAACCTAATACTTACCTACATTGAGTGATGTAACGTAGAATAGAAGAAAGCTCAAACTGAAAACAAGAAGGCTTCTTTAAATTGTGTACAGGCATTCATTAGTCAATAGTCTAATGACTTGTCATAGCTATATACCTTGGTAGCACTGCAGTACTACCGCAGCCACAGATATCACTAAATTAAAAACACATTAAAACATATGAAATGCATACCTTACTTACAGTACCCACAGAATCATCAGCACACTATAATATATAATCCTTCCAAATGTCTTCAAAATCCCACTGACCGTTCTCACGATATGCAAAATACAAAAGTCGATGTAAAATGCATTGGATTTTGATCACCTTTTTTTTATACCCTTTATGCTTTGCACCCCTTTGACGAAACTTTGTGAAACTTTCAGGACTCCAAAAATGAGACGGGGGGGACCAGGTTTGCAAAGTTTCCCTGATAATCGTCAAACGTGTGCAAAATGATTTATTGGACCACAGCCCTCATCAGACAGGCTAGCTTGAAAACAGTGGCAAAGTTAGCAAGGGTCCTGCGTCTGGGCATACCCTGCCAACTTAGGGCAAATAAAGCAAACACAAGGAGCTGATGGATGTAGCACTGATGCTGAAACTTTTGAGACACTCACCCCAGTCACAGATCTGGGTTGAATCAATCACCGTTCTTTAACTCACTTTGCCACCCCAGTTCAGACCCAGCTATATCAGTCTTGACCCTGTGCCTCATGGGAACAGTTCAGCCTGAACTGCCATGCCAGGTCTCCCTGGACTGGAAACAAGCATTCTGGGACCAGTTTCGGGGTAACACCCCTCATCAACCAAGCTAGTTTGAGTTCAGTGGCAAAAAAAGCAAGGGACCCACGTCTGGGTTAAAATTAGTGCCAGGCCCCAAAAACATGAGTGCTGGTTGGCCCCACCACAAACCAGTGGCTCAAATTAAGTACTGTTCAGAGTATTTGACAAAGTCTACCACACCTGACAGCTGCCTGTTTTGTGGCACTAAAACAGAGAAAAATGTAATGTGAGAGCAGATATAAAAAGGGAAGAGTTTAACTGTGCATCACAGTGATGAACTAAAACTCAATGAGAGACCCTAATTTCTTTCTTTAGGTAGCTTGGCCAAGTATATGGCTCAAATCTTCCAGAGTTACTAGATTATAAAAATAGAAGGCACAATGCAATGAATTGATGTAGAGCCAGATAATACGTTAACGACCATTTCACATTAGAACGTGGCAAATGGACAAGTCATAAGTTACTGGTATCCGCTCCCAAGCCATTGCGGTTGCTAAAAAAGGTGACACTCGACATCCAACTCTGAAGACATGCAGGTCGGGGGTTTCTTGAACTGTTGTGCAGAAAAAGATATAGGACTACACAGGAAGTAGGTTTACCATTCTCGCTGACATTGTATGGTGACCCAATGTTGTTTGGGCCCCAAGTGCTGTCAAGGGTGTGAGAAACTCGGTTAAATATAAAGGTATTTTGAAGATTATCTTGGGATGTGAGGGATGAGAAGTTCATGGAGGACAGCAGAGTCTGTCACAATAAAGCATTTTTGAGATACCGACTAAATTGCTCATTTGTGCTTGTAATTAGAAATCTGTGTGGTGAGAGGTATCAAACTAACCACTTAGGGCTTATTTATGAGTCTGGCAATCCACAGACTGCCAGACTCGTGGGGGTGCAGCGTTGGCAGCTTCCCAACCATCCTAGTACAACTAGAGTGGTTGGACCGCCATTGCCCTGCTGTAGCTGCCAGGGAACTGCCGTTCCTTGGCGGTGTTGCTGCAGTAAGGAGGCTACAATATGCTTGGCGGGACTGCTATGGTCCCGCCAGGCATATTACGAATTTCCTCTTCGCCACAGTTTTATTGGTGGCTGCACCCCCATGAAAACCATGGTAGAGAGGAAACAAAGTGGTCCTTCAGGGCCCTTGGTGCCTCAGCAGCATGTGGATGTGCCCCCCTGTATGCATGCACCCCAGTTTCTGCACAGCATGGATTGGCATGGACTTAGCTCTCCATGCATTGCAGGAACTGTGCATGGAGAGCATTGTGGTGCCCATTTTCAGGGCACCGCAGTGCAAACGTAAAAAAGAAAGCCCGCCAGACAGGAGAATTACTCGTAATCTGGCGAGTGGCCTGACCATGGTTTTGGCAGTGCGGCAGGAGGGCGGAGCTGGCACTGCATCTCCAAACTCTTGAACAGGCCCCCAACCATGACAGTCATCAATTTCTTTCACCATCGAGATGAGGATACTCCCTCTTTGAATTTGGTAGTGAAATGGATCTATAGTAAAGGAATAGTAACGAATTTGACTTAATGAGAGTTAATCTTCAACCATCACCTGGAAAGGGCTACTTTCTTTCTTGGAAAATACTGCAACAAGTTAAAGTAAACCAGTAGAAATCATGGCATTAATTATCCAATCTACCACCACTCACAGTCAGGCAGTCTGGTGATAACATCACAGTGCTCCAGGAAAGTATGAATTAATTTAGAGAGTTTTCTAGAGCGCGAACATGACCCGGGGGTATCAGAAAGCTGTACAAGGTACTGTTTGACTAATACAAATGCTAATAAATGTAACTATTTATAAGTACTTCTTTCCTGATTAGAGGAGTCTTAGGTGCGTTTTATTGTTGTTCTGATAATGGTTCAGTCATTCCTACAGATTACATAGGGCGTCTTACCCGAGTCTAATTCATTAATTGGCACTACATCTGGAATAAAGTCTAGTCGTTTTTACATATTTATGAAAAGGAGAAGAAAATCCGTTTTTTACCAGTGTGGTAGGGTACAGAATAACCTTTTCAACCTAAATAGAAGAAGTTAAAATTGTTTGTTGGTTTAAGAACTCAATTTGGTCAGGCATCTGTAAAAGTAGATATTGTTTAGATCAACTACTTACTTTTTAAATAAAACATGATTACAAAAAAGCTGAACATCCGATATGTATCTGCTGCAGAAAGTGAAGTCACCTACCAACGATTTATTCACAGAATATGTCTTTGAAGAGTTTACGGGTGGGTTTGAGAATAATAGCATTATTTGTACTCATTTGAAAGCGAGAAATGACACATCAAGAAATGTATCTTTTGCTATTATTTTGCTCTTGGTAAGAAAACAAAAAAGCTTAAAGATATTCATTATTAGTCTGGCTATTTTGCCTAAAACAGTCATACCAATTAGATTATAATGACATTTTAGTTCTTACAAAGGGATATGATCGGCTTTCTGGTATTTAAATTGGCTAATATGGCTATCTAAAAGTTAATCTGCTTCCCAAACTATTTCCCCAGTGTTTTCACATGTACAATGGAGGTAGCCTATGTTAGAAAACACGAGATCCTACATAGTCCCTCCCTGATCGATGGAACCCATGGTTTCCAAGATATATTCTTACACTTGCGCGACAATCCTGTCGCGTGACAACCCTCGTAGCCTTGAGCTGTTAAGTAAGGACGAGTGAAGATTGAGCGGATTATTTTTTCTGTCCTTGTATTGTACTTGGGTCTGGTCTTAGTCCGGCTCCTAAATAGAATAATCAATGTCATTATCTCTTCCTCCCGCGTCTATATCGCATCAGGAATCTACAAGAGATCAATACCTACAACAAAGACGGCCACCTCCTCCATTCCACTGGGGCTCATTAATCTGCTGCCAATGATCTGGCTATCGATTCTCAGCTAGGTTGCTCAGTGTTACACAGTAGTTAACAGTGACTGCCAGTAATTGAACCTTACCCTAGTGGTATGGAAGAGGCATCAAGATAGAGCTATTTGTAGGTACAAGGCATACATTTTCCTGGCTTTATGAAATAATCGTCACAATTTAAATGCCCTCTCTGCTGTAATGTCCATCATTACAGATGCAGGAAATATAGAATGAATTGGATCTTATATCAGAAATTAAGAATCCTAGTGAGTGGCATAACAAGAAATGAAATTACGCTCTCTAATTGCCCTGAAGGGGGTAGGCATATAATTTCATAAGGATTCTGTAAAATCAAGACATAGAAATATGCAAGTACTTTTGTGGTATTATGTAGAATTGTAAAGATTGTACTAGGACATATTAAGCAGTCCTTTTATTGTGCACTATACGTGACCTTTCACTTGCCAAACGTTTTTCAATTTCTTCCTTTATCCTTTTGGTGTAAACCTTGTCTTCAAAATGTTCACTGACGACTTCCGGAGCTATCTGAACAAAATTGATGGAAATTGGGTTACTTCTCGTGGGGTGGTGAACCCTATTCAAGCAGGAACCACAATCTCTGTGAGGGTAAACACAAGCAAACCCTTAATTAACCTGAGCTTAACCCTCTGGTATCTTGCTCAAAGCAGTCAGGCTTAACATAGAGGCAATGTATAATGTATTTATGCAGCACCTCAAACAGTAATAAAGGGAAAAACACAACATAAGAAAAATCTTACACCAATTTAGAAACATAGATTAAAATGAAATACGTTTTTGATACCAAAATGGCAAAAATCCAGTCAGTAGAACCGAAGACACATGATTTCAAGGTTTTAGGTAAAAATAGTGCCTGGAAGCACAAAGCGCCAAGTGTGTTTATCTGATGGCAGTGGATCAGGACAAAGTCACTAGTACAGGCCACCCGTGATGGAGCGTGAGCCAAATACAGGGACCGAGTTCAGCCTACTGCACAAAAGTACATTAAATCCTGGTTGCGGAGCATTGCAAGATCCTGCTTCATGGATGTGTCAACAAGTGGCAGTGCTGAGGCGCTGTGAGTCTGCTATGCGAAGTCCTGCATAATCGCTGAGGATTCTATCGATGAGGGGTTTGCGGTGCGAAGTCCTGTGTTGAACATGTATCAGGTACCGTCAGTTCCGAAGAAGATGTGAGGCTTACGATGCAAAGTTCTGCATCATCTTCATGGAAACTTAGGCCTACATTGATGAAGCATCATGCAGTGGCATTTCTAATGAGACTGCAGGCTGCAATGTGAAATCCTGCATCAGGGATGCATAGTGCAGCGGCTGTTCCAAAGCAGAGCTGCAACGAGAGGGGTCACGCTGCGTTGGTTCCAACCACAGGACTACAGCTGGGCTGGCAGAGCTCCTTCAGGGCCGCTTAAAAAGGTCCAGGACTGGGGTGGCACCGAGTTCTGGGTAAGACTCACAGTAAACTGTGTCCAGGTGCTGCGTTCAAGGTGGTTGGAGCCTGTTCTGTTCCTAAGACATCTGATCAGGCCAACCAGTTGGCCCTTGGAGTCACTCTGGTGTTCCTGGGATCAAGATGCAGGTCCAGTCCTACTTGCTCATGGAAGAAAGTTCTGGAGGTTTCCACCCGAGAGGTGTTTGGAATTTCCTGCCCTGGCCCCAGCTAATCTGGTATCACAAAGAACTAGTGTCAAACCCTTTATGAGCGTGCCTAGGCAGGGCCTATGTGATGTGCAAGTGTGGCAAGTGACAGCTTCTCTCCCTCATCACTCAGAGATGGCCCATCCTGCGAACACCTGCACATACCTTTTGCCCTTTGTCTCACTGTCTGGGATTAATACTCAAACATTAACTGCCAGCTACACATAGTCATGTGACTCAGGAAACAAGCAGCAAACACCAAATGGTCGGGACAAGAAAATGCCAACTTTCTAAAAGCAAAAAGGACAACTGATGGACAGAATGCATAACAATGTCATACATTCACCCCAGTTCCCTTGTGTTAACTTTCTAAAAGCAGCATTTTTAGAATTGTGACTTAAAATAACATTAAGGAGTGCTTTAAATTGCAGTTCTTTAGAACCAAACTTGATACTTTTGCCTATTCCCAATTGACGTTGCCACATGTTAAATATAATATGTTGACCCAATGTTATCCTATGGGAGAGGCAGGGCATGTAGTAGTGAAAAATAGATTTTCGAGTTTTTCGCTACCAGGACTTGTAAAAGTTAAAGGTGCATGTCCAACGTTTTAAATACATTGTATTTTGGGCCTACCACATGGGTGACTAATATATATTAAAAAGGAAGATTTGCAGCACACATGTAAGCTACAAATTGGCATTTTTAAAAAGAGGTTTGTTTATGTACAGGAAGGGACACCTTCCTGTACATAAACAAACCTTGGCATTTTGCTTTTTCCATGTGTGCTGCACAATGGAAAAAGCAAAAACGAGGAGAAATGAAGCATTTCTCCTTGTTTCGCCACCTTAAGAACAGGTCTTTCCTATTCTTAAATTCGGCGCCGCCACCTATTATCGCCTCTCTTGATAATAGGTGGCAGCGTCGAAGTGAATGGGTGTTGCGGTGAAACGCCCACCGCAACACCCACTGCACGCCCCCTTTCACGATGAGTTTATCGTGAAAGGGGCCCTATTACCAAGGCAGCATTAAGTCAATCAACGTGGCTTTAAGCCACGTTAATTTACTTAACGCTGCCTTGATAATAGAGCGATCAAATATCGCTGCGCTATCGGCAGAAAAGTGCCGATGACGCGGCGATAAGGGGCTTGATAATATGCCCCTTTAATTAAATGTGCCAATTGGGTGTAAGCCATGTTTAGAGTAGAGAGCACAAGCACTTTAGCACTGGTTAGCAGTGGTAATGTGCACAGAGTACTAAGGACAACAAAACTAGATCAGCAAAAAACGGGAGAATAAGGCAGAAGGTTGGCGGGGGGAGACCGCCCTAAGGCTGTCTGGTCTAACAAAAATCATGTATAAATGTAGCTCAATTTAGCAAGCACAGGTATTTTGGTCACTATGAAACCAGAAACCCACAGAAAATGAGTCTCTTTCCAGTCACATCTACAGATTAATCCAACCCGTGAACTAGTTTGCTCTGTACCCTTGGCAAATACTCCAGAATTTCCTCTTGAAAATCTGCATATGATTCATTCCAGATGGATTTGAGCAGAGTCGTGTCTTCTCTCTGGGTGACTCTAGGGCTCGTATATATCTCTAGTATAGACTGTAGGTACCACATGCATGACTGCGTTATTTCCAGTCACCACTGGAAAAACTTTCGTTCAAAATTATACAACTCCTCGGGGCATATTACCAAGCAATAGCGATAATTATCGCTATTGCTTGGTTAGAGACAAAAATTTACCGCTGAGCTGCGGCGATTTTTAACGCAAATAAACCTTGGTATTACCAAGGTTTATCGCAAATGCAATAAAAATCGGCCACAATGCATGAATATCGCTGAAAGGTCCGCGATATTCATGCATTACCGAGCTAATGCTCTTAGCCATGTTATCCACCTCCCATTGGATAACATGGCTAAGAACTGCTCAGGGCAGGTGTTAGCTTTTGGAGATATTCGCGCTTAGCGCGAATATCTCCAAAAGTTGGTAATAGGAGATAGCGATGTTAGCGACTGTTTCCAGTCGCTAACATCTTGGCACGCCCACTTTGCATATCATTAGTGATAAATATCACTGACATGCAAAGCGGGGCCCAAGATGGTCGCTATCTCCTACTAGCTGTCGCTAACTGGTGTTAGCGACAGCTAGGTAATAGGGAGATAATTTTATCTCCGCTTTCTTGGCTTTTAAAGCCAAAAAAGCGGAGATAAACCCCCTTGATAATATGCCCCCTCGATTTTAGGTCTCCTTTCATTAAATCCAATTTAAAAATAAACTGTTTGCTACTGGCATCCCACAGTGATTCCTAGTGCCTCTGCAGCGGACAGACCTGCTCTTTGGCTTTCACATGCCTGTTCTTTCCTTATGCTCGTAAGTCACTGTCATTTCTTTTGCACTGGTGCAAGATCTGGAATGTTAGCGTGTGGTGGGTCCCCTGAACTGAATGGCATCAAGCAAAGTCTTAATGGAGCAAGGCTGGTGCCTTGTTTCGTGGCCTGGAGAAGTCACAATTTGAAATGACTGCTCTTCACGTGCCTTAAGTGCAGAGGTCAGTCTCACAGCAGATGCACCTGAGAGCATAAGGCGATCCTGCAACCTTAACCCGATTGGAAACCTAATGTGATATCACAATGATCATAGTGCATGCAGATTTGTCCCAGTTAAAACGTGTTTTTGTTCATTATTATGAGTATTTGCCACAAAACATAGTTTATGTGGTAACGTAAGCTAACAACTCACTAGTTCATGAGAGAGAGAGAGAGAGAGAGAGAGAGAGAGAGAGAGAGAGAGAGAGAGAGAGAGAGAGTGCATGTGTTAGTGCGTTTGTGAGCGTTTACATCTCAAAAATGCAAGAAGCGAAACCTTCTTTTCTTTTCAGGTTTCAGCCATAGCTACGAATTTAAAATGTTGAAATACTTAATTGATATTCACTGCCAGCACAGTCATTAAAAAAAAACAACTACATCTGTTGTGGATTTATACAAGCTAATTAAAACTTTAAAAAATTAATTCTGAATACAGCCCTATTGGGAAGAATGGATAGATAACGTTTATGTGCAAATGTGAGCAAACGAGTTGAATGTGGTAGATTGTATTCACGAAATAACTTCCAAAAAGTGCCAGTACATTCCTATTAAAAGTATTGCATCAATGCTGAGAAGTGCGTCTGCTCTCCCTTTCAGATTGAAGAAGTGCAGGTACTCGGTACCTGACAGTACCTGCCCGTTTAAGGCACTGTGGTTAATGCCAATGCTTATCCCTACAGTATATCTGCATGAGGATTCGAATTCCATGCGGGGCCGCACCTACGACCCGCTGGTGGTGGTGACCTTACCTGCAGGGTTCTACATGAAATTGGACACCAAAATCAGTAGGGCCACACTGACCAGGAGGCCACTTGCTGCCTCTGATAACCCTGCCAGGCTTCTGTACCTTTTCTCATCCCACCCTGTGCTGCCTCCACTCCACATACCTGCCAGTTTGAAGAACAATCTCACTGTGTGAGAGGGCAGTGGGACCGTAAAAGGGGCGGGGTCTTGTGTCAAGCAGTCCCTACGAGGCACTTGTAAACCCCGCCCCTAAGCACCTCCTTCCCCAAAAAAAAGAAAAATCTTCCTTATACTTGTGCCGGTGTCCCAGGGTATTTTCACACCCCTTAATGGATGTTGGCAGTTCAAAACCTCAGAAAACACTATTTACAGAGATTTTCAGTTCGTTTCACCTGCCACCGTGTGATATCAAGATAGCCTGGCTGATGAGGGTTATGAACCCGAAACCGGTCCCAGGATGCTTGTTTCCGGTCCAGGGAAGACATGGCTTGGCAGTTCGGGCTGGACTGTTCCCATGAGGCACAGGATCAGACTGATTTGCATATGGCCATGTCTGAACTGGGGTGGCGGAGTGAGCTAAAGAATGGTGATGGATTAAACCCAGATCAGTTGACTGGGGGTGAATGTTTGATTTGCTCAAACGCTCCGTCCATCATCCCCTTTTGTATCACCGTGTGATATCGGCTGCCTACTGGGAGACCGTTTGATGGGGGCCGATATCATGTGTCACACTGTGGCACAGTGTGAGTAGGCAGGTATTACTCCATTCCACCATGGATGATGAAAGTTTAATTTCTCCCTATGGAAGACACATTTGTACAACCAGGAGCAGGCACTGGTGCTGAGCATCAGCCCCAACCGGTTCTGAAGAGAGTCCTATAGGGGAGGCCCTTGAATAGCGATGCTACACAGAAGAGCTGGCCGACTTGTTCATGTGACCATTCCAGCCAATGCTAATAGCTCCTACTCAAGACTTCAAGTGAGGTGTAGATACTTAAACTTCTTAAGTCATCCTTTTATTGAAGTGCATGGGAGACAGCCTCAATGAGACTCTAGAACAGCCAACATTTATAGCATAAGTTACCTCTACTAATATAGTCTTGCAGAGCCGAGTCTACATTGTGAGTGACGTCTGGAGCAGCATTTCAACACCAGAACAATAAAACACATTTTTGGTTGCCCCAGTATTTGAGTGATGAGATTTCCAATATCAGTGTCAGTGGGCACAACTCCTTTCTTGGCACCCGCTCACCAGCATCACCAAAAGATTCTTTGGCAGGGCAACCTGCAGCTGACTTTAATTTAGTCAACACCTCTTACCAAAACTCTTGTAAGCTGGAGACCGTCCCTCATGTGTGTTAAAGAGAACCTGCCCCAGTGCTTAATTTGAGCTGGTGGTTGCAGGTGGGGCCCATCCACTCTCATTTGTACAGACTGGAACTTATTTTTCTTCATCAGACTTTGACCCAGAATAACAAAGAGAAAGGAAGAGAAGAAGAGGGACGAGAACAATGGGAACATAATGTAAATGGTAGAAAGCAGAGATGAAATAGAACCTTCAAAAATGAGATCAAAGGGCAGGGAGAGGCGGTTTCAAGATTACATATCTTTGGTACTCGACGCCACAGACATTCAGCAGTTCCGGTGTAGACTTTTAAGTAAACTAAGTGGCCCAGCACGTATTATTTAACAGATTAAACCCTGAATTTCCCTCTGCAACAATCACTTGAGGCATGTTGATCAACTGTATTTAATGTGGGCGGAACTAGCTTTACATTATTTATACCTAGATTATGATGCAGGCATTTTATGACAGCGTTTTTTGGACCCAAAATACTTCCATGGTTCTTTGCTTATTTTAAAATAAAATGTCTGGACTCCAGGTGTGTGTAGAAGGCATGATTAGCCCTCTAGACCTACCATGTGTTTGCTGTATTTGTACCCGCCCGCACTATCAAACCGGCAGAATCATGAATGCATTTCGGTTGAGGTGCCATTTTGAAATATAAGTGATCGTCTCATGGGAGTTCTTCACCATGTCAGGCTTCATTATAGACATTAGACCAGTCTCCTCTATATTTCTCTGACGGCATTCGGGGGAGTGAGACGGGGCAGAAGGGAGGCTGACACCAAGGGCTATGAATGGTATCCATGGCCCACCCTTAACTAGTCACTGATTACATTGTTCCCTCATTGTTTTATCCCCCAATAGGGTACTTACTTTTGAAGTTCCCTGACACGAGAGGAGACCGAGGTGGCAATCCTTTTTTACTCAGTAGGGTGAGCTTTTGTTCCTTGCTGGTTTAGCACCATTTTTCTGGGTCTGAGTCTTTACTTTTGACTAATACTGTTGCTTACCTAAGTCTGCACCGTTGTTGTTAATGTTGGTCCATTTTACACATACCATACAGACTGTGTGCTATGCTTCAGATATTACTGATTGTCCCCCTCTTCTACAGGAAATCTTCCTTCATAATTGATTTTAATGTTTCCTTGACTTGTGTTGCACCTTCTTCTTTTTTGTCACCCCATTCCATTTTCCAGGAATTAATGACAGGACCTTCTGCCTGCCATTGAATATTGTGTGGATTAGGTAGCATTGGCCTAACACACTGTGTAGATAGTTTTTATTTTTAGGTCCTGACTAATTGCACTGCATCACTTACAGCACTAAGCCTGAAACATGTTGGCCAGTAAGTAGAGAGCACTTCCCTGGATCTGTGTACCGGATAGTGACCTCTGCTATTTTTCTTTTAAATAGGTAGCTAGCCACACCATTAAAATTGCAGAGTGGACTACCTAACTTTTTTTAACACTTTCACCACTCCCCGGCATCTACACCCCACCTAGGGCCCTCACACCCAAGCACCAACTGGCATGGACAGAAGATCTCCGACAAAGAGCTACTTTCTAGGGAACCCGTCAGACATTGCACCGCCAGTTTGACGAGGAGCAAAAACCCAAATGATGAAGCATGACACCTAGCTTGCTGGGTGTGTGAGGGCTTTAGTCCCGAAAGGGAGATTCCCCCTCCCTCTCCCTTTCCATTTCATGCACTGGGACCCGGTTCCCAACATTCCGTGATGATACAGTGGTGCAACACTGTCTTTGGGGAACTGCGCACCCTTCTTTGCTTTCTGAGGTACAGGGCTTGTACCCTGGACCCCGGTAAAAATAGCCCTCTCTGTCCCTCTCTTTTGTTGATAGGCTTCATTATGCACATTTTGAAATTTTCCTCTAGGGAACGAAATTTCTTTCTGGTGCTTCACCTTCCATTTATCCCCGAGTCTAGTAGATTTTAGCTGTTTTAAGACATCGCAATTTGTATAGTTTAGTGCCTGTGCACATCACCAATTATGCAGGAGTAATGTGTACATTACCACTGTATTGATATTGCACAGAGGGCAAATATAATTCACAGGGAAACAAATCTTTGGATTTATTTCAGTTTAGGGTCAGACAGTATCTGGGGTGCACAGCTCACCTGTTGAGGTATCCCTCCAGCGAGATGTCTTAAACACCATCTGAGAGCTTATGCTAGTAGCATCACTGCAAACCATTGTGGGCGTGATAACATGCTGCAGTTCACGGGCAGGGTCTTCATACAACTCTGGAGTCACTCAAGCAGAAAGTAAGTTCTTTATTCTATATTAGGCCGGTAGGTCACAGCCACAGCATATAAGTCACATTAAAGCTTTATACGAATGTGCACTCAAAATCGTCTTGAGCTATCACACGTCAGAAACATTTATGTAGATTATTGTGATGTAACTAAGGACATGCAGTGACATTTTTTGCCCTAGGACACTGTGCCCACTGCTTAGAGCCATGCTGTAGACCACGCCCATCTAGTGGAAACAGACACTAGTCTGTAATTGCTGGCAGCCAGATCTATTTTCCATCCTTGAATGTGCAGTAGAGTCAGGCTTATTGACCAATGAGATGGTCTAGACAAAAGGTATCATCTGGGGCTTACTGACAAATGAGATGGTCTAGACAAAAGGTATCACCTGGGGCTTACTGACCAATGAGATGGTCTAGACAAAAGGTATCACCTGGGGCTTACTGACTAATGAGATGGTCTAGACAAAAGGTATCACCTGGGGCTTACTGACCAATGAGATGGTCTAGACAAAAGGTATCACCTGGGGTTTACTGACCAATGAGATGGTCTAGACAAAAGGTATCACCTGGGGCTTACTGACCAATGAGATGGTCTAGACAAAAGGTATCACCTGGGGCTTACTGACCAATGAGATGGTCTAGACAAAAGGTATCATCTGGGGCTTACTGACAAATGAGATGGTCTAAACAAATGGTATCATCTGGGCTTTAAGTGGAATGAAGTAACTAGGGGGTCTCTCAAAGTGGCGTTGTCGAGGTAATTAAGGGCGTGGCTTAAAAATACATCAGCTAAAAATCTGTGCTTAGCACAGTGTGCCGCTCGACTGGTATTTTGCTGCTTCTGTTATTGTATCCAGATATATAATACAACAATTAATATTACACTTATAAGTCAGGGTTATTGGCTTTGCCAATGGTTGTTAGTTGTGTAAGATAAATAGGCAACAACTACGGCTTTGTTGAATATAACACTAAAAATGCTTCCGTTCGGAAATGATGAGACTGTGAAAGAAGTATAAGGAGTCTCTTTGAAGTTACCTCAAAGGCACTAAAGGGCGGTACTGCTGCAGAGTTAAAACAAGAATCCCCCTAAGGGCAAAAATGTAGAGCCCGATAGAGACCCGTCTCAGCACCTGCTTTTTACAACTGCTGGTGCTGAGCACCGGCAGGACCCGCTCAACATAAAGCCCTGGGTATAATTACTCATTGGAAAACAAAACACAAAGGGTGGCAAAAGTAGCCAACATAGACCAAACTGAGAAAGTACTGGTTGTTTGGGGTGCTTTGTATCTTTTAACCTGGCTACCCTTCAGTTTAAAATGTCCAATGCACACAGAAAGCGCCTCGAAGCATTAAACTGTATTTTTGTAACAATGCCTGAAGGGCATATCAAGGCTCTGAATGATAATACAAAAATATTTCGAGAACTGCAGATTCCCCTAGTGTAGTAGACAAACCTTCATCTGGAGGGCAGCTGGGAGCTGTCCAGGGGTGTCCTTCTGAAAAAATGGAGCTGCTCAAAAATAGTAATGTTCTCTTCAATAGAATTCGGTGTCTACAATGCATGGATAAAGCTGTGAAAAGATCCCTATAGATTTAATATTTGTTTTTGGGGCAGATTACTGTGACAATCGCTTAAGAGATTTTTTTTTTACTTTTGGTGTTGGCATTGTGCAAAGTTAATACAACAAGGATATAAGAAACTGCATACGTTTTGCCCTCAAAATACGTGAAATGTTGGGAAAATTACAAGAAATTAAGCAAGGTTCAGTGTAAATTGCATCAAATGATCATTGGGGGTATCTCAAGTGAAAATGTAATACGATGGTATACCTTTCATCCTAAATGCACTCGATGGACCATCAGCCACTGGTCTGCAGCAAAAAAAAGTTGCGACATTTCATGCAGCCATCATTTAGTACATGTTGCGTAATTTGCTTTATACGAAATTGTTCGAATTACGCAAGAATTGCATAGCATTTCCCATGGGTCTACAAAACATTCATCCTTGTCAGCTCTGCTGTTGTAAAATTACGTGATTTGAACATATGAAGCACCCCCCAGCTCTTCAGCCACTCGGGCAGGATGCGTTAAAAGTGTCTGTGCTGCATTTACTTTGTAATATGTGCCGTTTGATATTAGGTGCGTTTCAAGGGCACGAAATGGCTGCATTTATTCCCTGGCCCTAATTAGACGTTTGCTCCATCAAGCAGGAAAGCCGTGCTCCTCTGTCAGTTGGCACGCTTCCTAGCTTTTAAAGAGGTCTGCCTTCCAGGGCATGAGTGGGAGTAATTGGGAAAGATTTTGCATTCCCTGACTGCTGTGGTGATATTAATTTGAGAATGCATACGTAAGTGGTCTCTCGAGGTTTTCTGGTTCCATGACCCGTAATGTGGATCAATAGCAACTTTCACCCCTGCAGGATGATCCCAGATGGTTCATTCTCGCTCCGGGAGGAGTAATGGGCCAGTAGGCATGCTGGCTGCGTGGCTTGGTGAGTCAGACACTTCCTACTCACTTAAGTGGTGATCAGCAAGTCACAAGTTCAAATCCCGGCAAGGCCGACTACCCCAGCCTTCCACCTTTTCGAGGTCAGTAAATTGAGTGCTGCTAAAATGTGTCAGCATAAAACCTACGATTAGCGTTTAGAAATATGAAGAAATGGGTTAGGAATTGCAGTGTAAGAGCAAGGTATTATTTGTATGTGGACAGCGGTGGTGGAATGGCACAAAGATAACCATTCATGAGCTTTTGAGAAACAAATGCTGACATGGTTTGCAGGGTCTGTTTAACAAGAAATGAATTACTCTGTTTAATTGAGGGGGAAGGGGGTGGGAGGGACTCCCAGAAGCACATTACCAGAATGAAAGATGTTATTCCAGCTTAGAACTGTTTAGGAAATCCTGAATTAACCATTGCAAATTGCATGCATAAAGTACATTTTCCATGTGATTCCATTGTTGATGTCTTTGATTTTCATCAGATAAGTATTTTTAACAGTTTGGGGCCTTTGGCTAGTTATCACTTTGCAAACACAAGGAGATGATGGACAGAGTACTAAAACCTTTCAGACACTCACCCCCCTCACAGATCTGAGTTGAATCCATCATCTTTCTTTAGTTCACTTCACTATCCCAGTTCAGACCCAGCCATATGCAAATCAGTCTTGACCCTGTATCTGATGGGAACAGTCCAGCCCACACTGCCAAACTTCTCTGGACTTGAAACAAGCATCCTGAGACCGGTTTTGGGGTAACGCCCCTCATCAGCCAGGCTAGCTTGAATCCAGTGGCAAAGTGAGCAAGGGACCCACGTCTGGGCATCCCTGCCAACTTAGGGCAAACAAAGCAAACACAAGGAGATGATAGACGGAACGCCGAAACATTTCAGACACTCATCCCCAGTCACAGATCTGGGTTGAATCCATCATTGTTCTTTAGCTCACTTTGCCACCCCAGTTCAAACTGGGGCCCAATTTTTACACAGCAAAATCCTTTGTTCTCTGGTGTCAGTCAAAACCAATTCTGTCCTCTCTGGTGCAGCTTCCTGGCAGGAGGTGGAGGCAGCATTGTAGAAGGCAGACCAGGCCCATTCAGGTGAAAAGAAATCTCCTCCCCTACTCTAAATGGATGCCCAGGTCTATTCAGCCCAGCCCTGACTCATCCAGACTCACTGGAGGCACTGCACATCCCCAGCCCCTGTCACTCCAAAGCCAGGCAGTCAACACACACCCCGGCAGAGGCACACAGGATGGCTAAGCAAGAAAATACCTATTTTGTAAAAGTGGTATTATCAAACACAGAATGTAAAAATCACCCTCACTAAAAGATGCAATTTAACATTCTGAGTTCAGGCATACTAAACTATAATTTCCTACCTTGTTCCCTGGGTTAGTTATGTATATAAAATGTTATAAGCAATCAACGCAGTTTATCTTGTGTGAACAGGTAGCCTTGCAATAGTGAAAAACGAAATTGCCAGTATTTCACTATCAGGACATGCCACACACACCAGGCATATCCTACCGTTCACATACACTTCACCCTGCCCACAGGGGTACCTTGGGCCTACCTTAGGGGTGACTAACATGTAAGAAAAAGGAAGGTAAGAGCCTGGCAAGTGGGTGCATTTGCCAGGTTGACATGGCAGTAGCAGACTGCAAGAAGACTGTGGCGCTCGGAAGAGGGGTAACTCCTCCTGTGCTGGAAGGGCAGAGAGGGAATCTCTTGTGGGAGAACGTCCTCCCGTACTAAACACTATTCCACCAAAAAGTACCCCACAGATATATGTTACATTTGCTAACCCTGATTAGATACAGGAAGGTTCTTTTAGAAGCACTCCAGCTGTTACCCACTAGATTGTGGCGAAGGAAACAATTCACATGCACAGGCTCAAAGTCCCCATCTGAGCACCGAGCCACAGCGCTCAGACCAATCAAAACACTGCTGACAGCAGCGTCAGGATTGGCTAGGGGAGCCTGTGCGCATCCTGCTGTCGATGACCGAAGAGGACCAGGAGGTGGCGACCGGCCTGCAGGACAGTGAATTTTTTTTACCCTGCCACCCCTCTTAAACAGCAGCCACCACCGATCCCGTACTTCTTTTTTCCTTGACCAGCACTGCCTTTCAGATTGCTTTGCATTTTGGGAGACTATTTTAATTTATATGCACGTTAGCCATATTTGTATTGCTGACATCACTCCAGCAAGCAAATATTGTCTGGCACAATGTTGCTTATGCCTTTACTCCTGCCCTTGTGTGCTTGCTAAGCGCATAGGTCATACATTTCTAGGCCCATAAAATTCAGGATGGACATTAACAGGGCTGACAAGCCATGAGAGTTATAGGATTCGTCTATGGATGCAACTCCTTGAAGAGTCACTAAGCGCAGGTGAACTAACCACTCCTAAAATCTTTGTGAGTTACTGTGGTACTTCAGTATGAAGCCTTGCCTCATGAAACAGTGACTTCCTCTAAGTCAGTAAACATCTCTAACATGTGACCAGGGCAAACAATGGAATGTCTAGTAGCACATTCAATGCAAACTCGACCAAAACATAAATTGAGGGTGAAAACAATCAAGGCAGGTCAACTATTTAAAACTGAAGAGAGTCAGGGTGAAATGCCCTTGTGGTTGCTGGACAGCACAATGTTATTTACATTTACTTGCATCCTGGAAAAGCGATCCATCACATGCTTTCAAGGGGGAATGTGTATACTCACCAGTCCTGTGCATAATTTTATTAAGTAACTGTAAGTTTGCAGATTCCAGAGATAGGCTGTCAATAGCTCAGGCAATGTCCCTTTTTCAGTGCCTAATTTGAGCCAGTGGTTACCGATGGGGGCCACTGTCAATTATTTTTGGGGACCAGCACCTATTTTTCTGCATCAGAGATTTACTGAGTGCAAAAGTGGGAAAAACACACATATCGGAAATATGGAGAAAGAGAAGGATGGCAAAACTGTCACAAAGGGAGAAAGCAGGACCCTAGAAGATAGAGATAAGAGGGCAGGGAGTTTCTGGTGACAAATTAAAGGAGCATGAGGTGGATTTAAGACTACCAGCGTTGGTATTCGGTGCCCTGATGTTTATTTACACCAGCCATGGACTTCTGAGTAGAGCTTCGGGCACAGACACACCTTCTTTCACAAATTCAGCACTGTGTATGTGCACTGAGGGAGATTTGGTCCGAACATAAGGGCCTGAGGGAAACTGTATGTGCTGCAACCGTAGGCACTGCACAGGTAGAGTTCCTGCCGAACTTACAGAAACTGAATGGGTATAAAGTGGAGCTGATATTTCACAAGCCTTTTTTTAACATGAGTATCTCCAAAGCACATAGACGAATATCCAACTTTATCTGCGAAGGAATTATTTAGATACCCAGTAATAAAGAGGAGTTAACATTATCCAAGAGTTCAATTTACAGTGTAGCCCATTTGGTCACACAGTGAGGACCCAAAATCCGGTAAATGGGACTAAATGTAGGTTTATTACAGATTGAAAGCCAGACCAATATAGACAAGTCTCAAAAATATATTGTAAAAATATATTTCAACCCTGGCAGTCCAAATCGTCACATAAAGTTTTTTTAAATTTTTTAAATTATTTTTAATAACAGTTTTTCAATAAAATCACATTACATCTCATTGTATTTTTGTGGAGGACAGTAGTATCGTTGTGTAACCATAGGACATATATTCTGTACTCGAAGGGGGTACATGTTGTTGCAGTCCTCTTGTCCTGTCTGTAAAGTGATGCCGGGGGGTAACTGGGGAGAAGAAACCGGGGTTATCATGAGGGGTGTGATCAGGGTACATGCTCCATATAGGGCATCCGGGTCATGTCAGTTACAGCCAGCAGGTGTATCATCACGTTGCTTGCGGACTATCATGGGACAGTGTTGCTCATATTAGGGTCCGGTGCAGTACGTTGTGGAGTTGTTGTGCAGTACGCGTTGGTTGGGATGGTGGGAGCGGTGTCTCGTACACCCCCATATGGAGCTTGTGCATCTGAGTTTGGTTGGTTACTTTGGGAGGCGCATGGGTCTTCTTCTGCCGCCGCCCATTTCTGCACCGCACCCACCCACGCCTCTATCGGGGGCAAGCGGGGCTCGCCAGTGTATGGCGATACTTCTTTTTGCTAGGAGTGTTGATAGTGACACGAAGTGGATAGTGACTTTGTGTGTTTTTGGTCGTCTGAAGATTCCGAGGGCGACCGCCTCCCACGTGTAAATATCTGTGAGACCTGTGAATTCTTTAAGTATCTTGAGGACTATGGCGCAGTACGGTTGTAAGGTAGGGCAGCTCCAGAACATGTGCTGGAAGTGTGCATCGGGTGAGTGACATCTGGGACAGTGAAATTGGGTATCCGGGTAGAATCGTTGTAGGCGGGCTGGTGTTTGTACGCTCTATGTAGGAAATAATACTGTATGTTTTTAAAGCGCGTATTCCGAGACACCTTCTTGGAGAACTCTAATGCCCTTTCCCACTCCCTCTCGTGTAATTGACACTCGATTTCGTCTCCCATTTGGCTCGGAGAGCAAGCAGTGGTTTTTTAGTTAGTTCCCGTATGGACTTATACAACCACGTGACTAAGTGCCGGCCTGCTTTCATATACAGGATGGTGTGGACAACCGGGTGTTGTGTTGGCTCGCCCGTGGATAAGTCAAAATGTGGTCAGATCGTCTAATAAAGTTTAATCTCAAGAGCATAAAACATGCAAGGAATTTAGTAATAGCAATGCAGATAATAAGGAATAGAATATAGTGATCAGTGTCTGGTTTTCGGTCCTCTTGCCTATACATGAGCAAATCTAAATTACCTAAATTAAGCCAGAACTTAGAAGTATTTATTGGGAAACCCTATTTAAATCCATTAAAGCAAGAAGGTGCAAGCATTATAGAACCTCTGTATACGTTTTCCAAGATCAAGAGGAGTGCATAGCATTAAGTCACGCAACAGAAATATAGCAAAGAGGTTTGTACTCCTCAATCTAAAAGGAATCTACATCAATCCAAAGTATGACCACCAATTAAAACCCCCACAGAACATACTAGAAAACCACTTCATATGTCCGAGCACTTTTCCACCTTCTCACAGTAAAACTTGGCACCCTTATTCGATACTCCCATCCTGGTCCACACATCAGAACGTCCTTAGATTTCTCCTGTCTCTAGATAGACATACATAAGGGTCCTCCCTTTGTTCGTTAGCGCCACTTGCATTTCCTAAAGGTTTCCCCCTGAGCCTCACTATCTCTCATACACAATGTGGCTTTCACTAACTATGAGATCATATGAGCACACCTGCAAAGAAGAAGAAGACATTGCAACCCGAGCAAATTTTCACGTTGAAGGTTAAACATGCCTAAGGCCTTTGGTCAAGCTAACATAGCACTGCAATACACATTTAAATGCATGTTATGGATACAAATACAATTATAAAATAAATGCAGGATACTATTCAAATGAATACATGAATATATAAGAGTTAAAACAATTACTAAAACCACACAAATGCAGATATATATGAAAACTGCAATTTGGTGACACTATAAGGAAAATATTAGTATGCACATTCATGTAAATGTATGGGTTATACAGTAACTGCATCTTCATTATTTCGGCCAAGTGCACCACTTTATTTTAATGATATTAAAGCACACAAATATATAGTACTACATGCAAGTCTATGTGGTATAATCATGATGTGAAAGGGTGGAGCCAAACTTACGCTGCTCCAGTACTTATCTCACATATGGTTTTCAGTCATCGGACTATCCAAGTAGGTGTAAAATCTGTAAGGTTTGCAAGAATTAATAATGCTATATGTGAAAAAAGTTCACAACTTTGCCCACTCCTAATAAGTTTCTGCTTAATCCTTGATTCTGATGATAAATACTTTAATACCAGACACAGTAGTGCTATGCTTTATGTACTCGTTAAATAGGAACTGTGTAATTCCTACCTTTTGCATTTAGTAGAAGTGATTACAATGTGCTGAATCTAAGTTTATGAAATATTTTCTAGATTTACAGAGACATCAATATTTAGAACTATTTCTTCATCAATGGAGATAAAAAAATACTTATTAAGTTTATATTTATAGGTAGGGGAAAAAAGTTATTTCCCTGTATGGTGGCACATAAATAACATGCTAAACTTTACTCTAAGATATTCACTAAATGTCTAGGAAAGATCTTAATCAATCTAGTATCCCCCGCCAACCTGCATTTATCCCGGGCCGGGGTAGGACTGTTCATGTGAGAAGGGCAATTATCCTGTTGAATTTAGCCGAGGCGCCAAAGATACCTTTGGGCTTAATACTGTTGGATGCCAAAAAGGGCTTTGATAGAGTCTCTTGGGGCTATCTATTGGAAGTTTTAAAATGGAAGGGTCTCCATCCTGGCATAATCAAAGCCATTAGGGCATTATATCAGGACCCTAATGCCAGGCTTTAGATAATGGGGTCGGAATCAGACAGGATTCTAATCACCAGTGGGTCAAGACAAGGGTGTCCGTGCTCGCCTCTACTATTTTCTTTATATATAGATCTTTTTATTTCACGATTGGAAAAAAAACCTGGGATTAAGCAAATTTCAGCAAGCCAGGTGGAATATAAAATCTTGATCTATGCTGATGACATTGCCGTGATCCTTTTAGAGCCCTGATGGCAATCGAGAATGAGGCTAATCATTTTGGGGGTATTCAGTCAAAATATCGAGTTTGAAATGTCGCCTTACACTAATATTGAGTTTTAAATATCGTGGCACAGAAATATTGATGTGTTATAACATGGAGAGATTCTATTTTCCCTCTAATTACCTATAGCATAGTAAAAGAATTAACACATTAGAATAAATATCTTCTTTTTGCTGAACGCTTTTCATTTTAGAAAAACATTTCAGAAGAAATAAAAGTCAGTTCCCATTTTCCTTATTTACAGTGCGGCTTACGTTATGATCCTTGTCCTGTCTTTTTCCTTGCTGATGGATCTGGCTGCAGGCATTGTGATGTCAAAACTCAAATGTAGTAAGTTAATACAGCAAAGCAACTATGCAATTTCTTTACCACAGGTGATTAGATACGTCACCTGTAATAAGGAAATTAGAGATGGGCTTTTATACGAGGATTAAAGTATCCCATGTATTATAAGTTTATCATGTTCTGGTAACAAATATGTATGGTCCTATGTGCCACATACAGCCACTTGCAACACAAGGCCTCACTAGTAACATAATGTTCACAATACAAATTATTATAACATAACACAACATAAAATAAGAGGATAACAGCAAGAGGGCCCATTCCAAAATACTATCTAAGGAGGTTTCCACAATTATTAAATAAGCCTTGGTGTAACGTGTTTTAATACAAATGTATCCAAAACAGTCACCGCAGATCATATCTGACCAGGAAGGCTCTGGCTCATCAATTGCCAGGCACCCCTATTGTAAATGTTCCCTAATGCAAATGCTAACTTCTTAGAAGACAAAAATAGATGCCACAATTATATGCAGAACATGTAAACATAATACATGTAATTACAGCAAAAAGGGATAGTATGATTCAGCCATTCATGTATCACTACACAAGCTCTTCGTCAAGAGCTCAATCTGATTAGTGAAATACAGTGGCAAATCAAAATGAGCCTTAAATCTCTAATGCATTCAGACAGACTAGGAAGCTTATCTAGCATGTTCGAAGGGACTGCCATAGACAATTCTGGAACAACTAGTAGATTCTCTATTACCAATCCATTTAAGTAACGCTAACATTTCCACATCCAAGACTGAGGGCCTGATTTAGATCTCGGCAGATGGGTTACTCCGTCACAACGGTGACGGATATCCCATCTGCCAAAATATGAATCCCATTATTTCCTATGGGATTTAAATTTCAGCAATCGGGATATCCGTCACCATTGTGATGGAGTAACCCGTCCGCAGAGATCTAAATCAGGCCCTTTGTGTGGTACAAACCTAGCGACTCCATAACCTGTGCTGAAATAAAAATGGAAGGATGCCATCACTAGACACGGTGAGGCCAACAGCTGGCAAAAGATATTTAAAAAAATGAAGAATACTCCATAAGCTGAAGGGTATTCCACAATACTCTGTGTAAATCTGATTTCAAAAATAAATTCAGGTTAGTCTGGGTGTCCTGCCAGTTCAAGTGTTTGTCAATGAATCCAGTGGGTACACATTTCCCATGGTGTTAAAGAAAGATATCAGGCCCATTGCCTAAATTCAAGAATTTACATAACAGAATTAGGATCATTCAGAACATGTAGGAAGCTCTATAATTGGATGAAATTCACACATGGGTCTTGACATATTTGACTCCTGTCTACTTGTACCAACTTATACACACTTCACAATAACACAAGTTAAATACAAATATAAAAGGTTGTCGTTGTCAATTGGAGATGCATATCCATTGGACTAGGCCACATCTATGTCTGTACACCGTTGGTGTATTTTCTTTCAAATAAACTTTCATTCATAGTGCTGGGGCGCAACATTTTTTCTCTTTCAACTCTAGGAATGCTTTTGTGCAAATGTTGTGTAATGGCGGCGGATCAGACACACCATTGTGTGTCAGCCTCAGTAAAGGCTTAGCCACTAGGGAAAGGTTTAGTAACCACTCTCTACAGCAGCTAACCATTCCCAAAAATGTCCTGACTTCTTTCTGAATTTGAGGTGGATTTTTCTTAGAAATTATTTCCACCCTCTCTGGTGACACCTTTCTACCTCCCTTTTCAATTTTGTGTCCCAGGCATTCATATTCTTTTTGACTGTACTCCTGACTATTCTCATGCAATGGCACTGTGACATGAACTTTGCAAAAATCAATAAAAGCAAGCCATTCTTTAGCACATGGAATGTGAAAAAATATATTGGGTGGATTCGGTACCACAGGACAACATGAAAAATTATGCTTTTAATCTCCTGCTCTATTCTGTTCTTTTCATTTATTTTCTGTGAACCTGTGATCAGAAAGTTATACAAACTTCCAATCAATTCCATCAAAAATCCTTTTATTGGTAACATTTCTGCACCTGATGGTATTCCTGAATACATGTCATTTGGTTCTAATTTTAATAAGACATGTTCTGCACATTTTATTAATCTGGCATCATTCTCTGTGAACTCTCTTATTTCTGTGTTTATTATTTCTTTTAAATCAGAAGGTAATTTTTCAACTGTCTTTTCTGAAAATAATGCTACAGCTGTCTCTTGTTGGTCCATTTTAAAATGTACATCCTCATCAGAAATCTGAAAATTAACATTATCTGGTGTACAGTAATCTGTGCTGTTTAATTTGCAAAATAATTGTTTTCCTGCTGGGCCTGAATCACAGACAACAGTTTTGCAATCTTCCTCAAATGGGCCTAATTTTGGTGCAAATTTTTCTAAAACTGGATTTGTAATTTCTTTGTTTAAAACTCCTGCAACTAAATCTGGACTTTCCACTGCCATCACAATGGACTTGGCAAATTCTGAATTGTGAGGGTTAAAACTCTCATTTGCAAACACAGCAACCTGTTGAACTGGGTTCTGTTTTTGTCTCTGGAAATAATTCACATTTGCTCTGGACAACCTATTTAAATTAATTTTAGCATTTTCCATATTTTGTGGGACCATCTGTGCTTGGAAAATTCCTGCCATTGGTACCTGTTTCTGAACTGACATTTGCATTTGCTTAACTGACATATTTTGCATCTGCATTTCTCCATGTTTTTGTGCATCATGTTTACATTTATTTTTCTTCTTCCAATGCTCAAATCTGTTATAAAGATGGCAAAAGGACCCATTTTCCAGCAGTACAACATCCACTCCTGAATTTGCACAAACCAAAACACTTTTACTTCCATCCTGTATTCTTTTAATCTGTACCCAATCAACATCCTTTGCTGGCACTCTGCCCTTCAGGAAAATAATCACTGCTATATTATCCTCCATAACAACAGAAAATGGTGGTGCATTCATGCAAACCCTTTTCATTGTCTTCTCACCTGGTCTCTGCACAACTTTAGATTCAAACCACAATTCTGTTTGCATGGCAATGTAAAAGAACATTTCCAAATTAATGCACAACTCTTTTCATATTTCATCAAATCCATCTACTTGTGGGTACCATAGCAGGCGTTTGTCTCTCAATTGTGGTAATATGTTCAGAAATGCTGCAAGTTCTCTTTTATTCTGTGGCATATGCACATACATTTCTCTCACCTTTTCTCTCAATGAGTAAGCAAAAGCGTCTCCCGCATTCTGCTTATTATTTTTCTCAACTAGATCTGGTGGCTTCTTTTCCTTATCCAGTTTCCTTGCTAGGTCTGGTGGCTTCTTTTTTTTCTCATGTTTTCCCGCCCATTCGTCTCCTAATTTCTCAAACCCATTGCATTTAAAAATATATTTTATTTCTGCAATGTGCAATTGCATTCCTGAAGAACACATGTTCTCATTTGCTTCATCGTCCATGTGTACCCTTAAACCTTTCTGAAATGGAAAACTTCCTGAAATATCAATTTCATAAATTTGAGCCAAATCTGTCAGTCCATTATGTATAGTTAATGCACATGCAGCTGTTTCCATACCCAGGGAAATTAATTATTTTTCTTGACACTGGTTCACATTTTCATGATTTAAACAGCAGGGACTGTTAATTTCTTCATGTTCACATGTTGAATTTAAAACATTAAGCTGTCTCTCTTTTTCATGGTCTGTGTTAATATGTTCCCCCATGTTCTCTATCTTTTTAATCACTGCTGCTTCCTCTAAGCAGGTTTGAAAAATCCCATTTTCAAATATGTTTATTTTATCCTGGGCTGCAGATGTTGGAAATACCACTTTTCCCTCACCTTTCAGTGCTCGGGGTAATTTCTGTTCAATATTCTGTGAATTCTGAGTTTCTGAAATAAACTCTGCCATAGTCACTCCTTCTGCAGCTCTTTGAACCTTTTCAGTAGGGACCATATTAATTGGGACAGTCATAATTTTTCTAAGCATTATCTGTGCATCTGCAGCTAGCAATTCTTGGACTGAATCAGGCACATTTGAAGCAGTAACACCTGGAGGTATCACTGTCAGTGCTGAATCAACAGGTAATGGGTCAATCTGAAATGTTTGCACAGTTTTCTCAATCTGTGTTTTTCTCTGTTCAACTGAAGCAGTAGCCACTGCAGTACTTACTGGAACACTATTTTCAGTATTTTTAATGGGAACCATATAAAGTGGTGGACACTTAATTATCAATGCATCCATTATTTCATCCCCTGAATCATTATTTATTTGAAGCTCTTTATCATCATTAATTCTTTTCTTCTGCATTTGGTGCTTTACCTTTTTATCCTCACTTGCTTTGTCTCTTACTGTCTTTTCCCACAAGCTTAAGGCCTCAAATTGTGCAGCTTTAGATGGTGTCTTTATTTCACATAACACTTCCCTTAATGTGTCAATAATTTACAATTCAAAAGTACCATCTTTTGGAAACCTCAAAGCACCCTCTTTTTCAGTAATCTTGTACCATTGGTGAACCCACATACATGTATTTTGTCCCAAATAGGTAGACATAAAATGCACAGGTGTTCCTTCAGGGGCATCACCAATAAAAAACTAATTTTTCACTTTACCTCCTAACAGCTTCTTTAAACCTTCAAACATTTTCATTTTTGCAATAGTTCAATGCAATTTCTTTTTTCCAAAGCTGTCAGTCTCAATTGTAGTCAGTTTTACTCCTACCACTGACCCTCCACAAAATCTTACTGCAATATTTCTCTTAATCAATAACTCTGTTAGTAACAACATAAATACATTCGCTACTCTGTCTGTTCCACTAAATAAAGGATAGATTTATATTCACTGCGAGTAACACATTCCGCTTACCCTTCACAAAGTAAGACCTTCCGTTTACTCTTCAAACACTACAGGTAAATCCCTTCCGCTTACCTTTCACTCAAGCTCAGAAGATCCTGCTACTCTTTTGGACTAACCCTCTCTAGGATATTCCAAGACCAAAGTTTTACCAGAGAACCCTTTTGCTGTCAATCAAGCTCAGAAGAACTTGCTACACCTTCAGTGTGACCCCTTCTAGGTGATATCACATCAAAGTTTCACCAGCGAACTCTTTGCTGTTACTCAAGCTCAGAAGAACCTGCTACTCCTTCAGTGTGACCCTTTCTAGGTGATATCACACCAAAGTTCAACCAGCGAACTCTTTGCTATCAATCACTCACACTTTTACATAGAAATTAGTCCCTAATTTAACACTGCCAGTCCTACCTAGCTTCTCAGAGTTATTCCAACATACGAGTAACCTCAGTGCAGTGTGGCTTCCATTTACCACCCGCTATTCCTTCCCGGGATTCTCCCACAGGTGTGCATAACTGTGTTTCCAGAAAACATAGAACAAGACACTTACTTAACATGAAGAGTTAAAACATGTCGTCAATAAACAAAAAAATGATGTCCTATGAAATTACCAATATAATCAATAACACCATAAATTCAAAATTAGCAAAATGTCACCAACAGAAAAAAAAAACTTAATATTTTCAACACTTCAAAAATACATGCTAGCATATTAACATTTCACAACCCTATTGATACTCACACCACTCCAGCAATCACCTTGTTGCATCACCTTCCAGTACTGCTTTGCCAGTCTTCAGGTTCTGAGCATTGGAGTCAGGAATCAGGACTTGGACATTTATCTAACTTGGGTAATTATTTTACTTCCCTCCTAAGGTTAATGATCCATTAGTTGAATAGTTGATGGTGGAATCAATAATCATTGATCACCAAACTAATCAATAATGACCATCCTCTGCTTACCAAAAACTGATGCAGCGGTAATTTCTCAATACCAAAACCTCATGCCCTTAACACCATGTATTACCTTCAGGAGACTTTAAATAAACATGAACAGTCAAAATGCAATTATTATTTAAGCCAATAAAGAGAGTTGTTAAGTATTTTAAAGGGTTTTATTTTCTAGTCAAAAGTTAAGTTTTTTCTCTGACCCTTTATTCATTAGTTAAATATCTATCAGGTTACAGAATTTGGAAAACAGGAAAAATAGCATTAATACAAAACATATTACAGAGTGCATATAAGCATCACACTTAGAAAAGGAAATGTGGCGCAAAATGCCAGTCAAAACTTTTAAAGAGTTTGTAAGAAAAATAGTCTTGCAAGGCTAATCAATAAGTTGTTTGAAAAAATCTCCCAAAAAGAGAAATAAATGCATAAGACAAATACATCTTTTCAAACCTAATTAATTATTCAACGCATAAACTTAAAGTTTTAGCATCTAAATCTAAAAAGCCTTTCTATCTGTTGCTGCTCTTCTGCATCTCTGTGTGTCTGATGGGAGCTGCTCCTTTACCAGACCTAAAAGGAATGTGGCCTGCCGTGCCAAAAATATGACGTGGAAGCAAGAAAGCTCCCCCTGACTCTCCTCGGATGCAAATTCCCTCCCAAGGCTGCACTCGTGACGATCTTGTACCTAACCCATATGAATGAAACAGAGCCTAAGCCTAAAGAGCCCAAAAGCCAAAATGAGAAAAAAGCAGAAGTGAGCTGAAAGCCAGACAGTGAGCAAAAAACCCAGCCACGCCTCCAGAGAGGTCATTTAACTCTAATTCTTGGCAGACTACACAAAAATGTTGCATCTTCAGGAAAACTTGTACGTGATTGGTCAGTCATGATGGCATGAAGTCTCACTATCCTGACTCATTGAAAATTCTAGAGCATACCAGTTTTAACAAAAGAAGCATAAATGAGTAAATACATTTTATATGTTTGCAACATTTGCTAGGAAAAATGTTTCTATCTTTTCCTTCCTTCCTGTCACAGCACAGGCTAGAAGGATACTTTAGCTAACTGGTACATTGGCACAATCACAAGAATGTTCAAAGTTCAAAGTGGCCTTGACTCCTTCTTGTCATGAGGAAAGCTGGCACAGTCTGCGCATGCTCTCTTCTCTTTAATACAAGTCATAGCCTTGCTGGATTCATAGGCAGCCATGTTTTCTTAGGCCCAAAAAATAAAACAAACACAAAGAGAATATTAATTTCATTTAAATCAGCCCATTATGTTTCCCTCCCTTATACTAATACCCCTTATAAATGTTTACCTAGCCAAGCTATTAGTTTAAAGCAGCTTTTATGATTATTTATGACAACATGCAAAATAAATGTGCAATGTGCAACATAGCATTATTATGCTTTGGTGTAAAATTTAAAAGCGCACACAGTTAATTAATACTCATGCTTTAATGTTTTAGACAGATTTTCATGCAAAAAAGCATTTAACCCCATGTGTAGTGTTTGGTGCATTTGTTAATTAACACACATTATAAAAAGAGGTATTTTAAACTAAAAATGTGTATCAAAATATGCAACAAGCCAAAGTCTTTTAAGACAGGAATAGTGAATTTAGATTAAAAGGATGAGCTGGGAAGAGAGAAACACATTCTGTTAACCTTCAAAGCTAAAAACATGTTAATTCAGCACAAGCATTTCAGACTGACTAGGCCTTACTTTCATATTTTCATGTGCCATGTTTTTAACTTGCACCAAAATGTGTCTGGCAATTTAAATGCAGTCTGTCTGAAGCACAAAAATAAAACAATGCCTGACTGCAGATGAAATCTGCTCCATCAGTTGGAATTCTGAGTATTCTAAAAAAGCATATTTAAGTCTATTAATTGTGTGCAAAATATCTAATCTATCATTTTCTTTAACAAACGGTGTGGTTCTTTTTATGGTAAATTGAGATGGCTCATAAACTTGATATACTATATTTCACATTTCCACTCTTAATAACTAATTATTAATTTTACTCATTATTGAGAAACTTGTTTGGAGCTTGTAAAGTCTGTAGACTTAGTGTATAAATCTACACTATCAAAAGGTTTATGGTGCTTATTACGATATTGGTCGGAGTTGCCTCCGACCAACACCGTCAAGGTTTCGGGACTGACCGACCTCCTGTCGGCGGTTCAGACCATCTGATTTTGATGCAATTGAACACTGTTCGGTCACAACTCCCATTTCTCTGTGGCTGCTTGTTTTACGGCTGTAAACAATCTGTAATACAAGCTCCTATAAAGCAATGGGGGTGTGTATAAAACCCTGCACCCTGTGGCTGGCACCTCATGGTGCCTGCCAAATCATGCAGGGATTTACAGGGGTCACCCTAGGTATACCCTCGGCTGCCAACTGTCGGCCATGGAGGCAAGGGGGCCCTGCTAGGGGGCCCCAAAGTCGCTTTCTGACTGCCTTTCCGGTGCGGAAAGTCCGGCACAGAAAGGCTGCAGGAAACGGACATCGTAATCCCGACAGCAGAAATGCCGTACATAGGGGATTATGGTGCAGGTCTAAACGAGCGGAAGGCTCCGAGAGCTGGTCAGAACCACGTCGGAATGACCGGGCAAAAAATGCTCCGACCACCAACATCGTAATTCAGTGGTTGGACCGCAAGCCGAACTTGTCAGTCGGAAAGCGACCTACCGTGGTCGGAAAGTTCCTACCGGCAGTCGGAGGCATTCTGACCGACATCGTAATCGGCCCCTAAGTCTTTCAACTTTTCAAAATAAATGTAAAGTTTTACAAAAGAGTGATTCCAGTTTAATTTGTTGTTTGATGAATGAAGCCAGGTCTGCATGTCAATCCTAAAATAATCCCTGATCTTTCTTCAGGTCCAGCAGTGAAATTAGATAACACTGCCTAAACATATGATTACATTTCCTTTTTTGTTGGTTTTGTGTACTGAATAGGTCCCCTGCTTTTTATTTATTCCCTTCATATATGTTGGTTAAAAAAGTAAAGTCCTTTATTTACCATTGAAAGTAAATTAAATAAAGTGAAACCTGTTTTTAAATTTGCAAAGAAGTGACTATATAGTCCCAGACCAGCCAAACCACGCCCACAGAAACCATTGTACCTATGCTACATGATCTAAGCACATCATATTCCACGTTCTGTTGCACCGTAGTGGAGTATCTTGCTTTAAATCAGATTTCAGGCGAAAGAAAGTGACAAACTAAGGATTTTGTACTCCGCGCTTGAGGAAATGCCCTCACCTGAAACACATCTGAAACACATAAAGTATGAGATCTATCTGATGTTTTATCCCCCTCCATAATGCCAGGATGGACTGTGCCTGCTCCTTGCCGCCTTACAATAAGAATGATTGCTGGCCGCCATTAGACTGAAAGAGCCCTGAGGCGAGGTCATATATTATCAGAACTTAAAAGCCTCTAATGGCCCTCTTATTCTCAAAAGGCTGTCTTGCTTGTGCTCTGACATTTAATTTACTTTTTAGCACACTGACCTCCTTGATTTTCTTCCGCTCATACTCTAGCTCTCTGTGTCCATTATCACGTTTTACCATTGATGGACCCACTATTGGTAAAGCTTATCATAATTTTAAATAATTGTTCCTCAATTAAAATAGATGGATCAAAGCCTATGATTGACTGAACCTTATTAACATCGTTCTCTCTTGTAACAAACATATTGTGTCAAAGTCTTATGAAAGTGTATTTTTCTTCTTTGACAGCAACACTGACACGCCTTGTAAGTAACTCAGTTTGATGAGTATAGTCCATATTAAAACTACTTCAAAAGGTTCATGGTAAGAATAATGTGGAGTCTGGAACCGAACTAATAAATCACTCAAGTTTGATTAAAAGTACCATCCGGTGATGTTAGTGAACATGTGGGGTGACTGAGTTACATTTTTATATAGGAGCCGGTTTTCTACAGAAGATGCAAATGCTCTTCTACTTTCTTCCAGTGAAAGAATTGGCCTCTATAAATGTCTTCCTTCCACCATCTTCTACAGTGCACATGAGTGCCTAATTTGACCCGGTGGTTTCCAATGCTCAGAACCGGAACTGTCACTTATTTGTCAACACCAGCACTTATGAAAGTCTGCTAATTGGTGAATCTGTCTGTTTCATTTAGAGATGGGCACAACAACAGTTGTTTATTATTTCAGTACTAATTATAAATGACTACTACATGCCACCCAAGCCATTCTAATAGCTTTGGGGGGTCATCTGGAATAGTCTGAATTGTCACACTTGTAGGAAGGTGATGGTTAGTGGTTGAATTGGCACTGTCATGTGCAGCCCTGGGAGGAGCAATGGATGGAACAAGCTGCAGCGGCCTCCTGATGAGGGCCCTGGCACTTATCTTTTTTTAAACAAATTAAACATTGGGGCCTACCCATCCTTCACTTTCTTACCATCTTACCTCACAGTTTTCTATACCAATTGGTGAAACTGGAAAATAATCGTTTACATCCTTGCTCATAAATATTGGAAGCCTGGCAGTTCATGGTCACTGTTTACCTCAGGGACCGCATCTCATTAACCGGCATTCCAAATAAGAAAGAGAACTGGGTCACTGAAACACTTTATATGGTCTGAGGAACCTGGGACCTCTATCAGAGTAAGCCTGAGAGACGTTTAGGTAAGATTCCAATCTGATTCCAGTTACCTGCATAAACGCAATCTCCGGGGTACCTGCATCAATTCTGCAGCTCCTAGACTACCAACCCCTTCTCTCAAATCCCTCTCTCTCTCACTCTATATCTCAGCTCCCTTACATTCTACTGCCTCAGCACCAACTGCAACATTCCAATGATGACATCCCTGAAGGCTTGAGCTCTGGCTGCCCTTACAACATTCTGCACACTAAAACATTGCACATTCAAGACCTGCCATGCAGATAAATAGATATGGTGCAGTCACCAGCATCTTCCCTATCAACCAGCCATTCCTAGACAATCGCTTAAAATATCAACCACATAGACACTTCATAACAACCTGTTAAACTTACAAATTGTTAGTTGGTTAGGAATTTAGTCCAGTGGGAAACATGGGGGAATGTATCACTCCGTCGTGCTCCGAATGTGTATGCAGGGCCACTGGAATTATGCGGCAGTGGACAGTCAAATTATGTGCAGGATTGAGTAAATCATGCAGCAAGAAAAGGCACATTATAAGGCACCATGTGCCCATTTTGTGACTACTTCATTATTTTGTTATTTATAAGCGTGTTAACAGTGTCTGGCCATTAGTTGTGCCTCATTAGTGCCAGTTTAATACCCAAATATAGCAATAAGCTACATAAAGGTGACCAGTCAACTTTGCATAGGGCTCTCCACTGCGCAGTAGCACAAATCACTCTGTTTCTACTAACTTTTGAACCGTTTGAGCTAGAAACTATTTTTTTCAATAAAATCCGCAGATTATGCAGCATATTAAGAATTATTTGGCAAATGAGTCAAATCTACAATTATGCGAAAATCGCTGTGGACGCACAATCACATAATTCCAGTAGCCCTGTGTATATGTAGAGAACTGAACTGCTTTACTGCTCTTAGATGTTCCCCAGCAAAAACTGCTAAGTAAAGCTAGGACCCAGCTAAGAGTTCAAGCCTTGCCACACATTCACCAACATCAGTACAACTCTGAGAACAATACTGTTGCAAACATTAGGTTTAAATACCCGCGATAGCCACCCACAGGCTGTGATACTACGCACTGAATTACTTCCAAAAAGCACAAGAGAATCAAAAATAAGGCCACCAGGGAGAGCATCAGAGCATCAAAATGAAAAACTAGGCATTCTTTTGTCAGAGCACTGTTGTAAATGCTTACTATAAAGAAGAATCCACATCTTCATTGTCTACCAATTACAGGTTAGGCAGGTCATTAATACACACAATATGTAATTTCACAAAGAAGGCGGCAATGAATATGTGATGACACATCCTATATTTTGCTGCTTGTACTATTTGTTTTGTATTTATAATAGTTAAAGCTCACATTATATATGTATATATATCATAGGGATAACAACAACTAGACCCTCAAGGTGACTGGAGATCATGGAAAGGTGACTGATTTCTTTTACACAATGAGGTATATTTACAAGCCCCAATCGCCATGGAGAATCACTTTTTGTGATGCTCTGGTGGCATAGCATCTTTTCTCATATTTATAAGCCACTTAACACGGCTTAATGCCTCCTTGTAAATATGCCCCTTTCCGCCAAAGTCCTCTACAACAAGAGAGCGTGCAATGGGTTTTGCCGTAGGCGTTCCACCACAACACCCATTGCTTTTTGACGCTGCCTCTAATTTACATGAATGGGGCAGTACCAAAAGCTGACGCCAGGGAATACCTGGTCTAAGGATAGTGATACGAGGAGAAATTAATAATTTCTCCTTGTTTTCTGTTTTTTCCATGTGTGCTGTATTCTTCAGCACACATTGAAAGAGCAAACCGCCATGAATGATTCTTTACGTACAGAAAGGTGTCCCTTACGATGCACAAATAATCGCCCCTGCAGCACAGGCACCCTTGCTACATGTTGGCAGGGTGCCTGTACTGGCGCTAGGCAGCTTTTTTTGTGCTAGTGCTAGGGGAAACACAGGGGAGCACAGAATAAAAAGAACCTGAATGAATGCTGCTTCTCAGTTGCAGTGTCACATGCATTTCCTAACGTACTAGCAGTGGATACAAGCTAATTTGTGCTTTTACTAGGCAGCATGTGGAGCGAAAGTCCACCATGTGATCTACGTACAACCAGCTAAAGAGCTGATTGAAATCAAGTGAAATGGATTTAGAAATACAACGTATATTGTACATTATATTTTGTAACAGAGCAAAATATGAATCTTTAATTAAATCAGGTTTGACAGAAACTAACATAGCTGGGTGTGACTTTAATGGAGGCATCTATTTTTTATTGTCCATAACCAGAACAATGTGCTCAAATTTCACACCTTCACCCTGTCCAGGTGCGGCTACTCATTTTTACATAACTAGTACCAGTTATTTTACTGGAGCTATGGTAGCCCTACTGGTTCTAATCTCAGCATGGGTCCTCTCCCCTTATTATGGTACACTGGGTGGTTTTGGAGCATGCAGGACAAGTATCAGAAAAGCATTTGATCATAAGCAAAGGTGTTCTGCCACTTCTGACGTTAGAGAAGCAGTCGCAGCCTGCATGGCTCACATGTGGGGAGGGGGGGGGGGGGGGTCATGCATGGAGGGGGTCGCTTGGGGAGGTCGTTCGGGGGAGGGTTTAATTTCATAATAGTAATTTTTTTAAATTAAAGTTACCTTTCGGTTCCGCATCTTCTCTGCTCCTGCTCTCCTGCCTCCCGCAGGAACAGCAAGCAGGCAGCTAGCCCCCTTCCCCTAAGCCAATCACAATGCTTCAAGCAGCGTTGTGATTTGTCAGGATGCCGCCCAGCCAGGAGCTTATGTCTACATTGCAGCCTGCTTGGAGAAGGGCACAGTGCACATGATTGGTTTGGGCGGCCCCCGAGGGCTGGCCAAAAAGTCTTTATGCACTCAGGTGCGGGCACACCACTTCCCCCCTGCCCTGCTTGCAGAGCAGCCCTGCCAACTCGCCTGTGCGCAACGAAACATAAAATCGTAATAACTGAAAGTTATTACCATTTTATGGTTTTGCTTCTCACACTGCGAGAAAGCAGAAGGTGACGCTCCTCCGGCTTTGTGGAGGAGCCGCCCCTGTACAGAAGTTAACGTATGAGAACTTTGTTGTTTAAAGTCAACTATCTCGGAGGTTGCTCATGTATGTTTGTAGTAAACTAGAGTGTACTTTGGTTTGGGAAAGCTACCATTTATAAACATGCAGCTTAAAAACTCAGCAAAGGAAAAACACATTTGGGCTTATTTACAAGCCCTCTGTGCTGCTGGTGCATCACTTTTGATGTGGGAAAGAGTGACTTACCAGCGGTGCAAGAGGCTTGTAAGTAATCCCCATTGTTTCCCCATATGCAAGGTGGATTTTATTATATGGTGGCATAAATTATTTCTACATCATCCTAGTGTTTTTCTATGAGTGAGTGTTACTGGTTTAGGGCCATATGTATCATCATCCAGATTTGCAATTCTGAAATAGCGATTTTTTTAGAAATCGCTATTTCAGAATCGCGAATTGGGATGTATGTAGAAAATCGCAATCTTTTTGCCAAATCCTTAGTATTCCTTAATTGCGATTAGCAAATTTTGAATCGCAATTAAGGAATACTTGCCTATTCTTTCTATGGGCCAGGAGGCCCATAGGAATGAATGTGAAGTTATTCTCAATTTGCGATTCACAATTTGGGAATCGCAAATTGAGAACAATTTCAAGGGTGCAGGGGTGTCCAAAGGACACCCTGTTGCACCCCTGAAATAAGCATGGGTGCACATGTGGCGCACATACATGCTCTAAGAGCATGTATGTGCATCACATGGCACTTTGAAAAAGCAAAAATGTGCATTTTTCAAAGAATTCGCAAATTACCACCAACTTTAAGTTGGTGGTAATTTGCGATTCCTTAAGGACAATTTGCAATTTTTTGTTGGCTTCATACATTGCATGTAAGGAATCGCAAAATTTGCGATTCCTTAAATGCAATTGCAAAATAAGGAATCGCAAATTTTTCGATTCCTTGTTTTGCACCAGCTTTTCTTTGATACATTCCATTTAGCAAATTTGCAAAGGCCGAAATTCTGCGAATTTTGGCCTTTGCGAATGCGAATTTGCTTAATGCGTATGGCCCTTAATCTGTCTCAATGGAGTTGCCAAATTTCAAATTTCAAATTTATTTATTATGTTTTGGCTCTCAAAGAGGGCCACATAAACATATGCAATACAAAGCAACACAAACACAGAAAATACAAGAGTTTAAAAAGCACAATATTCGATCCGCAATAGCTACACTGCTAACAATCAATCCAACTAGGCCGGACAGACACAGTTTACCCAGTAGAATTAATAAATAACTAAAAATCCTTTAAAAAAGTTAAAAATATAAGAACAGAACATTTCGTTTGGAGGGCAATAAAGTGCATAAAGAAAATCTTTTAAAGTGACAATGCTAAGGCGGAGACAGATTACTTTTAGCCATCGGTTGCGCAAATTACGTAACATAGGACAGATCAGTAATACAAGCATACAGTCCTGGTTGTTCAGTTTACATAAATTGCACAAGGCAGAAGTGCCATACCATTTGGATAGCAATATATTAAGTGGGATTAAATCATAGCGTAATAGAAACCAAAACCTACGTATCCCATGTGGTAGATTCCATAGGGCATAGGGTTGTGGCTGTTTCAACCTATAGGAGGAGATGAGTGGCTCCGCGTTCCTTTTATCACCCACTGATTTTTTGTCAGAGAGGAAACAAAACTCCCACGAGGCCTCCTTAAGGACATGTTTTAACTGCGTGGGAGAATAGGAAAAGAGAGCACTTTCATCAAGTTTAAGTATCTTCACAGCCCTTCTAAAATTGCTTACGAGTCTAGAGAACTCCTTAAAATTGCCCAATAGTTCGTTTTTGAGTAGAACTCGCAGGGTACAATCTCTCGCTCTGGCTAAACTGGCCACCCATCTTATTAGGGCGCACAGACCCTGAACCCAGGAACTCCTGGGTCCAAAGTCCAGCCTGCAGGCGGCCAGTGGGCAAGCATTGTTAAGAGTCGAGAGGGATCTTAAGAGTTTCCCCTCAATCTTGTGGCAAAAGTCCCAGTTTTTTACCTCTATTAATTCAATACCGTACAAGATAGTTGCGGGGATTTTTGCTCTAAACACTTCTAGAAGACTAGCAAAGTGTCTTTTCCCCGTTGCCTGGTATAGGGACTTTAACCCATTGCCATGGGCAAGAGCTTTGCGGGAGCAGTGCTCTATGTGGAGTTTCTCGCTCATATTGGCCGAGAATATTTTCCCCAAAAAGGTATAGGAAGTAACGACCTCCAATCTATGCCCTCCAATAGCCCAACCAAAATTTGTCGAGCGGCACTTCTTCTTACCAGCTATACACATCACTTTACTTTTATTAATATTGATCTTCATGTAATGCTCCCCAGCGAAGGCCTGGAGAGCCTGAAGCCGGTTTGCAAGACCAGTAGGGGTCAAGTCAAGCAACAAAACATCGTCGGCATACATCAAACAGGATATTGGAGCCCCTCCTATCATCGGTGCAATCCCCTCACTGGCAGACACGGCAGCAGGGAGGTCAGTCGGAGTGGAGTTGCCAGTTTTGCAACTACCCATAAATCATTAGCCCTGTCATCTCTCTCAAGTCAGTGCATTCCTTGTGAGAGTCATCCCCTGGCTGTGCATACCTGTTCCAGTATTGAGACACCAATGGTAAACGGCAGTATCCTCCAATTATTCTGCTCAGTAACATCCTACTGCCCCAGAACCCAAAGAAAAGGCCTCACATTTGTCTTTTGCTTTTATTCCCATTATATGCATTCATTAGGAAAACTTAGAAACAGGCTCAATTAATGTAGTTTTCTGAACAAGGGGAACAATCAACTGAGGCTGGCAGACACTACCACCAAACTGACCCCCGTTACAGGTGGTGCAGTATATAGGGTTTACTGATGGTACTCGGAGACTTGACATCTAATTCTGGCTTAACCACCATCCCAAAATATACTTGAAGTACCCACTGAAGTACACATCTGGGCAGGGTATGCAAAACAGAAACATTTCTGTGGAGAGAACAATTCCCTGGCCTCAACATCGGAAGCATTCCCTATCCATTGTGGTGTAGTGACTGGGCTAGAAAATTCCAGCCTCGTCATGTGACCAAATTGTACGCTATTGAGCAATTGCTTTTACAACATTTTAACCTGCTTCTGTTTCAGGCAAAGATTGGAAGTCATTGGAATCAGACTACGTGCTGATAGTGTGTGATAGGAAACCTGGACTGGAGCCCCTTGCACATTTGATATTGCCCTTGGGGAAGAGGGAGGCAGTGTCAAGTGCTACTGTTTATTTACTAAAGTTTGGTATCATGGAACTTTACAGACCTTGAACAAAGCAGTTCTGCATTTCAATCCTAATTCCCGAATTTGGCCACACTGTCTGATCTTGGGCAAAGCATGTTGCTCCAGTAATTTTGTACCAATAACTAGCATCATGTGAGACATTTGAAACTGGCTCAACATAGGAAATAAATACAAAGGCTATTATACGAGGCTACGGTATACACCTAAGCCAGGCAGAACCCACCACTCTAGCCAGGGCGAGTAAGTTACACACCATAGACATCCTGTGCTCACCCTCTGGTAGCTTGACATAGAGCAGGTAGGGTTATCATCAGAGGCAATGTGTAAAGCGTTTGCACACCACACTAATACAGAAACACAATGAATACACCTCAAAAGAGGCTCCATACAGGAGCATATAGACATATAGTAGATATTATACATAAACCATAGTCCAAAACGACATGAAATATAAATTCTGTGCATATTCTGCAAATATGGAAATAGTACTAGTCTGACAATGCAAGAATCAAAACGACATACATTATAAAATCAGGCCACAACATGTAGTGATTGGATTAGGATTATAAATTTGTAGATTATCAATGACCATCAGAAGTACATTCATCACCGGGTGTCATCATGAATGTCTAAATCCTCACAGGACACCATGAGTACACCACTCCCCCATCTGTCACCATAAAGGTATGGTAGATAATTTGATATACTAGAGGCACTCATACATCATGTGGTCACTTCACCAACACTAATGTGACTGCTACAAGTAGCGTAGGTGCTGCAGGATAAGAGATAACAACCGTGGTGGTCTCCTGCTCGCCTATTAATTGTTATATGGTAATTCCTTTTCGAACCCCCCAAAGTGCCTCCCTGAATGCAGCAAGGATTTTATATTGTGTTTGGGACCTCAGTTATGGTTTCACCCCATTACATGATTGCGGCGAATGCTCCCCAAGTTATATCATAACCGGGAGGGGGGCACTCACTCTTTAGCCGATGGTGGGGAAGGCCTCCTTTCGACCCCTGCACCCAAAAATAAGTGAAGAATGGACGCTGCCCAAGTGCAGCTGCTATCGGTGCTTACAGTACATCCGAATATGAGTGGGGAAGACCTCCTTTGGTCCTCCCGCCAGCAAGGAACGAAGAAAGGTAGCTGCTGCAAGAGCCGAATGTACTGCCAAATGAGGGCCGCACCTGTGACAGTTGATCCACTCATGGGGGAATCCAGCGAACCACTAAGGGGCAACATCTGCGCCCTCAAGGGACACGCTGAGTCTGCTTTATGCAGGTGTGGAGTCCTCCTTATGGAGGCCACAGGCCTCCGGAGAAATACTTTAGTTAGCTCCCACCCCTGAGACTTTCAGGCATATGGGATGGGACTTTCAGGCACACTTGGTGGGAAAATCATGCAACCTGTTCCTTGTCGGGGCTACATAGCTCAACACACGCTTAAGGGAAATAAAGCGCTTACCATGCTCTATGTGTCACAGGACTTGGATTGCCAGACTCACAAGTCCCATGGCCCATTCTGGGCAACCCACAGTCCCAGGAGAACACTTGGGGGCACAAGAGGCATGATAGGCAGGCACGCCAGCACATCAGGATCTCTTTAGCAAAGTGGCAGTCCTTTCTTGCAGCCCAGCAGGTCACAGGTCAGCACAACATAGCAAGTAACTCCAATGCTGGTTCCTCCTGGTGGCATTGCAGCTTCTGGAAATGTGCAGCCTTTAGAACCTAGTAGTCCAGAGTGAGGGAGCATCTGGCAGCAGTGCAGCAAGCAGAAAAGCAATCCAGTGAGTCCTTTAGGCCACCCAGCAAGTAGCAGGCAGCATGGCAACAGCAGAAGAGCAATCCAGATCAGTCCTTTGTGCAGTACAGCAGTCCTTCTGACAGAGGTTCAGTTCCAGATCCAAAAGTGCTCTGAAAACATGGGGTCAGAGCCTCTGTGCATATACTCAAAATTGTCTTTGATGAAGGGGATGACTTCACAAGAAACCTTAGAAGTGCACAACAGTGCTTTTTAACCCAGCTCAGGGTCCAGACATCAGTAGGGGGTAAATCATCCCTTTCTGTGAAGGCAGGACACAGACTACACAAATGTAAGTGCGCCCCGCCACCGTCTCTCCCACCTCAGAAAGACTATTAGTATGCAGATGAATGCAGATGTAACGCTGTCACACTCAACCCTTCCTGTGTGATGGCTGTCTGGAAAGTATGCACAAAATGTAGATGTGGCCCAGGCCTAGAAGTGGATTGGAGACAGGCTGCAAAGTACAAACATTTATAAGCACACAGAAATGCCCTCTTTCTAAAAGTGTAATTTCTAAAAAAAAAGTAACCAGTAAGTAGGATGTTTCACTACCATTCTAAACATAGCAAACATGGCAATGCTACTCCTTTCAGATCAGGAATTACCACTTAAACACTTATAAGGGAATTCCCAATGCTAGCTTATGAGAAGAGTATGCCTCACAGTAGTGAGAAACAAAATAGGCTGTTTGTCACTACTAGGACATGCCGCACAATAAATACACATGTCCTTTGTTTTACTTATACAGCACCCTGCCCATAGGTCAACTTGACCTTAGGGGTGACCTATATGTAGTAAAAGGGGAGTTTACAGCTTAGCAAGTAGTATTAAATGCCAAGTCAATGGGGCAGAAAACTGCACCCAGACAGGTGAGATAGGCTACTTCTGTGGGTGGCACAATCAATGCTGCAGCCCACTAGTAGTATTTAATATACAGGCCCTGGGCATATCGGATACCACTGTACAAAGGGACTTACAGGTAAATTAAATATGCCAAACAGGGTTAAACCAATCATACCATGTTTAAAGGAGAAAGTGCATGCTCTTTAGCACTGTTCAGCGGTGGTAAGGTGTCCAGAGTCCTAAAGCCAACAAAAAGAGGGTCTGAAAAATAGGAAGAAAGCAAAAGGTTTGGGGATAACCCTGAAAAAAGGGCCAGGTCCAACAGCCAGGATAGGCCCCCAGGCCTTTTTTCATTCCTAAATGGTTATAATGTAATCATATATTCATGTCTAAAGAGGAGACCTTTAACTGATAATGACCACCTGCACTTCAACTATCCGCAATTAATGAAAGACTATGACAAACTATTCAGGCCCATATTTATAATTTTTTTCACGCAAAGCAGCAAGCCACCTTACTGCGCTGTGTGAAAGAGAAAGACAGGAATATGCAGTATTCAACATTATATGGTGCATTCTTGTCCTTTATTTGTGATGGGGCACATTTGGCTGCCTAGCCCCCATGCAGGCACCCTTGCGGAAAGGTGAAAGGGTGCCTGCATTGCAGGCAGGATTGTTTTTGTGCCTGAAGGATACCTACATGCACAAAAACAATCCTCAGGTGCATTTTCCTCTTTCTAAGTGTGCTGCAGAATTCAGCACACTTAGAAAGAAGAAAACATAAGGAGAAATAAAGATATTTATCCTTGTTATGGCTCACTTGGGGAGGCATAGTATTTTGACGCATTTCAAGGTCTACCAGTAATAGCAAATCTGATGATATACCAAAATCCATGAGTGGATGCATGGGAACACCCATGGAATGCCTCCCTGGGGCAGAGTAACGCAAGGCGGCGCGTGCATCAAGTCATGCAGGATAAATCTGATTTAGGTGTAGCGTCACTCTTGCCCCCCCCCTTGAATGGCGCAAGGGCGAAGCAAAACCTTGATAAATCTGGCCCTCAGTCTCTAATCCTGCTCATGCTCTTACATTACGGTTCCAGTAAAGCTATGTGGAAATATCGCATGTGCAACATATCCCTTAGTGGTGGGAAATATATATTCCTGAAGTCACAAAGTTGTATTTTTCTTTTTTTTTTACAAAAAATAAGATTGGCTAAGGGTGCTAATGACAGACTGCTGTGGGAACTTAGCGCTCCCACATAGACATTTCTTTGGCCATTTTCTCCACTCAGAATGCCAGAATAATGTATTGCATCTTGTATTTCCTGCTGAATTGAATATCATAATTGTAGTGCGCGACTTTCGCTCCCTTAGGAGCATCCTGGTGCCGTCGGGTAAGAGCAGGATTTCGTGACACGTGGAAATAAAAGAATGCTGACCTTATTAAATAAGTGTCTGGCACATTGAGTCAGTGAATGAAAATATCCAAGTTTTAAGATTTTTGTTTAGGGAGCTGATTCCAAGCTTTTGTTCCTAAGACTGCAAAGGAGTTTCCCCCTTTGGTCCTACAACTAAACGTAGGTTTGAGAGGTTTAAGAAGATTGGCTGAGGAGGATCTCAGGGTGTGGGAGGAGGTATGGGGAGTAAATCTAGAAGCTAGGTATTTGGAACCTATTAATCTGTATGCTCTGAGGGTGAGCAGGAGGATTGTAAATAAAATTCTCTTGTATATGGGGAGCCAATGGAGTGTAATGAGGGCAGCTGAGGCGGATGCGTGACATGGTAGTTTCAATACAAGCCTAGCGGCTGCATGTTGCACTACCTGCAGATTTTGAAGAATTTAGTTGTTTTTTCCTGCATAAAGACTGTTACAATAACCAGTCTGAAATTAATTAGTGCAACTGTCTCTCTAGCTGCAAGTGGGAGAAAATCAAAAACCAATTGTGATGTTATCATTTTGAAACACATGCTTGCCACTGCAAGAGCTTGTGGCTTAAAGGATAGAGCAGGATCGAATTGTATCAAATTTAATCCCTCGATTTTTACTACCGTGACAGTATATTTTGCAGGGGGGGAGGCGGGGATCCGGAATCTGGTCGATACTAGGGGTGCATGTACGCAAAGCTCTCAAAATCTTTTAAATGTACTTTGGTCAGCTTCGGCCATAACAGAGGCTGCCGTAGGTCGTTTCAAAATCTGCAACCTTCAAATAAACATTTTCCACCTCAGCTCAATTTCAGATCAAACTTGGGTTTCAACATAACTTTCTACACAGTCTGTAAGTCCTCCAAACAGGGCTGAACTGGCCATAGCGGGCACCGGGCGTTTCTGCGGTGGGCCGACAGGATGGGGGGTGGTTTTGGACCCCTGGGAGGCTGTTTTTGTTCCGCGGCCAGTTTTGCAGCATAGCTGTAATATCGGCCCACAGTAACAAAAGCCCAAAAGTTGCATCGGTGAGACGGGAGCGGTGCTTCCAACTAACACCCCCTATCGGGTGCCGGACGAGCTGTTTGCCAGGGCCGGTTTCAGTTCCCAGCCTAGCCGTGCCTCCAAAGACTAAAGAAATGCCATACTAAAAGGTTCAGCCTGGCAGAGGCTCTGGGACTCACATAAGAAAGATGTTAAACTGCAGAACAGCTCTGCCAGCTGAAGAGGGGGGTGGAGGTCGTTAAGTGTGCATTACTTTGGCAGAGCCTGAAGCATCTCACCCAAAGTCTTGCCCGCTGCCAGCTGTTTTGCCTGCTTGGTATGCCGAGTATGGCCCTCCTGACTGCCGCCCGGGGACATGAGCTGGCACAGACATGGATCCGCGTCCCTCCCCACGGTTGAGCGCATATGCCGGCGCCCCGCTGGCATCTGAATCGCAGCGACACTGTCATCAGTCCCTCCTGTGTCTTGGGCTGCTTTCAAGGATCTATTATTAATCAAGGATTCAGTGTGCTGTTGGCTTGGTGCTTTGACATCGCACTAAAGCCTTTTCGCTTCTCACAAATGATAGGATAAATAAATAGGCTAATTTCTATTTTTTTATATTCTAACCATTTAAAATTCTTTAAAAAAAATAAAAAGTTAGGCTGAGGGGATAGGACTTTTTTTTTCTAATGTTTTAAATATGTGCTTGATCCCGCAAAACACATAGGGCACAGTTCACAAAGATTTTGGCTTGTTTTTGGAGTTTTATATAGCGCAAACTCGACCCGAATGCATCAGCGCGCTTTACATAAGCACCGGTTGCATTACAGACAGACACATTTATTTTGTTAGGCAAGGGAGATTGAGGGATTTGCACAGAATCAGAGGATTTTGAGCGTCCACGCTGAGACTCGAACCTGGTTCCTCGCGTGGGCGTTGAACCACTCTAACCGTTAGGCCACATCCTCTTTGTCAAGGACTCTCAATAATATGTTACATGATTGAAGATGACAACACTCTTCCATCCAGATAGCTACTGCTGCACGAATAGTAATGACGTTTTTGAGTGATCTGCACCGTTGTTTTACATTCAATTATCGGCATACTGTTACCTAGTTCATGGCATATCATAGCCTATATTTAACCACATTATACAGCAGGTAATGCACGCCATCTTGAAGCGGGATGGGACCACACCTGGGGCCGCATTGTATACAAGGTGCATTTTCATTGTTTGCTCCTGGCGCACTTTTTAAAAGGTGCGCCCCAGGCAAACAATGAAAATGCACCTTATTATGATGAATGCGCTGCCCCCAGGGCAGCTGCGAACTCGTGCTGCCCGGGGGCAGTGCATTCAGGGAAAAACAGAGCAGTTGCTTTACAGCTGCTCAGTGTTTTTACAGTGTGGCCGGCACCCGCCTGCACTTTTTGAAGGGGATGTCTGGGTGTTCCATGGGACCCCCTTTCCCCCACCAGAGGGCTGCTCTTAGGTGTCGCACTTCCAGTGCCCCCCTGAGAGTTTCCATGCCTCTGCGCCCGCGTCTGTAATGCAGCGCGGCACAGAGGCAAAGGGATTTCCTCATTCGCATGGGGCATGCCCAGATGCAGGGAACGCCCCTGAAGATAGTGCTGGTGCTTTATGTGTGCCGGCGCTACCAGTATTCCAGAAGGGGCTGTACGAGCATCTGCTGCCCCTTCTGTAATACCAAAGTTCCCCTGGAGCGTGCAATGTGGGCGCAATGCCCGTTGCACTCCCAGGGCACATTCTGTAATATGCCCCCTGAAGCTCCACACAGACTGCCTGCAAAAGGTAAATTTAAGCAATAGCTCGCTTTCCACATGTGGTTAGGGCTTTGGTTAGTAGACATGTCTAGCTGATGCCATCGAAGTCCAAGAGGGATATCTTCTGGAAAAAGGAAGTGCACCAATTGGGTGAGTATAACAACATCATGCTCAGCCTATCTTGTATAACGCATGTGTGCAAGGAATCCTGAGTCTACATGTTACACTAACATACTGCATAACATCTGCCTGCCCAAACATCACAGAAAGGCCCACTCTCAAAGAATGTGGTTCCTTGGTATGTATCACACATATCACAACATATGAATGCTGCTTACTTAACTCAACTGCCAATAATCCAAGGAGAAGATATAAACAACATGAACTGAAACTTGTATCTGCATTCAGAAAATGACATTCATACAAAGTGTGAGGCTCCTGCCTCACAGTGAGACACAGCTGCTAATGTGTGCTGGCACCTGTGCATGTGGCTGTGAATTCTGGCAGGATATGTATAATTGTGGACACTGTGCAAATTCCAGCTTTGACACCAAAGGGGCTCAAGACAGAGTTTGTGTGAGGAGCTGTAGGTCAGGCTCATGCAGTTTTTACACCACTGTAAAATGTATTTTGGGTGCTTTGCATCCTTTGGTTCTTTTTCTACCTTTATTTGGGCTCCTCCTCTATGAAATGTATAATATATCTTCTATTCTTGTAAGAGGAAACTCCAACTAGGGCAGAACCCGGCAGCTCGTCTGTTATTCAATCTTCGAAAACATTATACTGGCTTTCTGTGAAGCAGAGGGTCTCGTTCAAGGCTTTGTGCTACTGTTATAAGGCCTTGACAAATAGTGGCCCTCGGTACATACAGCCTTTCATCCAACCCTATACTCCCCTGAAGAATCTCACATGCTCTGGGTCTGCAGCCTGAAAGTTGGAAAAGTGCGCCTTGATAGCAGCTGTTTCAGCTTCCTGGCTTCTAAATTGTGGAATTCTCTGCCTCTCTCTGTCCAACAGGCCCCTTCGAATTCCTTCTTAGAAAAAAATGGAAAACTTGGCTGTTCGGATAGAATTGAATGGTTACTTTCTGTAAGTTGGTAACACATGGGATCATGGACCGCAGCACTGAGGCATTTTGTTCTGAAGTAGCTATTAGCTTTACACGCCTCCTTATTAATATTATTAGGGCAACCTTTATTTGCAGGTAAACTATTTGCGTATGCCAATGGTGTCTTTCAATTCCCCAGATAATACAAAATAACCAACATGATGCCCTCTCGCACCATGGAGATTTTTCAAATGTGACATCTACTTTGTCTATTTGCGATTTTTAGGAAAACCGTGAACCCTTTAAATCAGTGTATTATCAACTATTTGGTACGAGAGGATGTATTTCTCATTAGAACATTGGAATGTTGGGAGCTCCGTTGAAAACAATGGAGTGCTCTGGGCTTATAATGGCTGGTATAAGCCTGGAGCTCCAACATTCCAATGTTTCTTTGTTCACAGCTCTGGCTGTGAACAAAGGGTTCAGGCAGCCTGAGGGGATTCCAATCCCCTCAGGCTCCCAAAAGGCTTTGTTTTTTTTTTGTTAGAACATTCTGTCCTCTAGTGTCAGAATGTTCTAATAGCCTTATAGCCCTTCGTAGATGGGCTATACCACTATTAAAGTCCCTCTCCCTTGTTAAAGGCCCTCGCCTTCGGCTTGGGCCTTTCACGCTGGAGAGGGCCTTTAATAGCCGGTATAGCCCTCTACGGCGGGGTATAAGGCTGTAATATACCATGCACTTCAATTGTCCTCTTAAGGGTGAGGAGGAGAGTTCCAATGCTCTCCTAATATGCCTATTGGTCATTGGCACCACTTTACTGCCATCTGAAAAGGGCCAAGTCTCACAGGTGATATACTGATTGTGCACAAGAGTGGTTTGAGTTTTGTGCCCGATTATTACTTCAACAGTAACCAATGAGGAACAGGTTGCGAAGAAGTTTTTTGTTACTATCTTTGTGCTCGATATTACCCATACTGCTCTGGTTTACCCAAGCCATTTTTTCAAGGTGGACATAGAGACAAGTGTGTATGATAAAAATCTGGAAGTGATTGCTGCTCTCCTCCAATGGGCAAAGAGTAGACGTTTTTTTGCATCTAGTTTTGCCCTCTGCACACCATAGTAAAGAAGCATATCGGGCCACATATAGGACCGTTTTTTGCAGTCGCAAATGGGAAATCGGCCCGTTTGCGATCGCAAAATAGGTCTGCCCTATGTACAATCCTATTTTGCGAGTCGGTACCCTATTAACGACTCGCAAAATAGGGTGTGCGACTCGCTATTAGGAAGGGGCGTGCCAAGGGCATCCCTTCCTTATACCGACTCGCACTTCAATGGAAGATTGTTTTGCGGCCGCAAAACACTCGCAGTTTATGACCCATTTCAAATGAGACCTCTTCCCCTTTGTGCATGGTATTGAAAATATTTTTATAGAGCAGCCAAAGGTCCCACGTACCACTGCCTATTCTTATAAAATGAAACAGCAAAGTTTCATTTTACTTCACTGGCTGCATTTCTTTTTTAGACAGCTTTATTTAAAAAGCTGACACAGACATTGTTGTCTGCTGACCTCAGCAGGCCACCATCCCTGGGAGTGCTACCATTCCCATTGGGGTCGCTAATTGCACCTGCCTCATGAATATTAATACGGCAGGCAATTTGCAACCATATTAGGAATCGCAAACAGTATCTGAAACACTGTTGTAAATTCCAATTTGCAAGTTGCTGATTGTGAGTCACAAAACAACACAAATTGCGACTCACACATTGGAAGGGTCGTACATCTGACCAATAATCCAAAAACAGGGTTATGTGATACATAATGAGCATTTTATGGGTCCCAGCACCCACCACCGCCTCTCGCAACGTGGGTGACCTTGAAGATTAGACCTTTGGAAGAGGCTAGCCGCCATGACCGCCCCAGGAGCACAGAGCATACAGTGCATACTGAAAAAGCCTCTAACTTTTATATGCTGAAGATGTCTCATTTCGTGACACTTTATGGCTTTCCATAAAAATGCTGAACATTTTTTATCTCACTTTCCTCGCTCTTTTTATTATATTACTGAAGAAGTCCATTTATAGTTTTCCTTATTCAATCAATTTTCCTCTTATACTGGGGAAAGTAACAATTATATCTAATAAGTCTCTGTCTGATGGCTTTAAAGAAACTTATGAACTAAAGATATCGTTGCCAGTCTGTTTTAATCAGTTGAAGGCTCTGCTTGCTGCCAGCAACCGAAGCCAGAAGCTGTGAATTGCACAGGTGTCTGAAGTCGAACTGGAGTTTATTCGGCCATGTTCCTTCCTAATGAACATGGCTGTGAGAACCCCTGAGGAGAGGCATGTGAATAAAACATCAAGGAGGAATTCTAGCTACTGGAAAATGTTGCATCGCTATCCAGGAAATCTCAAGGCAAAAAAGCGCAGTTGCTTCATTTAATATTTCTGACTAGCTCCTGACACTATGTCTATTAATTAATAAAAAATATAGTTTACTTACTGACTTTCCTGGGTCCCTGGGAGCCATGGTTACTTAAAAACAGTGCTTAGTTTGAAAAATAAAATAAGTGCCAGGGCCCTCGTCAGGCGACAACCACGGCTTGCACCACACATTGCCCCTGCCATGCTGCAAATGATAGTAACAACACAACTACTAACCATCACACTCCTACAAGTGTGATGATTTGGACTTTTCTAGGCCTCCAAAGCAACAAGAATGGATTGTACAGCAGATAATAGTAATTTTTAATGTATATTGAATTGATAATTCACTGTTGTTGTGGTCATCTTTAAATTGGTCAGACACTGCCACCTTGTGGCAGACTGTCACAAACACTGGTGCTGACAATTAAGTGCCTGTGCTGATCACCAGAAACCACCGACTAAAATTAAGCACTGCTTTAAAATAGAGCAATTTTGGGAAGGATGAATGGTGAAACCCCTCCCAAATCTCCCTGGGGCTGTACTACCCACAAGGCCCACTTTTTCTGTTTGCCCCAAAGCACACCTTTCAAAAGGTGTGCCGGGAGCAAACAGGGAAAGTGTACCCTATTATAGTGAATGTGCTGCCTTTTGGGCAGCCACAAATTCGACCTGCCCTGGGGGCAGAGCATTCAAGTGAAATGCTGAGAGGCTGTTAACAAGCTCTGGATTTCAGTGTGCAAGCGGCAACCTGCCTGCACTTTCAAGAGGGAAGGGAGATCCCCTTGAAGGCGGGTGCAGTGAGTGACTGGGGATGCAGTGAGTGACTGCACCTGCCTGCATGAATGTATCTGTGGAGTTCCATGGAACCCCCTTTCCCCGTCTGAGGGCTGGCCTCTGGGGTTGTACTGAAAGTGCACCACCGTTTGTGGCACACTGTCAATGCGCCTCCTTAAGGGTTCTTTGCCTTTACACCCACATCCATAATATAATGCAGGTGCAAAGGGATTCCCTCATATGCATGGGGCAATACCCCCAAGCAAATGAGAGAATATCACCTGCACACGTGTGCACCAGCTCCCAGTATTACAGTAGGGCCCGCAGAAGAATCTGCGCCCCCTTCTGTAATTCCAAAGTGCCCTGGGGGCACACAAAGCAGGTGCACATGCCCGTCACTTTGTATAATACGGCCCCTGGTGTTTTAATACCCTATTGTGTTTTTTAGGGTGATAGCAATAAGAAGAGGGTTGCGAAACATTGCAGATAACAGTAGTCAAGGAGCAAACCCGAACAGCCAATCTTAACCCCGTGCATGCTGCCGCGATTCTGCGCCTGTGCGGCACATTCCGATCGTGGGTGTGGTCATGACGGCCGGAAGCCGTCACCAGCACACGAGCACTATGTGCCATGACGGCTCCCGGCCGTCATCAGCATGCAAGGGGTTAAAAACGTAAAGTGGCATATGAAGCTCCCTTTCAGTACAGGCATGAAAAAATGAGATAAATTTTAACTCCACCTAAGGCCATATTTTCAAAAGTACCCTAGAGCACAAAAAGGCATATGAGCCTGTTTCTTGTGCCCCAGGGCACTTTAGTTTTAGAGAAGAGGTCACAGATGCTTGTGTGGTCTCTCTGTAATACAGATTGTGCCACTGTGCATGTAGTGCCAGCACAGACTTAACAGAGAATTCCCTTATCTGCATAAGGGCCTTGTGCAATGAGGAAACACTTAGGCTCTGCACCATCAATGTACTATAGACCTGCGCATAGAGATGTGCAGCATGAATACTAACCCCGCACGTCACAATATATGGGTTAGGTATAGAAAATCTGGACTTACTTACCTGTCAATATTATTTTTGTTCTCAATATTCTGTCACACTGATATTGTGGGTTTGATTTTAAAGGGAACACCCAATCATGTTTTAAGAGTCCATCATAATATTGTATGGGCTATGATGCATGTGCAGTGTGATTGATCAGCATTGAATTGGCTTCATATTGATTTTGGCTCTGGCTGCACTCACTCATTCCAAGAAAGAAACAGACAGCTGGTGATTTATACATTTTAAAAATCAAGCAAACGTACCCTTTGAGGGTTTCACTCCTTTATTTTCTTGCGGAAAAAAAGCATTTTGGAAATATACGTACTGCCTTTAATTATTACACACTAATTGTAAATCTCTGTCCATCATTGTAAGTATGCCTGGTGTCATTCTGCTATTGTAAGAAAGAACCCCATTCTCTTTGACATCTTAAATTCTGCATATAATATTTCCTTTCTTCCTTATTGTTATTCACTTTCCTGAATACATTTCGTTTTGGTTCGGTGCCTTGTCAGCATTTCTGGGATTGAGAATGCAGATATTATCAAAAGTTGATTTTTCTTTAAATATTTTGGACCATTAAACACACTGTGTAATATTTCAACACTGAAAGCACTTCAAAAATAATTCCGTTCGTATTAAATGACAACTTAGAAAAAAGGAATATCAACGAGGAAAATGTAAAAAAGTAAACATCTGATTTTTATTCGAAGTATTGGATTTAGCTTTGGTGTTATTCGTGTAATTGCTCTCATCATTTTCTTACTTTTTCTAAAATGTGTTATATTGTTTTATAGAAACATATGCAATCGACTGTATTGTATTGGAGAAACATACCCTTCACACAGGACCTATGGTGGAGAAGTGTGGCTCAGGGGTTAGAGGCGGCAGACCCGGAAGCTGAGATCGGTCCTGGACCAGGGTTCAATTCCCCTCCTTGGCAGGTCTTGGGCTCAAAAATTCCACGGACTCGATAATTCTCGTTCCGGTGCCTACTCGACTCACAGGTTCACACTCTGCGACTCTGGGCAATAGCTTGCTTAATCTCCACTACGGCCCCTTGCGGCGGGATGCTTGGCTTTCACCTTGTGGATACCCTGCTGGGGTTATCTCACAGGGGAATACCAGGATGGGTTCCCAAGGCAAGCGCCTTGATGCCTTCGGGTGATACGTGCGCTATATAAATTGCAATACATATACATACATACCTAGGTGGAATGCACTATAGAAAACATCAATTGCAGGTCCAACATATAAGCGCATTAGGGATAATCCTATAGAAGATCAGTGCTGTCAGTACCATATGGAGTACTGTCGAATGTTCAAAACATAGGGTGTTCACACATAAACTGGGACAGTGAAGGCGTGGGGGTGGGGGTACGGCAGGATTCATTTTCTCAAATTAGATAAGTGTGGACAAGATCTTCCAGCACTGAAGGAATAATACAGTGTAGAATAGTTGTGCGTAGAGGGGGGAGGGGGATGACAGTGAGTAGCGGTGAGTTTGGAACAGTCTCTGGTTCCCTATGGGGAAAGGTCATCGTTTTTGATTAGTTCTACAAATTGCCAGAGAAGGGTAGCCCGTTGAGGGGATATAGGTCGTTTGCGAAGCCTGTAAACATCCTCATGTCGGAGTGCATCCTTTTCCGCCGAGCCCCATTTGAGGACGGCTCCATACTATCCTGCTACGGGGGCTGTTGGGGATCACTAATGTAGAGGTGTGTAGGTTCCCCAATGATGACAGGACACTTCGTTGTAATTTACCGCTATTTATTATATTTATATTTCAGTGCCACGAAGAGCGCCGAGCTGGCTCCCAAAATGGGAGCTCTGGCACCCAAAATACGTGCCTTCGCGCGACCCAAAATGGCCGCTGTTTACGCTACGTGGCGACGTAGCGTGAACGCTAGAGCGCCAACTCTACAACCAATGCAAGGAGATGGTACGTTTGGCAAGGAGAAGCGCCAGGGAGATGAAGCGAGGGTGTATTTTTCGGGGCTTACAATGATTGAAAATACCAAGGGGCTTATTTGCAAGCCCCTTGCGCCACTGTTGCGTCACTTTTTCCATGTTAAAAATTATGCAAAAGTGGCGCAAGAGGCTTGTAAATAAGCCCCCAAATGAGCACGCCTCCCACAAGTAAATACTAGTTAATTCCATGACCTGGCATAGGATGTTGTGTACTTTTGCCCAGAAATGATTGGGCAGGGCCAAATCATATATTGTAAATCGACGCCAATAGTTTGGCATTTGGGAAATCCTTCTTGCAGGTGTAGCCTGTGCAGGTAAGACCGGTGGGGTTGCGGGATGGGGTTGGGGGGAGTCGACATACAACGACAGGGGAAACTTAAATAAAAAACCTGTCTTGGGAACTGCAAGGCTTTTTCCCATTCTTTATTGTGAAAAGCATATCCAAACTCCACCTTCCACCTTTGTTAGAGAGAGTCCAAGGGAAGCATAGTTAATTTTCGTATGACTTTATGCAGCCAGGTAATGAGGTGACATACAAAGGCCTATCATAAGGATTGTCCGCAATACTGGATGTGTTGCAGGCTCTGTCTCTGCGTCGTTCCACAAGGTATGGTATGTGTGGGTGAGTCGACGATGGAAGAGGACCTGCCCTGGGGGCAAGTCATAGTCCTTCATTAGCTGGTCAAATGAAAGAAACTGGGCATTGGGCTAAATATCACCTACTGTTAGGACCGAGCGCTCTGTCCAGGGGGTAAGGTCTAGTCATGTATATGACCCAGGGAATTTAGGAATACCAACCAGGTTCAATGAAGGTGTGTACACTGGTGACGATTTCAGGGACTTGTGGTGTATGCGTGTCATACAGGTCTGGTCTACTGCCACCTGTACGGGCAGTGAGGTAGGGGGCGCCACCCTGGGGAGTAGGAGTTTGTGAATTGCGGGGATGGGCATTATGCCAGCCTTGTTACAGGTCTCCCCAAGGTATCTCTCAGTTGGCCACCTCGACAGCCACTACAACTGTGCTACAAGATAATATGACACAAACAAGGGGGCGCCCAACCACCCCTTGTTCATTGGCAGCTTAATTTGCGATGGCCCACTCATTGCAGTCCATTTCCCTAGCTAAGACCTCCCAACAAAGTGTCAAGTTCTTGGAAGAATGAGCGAGGCGGGACTATAGGAAGATTAGTAAAGTGATAGAGTAGGTGGGGTAGAATAATTATTTTAGCTAGGGCACTTTTCACTATTGCAAGAAGCAACAAGCGCCAAAAGTGCATTTGTGACTTAATGCCCCATATCGCTACTCTGAGGTTCCTGTCAAAGATATCAGGAGTATGGTAAAGGCGGATTCCCAAGTAGCAAGTTGCCGTTTCCTGCCATCACATGGGGGCAGTGCCCAGGTGAATGACCCTCAGAAGTTGGTTGGGGTGGAAAGGGTGTATCGCTGATTTAAGTCCGGCAACTATTGCGAACTCTTCAAGAGTAGCATGGAGTGGGGCCAAGTCAGAGGTGATGTCCCTTAGGTAGATAAGGAGATCACTAGCATACAAAGACACCAAGTGTGCTCTCTTCTAGGGGTATTCCTCATGCAGAACCCTCATGTCGTAAATGTATAGCTAGGGGCTCCATTGCCAGGGAGAAAAGCAATGGAGAAAGGGGACAGCCCAGTTGAGTTCCCCTGCTCACCGGGAACGGGGCTGATCTAATCGGACCCGAGAGATTTGATTAGTTTAACACCTTGGACGCTCATGGCGAGCTCAGCTCATCATGAGCCACGATGCTCGTGTGCTGATGACGAGCTGAGCTCGTCATAACAGTTGGAACGCTCCCACGCTGGGCTAATTCCCCTGCTGTGCGAGCGTTCTAAAGAAACAGGAGTGGTCATGACAAGCTGAGCACACGACCACCGTGGCTCATGACGAGCTGAGCTCGTCATGAGCACCGGGGTGCTGTGCACGCCCCCCTCCCCCCAGCACAGCGGGGGAATGACCCCCTCATGCAAGGGGTTAAAGGAGCCAAGTGTATGCAACAAGTCGTGGAACTATTCCAGGAGAAGGTGGGGGTCTTCATGTTGTTCACCATTACTGTGGTCTTGCTTGTGGTGTGCACATGGGGTTGTTGTGGAGAATCTGCCATGTGGGGAAAGAAATACAAGAATTGGATAGGATTGGGTGTCAGATGGAACTAGGTAGGTAAACCAGGGAGGGCCTACTGCAACTATGGTATGCTCAAACAACATTATGTATGTAACTCGAATGTAGTGGGGGGTTGAACAAGTATGGAGGTGTACTGTCCAATCCCTAGTGGGGGAGTAAGTACGCTCTAGGGGGCAGAATTACAAGCCCCTTGCGCCTATTTTACACTGCTGTTGTGTCACTTTTGTGACGCAGCGGCAGCGCAAATCCTGCACCATGGTGCGGGGTACTTACAACATGACGCATCTGGGACATGCGTCACGTTGTAAACCCCAGCCACAAGTAGGTGTTACTGCGCGGGGGGCATTCTGGCGCAGGAACGCCTCCTAAAAGTGGCTGAGTGAAATCTACAAGTTTTCACTCAGTCACTTTTAAGCCCATGCTGCGTCAAAACCCTGCGCCTGCTTGAAGCAGGCGTAAGGATTGACGCAGCATTAACAGGATAGGGCACCCCCAACCCTTGCTGGAGCATTGTCGCGCTTGCGGCGCAACTCCAGCAATGCGCCGCTTTTACGGCAGCAGATGCGTCACGCATCTCTCCATTTTTGCCCCATGGGCGCAGCATTGTAAATGCAGCGCATCCATGGTGGCGGAGCCATGACGCACAATAACGGGCGCACCCCTGCTGATTTGCAGGGATGCGGCAGTTATTGTAAATCTGCCCCTAGGGATCTGCAGCGACCATCATCAGGTGGGGGGGTGAACATTGGTAACCAAAAGACAGGGAAAGTGTACATGGGCAATGCAAGGTGCTAGAAGTCCACCTCCTATCTCCGAGACCCTCGCCCCGGGGCACCCAAACAGGTTACTGCGCCAAGGTCAAAGGTTAAAGGGTACCGGGGCAGCACAGTAGTTCTAGAAGGTGCAATAGAATCAGCAAGAGACCGAGCGTAGAGAGAAAGCGAGAGGGAAAAGTGATGTAGTGTAGAACTGTATATGAATAGTTAGAGCACACATTAACATTAAACATACAATTAAACAAGTCATGTAGGAATCTTCACTAGCTGTGACAACATCACAGAGCCATTTGGGTAGCTAGGTTGAGAATCTTCAGAGATGAGAGTACTATTGTCAGTGGTGAATAGGTGGGGTCCCCACTCATCATCAGTGATTAAGGTATTTGCTGCAATGTCCGTTGCCACCTGTAGGGCATGACTCTATTTTCAATGGTCGAGATTTGGGGGTGCCATTGTAACTGGATGCTGGGTCCGGGAACAGTTGTATCTCTTGCATTTCAGTTTTGGCAGAGATTGCGGAGGATCTATTTCAGTCAGGCGCTGTGGGTCCATATTGTTGATATGCCCAGTCCCAGGCTTCCTTTGGGTCAACATAGAAGAAGGTAGTATCCTTTGTGGTGATCTTCAAGCGGGCTGGGAAATGGAGTGAGTACTGGCCCCCTTGCTGGTGCAGACATCATTTGACTCCCAGGAAGGCTAACCTTTGTTGCTGGACTGTTCTAGCGTAATCAGGGAACAGCATAATTATTTTGTCTTCCACTCGAAGTGGATCTGCGAGGTGTGAGGCTCTGAGATGGCGTCCTGATCTTTGAAGTGAAGAAGTTTTGCAAGTGTACCCCATGGAGGAGATCCAAGAAGGGGCCTGCAGGCCAGCACCTGGTGTGCTCTCTCTAGAGTGAGAAAAGGAGTACGTTCTGAGGCCAGTTTAAAGGACTTAAACCAGGTTTCTACATATTGGATGGGATAACGGCCCTTGACACCCTCTGGTATGCACAATATGCGTACATTGTTTCTACAAGATCTGCCTTTGAAGTCTTCAGCTCTGCCATCCAGTTGGTACACCTGATCCTGCAATTTGCAAACGATCTCTTGTGTACCCATTGCTATTGGTTGTAGGGCATTGAGTTGCTTCTCCCCTTCTGTTACCTTGTCAGTAAGCTTACGGTGATCATCACGAAGGAAGCTAAAGTCTGTAATAAGTGCATTGAAACATGTTTCCATCGATTACTAGCTAGGTCCAACTTATCTGCTGCGGGTATCGGTTTTGAGAGTCCCTCTCTGAGGGTGTTTGAAATAGCACTGGGTGGAGGCCCTGATGCCTGAGACTGGGTCAGCATTGCCGTTGCGGCCGACAGGAGTCTGCTGAAGCCGTGCAACATTAAGGAGGTTTGTTTCAAGGGCATGGGGGCTGGTAAGTAGGTCGAGGCACGGCCTGGTGCGCCAGGGCCAAACTGAATGTGGAGTACTCCTGATGCCACCTTCATGCACTGGATTCAGGCCACAGCGGGAAGAGTGACTCCAAACATGGAGGCGAGCATCTCGTGGTTGCACCCTCAGGTATGGGGTAAGGTGGAGACCTGCTTTTATGCAAGGGGAAGCAGCAAAGTAGGGAGTCCTTGTACGTGTAAAAAGTTCTGTTATAATGCATTTGTCCTGTTCTTGTGGCTCACTGGTAATAGGAGAGAATAGGAGCTATTGAAATTGTTCTGAGAGTCAAGGCATCAAGGTGAGGGTGATCATGAGCACCAGGTCTCTCACCAAGGCAGAGCAGAGGGAGAAAAGCCCCACCAGACAAATCCCCACCGGCAGGCCCTCCGCAACATGGTCAATGAGAGGCTAATCCTGTTGTCTGTAGTGGATGGGTGAGTCGGGTGAGCTTCGCCGGGTGTGTGGGCTAAGAGGGCCCAAGGTTGTCCTCCACATGGCCGATGGAGCTTGCCTCAGATCTGAATCCCGGTGAAATGGAGTTAGGGCGTTCTCCATGACACTGGTGTTGCTGTGTCTAATGTGGCCCTCCTCAATCCCAGTGAATTATCTCCCCAGCAGGGTGAGGCTGTGATTGAGGCCAGTGTTTGCTGAATACATGTGTACATGTAAGGGTACAATGCATAGAGGTTACAGGTTTGAACCCAAAGTGTGCTGTGAATCTAGACTGAGTGACTGTGGCTACAATGAGTGAATGGAGGACTCAGGGTTCTATATTGGGAAGCCCATGCCTGCCTGGTGAAGACATGAGGAGGACAGTTTTGTGTATTGCTGTGTTTCTGTCAGCTAGGTGAGGACACACTGGAGGGAAAAGGAAGAGACACTTCAAAAGACCGCTCTTTGAGTCAGAGGTAGTTCACAAGGAAGGGGCCTGAACACATCTCAGGAAGGGAGATGTGACTAATAAGGGAATCATAAAGAGTAGGGCTGGGGGGGGCTGGAATTCACCCTTTAATGCACATGTCACTGTGGCTGACATCCAGGTGCGAACTCTGGTTACTGCTGTTAATTGTGTTGTGGACAATCAGCTTCGAAGTCGTGCTTGCTGTGACAGACATTTTCATAAAGAAAGAAAAGGAGACATGCCCACTTCAAAAGAAGCGGAACCTCAACATAAAACATAAAACTTCAAAGACCCAGACCCTAAATCACATTTGGTGTCTGGAAAATGACTATAAGAAGAGGAGGTTGAGTACCCAGAAATGGCCCATATGCCAAGCAGCCAGCCAGACAGGCTGTGTGAGAAAGGGAAGCTCCGCGTGACTTATGCCTGTTACCAGGAATGGCGGGCAAGACCTGCCAGTGGCTAGCTTGGTGGGGGAACATTCGCCAGGGAAACCAAGACCACTGGTCCTGGAACCTGGAGCACCAGTGCCTGCTTAATTGCCAATACCAGTGTGCTCTATGAGGAAGAGGAGAACAATGGAGGGAGCCAAGTCCCAAGGGTAGCCCTACCGTGTAGACCCACTGTGCGAGGAATAAGGATTCGGCTGTGCAACAATCCGGCTACCACCCATGTGCAGGATTGCTTTCATTGACCCCTGTATGCCAGAAAATGGCTGCTGTTGACTGAGCAGTGTGTTGAGTACTGTGCGGGTACAGCTACGCCCATGCCGCTGTGCTGCAGGGATGCTATATGCCAGAGGGAGCCACTAATAAAGTTACAACTTCAAGGGGTGGGAAGACTGGTTACTGTCTGGGCCAGTACACTTATGATGGAATAGCCTGCATCCATATAACCACGTACCGCAGCAACCCCATATGCCAGGAGGGGGTGTCGGTACCAACGTTGCCAAAGGAAGTGGACCACTGCCCGAAGGAGAGACTGCGGCTACGATATGCGGGGTGGACCTGCATTGCTAGAGAATTGCCCTTGGCTCACAGCAGAGGACTGCTTGAGATGCCATGGATGACACTGCATTCTTGCTGGCCCCAGTCAGGTGCTGAGGAAAGGAGCCCCTCCCCCTCCCCCCTTCCTGTTGAGCAATGGCAGCTTACTGCATCTTTGTGAGCATCTTTGCATCTCACCAGCAAGAGGTGGTGAGATACAAACTGGACCAGATAGGCCCTCGGGGAACTCGCAGCTAATGGTGCTGTGGCACCATAGACACTTTAGACTAAATTCTGAAAGTTAAAGGGAAAACTCGAGTAATAGTTTGCATTCCCTGATGTAGCCACCAGTGAATGGGGAATATCCTTGAACATGGTAAATGAAGGAGGGTGGGACAGGGTTTTGCCTTACAACTACTAGAGCCCTGACCTCATGGGGAATTGTGTTGCTCAGTTCAGTTCAATTAATTAAACTTTATTCAATTTTACGTTATTTTGATAAAAGTGTACATCACATTCAACAACAGTAAATCTAAAAATGTACAACTCCATATATAGCAGCAACAAGCCAAGATAAAATCTCAGATGAAATACACCATAAATGTTTTTTTAGCAAAACATTAGTTTAAAAAGCAGTTAAATTAAATAGGGCCATGTGCACCCCAATTATCCAAACAGCAACTACTGCCCAATATTACAGGCTTAATAAGTGGTTGATAAGACACCAGATAGAAAACCGTAAACAAAGAAACACAGTTTTGGTGTCATTAACAGCTGTGAATAGAGATATAGCAGTCGATTTTGCCTAACAAGATTTGACACACAAGTACAATATGCATGGAGTCGCAGATCGAGGTATTATCGCAACTACAAACACGCAAATTAAGCAGTGTATACCAGGCCCCCTTTGGCAGCAGAAGCTGGTGGAAAATAGCCAGCTTTATCCAGGGTTATCAAGAGTAAAAGGCCACAACCGGCACTGTTGGGCTCAGTAACCCGTGTGGCCCATGGCCCTCTGAAAGGGATGCTGACAAATCCGACCACACACACGTTATTTACCTAGGCCATATCCTTAAGCGGGTCAAAACAATTATGGGACTCATTTATGAGAAGTGTTGCATTGCTGCGTGAAAGCAGCGATGCATCACTCCTCAGTGCACCCTCCTTGCAGCATGATGGATGTGCCATATTTACCGTATGGTGCTTCATGTCGCAAGGAATGACAGATACATCAGTATTACTGACGTATCTGTGTGCCCAAAAGTGGCGTATTGCTGGGGTTTGTCTGAAAACAGACACAACTCCAGGAATGTGTCCTTTCACATGGGGCAAAAATGTCCCTGACGTGTAGGGATTTTCCATTCTGCAAGTCAGGGACATGTTTAATATTTCCTGCCTAGGACTGCATGCAACCCTGGGAGGAAAAATCAGTGGTGTAGTCCCATCCATAGTGGGACAGGTTACCATGCCTGTGATCTAGTGGCTCTCAGGTGGACATCACCAGGCCAAGGGTTTCAGGCAGAAACCATTCCACCGCCTCAAAAATGAGAAGGGGAACGACATCTTCAATGGAGCAGGTATACTGAACTTTAAGTGACACCCCGCCGCCCGCCCGCCCGCCCGCCCGCCCCCCCTTACTATTCAATAAAATTGGTTATACTTCCAAAAAGTGTTTTATTTCATCCATTCCCTTTCTCTCCAAATATTCAGTACAACCAGCACCAAGGGTTCATAAGACCATTAGATGGCCAAAGAGACAATTAGATGTCCTCTCTGGGCTTTTCAGAACCAGTCCAAGGACAAGAGTGTTAAAGTCAAGTGGCCACTAGGCAATCCTATACAAATGCATAGATACCTACATTATTGTATCTGCTCTGGAGAAAATATCCCTCATTAATTAGCTCCTTGGACATAACTTATTCAGCCGCTACAATGAATGTTTACTGCACACAAAAAAAAAAGACTTTTTATGAAGAGTTCAATGTCGCTCTTTAATTGAGGTTGGGTGTGAAGAGGGGTTGCATGGGAAATTTTCACAGAGAAATTATCTGAGATTTTTATAGAGCAAATAGTGAACTAAGCCATGATTCGCCAAATGCTCGCGGAACACACTGAAGGCTACTGTTTATAGATGTTTGAATCGTTAATTAACAACCAAAACTAATGTTACAGCTATTCTCAAAATCTACTTATCCAAACAAGAATATGCTTACTGGCTGGCTGCGTATGTAGGCGGTTTCTATTTGAAATACACTACACTCCAAAGAAAGAAAGTAAAGTGTGGTGTCATCTTTAGGCGGATTTGTTTTTTTCTTTTCTAGGTTCAATTGTTGGTGCACTAGAGATAATGTTGCTGAACCTCATAAAAGGGTATTTTTTAGATACTTCACTACAGATAGAAAGAATGGCTATATAGTGCCACTGCCCGCCTTCACTTAGCTTTAAGGTGTAACTGCGCAGTGGAAGATTCCATGGCAGTCACTCAGCATCAAGGACGTATCACTGCTGATGTCAGAGCCTCGAGCCAATTAAAAGATCCGATTGGCTGATAAAGTTAACCCACTTTTTGATTTAAAGTGACATTCTCTAATATTGCGAGCGGCAGTTTAGGAACCAAAGGTCAAATCCGAATGAGCAATTCAGGATGGATCAGACCACCGGGCTTCAATGCGAAAATTATAAAAGACAGAAGCGGACAGGCGCGGTTCGTCCAATGGGGCGTGGGGGCATAGCCCCCCCTGCCCGACGCCGCCCGCAGCTCCCTCATGACAATCATGTCAATGAATCAACATAACGTCAGACCGCCGGGCGGGCGTCATGTTGATTCATTGACATGATTGTACAGACGGCAACACAAGTACGCATGCGTGGGAACGGAGGGTGAATTTTTACCCGTGCCCACGCATGCGCACTTGTGTTTTGGCGGCGTTGCGCATGCCCATCAAGAGCCCTAATGGGCATGCTGCGGGCGAGAGGGTACCTGTGCCCCTGGCGCCAGGATTGGCATGGGGCGCTGTGAGCCTGTGACGTGTGCGGGACCGGCAGCAAGGTAAGAGTGTGTGTTTTTCGGTGTTCCAGTAAACTAGCTTGCACAAATGACTTGAGATAGTTCAGTGTGTTAAAGCATCTGCTGCAGAAATGTGTGCGTCTATTCCAGGTCACCCGTTTATTTCACGGCATGGGGTTTTGGGAATGTAAACATTCTCAGAATTTCTTTTTTGATAGTTGCAACAACAGCCTTCAACAGATTTCATTTTAAAAACATTTTCCAGAAAATGAGTTAACAACTGTCAACACAAATATAATGTACTCTTTGAACTAAGGTTATAACATTTCAAAATGTTAACAAACGGTAGAGGCGGAATAGCATGATATATGCATTTATTATTGTATGCATGTTGGTGTATGTTTGTATGTGAATTTGTATAGTACATACCTAGGGCTTACAGGATGGCAAATACATGGGCGGTAGAAGGTTTCCAGCATAAAAAGGTAAGGGTGATGTAATATGTAAACTGGCACATCCTTCAACGTCGATCCTAAAGGCTTGTTAGAGTCCATAATGTATTTTTATATGGTCATAAAAATACATTAATGATGGATGGATGCAGGGTGGGTGCATTAATGATTGTCGGTGGATGGGTGGGTGGATGGGTGCATGGATGGATGCATGCATGATGGGTGGATGGATGTATGAATGATGGATGCAGGATGGATGGGTGGGTGGATGGGTGGATACATGAATGATGTATGGATTGATGCATGCATGATGGGTGGATGCATGATGGATGGATGCATGAATGAATGATGTATGGATGCAGGGTGGGTGAGTGGATGCATGAATGATGTATGGATGGATGCATGGATGCATGCATGATGGGTGGATGCATGATGGATGGATGGGTGGATGGGTGGGTGCATGAATGATGGATGGATGGGTGGATGGATGGATGGATGCATGAATGATGTATGGATGGATGCTTGCATGATGGGTGGATGCATGATGGATGGATGGATGGGTGGATGGATGGATGGGTGGGTGCATGAATGAATGATGTATGGATGCAGGATGGGTGAGTGGATGGATGGGTGGATGAATGAATGATGTATGGATGGATGCATGCATGATGGGTGGATGCATGATGGATGGATGGGTGGATGGATGGATGGATGGGTGGGTGCATGAATGAATGATGTATGGATGCAGGATGGTTGGGTGGATGAATGGGTGGATGCATGAATGATGTATGGATGCATGCATGCATGATGGGTGGATGCATGATGGATGGATGGGCGGATGCATGAATGAATGATGTATGCAGGGTGGGTGGGTGGATGGATGGGTGGATGCATGGATGCATGCATGATGGGTGGATGCATGATGGATGGATGGATGGGTGGATGGGTGGGTGGGTGCATGAATGAATGATGTATGGATGCAGGATGGGTGGGTGGATGTATGGGTGGATGTATGAATGATGTATGGATGCATGCATGCATGATGGGTGGATGCATGATGGATGGATGGGTGGATGAATGAATGATGTATGGATGCAGGGTGGGTGGGTGAATAGATGGGTGGGTGCATGAATGATGTATGGATGGATGCAAGGTGGTTCGGGCTCGCTCGCTGCGCTCGATCGCTGCGGTGCAATATGCAAATTAGTTAACGGCCACCACTTTCAAATGTCACCAGCCGCCCCTGGAAGCGGAGCAGGTTTTTTTTAATATAAAACTGGAATGCTCCAAGCTTGGTGGGGGCAAAGGTTATATGAGAAATAGTTTCAGAAAACGTTGACACACTCTCTAAATTCCACCTGGACACTTTTGCATTTGGGTCTGCTATGATTAATTATTCACTCGCGGTAAGAGCAGTATTTTCTCGGGTAACTCCTATTGGTGAGAAAGACACTTCTTTTGCTGCGAAATATAAATGTTTTAGCAATATTACCCGCGCATCAGAGTCCTACCAGGGCCTTTGGGTTCAGAAAGGGGACAGTGGTAGCTTCAAAAGCTGATTCACTAACACATTATTCAGGACTTCATTAATGCTGCTCTCATGAATTGTGATAAAGCCTGCCTCAAGGAGAAGTAAAATATGCTCGTTTGTTCTTTGGGATAGCGATATAAAGAATATAACTTTAATGAAGGACAGTGTATGGTCTCCACTTTTTATTCAGTTTTTAGAAGGAGATGAGGGGGCAGATTCACAAGCCCCTTGTGACATGTTTCGCCTTATTTACAACTTGACGCATCTAGGGAGAGTCACGTTGGAAAGCCCTGCGCCACATGAAGCCTGCGTCAGACTTCATGTGGGCGTTCCGGTGCATGGTGGGCGTTCTGTTGTCGAGACGCCACTTAAAAGTGACGCAGTGAAATCTACAAGATTTCACGGAGTCACTTTTACTGCCATGTTGCGTCAAAACCCTGCGCCTGCTTGAAGCAGGCGTAAGGCGTGACACACCATGTTGTGGATAGGCCAGGTTGGGAAAGTGCTGGATTTGCGTCGCGCCCGCGCCACAACTCCAGCACTGCGCCGACCTCAGCCGGCAGATGCGACACGTATCAGTTTATCCATGCGCCATGCATCTGTGGTGGCGCAAGGGTAAACTTGCGTCACGCATCTTTCCTGGCGCATCCCTGCTGATTTGCAGGGATGCGCCAGGAAACGTAAACCTACCCCGACAACTGTAGTGATTATTGTAAAGGACTGGCATATGCTATGGTGTGAGCATTCATGTAGTGCTTACTACCACCCATAAGACACTGCTTGTGAACCCCGAATTTGTGATGTCATCATGTATAAGTGTTATAGTTTGTTGGGGTTTTTTCTGTGCTGTGTCATGCATTTTGCATTATGCATCGCATGTGAGTTTATTGTTCCATTCCTTGTATTTGAAGGTCAGGGGTGTTGTGTGCTTAGAGTTATATTGAATAATTCACTCTATTAGGCACTTTGTTATTGTTATTTAATTTATATAGCACTTATAGCGCTTACTACCACTAATGAGATGTTGAATTGCATTGTGTAGTTATATTGTATACTTGCATTGTATTATATAGTATTGGCATTTACTAGTACTTTCTACCCTACAGAGCAAACATCTACCACAGCCTTAACCATCCAGGCGCAGTCATGTCACACTCATTCATTCACCCACTCATTTGTTGTCTTACTAGCTCCTCAGTCACTAACCCACTTAGTCATTCCCTCACTCGCTCTCCTCTAGCACCCATCAATCTTGAGTCTCATACAAAGAACATTTCTCTAAAATAAAACAATCTCACGGAGACTGGTTACCCCCTAAAATCGTAACAAAAAAGACATAGGGTCCTTCATGCATCCATACAACAGCAAAACGTGAGCTGCAGCCCCTGTGCTTATGGCAGAGGGGTCTCGCCAATGCATTCATTCAGGTTAAGAATGTATGCAGTTAGTTTGAATATGTGTAAACTATCTGACATGAATAAAGTTTTGTGTTTTTATAGGGTAGTTGCTCTCACATTCTAGAAAATGGAGGGCATCTGTACTTTCCCTCCCTGCAAGAATGGTAAAATATAAATGGCAGGGAATATAATGTCTTGGTTTAAGTAAATTGTAATACATTTTAAAATAAATGACTGCATCCATACAAGAATAAAAACATAGATAGCTGTTTAGTACTAAACTAGTATTAAATAGATACAAGGCAAGGTAAGACATCAAATAAATGTATACAATGAAAACAACCTACATAAATAGGATTCAAATTACAAAATTAAAAAGCTGTAAATTAATGGATCATATCGTCAATGTAATCACTATAAACACAGCTAATCACATTTTACTATTCAAGGTGTGATTATCTAGAAACCAGGCGTCGTAAAAAGAGAACTGAAGGGAAAAGAAATGGTAGAAAAGCATAATTAAACGACAGGAATAAATTGCAGACTCATTTATATTCACAGCACATTTGTGGCCTAATCTATGCCGCTATATATTGAAAACTGGAACAAGTACTTTAAACGATGTAATAAATATGCATCACAAATCACCATCAGCGCGGTAATCCAAAGTAAAGGAGCACTCTGTGTGGTAAATATACATGAAAAGTGTGTTTGAAAAATGTAGAAAACCATTCAAATGATGTCTGTTGATGAAACACACCAAGGGTGTGAGAGGGAACAAAATGGCTGACAATGGTAAAGAAGTGCACTGCAGCGCATATTCTCGTCAGTGTAGCATACAAGATGGTGGGCACGAAGGCTGGAAAAAACAAAGATGGGTAAAAACAGATTTGCATCAGTAAGAGAGACAGGGAAAACAAATCTAGCAAAACCCAGACACGCTTTGCCCATGAATGCCCAACATACCTCGAGGAACTGCAGGGGCATATTTATAATTAAGTGACACAGCGCAGCAAGCCACCTTGTTGCGCTGTGTGACAGGGAAAGGGCAGGAATGCTCCATATTTAACATTTCCCAGAGCTGGCTCACAGTGTGCCGCATGGTGCAAGGGTGCCTGCATTGTAAGCAGGATTGTTTCTGTGTAGAAAGGGGTACCTTCCTGCACAAAAACAATCCCCTGAGGCATTTTCCTCTTTCTATATGTGTTGCAGAAAGAGCACACATGTAAAGAGAAAAAAACGAGGAGAAATAAACATATTTCTTCATGTAATGCTTCATCGGGGGAGGCCTAGCAGCTTTGCAGCATACCCAGGTCTACCACTTATGAAAAATCTGGAAATGCGCCAAAATCCATGAGTGTTGTGTGGGAACACCCATGCACCACCCATGGAACGCCTGCCTGGGGTAGAGTAACTCAAGGCAGAGATTTGCGTTGCACTGCGTTATTCTGGAGTTATGAAGCCACTCAGGGCCATGCAAGGTGTCCTTGTGTGGCTTGATAAATCGCACTTAAGGGTTGTGTCGCACTTGCACCCCGTTTCGAGGTGCGAAAGCAACGCAAGTCTTGTAAAGATATGGCCTGCAGTGTTTATGAGGGAGCCAGGCTCCTCAAAATTCATCAGCTATGCAAAGAGTTAGTTCCAGAAGACCATCTTCTCTGGCACCACGCCATGCCTCAGGATATAGTTTTTTAGTGCTCTGCATTCAGCCCTCCAGCACTGACTACCTGCCATTGATTGTGCATTTGTTTGCCATACCATTCAGAGAAGTTTACTTCCACTAATAACATTACTAGCTTTTCGGTCGATACTGTAAAAGCGAAATGTGTGAGATGCCAACAAAGCAATCCTCTTGCAGGTCTAACTTTAGTTTCATTCATGAACTGCACTGATGTATAATAAGGTACATATATCTATGAATCAGTGGATCTATAGAAATCTGCGTTTTGGCTTTGCTTTCTGATGCTAGATGAGTTGTTTTTGTGGTGCTGGCGCGGAAATGTTTTAATTTAATTAATTCAACCCTTAACTTACAAGAGTGGATTGTAAATCCATGCCATGTTTTTCTCCAGGCCAATGGTTCTTTGCCGCCATTTTAGAATGGTGCATAAATTGTAAACACCTTAACGAACAATCAATGTATTTCTTTAGTTCAGTCAATGATGAGTGTTTTGGATCAGTTTAAAAACCTTTATTTATCGATAAGAGTTTAGTATATTGTTCTTTGTCTCTTAATTCAAATTAGTAAATCAGATAAATCTATTTACAGAAATATCAAGAAAATCACGGTTAGAGTCAATCAAGAAAATACCAGCATGTTCGGTAAAGGAAATTAAGTCCCTATTCTCCTCTAGCGGATCCTAAACTACCAAAAACCATAAAGAGTCCATTTGGAAAAGAGCAAGATTTAAAGGATCATTGAAAGAGATTCTGATTGAAGTTGAACTCCTCATGAAGAGTAGTTATAGAAAGTCGTCCAAGTCTCTTCTCTCTAAAAGCATTAGCAAATAGTCACAATAACAATTGTTCAAATAAAGCTAGGAAAATAGTCACAGCAGTAGCCATAACCGTTGGAAAAAAAATAGACATCTACGAAATAGCAGGCAACAGAAACCACCATCAGCAGTAGCTCACAGCGAATGGAGCAAAAGGTGTTAAGAAGAAATAAAGATGGTCACAGATGAATAGCCTGGACCAGTCAGGGTGGCACTCTCCTACATCTAATTAGGATAACACATATATTATAAACACAAAAACACATTTTATAATCCATGCTGGTGTAAGGTCATTTTAAACCAATGAGGAAGTATTGTCCGATAGTCTGCTGCTTCATCCTTTATTCCCACTGTAAACGTATGAAGAAGGCAAGGTGCTATCTACAAGTGTCAACTTAGTAGCTAAACATTCATGTGCGTTAGATGCACTCTGAGCTCCCATGAGACCCCTGCTGTGTAAAGTATTAGCTATTCAGTATTCCACTGCATAACAATTAACTATTCTATATAAGAAACATACTAGCTGCAACCTAGGGAATTAAGTCATAAGAATAACGTTTCCATGTAAGCATTTTTGTTTAATACACTAATCAGTATTCAGCACTGTGAATATGTGGATGCCAGAATCTTTAAATACAATGAGAACATGTAGCTTAGGAAAAGAAAAAACACATTTTAAAGTCAGCACATTCTACAAAGATGACATGTTTAAGCAAGTCAAGGGGGACTCATTTATCAATATAATATTGCACAGTTCAGCATTTTCTAAAAGTATTTATTTATTAAAGAAGAAATTTAACTGAAAGACAGAAAGATGAAAGATAAATGAGGCCTAAATTGACCCTGTAATGTAATTAAGATAGAAATGAGTACTTACTACAAAAGAATCATGCTAAACTTTAATTTGCACGTTTAAGAAAAGTCTCATTTTCCTACATTTCATTGCGTTAATGTCTAGTGGAAATAATGACACTTGTTTTAAGCTCATTGTACTTGCTCTATCAGTGACATCGTATCCACAATGTTCTTGCACTAGCATTAACTAAAATGTTTGATTTGTGCACAACCTTATCGTTACGGCGAAAGTACTGATTTTATTTAGATTATGGGTGCTACTGAGATAACGCCTCGCGTCCAGGGCGTCTCGTAAAATTAATTGAACATGTGGTTCCAGCTAACAGTTGGTCCCATCCCTTAGCGCACACCTTCTTATACTCGGGTGAGATTCCCAAGAACTCCACAAAAAATGTTGTAGATATGTTATTCTGATATGATTCAATAAAGTTTTATTTCATAGACAAACATGAGATGAGATTATAAAAGAACTTTGTTTGTCTTCTTTCTCAGTAATGTTCCCTGATGAAGGGCACTATGCCCGAAATGCATAGGAGGAATTAACGCCGGATGTATTTGAATGGTTAAAATTATGTGAAATGAACATAAAAACCTTTAAGAAAATCTATGAAAGAAAACTTTATTGAATCATATCAGAATAACATATCTACGACATTTTTTGTGGAGTTCTTGGGAATCTCACCCGAGTACAAGAAGGTGTGCGCTAAGGGATGGTACCAACTGTTAGCTTGCACTAGCATTGACACAGAGAAATATTTCTAATGAGGTTTCCCTCATCATACCTTTGTACTTCAAAAACTAGGGGCTCGAGACTTGAGTTTGAAGGTGGTGTCCTTGCTGCCCTATACTGGCTGACACCTATGCAAATGTTGGTGTAGTTGTCAAAGGAGATTTAAACTCTACCACACTGTCACAATACATCACTTTATTTTATACTGATATACACCATGCATATGAGCATTCTTCTGCATGGAGCCATGCACGGACAGGCAAAAATACAGTCTTGTGTGGAAATGGACATTATGCACGCAAGTGCACAGAGGCAACCCATACATACATGTGTAAACAACCTTCAAATAAGACAAATAGATTCTGAGACCCACAATCACTCCCGACCAATAAGACAGCAAACATAAGCACACTGTCATAGAAAGGCAACAAATACAGATCCCTAAAATAACCATGCATGTGTTCAGAGGTGAATGTCTAAAAAGGATGCCTTTAAATGTTGTTCTTATCTTCTCACATATGATGTGCTTCCAAGAAAGAGGTCAAATGTCAGGCTATGTCATTTGACAAGTATCTGCTTATTCTTTTAACATGGAGCTTGATGTTTGTTTTTCTCTCTCTGAATGCACAGTTAAAAGGTTTTGTAAAGAGAACTATCTGACACTGTCACTGAGGTACAGGAGGTGTTGAAGGGAAGGATGTAGGATGTCAGTTTTTTCTAACACACAGCAAAATGTAAACACCTGAAAATGACCCGTATAATATTTCAAAATATATCAGCAGCAAGGAAAGCACAAATTAAGCCCTTTTTGTTTGTAATTCTAAAGTGGATGGAAACATGGATTTTAATAGGATCTGTACAAATAGAGACGCTTTACTCGGTGATGTACAAATTAGTAAATTTTAAGCTGATACCCATTTTCCACACATTATCATTTATTCGCTATATAGTTTTATCACTCAAACGGCAAGTCAATGTGAATTTTGTGGCCAATGGTAATGTGATGTTGCTAAACTGAGAGTATGCTACCACACCATGCTTTGGATATATATTTGTGATGGTGTGCTACAAAATGCATCACTGGCTAGATACCACACCCCTACCACTCTCCTGCTACACTTGCTTTTTTGTATGACACTTGGAGTTTTTCTAATCCCCGTGACTTCAGTAATGTAACATGAATGGCAGCACCCCCACTCTGATGATGGTTCCAGCCACTGCTTATATGTAGGCATGAACAAGCTTGTACGTACCCCAGACACACAGACAACATGCAAAAGGATGCGCGCGTGCACACACACACACCCAAGTTATGGACAAATACTAAAACTAAACCTCATATATTATTTGTTCTTTGTACCTTTATTATAAATTTTGATACCCAACCGAATAATACTTTATCATCCTCTGAAGCTTAAATGTTTGTGCCCAGCTGGGATATGGACATTTCAACACAAGTCTTCTGACATTTCTCAACAGAGGGTGCTCTACCCAATGACATGGCATGTGTATTTGTAAAGCGCACGTTCACCCAGAGCTCTATTGGTGCTGAATAACAGATGTTCATTGTTACCCAACTCAATGGTACTCATTTTATCGACCTCAGATGGATGAAAGGCTGAGTGGACCTGCCGGGATTTGAATCTGTGACCATGAGGTCAAACGTAGGCCTCTGCAATGGACGCATTAGTCCACTGAGCCACCAGACCAGAGTGATGCTGCAGTACGATTAGTGAAAAAAAACCATACCTATAAATGTTTCAAATAATAAAATAATGGCTGCAACTTGCGTCAGCAACAGACAAAGTGATGCTGTACGTTTGTGAGTGATAGATACAGAACTGAGACACACATTAAAGGAGGGTGGATGTAATTGTGAGTGACAGACTGTGGTGTGTGAGTGGTACCTAAAGGGCTGTCTCACTGTCAGACAGACACACTCTGCAGTAGGTGCACATACACTGTGAAACATGTGAACTCACACCTGCACACTGTAAAATATACTCAGTTTTTCAAACACTCTAAAACATTCACTAAAAACAGAGTAACAAGCTCTCTCACACGTTCACACTTACCTTAAACACTCACACTGTTGGTGTTTACAACACAATTTCTCGCACTCATACGACGCATATACTCACAGGCAGCTGCTCGTTCTCAGTCTGAGCCCAGCACTGACACTTTTGAAGGCCCCTTTGCGTTTATGACTTTGTTCGGGTGGAACAGACGCAGGGCATGAGGGTGTCTACCCTACTGAGAGACAGAAGAGCCCTCTTCAGGGAAGCAAGATGGAGTCTTCCGTCTTCCCAGCACGCGACCATCCTTGTACTCTAGGCTTCCTGAGCTAGAAAGAGGACTGGAACTGCAGGGCGTGCAATGCTTATCGCACTTCACTTTCCGTATACTCAGTGCTTTAAGTGGGCCTTGTCTCACCGGGTCTGAGCATCGGCAGTTTTTTAACCAATTGTCCGCGGCACTAATTCCGCCATGGTGCAGGTGATTTAATGAGTGGGCGTGTTTCAGACGGCCCCGGCCATCCTCCGCAGACACCCACTGTGAAGTTGGGCAGCCGGGGGCCGTCCGACACACTGAATGGGTTAAAGAGTGCCTCAAAACGGGTCTCTATCGGGCTTTGTTTTGTGCCCTGTCACAGGCGGTCCGTTTTTTCCCGGACTGCAGTGACAGCAGGCACATCATGTGCGCGTGCTCACCCTGCTCACTCTTCACTAGATTGAGAAGTTACGGTATGACCTCATGCCAGGTGAGCGTTGTAGGAGAAGGGAAGTCCTTTAAAGAGTCATTTTCTCTCTGGATTTCTCTTCTCTTTTTGAAACTAAGGAGCAGCAACATTGTCGTGGTGTCACCAGGGCTTTAAATGGAAGCTTTTTAAATATTATATACAAGCCATAGTTTCTATTGATTTATTTTATGCAACTACCCATTGACAAAGCCAATAGTCCAATAGTCCTGACCTGTTGTAGGTATGATGTTACTTGTTGTATCATATATCTAGATGCAATGATAGAAACAGCAAAGTACAAGTCGGGCAGCACACTATGCTAAGCACAGATTTTTAGCTTACGTGTTTTAAGCCACGCCCTTGATTACATTGGCCACGCCCCCTTGAGAACCCCTCCATTTTTTCATACCACTTAAAGCCCTGCCTATAGTAATGGTTCAACAATCAACATGCAAACTCCACAAGGCTCATATGACCTCAGAGAACCACGAGAAAGCCAATAAAATATAATTCCACATCCCTATACCCACAAGACGCCTTTTCTAAATGGATTACAAAAGTTTTGGAATAAACTAATGCTTTCTTTAGCCAGTCCCAAACATTCTATCACGTCTCTGACCAAAAGTCTCAGAACTGTCCCTGCAGTCAAGGGGTCTATGCTCATCCTAATAAGAGAGCATATTATCAGGGCACAAGAAGGGATATAATTGTGAAATCTTTTCCCACACGACATTCCCTGTACAGTGGACACAATCTGCGAGGAAACCTAAAATCAATACTTGAGAAAGCAAGAGCTGGGAAGCAATCCTAGGACTGCAAGAGGCCCCGGGGGACGTGGAGGTCTGACCCCGAGGCAGCCTCGGCTAAATGGCTACTTAGTGCGTCAGATTTACGCTTCATATAGATTTGAAGGACGCGGGTGAGGAAATCCGCTGGAGATGAAAACTGTTCTTCGCTTTTGGTTGGAAATCAAATGTACATAGAGTTCGACGGTCTTTGGGGAGGGAACACTCAGGCGCATATTACCAATCAATAGCGATAATTATCGCTATTGCTTGGTTAGAGACAAAAATTTACTGCTGCGCTGCGGCGATTTCTACCGCAAATAAACCTTGGTATTACCAAGGTTCAACGCAAATGCGATAAAAATCGCCGCAATGTATGAATATCGCTGAAAAGTCAGCGATATTCATGCATTACCGAGCTAATGCTCTTAGCCATGTTATCCACCTCCCATTGGATAACATGGCTAAGAAATGCTCAGGGCAGGTGTTAGCTTATGGAGATAATCGCGCTTAGCACGAATATCTCCAAAAGTTGGTAATAGGAGATAGCGATCTTAGCGACTGTTTTCAGTCGCTAACATCTTGGCACTCCCACTTTGCATATCATTAGTGATAAATATCACTGACATGCAAAGTGGGACCCAAGATGGTCGCTATCTCCTACTAGCTGTCGCTAACTGGTGTTAGCGACAGCTAGGTAATAGGGAGATAATTTTATCTCCGCTTTCTTGGCTTTTAAAGCCAAAAAAGCGGAGATAAACCCCCTTGATAATATGCCCCTCAGTTCGTAGCTGAATCAGAGGCCTGGTGCATAAGATCTCTGCTACAAGAACTACCCTTTGTAACAATTAGAGGTTTAGAGCAATTTATCCGGCCATCTAGTGCTTAATTTGAGCCACACATTGCAAGTGTCCCCCACCATGGACCAGTGGCAGATGCCCCTGTACGGGGGTGGAGGGGCTGGGGGGAAGGGGGCGAGGCATGAAAGAAAAAAATAATAAACTTACCTTCTTCGCCTCTGCACGTCTCTCCTCCATCTTCTCTCTACCACCAGAAGCACCCAGGCTCCCTGACTCTCCCAGCCAATCAAATGCTTGCAGGAGCAGTGTCGTGATTGGTCTGAGCGGCCCGTTTGGCCGATTAGGCAGTACCTGGGAGGCTTGGCATGTTCTCCACTGGGCTGTGCAACCCAGCCCAGGGTAGAACATTGAGAAAAGGCGGGGGCGGCATCGGACAAGCCAAAAGTATGGCGGTTTTGCCGGCACCTGACGACCACGGAGGTGGGCCTGTCGCGCGCAATAGTGACAAGACAGGTGTGCCTCGATCGCGATTGGTTGCGGGTCCCAAACTTGACCTGGAAGTGATTCTGATCACTTCCGGGTCACACGTGGGGACAACGCCAGACCGGTTAGAACCGGCCTGGCTGTAAAAGTGGCATAATAGCTGGGGAACAGAGGAGTCGTTCTCTTTGCTCCTCGCTCCCCCAGCCTGTCAGATCAGCCTCGCTAGGAGGCTGTAATTTTACTTCTCCACCCACCAACCCCCTAAAGCAAATGTTTTGGTGTATGCCAGAGGCGCAACTAGAGTCAAATTTCACGGGGGAGGAGGGGTGGTTAGAAAATATTTTGGGGGGCTGATTCTTCAAGCAAAATGCAGAGTGGAGCTGCAGGGGCTATAAGCAGGGGTGGGGACATCAAAGCCTCATTAACAAGCAAAAGGTCTTTGAAGTACTCGGGTGCAGCTGTGTGTGTGCCCGGGAAGCTGTCTCATCCCAGCTGACACACACTAAGGGGGGGAGATGAAGCCCTTTGAGTCCAATGGGCGTTATGCGCATGGTGTATGCTTTGTTTTGTTTTCTTCTGTTATTTCTAGATGAGGTGTCTTCCTTTGTACAGGTCATCTATCATCGTATTTAGTGCAAATCCTTGGTCAGGCGGTAAGGTCACGATTGGTGAGCAGTACATTTAAGGTCCTTAGAGGGCGGCGCCATTCTTGAATGAGGTCGCCCAAGGGGGAGGGACAAGTGGTCTCCCCTAGAACTCCAGGGGAAGTTACAGCCGGTTGACTGGATGGGTGCGGGGGAGTTACATTTTACCTGGGCTGGTTGGCCACCCCGCACGTGCACAATGGTGCCAGTAAAGGGCGCAGAACTGCAAGGGCCCCTTATGGATATAATATACAGAGCGTACAGAGGTAACCGGGGGGGGGAGTACCCTCACGGTGAACGGGCCCTCTGTGCATGGGCACTCCGGTGGGGGTTGACCTTGCTGTAGGCTCAGATAGGGATACACAGAAAAGTAACTGCTATTATGATTATTGATGATGATATGTTTTAGATTCTGATAGGAATAACTTGTATTAGAGTTATGTTATGGTTAGCCATTTGACCTCTGTACTTATCAATGTAATCAATGTCATTCTATGTTTTCTGCATATTTTGTAAATATTGTAAATATTAATTTTGTTTGAATTTTTATGTGAATAAATACGGCGGGGGGTTATCTACAACCCCCTCATCCAAACACTCTTGTTATGATAATATTTGGGTTTTGACAAGGGAGGAGGGGGTATAGGTAGTACCAGCCCAGACCAAGTGTGCATAACTGGTTGGCCGGCCTCAAAGTGACGAGCAAGCTGTAATGCGCATTTAGGGTGGGAGTGCAAACCACTCCTGCTCCCTCTGACGGTGGCGAGTCCACCCCCATCTGACCTGACTGGAGTCCCACAAAGAAAATTAAGATGATAATAACTTCTTGTTATCGTTTTATTTTTATTTTGCACTGCTCAATGAGCAGTGGGGCGATGCTCTGCCACTTTAGTGGAAGAGCCACCACTGCCATGGACGTCATTTAGGGGTCTCCAGGGGTTGCAGCTGCAACCCTGGCTTGCCCTTTGCTACCCCTAGAACTGCCTTTGCGATCCCTGGCCTATTTGCTAATAGTGTAATAAAAATGGAGTACAATAAGCTGGAACATGTCCTTCCATGGCAGCTGAGGCAAGTAAAAAATGCTTTTAAATGTATGTTGTGTGCGTGGTTGCACGTGTGAGTGTGTTTATGTGTGAGAGAGTGTATATGTGTGAATTTGTGTGTATGTGTGTGTGAGTGAAAGTGGAGGTCAAAGGGTGTGTGATGACACTTCATTTCGGTGAATTGACGTCCATGCACCCACCGACAATTATTTTTGGGGCCATGCACTTATTTTTCCTCGACCAAGAGCAAGTGAGATAACAAGCATGTGCAGTGCAACAGGTCTCGCATTTACGAGTAGTGGTGCTATTGCCATTGTAAATGACAATACCTTAAAGCCTCGCCAATGCAAGACCTATTGCATTGTAAATCTTTTTTTATCGCTCCATACCGCGCCTTCAACGTAATGGCAGCCGCACCCCTTTATTTAGACGAGCTGCGCCTAAAGAAGGGAGCTTAGCCTCCATTAAAGGGAAAGCTCGGTATGGGGCGCTTTTACAAAAAAAAGCATTTGTTTATCATGTTGAAAAAACAAATGCTTTTTTTGTAAAAGCACCCCATGCAGCGGTTTTCCTTTAATAGCCGCTGCGGACCTTTCTTTAGATGCGGCTCGTCTAAAGAAATCGGCATGGCCTCTGTTAAAGAAAAAGTGCAGCTTGGGGCACTAATAAACAAAAAAAAAGTGAATTAATAAAAAGAAAAAAACCATGCAGCCGCATATGGCGCTGCAAATAAACCAAAGGTGTGACCGCAGCGTTAGGAGAGAGCGTGTCTTGCCTGCAACAGCAGGCAGGTGAAAACTATTTAACAAAATAGTGCTCGGACGCTGTAATTAAAGCCTACCGAGAAATAACATACTTAAGAGTGCCAATCCTTATGGGAGATTACAAGATGAGACAAGGCAGTACTAAGGAGGGACTACTAAGCCTATTGACCAATGAAAAGTCGCAGTTTACAAAGGACAATGACACAAGCCAATGAAAAATATGGGTGGAGAGTGGGCAGAGCTTCAAATCCATACCTGAATACAGCATGCCTCGCAGAGCAGCAACATGCACTGCCCAGGCTCGACCTAAAAACACAAGGTTGTGCTCACATTCCATGCCAAGAAGTGATGGCAGCAAGATTGAAAACACAGAAAGGTCTCCGCTTCACAGTTCATTACCACCATGTAGTCTGCTGCAATGACTGCCTGCCAGTCAGGCGAGTACAGGTGGCCCTGTCTGTACAGGAATTTTTTGTGTTTTGTTTTTCTTTGTTGCTACGTGAAACAAAAAGCCGGTTAATAGATAGCGATGATAAGATTTTTATTTTATGTTCGCAATTCTTGATGCTACCTCATTGCCAGAGCCATATGTGTTCCACTTCAGGTAGTTCACTCTCCCACTTAACACAAGAAATGTTTTACAGCATTTTTGTTCTTAAACTGTTTTAAAAATAGCCTTTTGGGATCATGTTGTAGCACAGTGGCTGCAGAATATGAGTCGCTCACCTCCTGCGGTACACACCTGCCCAAAATATGATTCATTCTGCTAGAGTAGAGTGTGAAGCAACCACTGAAGAGCTTTGTGCCTCTATGAACCAGATTTGTGAAACTGAATTTGATCATCCAGGGCAGCCTTTTAATGTTGATTATTGATGTTGTTAGACACACAAGTTAGACTCCCACCTGGGCCCTGGCACTCCCAGACTTGCGAACTCTCACAGTGCTGTTGAGTGGATATGGGCGAGAGGATGCGGAAAATGACCAGAGCTGCTGACTTGGGAACTGGGGAACCAGGTTTGAGTCTCGGAGTCGCAACATCCTGTGATTCTGGGCAAATCACTTAATCTCCCCATACCTACAAAAAAATCAACAGGTTCTTGTGTAATGTAACTGGTGCTCATATAGAGTGCTCATATAGAGTGCTCCAATACCTTTGGGTCGAGTTTGCGCTATATAAAACTGCAACAACAGCAAAATACGATGTCCACTTTTCACATGGTCACCCAGTGAAGAGTCAATATCACATAGTGAGGCTAAGATGAGACAGAAATACCTGCACAGAGTAGGTTTCCAAGTATTGTGTCTAGGCTCTGTGACGTAGCAGTCCATTATGAGTTTTTCAACCCCTCATAGGAGGCGGCTCAGAAGTCTATTTTTGGGGATGAGAGAAATGGCTGCCCAGGCAGAGCAAGGCTCAAAATCTCCACCCCTTCTCCTCAATTCCTCCATCCTCTCTCATGCCACTCCATGGTAGATCACAGTGACAGGTTCAAAGTCCTGCTCGCCCTGCAGGCCCTGTCCCTTCCAAGGCACCTCATAATTTCTCAAACAGTGAATATTTGTTTCAAGTTTTTCAAGTGTGCACTCTAAAGGCCCAAAAGAAGGAAGGGATGCCAGTGCCAATAAATCCCAGATGAACTTTCCGATCAAGATCAGAACTTCTAATGGACTCTGACACCATCTCACCATCTGATTGACCAGCATGACACTTTCCACAGATCATCATTAGTCGGGTATCAAGAGGGCTCAAGCACCGTGCAGTATGCACTTCGGAAGTGTGTATGCATTTCATCTTGCTTGCAGCAGAACCAGAAATGGGTATTTTGCTAGGACATAGAGAGTTACGTTGCACCTCTTCTGAGGACCAACAGGGCTGAAGTGTTCCATTTTGATAGGGGACAGTGGGTAGCATTTAGGACTGGACATCTTCTTCTAGGGCAGGGTCAATGCTGATTTTTAAAAGGCTAGTTCCTGTATGCAATGTCATGGGGTGCAAATGAAAGGTGAAATGGAATCCTACCAATAGAAATTATCTGTGAAGGTTTATTCAAGTATTTCCATCCATTATTTTTGGTTTTTCTCAAGGAGTATTTTAATGACTTGAGCATCCTAATCAATACACTGTGCAGCATCCAAAAATGTATCTATACTCACTCTGAATCTGATTCCTGAGTTCTTCTAGGAAAGAGAGGCAGGAAGGGCTTTCCTAACTCTTCGCAACCTGCAGGTTCTTATTATTGTTTTTGTGTTGCTGACATTGAGAACCACAGTAGTCCAAAGGGCTTCAGATGGTAAATATATTAAAGTTGACTTAGAAACATCCGTGTAGGCACAAAATGTATGTATGCATTGCAAAAATGGCACTATCCATTCAAAATAGATCCAAACAGTGGGTCTCAAAATTGTCTTGCTTGGAGCTCCAAAACAGCTAAGGATGATACTCTGTATGGGGAGCGCCTGGGAAATACATTGTAAACTCTGTTACCATCAACAAAGTTACAACATTTTTGGGTGTTCAAAAACGTATAGAGGTACAAAAGGAGGTGGTGATGGACGGAGCATCTGAATCAAACAAATACTCACACCCAGTCAAAAGATCTGGGTTTAATCCATCACCGTTCTTTAGCCCACTCTGCCACCCCAGTTAAGACATGGCTATATGCAAATCAGTCTGACCCTGTGCCTCATGGGAACAGTCCAGCCCGAACTGTCAAGCCATGTCTTCCCTGGACCGGAAACAAGCTTCCGAGGACCGGTTTCTGGCATTCCAGCCGTCTTCAGCCCGGCTTACTTGAATCCAGTGGCAAAGTGAGCAAGGGACTCACGTCTGAGCATACCCTGCCACACTTATGGCGGCCAAAAGTGGTACAAAAGGGGGTGGTGATGGACGGAGCATCTGAATCAATCAAACACTCACACCCAGTCAAAAGATCTGGGTTTAATCCATCACCGTTCTTTAGCCCACTCTGCCACCCCAGTTCCGACATGGCTATATGCAAATCAGTCTGACCCTGTGCCTCATGGGAACAGTCCAGCCCGAACTGCCAAGCCATGTCTTCCCTGGACTGGAAACAAGCTTCCAAAGACCGGTTTCTGGCATTCCAGCCGTCTTCAGCATTCAGAATGCAGCACACACCCTTAGAGCAAAATACAAGGAGAAAGGAAAAATGTCTCCTCGTGTCACCTGCTTAAGACCAGGTATTCCCTTGTAATATTTTTACCATTGCTCTATACCTTTTAAATTTGGGGTACATCAAAAAGCAAAAGGTGTTGCGGCGGAACGAGTACTGCAACACCCATTGCACTGCCCTTTCACACTTAGTGCTGCATAAATAGGGTCATTATTTACAAGGCAGTGTTAAGCCACATTTTGTGGCTGAATGCCACCTTGTAATTAAGGCAAAGGATTTAATGTCACCAGAACATTGGAAAAAGTGATGTTCTGGTGGCGTTAACTCCTTGTCAATATACCCCAAAGTCGCAGAAGCTGTCCAATAGATCCAGATCATTAACCTGAATCTGACCCATCGAATCCATCCTGGAGAGTGAACAGGAATCTTGACATTATCTCAACTAGATCAGATACACCTTGCCTTGACAATATTGGGCCAGCGATTCATTGTGTCGTGATTTCAGGTGGTAGGTGCCTGTATTAATTTTTGAGCTCTGTGAATGCTTTTTCATTATCACATTTTGACGCAGAGAAAGGAAGAGAAAGGCAGAAATAAGACGGATCACTGAAATAATATCGAGGGACAAAATATCGACTAGCAAAAATATCGTGGACAAAATATCGACAGTCAAAATATCGAGTTTGTATCTACAAACAGGTAAGTACAAAAATATTGAGTACAAAATATCGTTTACAATAATATAGTTGTAAAAAATATCGACTTTATTAAAAACAGTGTTAAATTAAATTAATATTAAAATGTAATTACTAAAATATACTTAAAAATACTTACATTAACTTATAATAATTAAATAATAAATGAAAGTAATAAATACAAATGTTTACAATATTATTTGTTAAAACATATATATATAGTAACATACTATCATTAAATAAGATACTGAAAACTGACCCTGAACCCTAAAAATACCCCTTTACCCAAAAACCCAAAACTGACCCTGAACCCTAAAAATACCCCTTTACCCAAAAACCCAAAACTGACCCTGAACCCTAAAAATACCCCTTTACCCAAAAACTGAAAACTGACCCTGAACCCTAAAAATACCCCTTTACCCAAAAACTGAAAACTGACCCTGAACCCTAAAAATACCCCATTACTCAAAAACTGAAAACTGACCCTGAACCCTAAAAATACCCCTTTACCCAAAAACTGAAAACTGACCCTGAACCCTAAAAATACCCCTTTACCCAAAAACTGAAAACTGACCCTGAACCCTAAAAATACTCCTTTACTCAAAATTAATTAATTTTATTTAATTACCAATTAATTATTAATTAACAATAACAATAAAATAAATATATTAGCACATTAGCTGTAATTAATTTAATTTAATAATTAATATTATTTTCCCCCAAATAATTAATTAACAATAACTAAAAATTATATATATAAATAAATTACTCTAATTAATGTAATTAACTAATTAATATTATTTCATTACCAATTAATTACTAATTATAAATATGTACAAAATTATATTAATTAATTAACGAATTAATATTAATTAATTACCAATTAATTAATAATTAAAAATATTTACAAACATATATTAATTAATTAATTATTATTAAATTACTCCCCACCCTTATCCCCTATTAACCCAACATCCCGCTACTAAACATTAACTACAATTTATATTACTATTAATAAAAATTTGTTATTTTTTTATCCTTTTTTCTACATATTATTGACATTTTTTACTTTGACTATTTATATATATTTTGTCGATATTTTTGTACTCAATATTTTTTTATCATTATTTTAATCGATATTTTGACCAACGATATTTTTGTGATCGATATTTTATTATTATCGATATTTTTAACTCGATATTTTGTCCATTCGATATTTTGGAGTCGATATTTTGTCTGTGCACCAAATAAGACATATGCAGAAGAAGGGAAAGGAACACAGCGACAAAGAGAAAATGCATAGATTAAAAAGGACATGAGGTGGTGAGACAGTGAGGCAAACTGTGAAGGATGGTGGAAAAAAGAGGCATGAGGCAGAATCAAACCTATGTGACTGGCTGCTCAGAAAAATATTTAGTCCCTGCACATTATGATATAATTTAAGCACTGCATCAGACAGCTGGGGACATTCAGCAAGTCTGGTCTTTATCTCCGCCATCTTGAATCACATCTGTTTCACTGAATCAGCTGCACATATTTACTCACTCCATGCTGCTTGGTCAGCAATGTAGTCATAAATTCACGGTGACTTTTATCATCCTGCCAATGACTTGGAAGGAGATTGGATGCACCTTGCATTATTTCTTCCTGCTTCACATACACCACTTTAAGTTGCAGCTTCAGGGACAGTGCAGTTTAAATCTCAAGTGAAAAATGTCACCATCAGTCCCATCAACAAAAGAAAGTGCAGAAGCTAAAAAGGAGAAACACGTGGAGGGTAAGGCACAGAAAGGAGGAAAAAAATGAGATTTCCCGCTGGCCTTTTCCCATTGAGTATATCATACAAGGGTTTATTGAAATCGTTGAGTGGGTAATACTTCAGCAAATTATTTTAGTCCTCTCTAATTGCTGGCAGTCGCGTGTATGCGAAAGGCACAATTCTGCATCATATTTTAGCTATAGTGGACATAGAGAGCATTAACCAATGATACCAGTCGTAATATTACGCAAAATTACAGACTTTCCAATATGATGTGGGATGAAAATGTCTTGATAATCGTTTTGAGGCTCTTTTGGGATAGTTGCTCACTTTATAAGCCTTGCCAGCTGGTGACGTGGACAAAGTAGGCAATTGCCAGGGTCCCCAACTTCCTAGGGTCCCCTGGGAAAGTGTTTTTTCCCTGTCCTACTTCACTCTGTTTCTCTATCTTAACCTTTAATGTTCAATACAGTACTTTTTTGACATCATGGGGATTGAATTACCAGAAAATGGATGATAAAATTAAATCTTTCTTGAACAAGGGGCAGCAAAATATGTCCTGCCCGGGCCCAAAAAATCCTTAATGTGACATTGTCGTTAGGGATGTGCCAGGGAAGGAGAACAGGTAGGACGTGTCTCCCCTGAGCTCTGCATGTCTGGCCTCATAACCCCCATCATCGTCACCCATCCCAGCTGAGAATGGCGCATTTAAGAATGGTGAACCCTTTACTTCCCCTCAGGGGTTCTTAGGACCTTGTTGCACATGCCTTTCGATACCTCAAGCCGCATCCACCTCCAAAGACTAGGGTCCCACCGTGGCACACCCAAGATGGCGGCGCCATTCCCCAGCAGTGAATCTGATCAGCGCATAGCCGGACATAGTGCGTGGTTTTTGGGCAAGTACTTATGGCCCATAAAGTCGAACAGAGGAGTGAGGAGGAGTGAGTAGTTGTCTCCTACTCCTGTGAGAGAAGCTAGAGACTGTGCCGGCAGCCTGTTTGCGGACTCTTTCACATTTGTAAACTTTCCTACCCCTGACGGGTCTGCTACTTTGGTGGGGGCCTTGAGCATGCTGCTCTGGTGTCACTCCTCCCTGAAGGTGGGATCGGGATGCTGAGGTGGCATCCACCGTGCCACTGCAATGGGCAGGGGCCCAGCCATACTAGTTAGCAGACATTACAGTGAGGACTGGGGCCTTCCACAGCTAGACTGTTCCCAGTCGGGAGCCTGGGCTGTTTTGAGGCAGGCCTGTGGCAGCCCCTGGGCTGAGGTGACCATTGATGACTTGGGCCCAGGCAGTGGTGCTGTTCTCTGGGGAGGGACATCAAGGCAGGATAGCTATGACACTACCAAAGTGATTTAGGCCCTCAATGTCATCCAACTCTCTCCTTGATAAGCCGCCTATAATTTTGTTACCTTGGTGCATCCCTGCATGGCCGGAGGAGATAGCCCTCTTTCACCACCATAACAACCTCCCAAACAAAAAGGCACTAAAACTTCTTCCATAAAGGACATCTTGCATAAATCGTCACCCCCTCAATCCCGGGGGGAGGAGGACCCCCAGCTTTGGACTTTGGGATCCGTTATGAGCCCGATTCCACTGCACCAGCGACTAAAGAGGATATTCAAATACTGCTAACGAAGTTCTGCAAATATCTAGGCTCACCTGGATACTATGGAGACAACCATCACCGACCACACCCTGGAAAACATTGATCGCTCCTTTCGGCTGGACAAACATGAACACAAACAACAATTGATGCAGGACAAAATTGACGACCTGGAAAACCATTCCCATCACAACAACATTTGCATACACGCCATCATGACAGCAGTACTGCTGACGGATCTCAAGGCCCATGTTCAAGCTATGTTTGCATACATCCTTCAACTTTCAAACAATGGATCCAACACACAAGGCAGAACTGGAATACCAACTTTCTCAAGTCAAAGCGATACAAAACAGGGTGGGTCTGCTAGAACTATGAGGGACCTCTGCAGGATACAAGTAAGAATACCTCCAAATGAATTAGGTGGTGAAAAAACTCATATATGTCAATCAAAATTATTACAAGAAAGGTGATAAATAGGCTCCAGACTATCCAGAACACGGTTGCAGACTCCTACTCGACCTCCCATGCCACACCCATATCACATTGCACCTCAGGAAGCTTCACTGGCGCCCCATTCACAAGCACAGCAAATTCAAACTTCTCACATAAATATACAAAATCCTACACAACACAGAAGAAAACAAGTTACTTACCTGTAACTACAGTTATCCAGTATTGGTATCTTTCATAGATTCACATGCCTGAATCATTCCCCGTCGTCGAGGCGGGAGTCCCACGGTAAATTATATATATATAGCAGTGCCTAAAAACCATTAGTAGTAGGCTAAAAAAGTATATAGGCCCAACTAGGCCCAAAACTTAGCAGCCTATCTACCTCATTATGTAAAAAGAACTGAAAATGTAGCCTCAGCCAATCAGCTAACCTCACCCTCTAGAACCTTCCCAGACCAGGCAGTTCTCCTCAGATTTTCCCAGCACAAGTGAGAAGTAGTAACCATAATAAGAACTGCCTTGCCGGGGAGGAGGGTGGGTGCATGTGAATCTATGAAAGATACCAATACTGGATAACTGTAGTTACAGGTAAGTAACTTGTTTTCTTATCCAGTATTGGGGTATCTTTCATAGATTCACATGCCTGAATCAGAGTAGCAAGCAGTAATAACCATAACTGTCGGTAGAGGAAGGTGGGAGACAATCCAAACCATATATCCCCACACAACCTGGAAGGTACTAGAGCAATAACATATTTCAATACATATGCAAAATCATGACAAGACCTTCATATAAAATATATCTATATACAGAGCATTAAAATAGTATATTAGCACACATATAGCAATAGAAACAAGAAAAAACCATAACAGGCTGACCTCAGTGAAGAAGATGCTGTAACACTGCTTCTCCCACTGACGTATCTTCATGTAGCACCGGCTGCAGGCAATAGTGCTTGGTAAAAGTATGCACACTTTTCCACGTAGCAGCACGGCAGATGTTTTCCAGGGACACCCCTGCAAATAGGGCAGTAGACGCTGACATCATCCTGGTGGAATGCGCCTTAACCGTTCTTGTCAGGGGCTTGTTCGCTTTCTCATGACAGAAGACAATGACAGAGGAAAGCCATCTGGCTATAGTTGCCTTCGTCACTGCCTGACCACGTGTAGCTTGACCATAAGCCACAAACAGTTGGGTAGATTTGCGTAAATCTTTTGTCTTTTGTAAATAGAATTTGAGGCATCTTTGGACATCCAAGGAATGCAGCATCCTTTCAGCTGGAGTCTTTGGGTCTGGAAAGAAAGTCTTGAGTTTCACCGGTTGGTTGATGTGAAACTGGGTCGGAACTTTGGGAATAAACTTAGGATGAGTTCTAAGTGTCACACAATCTTTTGAAAAATGTAGGAAAGGTTCTGATATAGTGAACGCTTGCATCTCACTTACTCTCCGGGTTGAAGTGAGGGCTAACAGAATAGCCACTTTCCAAGTCAAGAATTTAAGTTCCGATTTATGAATTGGTTCAAAAGGCCTTTTCAGCAACTGAGATAACACAATATTGAGATCCCACTCAGGAGGAGGAGGCCGCACTGGAGGGAAAACTCGAAACAATCCTTTAAGGAACTGTTTAATTAAAGAAGAAGAACACAAAGATGGTTTGTTGTAACTCTTCCTGAATCTGGATATGGCAGCAAGGTGAACTTTGATAGAAGAAAAAGCGAGACCTGATCTGGCTAAAGACAGCAGATAAGGCAGAATCTTCTCTGGAGGAGCCTGTAGTGGATGGACGTCATGCTCTCCGCACCATAAACAGAATCTCTTCCATTTGAAGCGATAGGTTCTGATGGTAGACTGTGCACGAGCCTGAGATAGAACAGCTCTACAGTCTGGAGAAATCTCTAGGTCCTTAAACTCTAAGAAATCAGGAGCCAGGCGTGCAAGTGTAGCGACTGAGGATCTGGATGAAGTATTTGTCCTTCCTCCCTTGTCAGCATTGAAAGCGTCGGCTTGAGGCGCAGTGGAGGTTGATGGGAGAGTATCAGAAGCTCCTGGAACCAATACTGCCTCGGCCAGCGAGGAGCAATTAGGATTAGAGAGCAACGCTCTCTCTTCATTTTCTGTAGAACCTTTGGGATGAGAGGAATCGGCGGGAAGGCATATGCAAAGATTCCGGTCCACCTCATCAACAGGGCATTTCCCCTCGATCCTTGCTGGTGGAACCTGCTGGCAAAGTATATGCATTTGCTGTTCTGTTGCGTGGCAAACAGGTCCAGCGTTGGTGTGCCCCAGAGCTGGAAGATTGTTTCCACTTGGCGTTGTTCGAGTTCCCACTCGTGACATCCTGTGAATGATCTGCTGAGATCGTCGGCCAGAGAATTCTGAATTCCTTGAACATGTTCCGCTCTGAGGGAAATTTTGTGGTGGAGTAACCATTCCCACATTTCCTGCGCCTGAAGAGACAGGGCCAGAGATTTTGTGCCCCCTTGCTTGTTTACGTAAAACATGCTGGTGGTGTTGTCCGTGCGCACCAGTACTGCAGAGCCTGCAATTCTTGGCAGGAAGGCTCGCAAGGACAGGAAAATTGCCCTCAACTCGAGGCAGTTGATATGTTTGTGCTTGTACTGATGGGACCACCGTCCCTGCACCTGAAGGTCCTGGAGATGACCTCCCCAACCCTCCATGGAGGCATCTGTCGTTAGAGTAAATTCCGGTAGAGTCTGAAGAAAAGTGAGCCCTGGAGACAAATTGTTCTTTGCCGCCCACCACAGAAGAGCTTGTTTTATCTTGGGCGTGACCTTGATACGGTCCTCGAAAGATCCGTCTATCTGCCGCCATTGTCGATGCAATTCCTCCTGGAGAGGCCTCATTCTGAGTCGAGCCAGTGGGACTAGATGGAGTGCGGAGGAACACATCCCTAGCAGGGAAACAAACTGTCGGACCGAAAGAGACTTTTTTGACCGTATTTGGCTTGCCAGCTTTGTGATCTTGTCCTGACGAATTTGGGTCAAGAAGGCCTTGCACTGAGAGGTGTCTAGTACTGCTCCCAGGAACGTCAGAATTTGGCTGGGTTGAAGTTGAGATTTTTTGGCGTTGAGGGTCAAACCCAGATTCGAGAACATTGACAGAGCACTCTTGACCGATTGCCTTGTTGAAGTCCTCGTCGGACTCTTTATTAACCAATCGTCGAGGTACGGGAATACTTGGATTCCCTGTGACCTCAACGCAGCTGCAACTGGGACTAGAGTCTTGGTAAAGATTCTTGGTGCAGACTTCAGGCCGAAAGGGAGCACCTTGAATTGAAAATGGACACCAGCCACTGTGAATCTCAGATACTTGCGGTGGTTTGGATGAATTGGAATGTGAAAGTAGGCGTCTTCCATATCCAGGGAAGCCATGAAATCTCCCTCCATGAGGCAATTGAGGACATCTGTGAGTGTCACCATGCGGAAACTCTGCTTTTTCAGATATGTGTTTAAGTTTCGCAGATCCAGAATTGGACGCCACTCTCCTGAAACCTTTTCCACAAGGAAGAAGCGAGAATAAAACCCCTGATTTTTCTGGGATGCTGGGACTTTCTCTATCGCATTTTTGTGCAGCATTTTCATGGCTTCCATGTATAACAAATGAAGACGAGGAGGGGAGGGACCCCTGGGCGGTAATGTTGGAGGTTTCTGCAAGAACTCCAGAGTGTGTCCGTGTTTGACTATGTCCAGAACCCACTGATCTGAAGTTATTTTCCGCCACTGCTGATAAAAGGCGGAAATCTTGGCGCCCACGGGGAGGGAGGGAAGGGAGGATGGTGTCCGGCAAAACTCACTGGCGTTTGTTTGAATCTCGTCCCTGGTAGTTAGAACGTCGTTTCCCTCCTTGACGAGAGAAACCCGCTGACGATGACTGCCGATAGGACTGCTGGTAGTACGGCTTATTTTGAGGTTGATACTGGCGGTTTTGTTGATTTTGATAATGTCCTCTTGATGAAAACCCACGGCCTCTTGCTCCTCTGAAAAAACCTCGCTTATACTGTAGTGCACCAAGCGATTTGGCCGTATCAGTATCCGTTTTTATCGCAAGCAATGCTTCATCTATGTGCTTGCCAAACAATAACTCGCCATTATAGGCCATGTCCAGTATTTTGGTCTGGACCTCAGGTCTGAAAGAAGTCGCCTTGAGCCATCCTTGCCGTCTGAGAACTGCCGCTCCGGCCAATTGTCTAAAGGCTGTATTAGATACATCGAGGGCGCAATCGATAATTTCAGAAGCTGCCCGCTCGCCTTCCAAGACAACCTTCCTGACCTCTTCAACACGGTCATCGGGAACCAAATTGATGAACTCCGACAGATCTGACCACATTTGTCTGTCGTACCGTGCTAAAATCGCCAAAGAATTAGCAATCTTGACAGTAGCAGCGGCATTAGCCGAGAACTTCTTTCCAATTGCATCCAATCTCCTGCCCTCTTTGTCTGGAGGCGTTGAAAGAGGTGCAACCGGATTTTTGGATCGTTGTTGAGCCGCTTGTGAAATCACTGAGTCAGGACGCGGATGACCAATCAAACATGAAGGAGTGTCCGGTGGTGCTCGGTACTTTTTGTCGACTCTTGGAAGAACCGCCGGGATGGAAGCTGGCGTCTTCATAATATCAATCCCTTCTTTCCAGATATAATCAATGATAGGGATAGATCTGGACACCCTTCTATACCCTTCTTTAAAATCATGAAGAAAACAGTCGGTTTGTTCAACCGAAACTGTGATTGCAAATCGAGCAGCCGCCCGGTGCATGATGTTATGAAAACCTCCTATGTCTTCTGGCGGAGAATCTGAAGGTTTTGGCAGGTTAGGAGAGGGCATAGGGATGACGTAATCATTCCATGGTTCCGTAGGCGTGGAATCCGGAAGCTCCCCATCCTCCCTTTCATCCTCATCTGGAGATGAGATGTCAACATCCTGATCTCCAGTTCCGGGGCCAACATCCTGCCTTGGAGAGTGTGAAGGATGTGGCGGTGGATTTACTGGCATGTCCTCTGGCACAGTATTTGGAGTAGGCAGAGTTGGTGGAAACCTCTGACGATAATCGGCCAGCATGGCCTGCAAATCCTGTACTAGAACAGACGGAAGATGAGTCGTGTCCTCTGTGTGTTGTTGCTCCTGATGATAAGGAGTAGCCAAATTTTCCTGATAGTAATGAACCTCATCATCATCCTCATCCTCTTGATATTTTATGTGCAACTGGGAAGGGTGATGGGCCACTCCAAAAGGATCATCATCATCCTCATCTTCATTATCCGAATCTGCTTCCACGTAATTTTCCAAGATATGCGAAGGCAAAAGGGGAGACAAATGAGAGTAACTCTGTCTCTGAAAAGATTTCATCTGAAAATGGGTATACTGCACCCTAACCGGAGATGTGGGCAACAAATGCGTAGATGGCACATTCAAAGATGCCAGCGCTGCTGTTGATGGCAAAAGAGAAACAGGTGCGTGAGTTGCCGATGTTGTCGTCGACGGTATCGTCACAGGTATTGTAATCATGGATGAAGACTTCTTGGAAGGCGTTCTAGTAGACGGATCCGACGACGGACTCCTCGTCGTCGAGCTAGTCGTCGACGGAGCTGAAACCCTCGTCGACGTGCTTGTCGTCGACGGGCCTGTCGTCGACGGGGTCTTCGTCGACGAGCCTTTCGTCGACGGGCCCTTCGTCGACGGGCCCTCCGTCGACGGGGTCTTCGTCGACGGGGTCTTCGTCGACGGGATCTTCGTCGACGGGATCTTCGTCGACTGGGTCTTCGTCGACGGGATAGTGGAAGTCTTCGTCGACGGGGGAGCCGTCGACGAGAGCGTCGACGGAAGCGATGACGAGCGCTTCAAAGATGGTGATTTGGTCGTCGACGGTAGACTCGTCGACGACGCGCTTTTCCTTGACGATCTTGTCTCAGAAGAAGAGGCCATGACGGACATCACAGGAGAAGTAATTGCTGAGGTGGAAACAGTATTTGAAGAAGTAGAAGACGTAGAATAGGTGGTAACAGTGAGAGAAGACACTAAAGTGACAGCTTTAGTGCGGACTGTACTCACAGTAGAAGACTCTGTTGACGCAGCACTCTTTGTGGATTCAGAGGGTTTATGAGAGAACTTAGATTTTTTCAATCTCTCAGGGGAACACCTCTCTTTGGAACTGGCTCTCTTACTTGAAGTAGAGGCTCTGTCCTCGTCATCTCTGACAGACGACTTCAGCCACAAAAGAACTCTCGCCTCTCTATCCCTTTTGGTCTTAGGAGGGAAGGTTCGACATATCCTGCAATCCTTCACCACATGTGAAGGATGCAAACAATAAATACAGTCCGAGTGCTCGTCGTCCACGTGAACTCTCTTCTTGAAGCATGAAGCACAGGCCTTGAATAAAGCCTTCTTTTCCGACATCTTGAAAGAATTGAAGAAATTTCTGAAGAAAAACTGAGTAGGCACTTGGGAGACTCCCTTACACACGAAGTGCGGTGAAAATCTGAGGAGAACTGCCTGGGCTGGGAAGGTTCTAGAGGGTGAGGTTAGCTGATTGGCTGAGGCTACATTTTCAGTTCTTTTTACATAATGAGGTAGATAGGCTGCTAAGTTTTGGGCCTAGTTGGGCCTATATACTTTTTTAGCCTACTACTAATGGTTTTTAGGCACTGCTATATATATATAATTTACCGTGGGACTCCCGCCTCGACGACGGGGAATGATTCAGGCATGTGAATCTATGAAAGATACCCCAATACTGGATAACCAGAATACCTGAACAGCAGCATACACTTTCACCAACTCACCAGACACCTATGATCTGCCTCACTCTCACTTGCACACATTCCCTGCAAACGCAAAGGAAATCTGGAGGTCAGTCGATCTTCTATATCGCACCCAAGACACGGAACGACCACCCTCAACACATCAGAGCCTCTGCCTCATTTTTTGAGTTCCTCATAAGATGAAGACCTGGCTCTTCGTATAAGCACTTTGGGATCACAAACCTTTGAACCTCCCCAAGCGCCTGGATACCCCCTCAGGTAAATAGTGTGCTATACAAACCAATATAACATGACTCAACATACCATCCTCCCAGTGATGGCCCATCCAGTCACACGTGCACTCCCCACTTCATTGTGTGTGGCTATCTAGGATGAAACATAAAGAACAACTGTCACCCACACCCAGTCATGTGATACAGAGGCAGGCTGCAGACATCAGATGGCTAAGACAAGAAAATGCAAACTTTCTGAAAAAAATGGCATTTTCAGATTTGCAACTGAGAGGTCTGTGGTCTGTCTGAACCTGGAAGTGAGCATCAAAGATGTATGGTCTCAGGTTCTTCAGTGCTCAGACCACTGCAAAGGCTTCCCTCTCTATTGCATTCCACCTCTGTTCCCAGGGAAGTGAACTCTTACTAATGAAGGCTACAGGTTGAACCAGGCCCTCTTTGTTTAGCTTTGAGAGCAAAGCCCTATGCAATGCTCTGAGGCATCTATCTGCACTATGTATTTTTTAGAGAAGTCAGGAGCCTTGAGCACAGGTATTGTGCACATTGCCTCCTTCAGGGTGTCAAAAACATTCTGGCATGCCTCTGGCCAGATCATTTGACGTGGCTGCTTCTTTGAAGTCAGATCTCTCAATGAGCCAATATTGGTGCCATACCCCTTGACAAATCTCCTAAAGTAGCCAGTGAGGCTTAAGAAGGTCCTCATCTGTCTGGGACTTAAATTTTGGCCCGTAGGGGCTGCACTTTGCCTCCTCCCACTTGGTGACACCAGTAGGCCACTGATCCCTGTCGTATCTGGCAATTACTGGTCTTGATAATCAGGTCTGCCCTCTAAAGAGCCTGAAGGTGTTCTCTGAAGTGGCCCAAGCGTCCTCCAGCTAGAGCTGAAGACTGCAATGATGTTTAGGTAGGCAGCACTGCAGTTCTCCAACCTAGCCAGAACCTGGTTGACCAACCTCTGGGAGGTGGCAGGGGTATTCTTCAACCCAAAGGGGTTTAACTGTAACTGGAAGTGACCTTCTGCAGTACAGAATGCAAACCTGTCTTTAGCTTCTTCAGTTAAGGCAATCTGCCAGTACCCAGTCATTAGAACAAACGTGCTGAAGAACTTGGCAGCTCCCAGCCGGTCCAAGAGCTAATCAGCTCTGGGGATTGGGTGTATATCAGTCTTGGTGACTGCATTGAGTCTCTAGTAGTCCACACAGCACCTAAGTTCTGGAGTGGCATCTGAATGAGCAGCCTTGGGGACCAACACAACTGGACTTAACCAAGAACTGGTTGAGTGCCCAATAACCCCTAACTCCAACATCTTCGAGACCTCCTCCTTGATTCTGGCTCTCACCTTATCAGACAACTGGTAGATTTTACTCTTCACCATAGTGCTGTCCCCAGTGTACCCCATGTAGTGAGTTTTGGGCTAAGAGAGAATAAAGAGGCAAACTGGCCCAATAACTGGCAGTAGTTTCTCTGTTGTTCTAGGGTCAGTGTAGGGGAGAGGCTGACACCCCCCACTAACCCATCTTGCTAATTGGAAGAAAAGAGGTCGTAGGGAGGTTCATTCTCCTCTTCCATCCCATCATCAGTGACCAGAAGCATGGTTAACGCATACGTCTCAAAGTGGGGTTTGAGGTGATTGACACGAAAAACCCTTAAAGGGTTCCTGGGAGTCTTGAGGTCCACCAAGTAGGTGACCTCACCCTTGAGCTCTTTCACGTCACAGGGCCCAGATCAATGGCCCTGAAGTTCCCTGGGCTTCACAGGATCTTTCACCCACACTTTTTGGCCAGGATAAAACTCGACCAGAGTGGCCTTCTGCTCATATTACTGTTCCATGACCTCCTGGCTGCTAGGTAAGGATTACCAGCATGTAGATGATCACATCCTGGGAAGCCTTCTTGGGTGCTTGCCCCCCTTCACCAGACTGAGTGATCCTCGCATCGGGTTCCCATACAGAAGCACAAAGAGCCTGAAGCCATCCTTTTTTTTTAGACACTTCCTAGTTAGACACTTCCTAGTATGCAAACAACAGGTTTGACAAGAGGACATCCTACTTCCGCCTCAAGGGATCGGACAGGCTCATGATCATGCCTTTAAGTGTCTTGTTCAACCTCTCAACAAGCCGATTAGTTTGGGGTGGAAAGGAGTGGAGGATACCCCACACTCCTTTCACATGGCCTTCATATACACCAACATGAAGTTGGTACCATGGTGTCACACCACCTCCTTTGGAAACTCCACCTGGCCACTGCTGGTAGAGTCACCGTTCTTAGAGGGATAGCCTTTGTGTACTGGTTGGCATGGTGCACCAAGACCAGGACAAACCTGTTGCCCATGTCTGGCTTGGGCTCCAGAGGCCCAAAAACGTTGATGCCCAGCCTTTCAAAGGGGGTGCCCATGGCAGGAATGGTTGCAGGGGAGCTTTGCGCTTCCCTCCTGACTTGTTTCTGGCCTGGCAGGTACGACAGAACCTGTAGAAATATCTGAGGCCCTCCTCTTTTTAGCCCAATAAAAGTGGGTGACAAGCCTATCAAAGCTCTTGTCCTGCCCTAAATGACCAGTCAGGGGTACACTATGAGCCACCTCCAATAGGAGGGCCCTGTAGCACTGGGGGTCCAACAAACACATGTGTTGCCCCAGGCTTGCTATACAGGAGACTATTCTCCCAGTTAATCAGGTGATCATCAGAGATGTTGCCAGATGCCTGGCCTTAGCCTGCCGCTGTAGGCCCTCAAGAGTGAGGCACTCTGTTTGCGCCTTGCAGCGATTCTCCTTTGTGGGACCCCCTTTCTGTTGCCAGTTGACAAGCTCAGATTGATCCCTAGGGTAGTAACATCCTCCCCTGAAGGCTCTGAGGTGTCCACCTCAAATTGAGCCTCCTCCAAGACCATGGGAGTTTCAGGAGTGGGTTTCCTGTGTCCCCTGTCCTTCCTCTTTTTGTTAGGCACTGTGCCATTCTTCCAGACTCCAGGTTCTCCTAACTACCCTCTCGATCAGCCATGGACTGTGAGGTCAGGCACACCCACTTAGGTAACCCCAACATCTCCCTGTGTGATCTGAAGTCCACCTTCTTCCAAATGGTGTGCTGCACCCCCTTTTTTGCCACCCCCTTTTGTACCGCAGGCCATTAAAAAGCAGACAATCCACAGGCAAGGGCAGACTCACAGCTACCCTCAAGGAACCTACGACCCACTCACTCAAAGGGACCCAAAGCCACTAGGTAGTAGCTCTCTTGGTTGATAGTTGCAACAGTTTGGTGGAACACATTAGGGACTACCTGCTCTGAGGTCACTAGATGACATCTGACAGTTGGCTCCAGTGTTTCTCAGAGACTCCACTCTCTGCCCATTGACTGAGACCCTACTGCCCGTATTTCATCATATTACTAGGCTTGTGAGTTCTCTGTACCATCTGTCTGTCACCCAGGAACACTAGACTAACCTCTACACTAACTAACTGGGACAATCTCCTCCCCAAGTGCTACATTAGCCAACCCTGCTGCTCAGATGGAGTTTGGCAGTCCTGACCGTAAAAGGCAGTTTGGGGACCTATAAAGAACTCCCTATTTTTATATTTGTCTCCCCCGACTTCTGGTGGGAATCATGCCCACCCTTGTGGTGATCCGCCCCCCATAACTTCTTGTGGACCTTTGTGCTGACCCAGCGGTCCACCTCCTTAGCAAGCTCCCTGGGGTCAGTGAGCTTACTATCAATCAGGTGTTGGCGCAGATCTGCAAAACAAAGACTGAACATGTGCTCATTTGCAATCAAATTGCACTTCCCCTGGAAATCCTTTCCTTAACTGCCTTTCAACCAACTATCCAGTGCCTTGCAAAAGAAATCCACACAGTCCATCCAGGACAGTTGGGCCAGTTTCTGACCGTCCCTAAACTTCTGCCCATATTCCTCAGAGGTAAAGCCATACTTCCTGACAAGGGCTTCCTTCATGGCGGGCTAACACATCCTGACCCTTTTCCAGGGCCAGTAGGATGTCACTCCCTTTGCTAGGGATACGCTTCCACGGACTAGCCCACCAATTTTCCTCAGGGATCCTGTGCATCTGTAGAGAAATCTCATACACCTTGAACCACTTGTCAATACCATTAGCCACAACAAAGTCAGGCACAAGACCTTTAGAAATATGGACCCTCTTGTCTCCAGAGGGCACTGAAGATATGCTGCCACCATCACTGTGGACTCTGCTGGCCTGGACTTGATGTCCAGCTCGTTAAGGCCCCTTTCATGAGCCAATTTCCCAAAAGGGATTCTCCCCTCCATGGCCAGTTTCCTTTCCTCCATGGCCTGTTTCTTCTCTTCCATTCTCAACTAGGCCATCTGCAATTTGAATCCTCTCCCCTGCCTCCTTTCTGCCAGCTCCTCTGGGGATAGGCTGTGGTAAGACACGCTGGTTCTTACCCTGGCAAGGAGCTTTACTTCAGGGGTCAAGTCATCCCCCTCAACTGCATGTGGCACCACAAGAAGGTCATCCCCAGGCCCTACCATCTCATTATCCTCTCATGTGGCTTAAACCAGTGACTGATACACTTGCTCCTAAGCCGTCCGTGCAATTTGGAGCTTCACCTTCATGCTGGTGCTCTGAGCTGGAAGTCCTCTCTTCTGGCAGAACTCGTTGAGCTTGGCCTCAGTGTAAGTATCCATGTTGGCCAGCTGAAACTCTATTCTTGCAGGTGTGGCATCCAGCACAACAGTCAGGGAGAAAATTTAGAAAAATCAAAAAAGGGCCAATAAAGGAGATTCTCAGATATGAGATGGTAGTGTACACCAAGTCACTTAATGGCAATGTGCACAAACATGCCTGAGCCTCACCACTGATCACCAATGTGAGAAACTGGGTTGCTGGTTGACTGGGGTGTGAGTCCTGGTCAGGAAGCACCCACAATCCTTGTCGGGGTGAAGCACAAGCCAACCCTAAATCAACCTGTGGTCAACCATCTTTTAGCTTGGCACAGAGTAGTCAAGCTTAACTTAGAGGCAATGTGTGAAGTTTTGGTGCAACATTTCAAACAGTACTTTAGTGAAAACACCAAAGAAATAGGATCCCACACAAAGTTAGAAAATTAGAACTTTCTTTATTAAATGAAATGAGGCCAAAACAATAAAAATCCAATTAGAAAAACTGGAGATATTCAATTTTGAAGATTTCAGTTAAACTACCACAGAAAAGCAAAAGCACTGTCGACATCTGGTCGCTCCGGACTGGGACAAAGTCACAAGTTTAGGCCAACGATGATAGAGTGCAGGCCAACTACAGGGGACCCTGTTAGACCTGCTGAACAAAGTACCTTAAATCCTGGTTTACAGGGCATTGTGAGGATTTGTGTCGAAGCTGCATCATGCAGTTGAAGCAATGCTTTGGTGCCGAGATGAGGTGAGGCAACGATGTGAATTCCAGCGTCGAGGGTGTGGCATGCAGTTGGGCCAATGCGTCAGTTGTGAAGAACTGCAAGGCTGCAATGCAGAGCTTGGCGTAGTCATCGAAGATGCCAGATGTTTTTCACTGTGTTAAGATGGCTGGTAACTGGGCCCTAAAGTGCCTTTCAGGCACTTCCGAGGCTTAATCTACCAAAATCAGCTCGCTGCAGGATGGCATACGGACGAAGGAGGGTCAATCCATATCCCTGGATGTCAATTGGGATTTTGCTCACCCCTGGGCTACTCTAACTTGCTTGAGGTCGATGATCCTCAAATAATAGGTAAGGCCTGAATGGTGGTGCAAGGGGCTCAGCCTGCTGTGCAGAATGCTGACAAAGACAAGGCATTCCCATGGATTGTGTCCTAAGGTTACCAGAGTCTCATCGAGAGGCGTCCATTGCGGTGCTCATCTTGCTCATACATCTTGGCTTTGAGGCCTTGAAATAGGTAAAGAAATGGCAACAAGTCCACAGAGTACACAGGTTCAAAAGTCTTTTTACTTTCTTTAGTTTCCACTCCTTGACCATTCTATAGCTCTTCATCAGCAAATAAAGGCTACTGACGAGTAAGAGATGGCATCACCCCTGTGACTGGGGCAAGTCAGTGCTATCAGCATCTCTACCTACAAGAAAGTTTCCCAAAAAAATGAAAAAGCAAAAAAGCGCCTGCAAAGCAAGAAGTCTGTATAGCTGTTTTCATTGTCCTAAAGGATGATATGCATGAGGAGTAAAGTGTCCATGGCTGGCACACAGCAGCACTGCTTGCTGAGCACCAGTTAACTGATGGTGATGTTTTTTTAACCTATTGATTAAACATCAGAATTAGTAATATTGATTCTCTGCTGGCTGCATCGTGGATGCTGGTATCGAATGGGGACTAGAATTTCACAGCTGTTCAATAAACGTTGAAGAGCAACTTGATTCTCAAATCTCTATTATCTTGGATCGACCTTGTGCTCATTTCTGGGTGTTTGTGCACTAGAGTTCCTTTCTATTTTTTTTACAGTGCGTATAGTACTGCAAGCCTAAGTCACAAATAATTAGAATTATAAACAAGGGGGTACCATTAATATGAATTTGTAAGGTGGTCGGGTTAATGAGCTACACCTATAATTCCTGATATTGATGTGTAGTTCTTAACTGCTGAACAACTCAGGTTCACATTGTAAGCAGTGGTTTATCTGTTTAATTACTAGAAAGTATAGATTTACTTTAGCACACCTACCCAAGAGAACAGTGTCTCATGGTGGCAAGTTGTGAATGTTGTACATTCTCACTTCTTATGGCTCTAGTTCTATGGTGAGACTTTTCCTTTCTCTAGTTTTGGAGGTTCGGATTACAACCGCTTACAATGCCAATGTTTCTTTGTCCTGGTAGTTATAGGTGCAGAAGAATGGCATCTTTTTGGAAGGGGCCAGGACTTATTTTTTATCGTTAGACAAGAAAGCAAGAGTAAGAAAGGCAGAAACAGAAGAAGGAAAGAGGTTGCGTGTTAGACCTGGCATCCTTGGCATGGCTTCCCTCTAACTAGTTGCCTTCACTCCTTCTGTTTTTGCTGATTTAACTTTTGCTGGCATTGGGACTTTCTGCACTTTTCCACCGCTAACCATTGCTAACGTGCTCCTGCTCTCTCCTTAGAACATGTTTGTTTGGCTTATGCCCTTTTGGCATATTTAATTTACTTGTAAGCACCAGTAAAGTGGCCCAGGGTCTGTAAATTAAATGCTACTAGTGGGATTTCAGCACTGATTGTGCCACCCACATAAGTAACACGATAAACATGTCTCAGGCCTGCCAATTTAGCCCGTGTGTGTGTGTGCAGTTTTAAAGTGCTATTTCGACCGTGCAAAGTAATGCTTTTTCCAGGCCCTAACCTTCCTATTTAAAACATATCAGTCACCCGTAAGGTAGGCCCTGGAGAGCCCCAAGGGCAGGGTGCAGCGTGATTAAAAAGATGGACTTATATTTTTAAGGTTTACATGTCCTGGTACTAAACAACTCCTACATTCCTTTTTCACTACTGCAAGGCCTAGCTCTCACATAGCATAGCATTGATATTACCTTATGACTTTTCACAGTGTCATTTCCAAATGGGAATAGTTGGCTAGTTCACATTTTTTGACTCTGATATAACAATTTAAAATGCTAACTCATAGTGAAATCCGATTTTTAATTGCAATTCTGAAAATGCCACTTTTAGAAAGTTGGTATTACCTTGCCTTGGCCAGTTGGTGTCCAGAGCCTGTCTCTGGGTCACATGACTCGGTATAGCTGATAGTTGGGCTTTGTGTACTTCTTATAGGCAGCCACACACAATGGGATCTTGAGTGTCACTGGATGGGCCATCACTGGCAGGATAGGAAGTAGGAGCTGGGCCCAATCACACTAATAAATGAATAGGTTGTGTACTGTCTCCACAAAAAGGGTTACATACACCCTGTAGTTAGTCCAGAGTAAGGAAGGCAGGGCATCTGTGCAGTTCAATGGCATGCACTAGAAGCTTCGCCCCCACTACAAAGGCACAACTATGTATAAACACTGACTTCAGACACCAACTCTTCAGTACACTACTGGACCTGTGGATACTCTGCCATTAAGAAGGACTATTGTGCTGCTGAAAGGACTGTCACTCTGCTGGACTGGTACTTTCAAGTAGTCTTAGAAATGGGATTTCTGGTTGGCTAGGGCAAGCGCCTAAGCCAGGCAGAAACCACCACTCTAGTCAGGACTAGGGAGTTACACACCAAAGTTAAGCCCCGCTCACCCCCTTGGTAACTTAGCACGAGCAGTCAAGCTTATCCCAGAGGCAATGTATAAAATGTGTGTGCAACACACACACAGCAGAAACACACTAAGCACACCACAAAATCACACAATACACACTGTACCAACTGGCCCTAGGCAATATTCACAGGGGATTAAATACACATGACAGGGACAATGGGGCCATGTCAGAACCTTCAGGAAGCACACGTAGCATTTGTAAAACACAACCAGTAACTACTGGCACAATACTGTAATCAGCATTATCATATTAGCATTGGGCATAGAACACATGATGCACAAATCACAGTAAACATAAACAAATGATGCCATCATTATAAAAAAAAATGATCCAGGCCAACTGTCCCAAATGTTAGGGCTTACTCCAGGGTTTTCCAATTAGCCCTCTGGCAGCAAAAAGCAGCAAAGACCATGTGCACCATGCCCTGGGGGCAGGGGTGCTACTCACCCCCTCCTCATTATTCAAAGAAATTACTCCCTCCGTTGCAGCTGCCCGCACTCTCGCGGCACAGTTGTGAAGCAAAAACAGAAGCTGGCACTACTGTGTCTCTTAAACCCCCTCTTGGACTCCTATAACCACTTTGCCCAACGTTGTAGCTGCCTGCAACTGCAGTGCAGCCGTGGAGCCAAAATAATCTGGCACCAACACTGCTCTGTGAGCCCCCCTTGCGGGGGCTCCTCCGGTGCAACTGGCACCAAGAACAAGGCCAAAGTACAGCCCCACTCACCGGGGCTCTCTAGTGGACTCCTCCGGTCTCCGTGGGGGCTGCATGAGCCCAGCCACTCCATCCTCACAACAAGCAGGATATCTGGCATCAACAGGCACCGCCAACGGGACTGTTGGTCCTTTCACCCGGTCTGGGCACTGGTGACGCAGGACTTTGGCTGTGAGCTCGCCAGGCTCTGGTCCTTCACCTGTGAGCCTGCAAGACTCCAACTTTGGAGTGGGAAGGCGGGGTAGGCTCCCGTTTACCCTCAGGCATGATTCTGCCTGCGTTGCGCTGCCTCTTTTTCGGCCAGTCGGCCATCTACTTCCCTATCCTGGCCCTGCCCACAGTCAGGGAATCTTTAGTTGTCTTTCTGGTCGGCTGCGAGCCTCTCTCTCTTCTCACAAGTGCGGGGTGGGCTCCTGCCCATAAATAAAAGCAAATGCTGGGTGGGTTCCCGTGAGCAGGAGCACAAGAACAGCGGGGTGGGCTCCCCCTTCTAGTAGCATAAAGGTGAGGTGGGCTCCCGCCTCTAAACACGCACAAATGCGTGGTGGGCTCCCACTTTCTCCCAGCAACTCGCAGGAGTCCCTACACTGGTATTCCCTCTAAATCGTCACGCAGTACAGCACTGCAGGCCACCCATGCTCCTCCCATCTTGGGAGAAGATATAGTGCTTACGAGGCGCTTAAGTCTCAAAGTCTCAGGGACACAAGAATGGGCCCAGGCAGGCCAGCTCACAGGGCCCTCCAGCAGGGAAGCAGTCCCTCGTAGCGGTTCCTCCTGGGGCCCAGCAGCAGCAAGCCCCAAGCACAAGGAAAGCGCACCCTTTTCATGGGGTCACAGCCCCAATATTTATATCATAATTTCCTTTGTCTGCAGTACAGGGCTTTGGGGGAACCAGATGCAACTGGTTCAGGGGGGAATTTGAGCACTTTGTTTACAAGGCTCCTCTTCCCTATTGTCAGGTGGGGGCTCGGTCATCAGACCACCATAGGGGGATGGAGCCAGCATTCACCCAGGCAGGCACAAACGTATTCAGGGTCAGGGGACTACTCCTCCCACTACTCCCAATTGCAGATCTCCCTTTCAGCCTAGCGCTGACTCACCATGCCCTCCCTGGAGCCACACACAGCGCACCAGCCCCTGTCACTCCAAATCCAGACATGCAATCCACATCAGGAAGGCAGACATTTAGCACACAATAATGCCAACTTCTAAAAGTGGCATTTCTAAAATAGTGTTAATAAATCTGCTCACACCATTGTGCAGCATTTATTATTTCTATTCCAACCATACCAAATCTGACCACGCTGCTCCTCTCATATCAGGAATTACTACTGAAACACTTATCTGGGAATCCCCAATGCTTTCCTATGGGATGGCAGCCTCACAGCAGTGAGAAACAAAAATGGCTGTTTGTCACTACTAGGACATGTCACACACGTAAGGTACATGTCCTACCTTTCACCTACAATGCATCCTGCCCGTAGGGCTAGCTAGGGCCTACCTTAGGGGTGACTGACATGCAGTAAAAGGGGGGGTCACAGACATGGCACACATCACAGCGGCAGCAGCACTGCGTGCACAGGCGCTGCAATTGCAGAGGCCTGAGATAGGTTTAAAAGGCTACTTTGGTGGGTGTCGCAATCAGCGCTGCAAGCCCACCACTAGCATTTAATTTACCGGCCCTGGGTATCCTGGATACCACTTTACCAGGGACTGACAGGTAAATTAAATATGCCAAACAGGTGTAGACCAATCTTACCATCGTTACCACAGAGAGCACACACACTTTACACTGGACAGCAGTGCTAAAGGGTCCTAAAACCACCAACACCATATCAGAAAAAAGGCTAGGAGAAAGGCAAAAAATCCAACAAGTAGGTACTGCCATGCTGTGCTGACCTGCTGCCCACTGGGGAGGAAGAACTGGACTTGCAACTGCATAGTTAACTCAGGACTCCAGAGTGACTCCAAGGGCTAGTTTCCTCCTTGCTCTTCGAGGCCCTCTCCAAAGCGAAGGGGAATCTTGGCACAAAACTTGAGAAGGGAACATTTCACTGGGTCTAATCTGGGGCTGTATCCGACCCGCACTCCATCGCAGTTAGGCCGAACTTTTGATATTGATCCAGTTCAACACAGCCAGAAAGCCTGGGTTGGCACTTTGTGCTTTTGGGCATTGTCGGAGGGATGGTCGGAAGTAGAAGCGAGGAGGCCGTATAGAATCAATATTGTGGTGTTTATTGGTGCTAGGCAGCACAGATCAAGAATGCTAAAGTTTCTAGGTCAGGATGAACACAAAGATAATTGGGGAATAAACCTGTTACAACACAGGTTTGGGCATAGATTATCTCTTCAGGTGTCTTAATTGGGGGTCCGCCTTCCAAAATGATCAAAGAACCTTCTAAGGGTCCAGGTAGGGTTCCGGAGTATACTCCAAAAGAAAATAAGAGAAGGCAGCGGTCAGTAATGGTGTCCTATTCTAGTCTGGTAACCAACACCACGCCATGTGAAAAGGGAGTGGAAAAAAAGTGAGGGGACTAAGGTAAAAGTAATAATGAGGCAATAAACAAGTTTAGGGCGAATCAGGCAGTTTCTGGTTCTAATGCTCCCAGCTTATTACAGTGGGGGAAGTCTTAAGGTAGGAGACGTTTTTCGGGAGAAAGTAAAGGTTTAGAAAGAAAAAATAACCACCACCGTAAGAAAGAAAAAACAACCACCACCGTAACCAGCTCTCCCCGTCTTCCAGTCACCCTATACCCCACTCCCAAGTGGTATCCCTGTCCCGTCACGTACCGCTAGGAGCCACAACTCTCCAGAGTTGTGGCGGCTCGTGCGTCCTCCGGGATCCATCAGTCTTCTGTCCAGGTGTCGTGAGCCTCTGGATCCTCCTCTTCTCCGTCTTCCGGGCTGCTGGCAGCCTCGCTCTTCTGCAGCGTTTCGGCTTCTCTGGCGTTTGTCCCGCATTCCTGATCTGGATACTCTCCAGCTGACAACCGGAACGTTTGCTCTCTTCGCCTTTTCTGCCTGCCTTGACCTCTGTCAGTCGCTGTCGATTGGAGGAATTGGGTGTACGCTCTGCCTCCCTCGGGACGGATTACATCCGGGTCACTTTCTTCACTCTGTGAAACGAGGGAGAAGTCTTCCATTATTTTGGAAGTCTCATATACCTCCTCGTCTTCGTTAAGGTAGAGATTACACACAGGCTTTATTGGAGCTATGGCATCATTGGTGGGTCCGCTCCTAGGGGCTCCCTCACAGGCCTTATTTTACACTTTATTTTTTTTTAATTCATAACTACTGTTTTGTCACTTTGGTCTTGTTTTGTTTGTTAAATTCTGCTCTATTTTTCTAACATGGTACAACATATTTTTGTGTGGTGTTGTCACTGTTTTACGGTTTGAAGTGTTGCACAAACACTTTATCCAGTGCTCTAAGTTAAGCCTGACTGCTTTAAGTCAACCTACCAAGCGGTGGAGCATAGGTTATTTTGGGGTTTGGTTGTGCTGTACCTTGTCTAGGATTGTGATTGTTGCTTGACCAGGACTGACATCCGAGTCATCCAACACCCAATGTTTCACAATGAGGAATAAAGGGTGACAGATCTTTCTCTCTCAAAGCTGGTCTCGGTATTAAGAGATCAGTAGTGTGTCCATAGGAAAGTAAAAATGTGGCCCTTCTGCCACAGAGAATATTGCTAGTTTGATATTTCATCATTAATTCTGAATTGTCATGCATTGTATAGATATTCTAAACTCTGTAACCTTGCTAATGAGCAAACGTGTCACCATTATCAATTACCTTTGCTCTGCCATAGTTGTAGGTATGTAGGGGAATTTATATCATTCATCAGTATTATTTGTAGAAATCAGCAGGGGCATAGCATGGGTCATGGTCCAGTGACATCATACAAAATCACTGCAGAGAACTTGCCCGGAGCATCTGGGCACAAATTCAAAGAGGAGTAAGTTGGTTATAAAAGCTACATTTTCAGGAATCTCTCAGAACCACAATGGATTTTGGTGGCTTCCATTACTATTGAAATGCGCTCTTAAACTTGCCCAATTGCATCTACAATGGCCAGGTGATCAGGTTGGTGGCACCACCAGAGTTCAGAAGGGAGAAAGAAGTTCCTCCTGGGTTACGACAGCCTGATATCCTGAAGGCCACCCATTTATACAACCACACATATAGTTTTGTGCAAGGCATGTGACCTTAAACATGCTGATGTCAAAGCTTACACTCTAGCAAAATGATATATGAATCATGACATCCAATGGAGAAAATGACATTACTCCTTTAGTGAAATGATTATACAGGAAGCTTCTCAATTATTATACATTCACGTATTGTCTTAGCCAACATTTGTTTTGCTCTTGGCTTGTTATCCCTTAAGAGTTTACAATACTTTATTGATATAATGTTAAATGTCCAAGGGCCTGTGTCAAGAATTACTTACTTTCGGTCTTAGCTTTGCTTCCTATGCCTGTCAATGCATCCTGATCTGGTGTGTAAATGAAGCAAAGTAAGACCTTAAACATTGCTGGAACATATACAAGTGTACCAAACAAGCAAGATTTTCCCACAACTTTTGATACTCTCTTCAGAAAGTTAAGCAGGTGGCTAAGTCTCTTGGCTGGTGAAATGTAAGGAAGTGGATTCTTTTTTAGGGTGGGTGTTTGCCCAGCTCAAGGAATAATAACACTAGCTTGTCAGGGTGAAATCTAAAGTCACTAGATTTACCTGAGCTCAACCCCCTGGTTGGTATGTCACAGAGCTGCCAGGCTTAAAATAAGGCAATGTATGAAGTATTTATGCAGTACCAAAATAGTGATAAACTTTAAACACCAAACAATAAGATCCTCAAAGAGTATTAGCAAATTGGAGTAAATATTAAGAAACAAAATTACATTAAATCAACAAAAATCCAATAAGGGGATATGAACTTTTAAAGTTTTGCGTTAAAATTGAGCCAAGAAGTACAAACTGCCAATGATAGTATACAGAATCAGTAGAACAGGACCTAGGCCTGATTTCAGGCTCACTGTGATGAAGCAAGGGTCATATAACACAAGCGGGTTTGACCCGGTCAAAGACCTTATCTACTGACTTTTTTAATAGAGCTCAAAATTCTCCATTGTGGCCAGTTTGAAGCTGTGTACAATGAAGTTGCATCAAAACCAGGCAGCTTTGCCTTAAGGATCAACTGATGGCACTGGAGGTCTTGTAAGTTGAAAAATGTTATAAGTCCAAGCTTTTTGAGATTTCAGGATCAACTCCTCAGGGATAGCACATAGAAGCCAAAACGCACTCCAGCAGTGCTACAAGTAAGCTGTTTTTGGCTCAACAGCCACCTTTCCGCCTCGTACCTCTCTAATTAGGACTCTAGTTGTGAATTCTTTGAATCACCAACAACTGCGACGCTGAACCACCTGAATGATAAACGTGTGATTAGCATTGTAACTCGCGGTATCACAAAGGTCCTAGAGAGGTAAGAGGCGGAAAGGTGGCTGTTGAGCCAAAAACAGCTTTCAGGTTATAGTAAGGGTGGAGGAGTGTGGCTCACTGATTAGAGCGGCAGACCCTGATGCAGAGGTCTGGCCCGGGACCAGGGTTCAATTCCCGACGCGGCAGGGTCCTGAGCCCAAATATTTCCACGGACTCGATAATTCTCGCCTCGGTGCCTACTCTAATAATGGGGTCCCACGCTGCAACTCTGGGCAATAGCTTGCTTAATCTCCACTACGGCGGCCCACCCGCTGCGGGATGCCTGGCTTTCACCTTGGGGATGCCCAGTAGGGGCTATCTCACAGGGAAAAAGCCAGGACGGGTTCCCAAGGCAAGCGCCTTGATGCCTTCAGGTGATACGTGCGCTATATAAGTCGCAATACATTTACATTACATTTACAGGAAACAAACGATTAATAAGGGTCTTCCCTCTCTTTCCTTCACTTACAGTTTACGGTCCTGATGAGAACTCCGTACCAAAGGGAGTTCGAAACGCGTAGACCTTATTATGTTTGAACCATAAGAAAAACAAAATGAGACCTGCATTATATTGATTCATTTCACAAATTGTACTCTATGGTTTGGTTAAAAATTGTATATAATGTGTACATACAAAAAATATTTTTGCTACTAGAATGTCAGAGTGTGAATGTGTGTGGAGTGTGATAGATAAAGATCTTTAGAGATAGTGTATATGAATGATACAAGGGGTATAATAGTGATTAAGTACATGTATGTCGATATTATGTTTGTTTAAAATGTTCTGTTTTTGAAAATGTGTAAAATCCGCTAAAACAAATGAAAATAATGAAAACTTAAAAGAAAAATAAGATCAAAAAGATTGACTCTTGAAAAGTACACTTTGCCCCCATAGTGTTTAATTCGTATGTGCAGGAAATAAATAGAGAATTTTGAATTGTACTAGCAGCATTGGCAGTTTTTATGTAGCATACAGTAGGCAGGGTTTGGCCTTGCTGCTTGGGAGCCAATACCCAGTGACGTGTAATCGCATTTTTAGAAAGTTGGCATTTTCTTACTTTAACCATTCTGTGCCTCTGCCTATCCCTGAAGTGCACGTCTGAGTTGGATGACAGTTGGGCTTTGTGCTTTTCCTCTATACAGTCACACACAAAGGGAGCTTAGGTGTGCCCTGCATATCCTGATGGCCCATCAACAGGCTGATGGCTCTTCCTGAGCTGGAGTGAGAGGGAGGACGTGACACTGGCACCTGAATGGGGCTGTTTTTGTCCCCACAAAAAGAGCTGCATACCCCCTGTAGTGTACCTAACCTCTGACACATATAGTAAGAACACTTCTGGAATGAGGACATTCTGCCAGAAACTAGAGCTGTTGTGATAACAGTAGGGACTGCCACTGTGCTTCTTGCTTTGCTATGTTGGCCTGCTGCTTCTTGCTGGGAGTGGGAGGGCTGGATTTTACTCTCTACATACTATGTCTCAAAAGGTTCTCCAAGGGCTTGTTTAGGCTTGTTTAGGCTTGCCTCCTGTTACTGAAGTCTAAAGGATATCTAAGACTCACCATGCATTTTGCTTACCGCACCTGTGCTCCTCTGCCGTGAGTCCCACTCAACTCCAAACCGTTGTTCAAAACCGGCACATTCCCTGTGAAATTGGTGCACTGCAGCTGCCTGCACTGAAGCCGTGGACACCGCTCACTGAGTGGGCGACGCAATGGCCTCGACTTACAATGCAGCCCGACTTTGCCAACTCAGCACGTCTGAATCCCCGCTGCTGTGTGAGTCTTGGACTCTGCATCGACAACGTCTGCGACACCCTGTCCCCTAATCTGACGCATTTCAGGCTTAGCTTCTAACCAACTCATCGTCTTCAGCCATGTGGTCCTATAACAACATCTTGGACTCGACGCACGGTGCGCTTGACATCGACACAGCAACGACTATGCCAGACTTCAGAACAGACATGTCGCCTGCAAAAGAGATGCATCACTTCCGTGTTCCAAAGCATCGTTCCCGAGCCTCGACGCATCCAAGGTACTGTCAGCGGGTATGCAAGACTCTCACTCCATCGCGGTTGGACTGAACATTTGGATTTTCATACCACTGCCAGTGTGTGGGGATGATCTGACTAACCAATGAGAAAATAGTTCTCAGGGACAACCAACCCACTTTGACAGCAGTTCCTGTTTGCCTGACTGCAAACAATCTCTCAGTGCTCCTCACTCCTAAAATCCAAGATGGGAACCCTTACAAACTTGTGCAGAGCTTTTGTGTCACCTAGAGAACTAACCAGGGAAATGACCAGTCCCCTACCCTATGCCCACCTCAAACAAATTCTGTGGGTAGCTTCTCTCCTGCTCAGTTCAGAGACAGTCTGGCTAGTGTGAGCCTTGGGGACAAACACTTCCCCTCTTCAGTTCTCTCCTTACACCAAACTATGAATGGGCAGGCTTTACCTCAGTCCCTTGTAAGTTAATACAATTCTTGGGTCCTCCCTAACTGTCCTTTCGGGACTGACAAAAATCAAATGCCCCACATGCAGTCCATCCTGTCACTAGGCCTAAACCATTGTTCTGCTTACATTCACAAGTGTTCACACCTCATTGCTGGGCAGCGGCTGGCAGGCTAATGCAAATTAGCCTCCAGGAGATACAGGCATGGAAAAGGGTAACTTTCTGAAAATTATTTTTACTAAATATTTTGTAACACTCTCACTTCACTGGTCAATTGGACTTTTATAATTATGGAAACTAGTCATTGCATGCTTTATCGACTATACTGCGGCCTTTGATGGTGTCGACCGCTCTATTCTTTGGCAAAAACTGGCTACCTGGAATATCGACCCACAATTACTTAAAGCAATTATATCCTTATATTCAAACACATGGGTCAGAATCAAACTGTCAACCACCTCAGCATCAGAGAAAATTGACACCAATCGTGGCCTGAAGCAAGGATGTGTACTTGCCCCAATGTTATTCAATTTATACACCGCAGACATGGGCAAAGCCTTGCTGGGAGCATCACTAGCAACTCCCCGCCTTGGGCATACCAAGATTCAATTACTGCAGTACGCTGATGATTTGGTATTACTAGACCACACTAAAATTGGGCTTCAAAAAGCGTTAATGGCATTGGACACCTACAATGCAAAAAACAAACTGATCGTGAATGCAACCAAATCAAAAATAATAATATTTGGCCCTTTTCCCAAAAAAAAAACCTTAAAATGGAAGATAGGACAACTGATGTTGGACTGCACACGTCAATACAACTACTTGGGAGTTTGGTTTTGTGAAACAGGGCGACCAGTAACACACCTCGAGAAAGTATGGGCAAAAGGGAAAAGTATTTCGTACGCCCTGGGGAAGCTGCATGCAACTCTACACAGCCCTACAACATCAGCAATTCAAAGAGTATTAAGGGCGAAACTAATACCATCATTAAATTATGCGCAGCAGGCCTTTCCAGGCAAACTATCAAGCACCCTGGAAAAAATCCACTGCTCGACCTATAAAAAATTATTTCACTTACCATCTAGCACCAGAAACACCCTGATACGGCTCGAATTCGGCTTGACACAACAAAAGCTTGAGGAACTGGCCGCAATTAGTAAATATTTTTACCTTACAACTGCAGCCCCAGAAAACTCGCTGAAATCCAGCATAAAGAATATTTTTCTGGAAAAAGAGAACCCGTGGTCAAATACACTTGCCTCTGCAAAAGAAACCCTGAACCTTGCTGTGAATAACTGGGACCCTAAGTTACTTAACTATGCCGCCATTAAAAGCGCAACGAAACGACAAGTCCGGCTCTGCTCGCGCATCACTGACCTGAAAGCATTGGAGTTAAGAGGCTTACACGAATCGCTAACACTCCCGCAGCGGGCACAGTCCTCAAAACAGCACCTTACCCAAGCTGTGGGCAAGGTGGCAGTCAATAGGATTTTAGCGTTTCGGCTACACCCGCTGCCCCTTAAAGAGCTTTACGCCACGAATAGACTTGAGATAACACATTCTGAATGCCGCTTATGCAAGTATAAACAAGAGAGCTTCTCTCACATCCTGTTTTGCTGCCCGGGGCTGACTGTCGAGCGTAACCGCTATCTAAAGCCAATTCTACTCAGACAAGGAATTAGAACGACAAAGGAGGCGGTGAACTACCTATTCACAATGGATATAGTGAAAGATATGGCTGTGTTCAGTAAATATATACAACAGATACGTGGGAAGCTGATGGCCCAACCTAAATTAGGCCCGCGGCCGTCAACTGATATGAGACATTTCAGCCTATGATGAAATGGACTAATGAATACAGCTCTTTTAATCATGCTTTTACTCATGTTTAAGTTTTTTGTTTCTTTCCTCTTTTCTTTTTCACTATTTTATTTCTGACATGAAAATAATGCCCACCAAAGTTTGTCTTCTTAAATGGTTTTGAGTAACCAAATAAAGTTTTATTCATTCATTCATAGTCATTGCTTTCGAGGTCTAATCAAAGGAAGAACTTGCCAACTTTAATTTTGCATGTTACTCCTATAAATATCAGACACCTACCTCGGGAACGACAAGGTGTACTTAAGGGTGACATTATTATTTAATAGGTATTCCTACTGCTCAAAAACGATTTGACAGCATATTTTTAGGTTGCTGAAGTCAGGCAACATATGGGCCCTTATTATACATAGGACGCTCTTTTTCTGTTTGAGCTAGGGCACACCTTTAAATAGGTGCGTCATGCACCCTATTACAGAGAATATACTGCCCTCAGGTCAGTCATGAACTTGTGCTGCCCTGGGGGTAGTGCATTAACGTGTTTTCAGCATATGTGCTTGTGCTGTAACAAGAAGAACAATAACTTATTGGGGGCCTCTTTTAACGTAGCAATAGTCTCAAACAATGTCTTCTAGATTATGTTTTCAACACTGTTGAATGGCACTCAGACAACAGGCAATATCAGCAATGCTCTTGGTCTTTTGTTGCTTTTCTTAAACCCAGGGCAGGCAGAATATTTTGTGAGTCCTGGAGCAAAACCTAGTTGAGGATCCCAACCCAAATAATCTGGTTTCAACTCTGACCTCTCAGATTTCCCATGATGTGTGATCAGGGACAATTGTTTTCTTCACTGTTCCTCCTTTTTCATGATCATCACATTTGAGAGTGCCATGAAATAAATCACTTCAGGATTCGAAATCTACAAAAATCCCTTAACCCCTTAAGTGCTGATGACGGAACCGCTCCGTCATCAGCTACGGGTGAGCTGTGCTGATGACGGAGCGGTTCCGTCATGGCCCGCTCGGCGCGCCTGCGCGGCGCGAATTTCGCGCCTGCGCTGACGTTCTATTGAGCGGGGCGGGCCATGACGGAACCGCTCCGTCACAAGCACAGGTCAACCGACGCTGGTGACGGAGCGGTTCCGTCACCAGCATGCGGCCGCCGCGCGGCCGCCCCGCCCCCTTAGCACTGCGGCGGAATAGCCGCAGAGGTGAAGGAGTTAAGTATGTGTTTTATTTGATCATAATGTTAATCCATTTATAACAACAGTAAAGGTACAAGGAACATCTCGTACCAATTTGATCACTAATAAAATTGTCATCACAATAGAAGTAGGAAAGAATGTTTAATTAGGAAACCTGGGTTCAATCTTGGCGTCCCAGCTCAACCAGTCCCTATGACATTACTTTTCTTCCTGTAGCACTTTTTTCATAATCATCACATTTAAGAGAAATCATTCAAATCAGGGTGGCCACAGTACAAAAATATGTCTTGTATATGGTTTCATAGGCCATAATGATGCTTCATCTATAGCAATAAAGGCTTGTATAGGAGGCTCAAGGCAACTGACTTGCCTCCAGAGTCTTTAATGGCAGAAGGGGAGTGGTTCACTAATTGTCATGAGTCACTCAGTGCACTTAAATAATTTAATGTGTTACAAAACACAAAAATCTACTTTTCTCAATTTGTTTTTATTTAGAAGTGTGTATCTGAGCTATAAATCAAGTGGACATCAGTACCACTTACAATAGGGCAGGATGTCCAGGCTGGGCTAAGAGGTGTTCTTCTCAGCCTCCATGGCACTGCTCTTCTAGACTGGAAGTAGCGCAGACTGGGCTGTGGAGAATTATTAGATCTAGGCATCACCGCCTCACTAGCACTGTCTAATAGCACTGGTAGCAAGGAAGGAGATCCTTGGACGCTGAGTGCTCAGAGCGTGCTCCGTAGGCCGATACATGCCTACCGCCCACTCACAGTCTGCTGTTAATGTGGCTTCTCAGGATGGGTTTAGCCTGTTTTATAGCACAGGCTATATTTACATGGGCCGCTTACTGAAACTTTCCTGTATGCTGACAAACTTGCCCATAGCGCGCAAATCATGTCTCTTGAAGAGGCAGGACCTGTGAAAAATTGACCCACCTGCCCCCACCATTGTAACAGTGGAGCTTAATGTAAGCTTTTAAACTCTTCTTGGAGCCTCCTGACTACCCAGTGCTGGGGGGAACCACCTATCATGTTATATTCAGCTGTAGATATGTTCCATAGGGGGCCTGCAATTGCTGGACCATGGTTATGTACAAATTACTTTCAAATGCTAGCAATTTAGAAAAGGTTGTTAATTGGATCTGGAGAAATGTTTCTAGAAATTAAAGTGATTGGACACTTATGTTGCTCCACCTATTCTCTCTGCTCACAGTGAGTTGATTATATTTACCAGTGCAACTGCAGTTGCTTCGATGCTTTATTAGGTGTCACTCAAGATTTAGTTTGCATTGATGCATTCAGGCTGTGTATGCTTTTGAAATACTTATGTACACCAAGGGGCTTATTTACAAGAACCTTGCGCCACCCGTACGTCACTTTTCCCATGTTAAGGATGATGCAAAAGTGTCGCAAGAGGCTTGCAAATAATCCTTCAAGTGGTTTGCAATTGACGTAGGAGACAGTAAGGCAGAAGGTGCCTGGTAGGTTTTTTGTGGTTGGGGATCTACAATCCCTTTTTTCATCTTTTCAACTTTCTTAGTACAAACGTATGTAAAGCCATCAGTGTCTGTCAGAAAAGGACGGGTTCTTGACTAAAACGTTTTGGAACATGGTCTTTCTCATTCTGATGGCTTTGGAACAGGATCAGTGAGTGATTTTTGCTATGTTTATGGTTTTATCAAGACTTCAAGATAAACGTTTCTCTGCCTCTAACACCTAATTCAGCAACCAAATGGCTTATATCATCTATATTAAGTAAATCCAGGTGGTATCTATGAGGCTGTTACTGGGGAGACATGGCATTGCCTAACTCCCCGAGGGGTAGATCTCTCTGGAAGCCTCGCTGGGCAGAACATCATGTACCTACAAGGACCTGCCATAGATACAAACTTTAAAGTAGCAACATTTTTGCTGATGCTTCCTAAGATAAGCTTCTACTTGAAAGAAGAAATCTGATGCCACGTTTTAGAGAAATTGGAAAGGTCTATAGAAAGCTTTTCTTACCCGACTCTTCGGGTTCACTAGCTGAATAGACACCCACAGAAAGCAAGTAGAAAAATACTATCCCTAATGGCACATCCATTAGAGACTGTTACACTTGATGGTAAACTTGTTTCAGTTGTAAAGTCCCCCAATTTCCTACCTCCAACTGTATCACAATGGCTTTCCTACACAGGACCTATTAGATGTAAATTCTTTTGAGGAGATGCCATGACTGATACATATGTATGTGTGTGTGCGTGTGTGTGTGTGGGTGGGTGTGTGTGTGTGTATTTGCTTGTGGCAGCGCTTCAAACAAATGTGCTGCGCCAAGCTGCGTCATTTAAAAAACGCAGGGATGCGCTGTATTAACAAGAATACAGGGCATCCCTGTGCTCAGGGCCAGATTGGGGACCAAAACCGGCCCTGGCAAAGTGCACGGCATCCCCCCCCGCCCCCCCCCCCCCGTCCCGGAGGTTGGGGGTGCTGCCGAGCTCTCAGCCAGGGACAGTTTTCGGACGATTTTGTTACAGAGCCGATTTTGCAGCTAAGCTGCAAAAACGGCACTGTAACAAAAACGGCCCCAGGAGCCCAATACCGGCCCCCACCCGTGCGGCGCACCGGGGGATTGCCCGGTGCCCACTACGGCCAGTCCGGCCCTGCCTGTGCTCCCTCCTGTGCTACTAAAAGCTGCCTAGCACAAAGCAGTCACCGTGGCGCCATGGTGCAAGGGTGCCTGCGTTGCAGGAATGATTGTTTATGTGCAGGAGGGGACACCTTCCTGCACATACACAATCATTAATGGCAATCTTCTGTTTCTATGTGTGCCGCAGAATGCAGCATATATAGAAAGAGCAAAAACGAGGAGAAATAAAAGTATGTCTCCGCACTGCGCCACTCCAACGCCTCCTTTTCATCAATTGGGTTCGCTTTTGCCGCTCAGATTTGCACATTTTTGTATATCTGGGGCACTGTCAAAAAGCATTGCGTGTTGAGTGGGTATGCCCACGGCAACCCCCATGGCACCCAAAACACAGTGTGATGGCATAAGCTTGGCAATGGCTAAAAAGTAACACATGTGTGATGACGTATATAAGATTGATGCAAGCTGTCATGAGCAATGCACTGTTGGTAGGAATGTACCGGTTGTACTCTCACATTGGAAGTCCATTTCGCAATGTCGCATTAACTGTGGAATCTTGTGGCTCAAAACTCTCACTCGCTGGCATAGCTCCAGTGACAACCATGACGTCTGCTGTAAGGAGGGTGTTGGGGCCTTGAAGGGTTGTACATAAGGGAGATGACAGAAGGAAGGATTGAAGAAGATAACTTGCCTTTTTAGTGAGAGCATAGGACGGTGAATGCACCGTTTGAGGAGAGCGTCTTCCTTGTCTGCGCCCCTACCACTCCTCAGCAAGATAAGCGACAGGATGGGATATTTTCCAAGCATAATTCGTTTATTATCTTCTATTGAAGCAAAGGGGAGCAGACTCCTGCCTTGTCAGATGGGATCCCGCCCCCTTCAGAGGCGACAATAAAAGATTTGGGCTGCTTTGCCAATCAAATTAAGGAAAAGAGGAAGTGAAGACGGCTGGCTGACCTATGACCGCCAAATTATCTTTCCCTTTTTCTATTTTCCAATTCTCTCTCCACAGCGGAGATTTCGTTACTGGAGCTGTCTGGTGAAGAAGATATATCACATGGATACAATTGCTGGGGACAGCAGCGCTCCCCCCCTGTCACCAGCCTTTGTCGTCCCATCACTACTTGCTAGAAGCGAATATTAAAATGGCCATTTCTGCCTGGGCAGATTACACAGAGCAACAGTGGTTGTTGACAGTGTTCTAGTTGAGTTATGACTGGAAACTGATTTGCAGACTGGCACAGAGGACCTTTCTTTGAATGCCAATTAGAGATTTGATCTGGGGTTACCAACAGAGGCGACCACGTTTCAAGGCAGCAGTGTTGGGGTTGCCGCAGTGAAATTCATACCAAGAGGTTTAACTATAAGACAGAACTCAATAAGGGGAGCAGAAAGGGATTCTTATTGATTTTGTAATTTTTTTTTTTTGTTGGTACTCTTCTTTTTTAGTTGAACACTATAAATGTAATAAAATCCTAAGGGATGTACAGATGGGATCAGTTTCTATCAAAAAGAATTACAAATTTGTGCATGTAGCTCTCTGTTGGTTTTGCTTTTCTATGTAAGAAAGTAATTATACCTTTACATTGTTTATTACAAATCAGTATGTATGTATACACGCACCCACATACACATATATTCAATGAAAAAAATAAAGGTACAAGTCATTATAACTTGTACCTAAGGTAACTATAATACGCGCCCCAAACAGGCACATTTTTGTCATCAATGATGTCGCTGCAAATGTTGCAGTGATATTATCAATGATGTCATAGACAGTCGCGCCCCGTGAGGTGGAAATCGACATGCAATGGGAGGGTGAAAATAAATAAATAAGCCAGGTGGTTTTATGAATTTATTTATTTTATTTTCACTATCCCGTCATATGTCGACTTCCACTCACCCTCCCCGCCTCACCACACATACCTGCACGGGCCGCCACTGGTCATAGTACATGTCATGAGTGATGTAATTTGTGGGGTAATTAGCAGTGCATGAGTAGGCCGTGACCTTAGGGCACGAGTTAAAGCTACTAGAGATAACTATAACCAGTGAAATTCAGCGGTTTGGTTCATCTAAAAGCATATGTTTTAACTGACATTTTCACTTAACTATAACGTTCCTTTAACTTTTTTTTATTCAGTGAATTTCTAAAAATGAATGCATAATAAGATATTGTTACCATATATATTATTAGCGTACCTAACTATGACATCACCATGACGTCACTTTAACCTTTGGCGTCAAGCCTTAATGTACTTTTGTCCTGCTAGTCACTTTTTATACTGCGCAGTGTGCACGCCAGTTTATTATGTTTAAATCCTAACAAACGCCACGTCTGCATCTAAATGTGGCAGCTGGAAGTTTGTCCAAGGATCACGTCTCAGGGGCCGGGGACAAATCGCAGACCTTGGGTTGCCTGTTAATGAGCCAACAGCTCTAAATACCAATTAAAGTTAGGCAACTACAACAGATATCACTCTAACGAGTTCAGACATTGCTGTGCACTCTGCGGCATTCCAGCTGAGCACAGCAATCAATAGCACATTCTTGTTAAACGGTTCCCTGCAGTGAGCAGTTTAGAAACAACACACATAAGGTACATCACGCATGCATCCAAAGGGGTGAAGGTTTACACAGGGACGCCTCCTGCTTGAGAAGGAAGGTCCTGGGGGTTTCAAGTGACCCCTCCTTCGTGGTCAAGGATCCATGCGCAGAAATGAAGCATGTTTCCATTAATTTCCAAGTGATATTTCCAGATCTGCTTGGAAAAAAGGGGGAAGCCCTGGTATCAAATGACTGTCAGGAAGTGCACACACACACACAAGTGCGTGGGATTAACCTTGAACAGAAGGTGTATATCTCATATAACCAGGGCTTTAAGTGGGCCAGGTCTCACCGGTGCTGAGAAGGGGCCTCGAAACGGGTCTCTATCGGGCGGCTGTTTTGTGCCCTGCAATTTCGAGGCCCCCCTTTAAAAAACTACCGGTGAGACCCAGCCCACTTAAAGCCCTGGGTACAATCCTTATGAGGAATGAAGCCTGGATGGTGGAGCAGAAATGTTCTGTTAAACAATGTTTGCCCTGCTGAGAGTAGCACCGTTTTCCAGATATCCTTACAGCGTAAATTTACCAACTGAGGTAATTTACAGAAAAGAAAACATCTTTAACTCCATCTTGGCTCTTACCCTCAGGTCCTTCACGTGAAGCGGGATGCCTACTTGCGCCCGTCAGTAAGGATGGATCAGTCATATTATTGGTAATCATGCAATAAATCATCAAATAGGAATGCTGACCCAAGCATCCTCCTCCTGATATCCGCTTAGATCATGCTAGAGCATGAATGTCACATATGAGACATGTCACTGTGGTTGTGATGAGCCTCTCGGATGCAATCAGGCCATGCCGCGCTGCGGAGCGCTATCAGGAAGGAGGTGTGGAGACAGATATAAATTGACCAATGTGCACTGGATGGTTTAGAGAAAACCTGCACGGTAAGCCACAGGAAATTGGTTGGTAGCATCAACAGCCTCGTTTAAGATGTTGTCTCACCTAATAATGTCCAGAGTCAGGCTGTCAAGTTTGCTCAAATGGTTCCAACAAAGGCGGTGGATGGGAGACTGTCAAGTGAAACAAGCAAAGGCGGAACATTTTCAGATGTCTCCGGTGTTTACTACAATGATAGGGAAAATGTTCTGGGATCTTTCTAGTCAGAAAAAAATTGCAACACAATGCGTCGAGCAGAGATGGAACGCGTAACATAGGGAAGGCAAGGACATGTGGCTTCTGATAGAGTTAGATTTCTCAACTCTATTCTGAATTTCAGAATGGGGTCAGGTGGCTTTCAGGTAACCAACCTCAACTAAGTCGTGCCTGGTAAATGTAAGGATTGTAAGGAAAAGGAAATACAAAGCATTACTTTTTCAGAACATTTAAGGACTGGAGTTATGAATGGTAATTTATCAAGCACTTAACAATGCAAGGAAGGTATCTGTTAGATTTACCTAAATAGTCAGGAGCAAACTAATGCATGTTTTCTGACTCAAGTCTGATCAAATCTGGAGATAGACAGCTGGGCTAGACTGAATATTTGAGAAACAGATAATTTAAGAACATCGTTATTTAATAGGAAAAGTCGAAAATAATATAAATTGTGACGTGAAGGGTCTCGCATATTAGAGTATAAGAAACAACTAGGTAGACATTGTGAAGATGACAAATCAGATATGACGTCCATGTTGCACAAAGAGAACTTGTCCTTGACATTAGTACTCAGCAGAAAATAGTACCTATAAGAACTTTTCAAAATCAGGAGACAAAATCCACCCCGCTAGCAGTTTCCTTACATGGCGGTAACAAAATGTAGCGTGACAGGAGTTCCTCCCATACCAGCTGCACAGTAGGGGCCTACACCATTTACAACAATGCATGGGTTGAGAAGGCACAGCTGTCCTCTCAGCAAAAGTTCCCCATTAAATGCAGTTCATGATATTTTCAGTACCTCATAAGCAAGAGGTGTTCGCCTTCAATTGATGGAGACAATGTTGGAATGTCTGCGCCTTTCTGGACACATGTTTCTGGGTGACTGTCCTTCTTTCAGCAGGAAGTAGCAGGTCTCTTTTTGGGGGTATTTTAAATGCTGCATGTATTTTACCAGGGTAGTTCCACTCCAAAGTGCGAGTGTGCATCCCTGGACTCCCAGATCTAATCACTCCAGGAGAAGCTATCACAATGCCATTTGGACGAATCTGCGTTTATTGATCCAATTGCCTACATGCATCAAAGTCAATTGCATTCGCAAACGGTGCGAATCGCAATTTTCGGCCGTTTGCGAATGCAATTGACTAATTTGGAATGCATCATGCATTTCGCAATTTTAGGAATCGCAACCATGTTGTGATTTCTAAAATTGCGATTGCATTTAAGAAATCGCAATTTCAGATTTCTAAAATGCAATGCATGATCATTTTGTAATTGCGAATTCGCAATTTGGAAGTGGTAAATTAGCATGAAATTGTACTTCATGCTAATTTACCAAAAACTTTCAAATATGCACAAATTGCATTTTTGAAAGTTTTAATTTACACACACACATGCCCTTGGGACATGTGTGTGTGTAAATTGCATTTAAAGTTACATTTCCGGGGTGCAGGGAGAGGTTCTTTGGCCCCCCCTGCACCCTTGAAATTGCATTCACATTTTGTGAATCGCAATTTGAAATTCGCAAAATGTGAATGCCTTCCCATTCATTCCTATGGGCCTTTTTGCCCATAGGAATCAATGGGAAGGGTTTTCCTTAATTGCGATTCGCAAATTGTGAATCGCAATTAAGGAAAAATACTGAATCGCAAAAATAAATGCGAATTGTTCATGCATTGCAGTTTGCGATTTCTAAATTGCGATTCCTTAATTTTCGCAATTTAGGAATCGCAAACGGGTGCAATGATGCATGTGGCCGAATATGTGCATCTGTAACAAACAGCAACGTAAGCTAGAACAATGATTACCTAGAAGGCAGGTCATTAAAATAATATTAATGGCCACATTATGGAACATATGGGGCAATTCTGGCACAGGAGTCATCCACCATTTCGCTCTCTCCAAAGAGTTCAATTAGAAGGCTCGAGATGTGCTAAAAAAGTTTCTTCCTCATTCTGCTTTTACTATATGTGCTCGCAGGAGGCCAGTTTAGCTACTTGGGTAACCATTTCTAAATGTAGGCGCAGAAACCTTTCTACAGAGGCAGAGGCTGTATTACTTTGTCGGCCATTAGCAAAAATGTCAGCCATTTTCCTCCATTTTTCAGAAGGTTTCGACTGGGAAAAAAAGACATGCCAGAGAGAAAATGGGCCTGTCTGGGTTGAGGCTTTTATGTTGGATTCTACTTTAAACCCCATTTTGCTACAGTGGTTGGAGAGAGGAGAGCATGCATGGTCTGATTTATAATTTTCTACTCTGCTCTAAAAAAAACACTATTCTGAGCTAAAGCCGGTAGTTTAGAAGTGTCATGTTTCCGTATGTGAAAATGTAATACATTGTCTGAGTTTGTTTCATATCTGCTGAAGTAAGACATTCATGGTTCGCATTCATTTCAGCTGTAAAAATGTATAGCATGTTAATTTAAAAACATTTTAAACAAGCATTGGAAATGCAATAGGTCTCGCAGCATTAGAGTTAGTGCTTTTAGAATTGTTTATGGGTTTTTTTGTAAATCTTTAGCATTTTTGTTTCCTGTAGCCAATGCTAAAGAATTAAAAAAAAAAGCCATAAACATTTCTAAAAGCTCTAAATCAGATGCTCCGAGACCTATTGCACTGTGTGAGGGTGAGGGGTTGAGGGTGAGTGAGGGTGAGTGAGGGTGAGGGTGGGTGAGGGTGAGTGAGGGGTTGAGGGTGAGTGAGGGTGAGGGGTTGAGGGTGAGTGAGAGTGAGGGAGGGTGAGAGTGAGGGTGAGTGAGGGTGAGGGTGAGTGAGGGTGAGGGTGAGTGAGGGTGAGTGAGGGTGAGGGTGAGTGAGGGTGAGGGTGAGTGAGGGTGAGGTATTGAGGGTGAGTGAGGGTAGAGGGTGAGGGAGGGTGAGGGTGAGTGAGTGTGAGGTGTTGAGAGTGAGTGAGGGTGAGGCGTTGAGGGTGAGTGAGGGTGAGTGTGGGTGAGGGTGAGTGAGGGTGAGGTGTTGAAGGTGAGGGACGGACCCATATCATATTGTTTAGTACCTTGTGTATTTCCGGAAGCCATTCATATGCCCTATGTGTTTATTGAATGATCTGAAAAACCCACTGATGTCTTATGCATTCTTTCTTGTCGGTGAGTATCGTACACCTAAATAGTGGTGTTAGGTTATCTTAAGAGGAAGTTGATTCCTAGGACACAGTAATATAACATAGCTTAACTCAATGGCACACATAAATGTTTGCATTGTCAATGAATTAGAGGCTTTTCACATTAATAAGCGCAATGGGAATCCATCTTTCTCTGTTCTTCCGTGCATCTGTTCTACCCCATCCTATGAGTATTAAATAATGCGCCATTTTGCAACAATGGCTCACAGGAGGTTCAGTTTCTCTCTTAAATTGAAGCACATGCCACTTTGAGCCAACGAAAATCAGAACGTTCGGGGACTCGTGATTGCTTTGAACTTGAAACACCTGTTGAGTTTGTCATCACGTATGTTTGAATAAAAACAATTTCACAGCTTAGATAGCAAATAAACATCTTTGTATATTAGTTGCTCTTGTCATCATCACTATATACTTGTAAGTAGCGGATGCTGTACGCAGAGGTTAGCGAGTTTGGGAACTTCACGAGGACAGAGCTGTGCAACCTGCAAGAGCGCGCGGATGAAGGAAGAGAGAAAGAACAAAAGACGCAAGGCGTCGGAGCATTAATCATGCTCAGCTGCGAGAGCTCGAGTATGCACCGGCATGCATATATCGTAATTAAAGCGAGGCTTCCCCTGTACACCAATAAATAGAGTCAGCCCGGTAGCACACTTTAGATGAAGCTTCCTTCTGAGAATAGCGAAGAAATATTGCCGGGTGGCATGCGCGAGGCAGGAGGTCAAGCAGAGCTCCCTGTTCCCCGCAGTGAATCCTATATCAAAAGTAAACTCGACCTACTTGCAGCATCCCTGTTTATTTTTAAATGAGGTCGCAGTATTGATCCGGCAGCAGACGGAGAGCAATGGATGTGTGCCGGGCTCGCGGGGCGATCGGCATTCGTTTAGTGCTTTTGTCTCTAAGGTTGTCTTTTTAGGCAGTGGCGTTTTGACAAGCCTCCCTTTTGCATTACTGTCTTACACTTAGGAGGCGGAGGCACCGTGCCAGCTAGGTACTCATCCGGGAGACTAAATCATCTTGAAAGTGTTCTGTATGTGTGTGCTCGCGCCACGGTTGGGTCTGTCGTTGTTAAACTGTTGTTTCCTGCTGCGCGTGTGATGAACGGAGGGAAGAGAGGGGAGGGGGGAGGAGAAATGCGACACGGCGGGAAGGGGAGGGGGCGGAGCGGGTAAAATAAACAAACAAGACGGAGGGAAGAGAGGGGAGGGGGGAGGAGAAATGTGACACGGCGGGAAGGGGAGGGGGCGGAGCGGGTAAAACAAGACGGACGTGCACGCGCTTTTAAGCTCAATGCGCATGCGCATTGAGCTTAAAAGTCACGGGCACTGCAAGGAATCGCCACGATTCCTTGCAGTGGATAAAGAGTGGATAAGCCCCCATAGTCTCGCTTGCTCGATGCGCATGCGCATCGACAGGCGAGACCTAAACATCCAAGGAGCTCCTTTAGAGTTTGGCAGACAATCCCTCCGTGACTTGGCTGGGGGGGGTTCTGCATTCCCAGTAGTTCATGTAGAGAGAGAAACGAACTGTGGCATTGTACTGGCACCAGTACAAAACCATTGGGATTGGCAACCTCTGGTTGTGGTGCATCAGAAGAGCCACCATATTCAGTGCAGAATATTGCAGATCCCCCCAGCTTGGGTCTACCATGCGGGGCAGGGCAGATTTTGGCCTGAGAAAATCAACAGTGGTCCATACATGCATCAAGGTCTTTGCATTTTTATTATTATAGAAAGAGAACCCCCAAAGTGGAGGTTTGTTTCAAAAAGACAAAAAAATCAGAATGGGGAGCAACAATTTGGTAGTCTGACCAGAATTTAGATATGATGAAAGGGATTCTTCTGGCAAAACGATCCTCATTACCATGCCGGTTGGATGAGCGTCCGACTTGACATCCCAGTGGGAGTGGAACTGCCCAATTAGAAGTCAGTGGTTCCACCCCCATATTACAATGCGGCCGCCAGCCCAGCTTTCGGAAATATGCCTTTTTCAATTGTAACTTGGGCTGTGGCCCGGAAATGGGGCGCTGTGCAAGCTGCAATTGAAAAGGCATATTTTTAAACATCCATTGGAGAAGTGAGGCTCAATGATTAGAGTGGCAGACCCTGATGCAGAGGTCTAGCCCGGGACCAGGGTTCAATTCCCCGCCTCGGCGGGTCTTGGGCTCAAAATCCCACGGACCTGATAATTCTCGCCTTGGTGCCTATTCCAATCATGGAGTCCCAATCTGCAACTCTGGGCAATAGCTTGCTTAATCTCCACAACGGCCTCCACAATGCTAAGGATGCCTGGCCTCCACATTGGGGGTGCCCAGGAGTGGAAGCCTCACAGGGAAAACAAGGATGGGTTCCACTTGCGGGTGAGTAGTGCGCTATACAAGTATCAATTTTTACATTTACATGCACTGTGTGCCAGGCACCAAATGGTGCCCGTCAGAAAAGCAACAGTCATTACCTCCACCGAATGCCTCTGACGGCGGTCGGACCGCTTTTGTGGATGTCGGTGGGTCCGCCACTACGTTTTTACGGCGATTTATACAGAACCAGTATTTTATTACTTTGTAGTTATACTAATTCGAAATTAATGTGAACAGTGTTATCCTAGAGACAACAGCAAGGTCACTGTAACAGAAATCTGAATGCATCTTGCCTAATACAATCTAAAAAAAACTATATGTACAAACATGAGTGCGTTGTGTTTCATCACAGAGTACACAAGGAAATGCAACATGATGTACATTTCTAATGTAACATTAGAGATGAAAGCAACCATTATAAATCAACTTAATAACATTTGTCTTGTAATTTCATATAATAAATGTGATGATTGCAACACTTTTTTTTTGATGAAAAATTGCGTATTTTAAATATATATGGTACCCTGGTAGAACACGAAGAAGAAGCGTTCTAATGGTGGCAGCTTCAGTGCGCATCTGAGAAGAGGCGTCCTCCAGTAATTGTCGGCCATCTTGAATCCTTGAACTCCCTGATTCAGTGAATGCAGAAGGTTTAGTACGTCGTAATTAATTAAGGGCTGTTATTGATGGCAACAAATCACTTAGCATTAAACCGACAAAAATAAATGTGTGTTGGAAATGAAGTCTCGGTTGGTCCTCTGCTCCCCTAATGGCAGAGGTGAATCCCTCTAGGCTCAACCACGGGCCTTAATGAGCAAAAGGCAGCAAAATGAAAATATATTCCTAGGAGTCCCTGACCCAACTATTTATTATTGGTAATTACTGGCAATGAAATGTTGACAGGGAAACTGGAATGCCTTTAAAATTCAGAGCGCCGCCTCGCCTGAATGCATCACACTCAGTGGCGGCCGCTCCATTAGGGCGTTGGAGCGCCGCCTCACTGCTTTCTTGCAGTGCGGAAGCAGAAAATAAAAAGGTATTTTAAATACCATTTTATTTTCTGCTTCTCGCACAGCGAGAAAGCAGAAGGCAGGGGTAAGCCTGGTTGGTGGCGGGTGGAAAGGTATGCCTGGTTGGGGTGGGCAGGTGGGCGGGAGGAGTTGCTTGCACCACTCTGAGTGCCCTGACTCTTAGATCGGCCCTGGGGCCGAACAAAGTAGCCATGCGCACTCTAAATGTTCTCTATGTAGGCTGCATCCAACCTACATAGAGAAAATAGCCTCCCAGCTGGGCACCGTCCAGGGCTCCCCACCAATCACAACGCTGCCATTGCAGTGTTGTGATTGACTTACAGGAGGGGAGGGAGCATGCCTGTTTCTGTTCAGGAGCAGCAGAGGTGGCGGGAGACCCAACCCAGGAGCAGAGGTGGTGCGGACCCAGTCAGGTAAGTTTTCATTGTATTTTAACGCCCCCCCCCGGGGCAACACCCGCGCAAAACCCTGCGCGACCCCTCCCTTCCCCCTTTCGCCAGTATTGTGAGCCGCGACTGAATCTAACATTAAAACAATAGCGGATTTTTCGTCAATAATTGTGACATCAGCTGGGGGAGACAGTCACCAGCCGCTGTGCTTGGAAAAAAATCAAGCTTTGGTTTTTTTGCCACCACACCAGCTTTAATTACCAATTTTAGTCTGAAACAGCAGCTTTCCCAGCAAGGCAATCTGATTAGCATCCACTCACTCAGCACTGGCTGGGCTGTGGGCTGGGTCCTAAGTGGATAATGCCTGGGCATATGCCCATTCGCCCCAGACCGGCGAAGCGCTGCCGGGCATAGCGGTCCTGCCTGGGATGGAGGAGCACGGGGACTGTGTGCTGCACGTTCCCCTTTTTTGTACCCGAGCGCATGCAGGAAGCTTGCGCCGTTAGCCAAGAGAGGCAGAGAGAGCTGGTGTGCCATAGTACCGTTGGCGCAGAAGGGCAGTGCACTCTCTGCTGCACACAGGGGCAGTGTGTGCCCCAGCTCCTGCACACAGATGGGCACTGGTGTCCGCTGCTCCTGGAGGCACTGGGAGACAGAGTGCCCGCTTCTTTTGTCGCAGAAGCTCATACAGATGGACAAATGGGTGGCATGTAGCAAGTAGCAACAGAGAGACAGTGTGCCCTCACTTGCGGAGGTAGTTTGCATTGGAGGTAAAGAGAGGGGAGCAATGTCTGATATTGCTGAGATACAGAGGGGCAGTGTGCTCCACTGCTCCAGGTACTGGCATTCGACAGAAGGGTTGTGCACCGAGCTGCAAAGAGAGGTCGGTAGATTGTTCACCTGCAAGAGGACCCAACGGACAGTGTGTCCTGCTACAGGAGGCACAAGGGCAGTGTGCCCTGCCGCAAAGAGAGGCCGGTAGAATGTTCTCCTGCAAGAGACCGATGGATAATGCGTCAAGCTGTAAAGAGAGGCCGGTAGACTGTTCTGCAGGAGGGATAGAGGTACAATGTGCCCTACTTCAAGAGGCACTTAGGGCAGTGTGCCCTGCTGCACAAGACACAGAGCACAGTGTCCTTTTCCGGGAGGCACAGAGGGACGGTGTGCCCTGCTGCCTGAGACACAGAGACAGGGGGTTGTGTGCCCTGCTGCAGTAGGCACATTTTATCAGGAGTCTGTGATACAAAAGGCACAGAAGGGCAGTGCACACTGTCACAGAAGGCTTTGAGGAGGACAACACAGTGTGTATATTGCTCAGAGGTGCTTTTCTTTTTTTATAGAGTTTTATATAGCGCAAACATGACCCGAATCGGGTATCAGAGCGCTTTACAAAGCACCAGTTGCATTACATGAGGACACATTCATTGTTTTGTTTGTTTTTTGTTAGGCATGGGGAGATTAAGTGATTTGCCCAGAATCACAAGATACCCAGCGTAATATCCGAGACTCAAGCTCAGCTCCCCAGATTCGAGGTCAACCGCCCTAGCCGTTAGGCCAATTCCTCTCCCCAGTGCTTGGCATTGGCAGGACATAGCTTCAGAAACATTTCTATCTACATGTTTTTATATGACATCCCTTTATTAATGTAATAACTGCACTTTCACAATTGCACTATTAACCTTCTTGCTTCTCAAATTTGTTTGAAGATGCATCATTTACCCACTCCTTTTACAAAACGAGCCCCCCTTAAGATGTTCGGGCTTACTCACTGCGCTCTCTCGCCACGGTGCACTACGCAAGAAAGTTTACGCCCACCACTTTCAAATGTCACCAGCCACCATGATGAGATTCGCTGGCCTTAAAATACAAATGAAAGTGTTTGTTCTCTGAGTCACTAAACCACACAAATTACTCCAACTGACTGGGCGATGGTCAATCAAAAAATGCACTTAAATGGGAGGGCATGAAGCATGAAGTACATGGGAATTTGTGTAACTTCACCAAAAGGTGAGCAAGGAAAAGATCCCTTTTGTTTAGTTACCCTCACACACCCTAGTGTTGTCATGCTTCATCATCGGGTCACCCCTATGCCTATAAGTCGGGGTGGGCTCGACCACAGTGTTGGGAGCTCCTTGAAGTTTGTAGAAGACCAGGGGGACTATAAAGATAAAAAACCTCCGACAATACCCCAGTTTCCATTTATATTTGGGTCTGTCAGGGATTTTAAAATAACTAAGAAAAACGGGTCGGTATAGGAGTATTATGGTCCTAAGACCCTAGTGCCAACATGTTTCAGTCCATATGCGGCCATAAAGGTCCTGGACTTTCTTCAGGGCTCGGGTTGGCCTCCCTGAGGTACAGAAAAGGGGATTGCCTGTCCTGTCAGTGAAAAAAAGGGCAGAATAGCTGCTGCTTATGTGTGTGATAAATAATTTGTCTATCACATGTAGGTCTCTATCCGAATTCTGTGGATTCGCCGTTTCTCAGTGGACAGTGTGGCCATGTAGGGGTAGCTCTGTAGTCAAACCTTCATCAAGAGTCCTGCCCCACCTTCAAATCTGCTCGGTCTCGGTCCCTGGCTTTTGTTCTCTGAGGCTACATTCTGAGTGTTTTCAAAACTCTGTCTGGTGCCTTTCTTTCCCTTCAAAATATATGAATAATAAACAGATTTGACCGTAGTAATTGTGTGATTACCAAATTGGGATGTCCAGCAGCTTAGACTGTGTGTCGATCCAGAAAGGTCAACCTAAAAAAAGGGGGTGTTGTGTGGCCCTATGGGCTCGGGGTTGGGATGGGAGGGAGTGTTGGGTAAGTACTAACAGAAAAATGGGAGGCTAATGGTCGTGTTTTTACACTTTTATTAACCTTAGACTCATGCCTTATTTATGAGTATATATACAAATATATGCATCAAATTCAAAAAATATTTTGTGTATTTTAATAAGGAGTGAAAAAGGCTTGAAGAGCATAAGTGGCTATTATGAATTTAACTACCACCCATTTAAAATAAAATATAAAATTATTGAGCCTGAACAATGCAAGTTCTGGGACTCATTTTATGCAATCATCAACAGAAGATGCAGGAGTTCACAATGAATATATAATATTAAAAATAAGAGTGAAATCAGATAAGGCAGTGAGTGCACTTGTGAAAGATTTTTCTCCATATGTAAATAAATACTTTACCTGCTAGTAGTTTTTAATGACCACTACAGATTTTATGTGTTTAGAAACACATGCACACTGGAGATCAGGCACTCAGGAACAGCCATATACAGGTACATGCAAACTCTATGACACGCAAAAACACATTGTTGGACCTGGCTTTTACAGCGGGTTTATCCCCAGATTTTGTGCGTTGTGGCCTTTGGTTTCTGACCTGTTTTTGTTGGTTTTATGACTCTGGACACTTTACCACTGCTGGTCAGTGCTAAAGTGCATATGGTCTCCCTGTAACTTGTATGTATGGATTGGTATTTCCATGTTTGGCTGGTTTGCTTTACTGGTCAGTCCCTAGTACAGTGCACTGGGTGTACCCAGGGCCTTTAAATCAAATGCTGCTAGTGGGCCTGCAGCACTGGTTGTGCCACTCACATAAGCAGCCTCTAAATGTAACTCAGGCCTGTCATTGCAGAGCCTGTGTGCAGTCTAATACTGCCATGTGAACTTGGCAAGTGCACCCACTTGTCAGACCCTAACCTTCCCTTTTCTTACACGTTATTCACCCCTATGGTAGGCCCAAGGTACCCCTGTGGGCAGGGTGCAGTGTATGTGAAAGGTATGACATGCTGTGGTGTGTGTGGCATGCCCTGATAGTGAAGTACTGCCAATTTCGTTTTTTACTATTGTAAGGCTATCTGTTCCCATAGGATAGAGTGGGGAGTTCCCTTATAAGATCTTATAAGCATAACTGCCCCTGGGAACCGGATACGAAATTAAAGTTTAGTATGCCTGAACACAGAATGTTTAAATGCATCTTTTAGTGAGGGTGATTTTTACATTCTGTGTTTGAGAATACCACTTTTATAAAGTAGGTATTCTCTTGCTCAGTCATCCAGTGTGCGTCTGCTAGGATGTGTATTGACTGTCTGACTTTGGAATGACAGGGGCTGGGGAAGTGCAGTGGCTCCAGAGAGACTGGATGAGTATGCACTAGGCTGAATAGGCCTTGTCTGCATTTGGAGTGGTGGGTGGAATAGCAACTGCACTTGAATAGGGCTGTGCTTGCCTTCCATAATGATGGGCCCGCCCCTGTGGTGTGTCTGGAGCCAGGGTTCACACTGACAATGGAGGTTGTTGTGCACTTGCAAAGTACTCCCCAGAACTGGTTTGGACTGGGCTCAGAGACCTGGGGGAGGAGAGAACAAATCAAGCAATCAATCAATCAGGGGCTTGTAAGCGCACTACTCACCCGTAAGGGTCCCACGGCACTGGGGGGGCAGCGTCTACAGATCTGCTTAGCCGAAGAGCCAGGTCTTGAGTGTCTTTCTGAAGGTGTTCAGGGAGGGGGTGGGTTCCAGGTCTTGAGATTTACAAAATGATTTACTGTATAACAAGAGGAGCCCAGACCCAGGACTTTTAGATCGCTTCTGGGAATCAAGAGGAACCTTTGCCAAGGAGAAGAGCAGGAGAAACTGAGGATGTTTTGAAGTCTCAGGGACACAAAGACTTCCCCACCAGCTTCCTGAACTTCCTTGCTGGGTGTTCTGACCTGCTAAGAGATGCCTTCTGTTGTTTTGGACCTCTGTAGGCTGTTTGCCGCTGAGAGCTAAAAAAGTAACGCAACTTTGAGAAGCGTGACACATCCGCACCTGTTTCCGACGCATCACCGAAGAAATTGTTGCAGCGCCTGCCTGCAATTCAAGAAGTCGCCGCATGCCGCATCGAGTGCACCAGTCTCAGAAGTCCGAGATCCCCAATTTGAATCCAATACAAGCCCTGCTGTGCAGCTGCAAGAACCCAAGCATTGTCCAGGATCGTTGAGTCGCATCGATGCGCCAGGTCTGTCGCTTCATTGGGGAACGCAGTAAGAAACCGATGCATCACCTTCTCACACTGTAAGAAACCGACGCATCACCTCCTCTCCAATAAGGAACAGACGCATCGCCTCTCCTGCGCAGCAGTAAGGAACCGAAGTATCACCTCCCCCGGAGCAAGGAACCAATTCATCACCTTCCCTGAGTGTAAGGAACCGATGCGGCCCTTTTTGTTTGTGTGCACGACGCAGCAAAGGTACTTTGTGTGAAAAGAACCTTTGCTGCGTCGTGAGTGTTGCATCTGCAATTTGCTTTGAACTGAACTATTTCTACCATTTGAAAGTCATATTTTTATTACTGTATTGTGGATTTTTGTTGTTTGGTATTATTTATTTTAGATAAAGATTACTTATTTTTCTAAACTGATGTGGTGTCCGTTTGCAGTGTTTTCACTGTATTACGACTGTATGTGTTCACAAATGCTTTACACACTGCTTCTGAGATAATCCAGTCTGCTCGTGCCAAGCTATCAAGGAGGTAATCAGGGGTTATTTTAGAAGTGTATCCCCCTTACCCTGACTAGAATCAAGCATCTCTATTTCGGCACAGGTACCTACCTCTGCCAACTAGAGACCCCCATTTCTAACACTCATGCACTCTAGGACATTTGCATGCTCTTGGGTAAAAAAACGCACACTTGGGAACAAAAACAATTTTAGGAATGAGCATCTAGGAACATTAACACATACAAGGATGGGAAGCAAAGTAATAATTAAATATGATACTAATTTGTAATTATTTATTTCATTTTTCTGTTATGTATAATATGGAATACTGATTTATTATACTAATATTTTAGTGGAAGGTTGCTAGGTTTTTATGGGTATAGGGCAGGAAGTTGTTTAATTAATACTTAATGTATTAATAATTATGTGTAAATTAATTATTTAATTGAATTAATATATTTGTTGGGTGCTAAGCTGGGAAGTTAATTAAGTAATATTTAACAATTAATTCTTAATTTTTAATTATTTATTTAAGTGATTTTAATTAAGTAAATTGAGGAATATTTTTAAGTTATATTTTAGGTGTAGGTTGCTAGGTTTGTAGGTGTATAAGATGAGAAGTTAATTAATTAATAAAAGAACAACAATTATTTATAATGCAATAAATACTTTGATTAATAGTAAATAAATGAATTGATTAACGTTTTTACATTTTTTATCTCTAATACTATATATGTATGTTAATTAATAATTCACAAATAAATATTTAAAAACAAAATTTTGGGAAGGTTGGAGCTTTTCTACATTTAGTTGAGGCCACTCAACATTCATACTATATTCTGTTTGATGCATTTGTACTGTTCCCATAAAGCAATAGGATACTAACTTCAGAATGTTTTCAAATTTTCAGTTTTACATTTTGCTCGTTTATTTATATGCACGTTATTAGTCTGTTAATGTTATTTGATTTTCTAAGGTGTCGCGGACCCCATGGGTGGGCTTCATGGACCCCCAGGGGTTCACGGATCCCATATTAAGAACCACTGACCTGCATTATATTAAATGCATATATTACAAAATTTCATATTTACTCATTAATTGTCAATTTTTTCACGATATTAGTGTTGACTATATTTTCCTGACATTTTTGTACTTACCATTATAAATTTAGGATTACAATATTACAGTAAGCAATATTTTTGACCCACTTTATTTGGCAAGAATATTTTTTACCACAATATTGGGTCAGTGACCCTGTGTATAATGTGTCAGTACTCCCATGTGCTGTTTAACAATGCAACCATTTGTTTAGTTGGTCTCAGGCCTCTTGTGGTGTAAGTCTGTCAATGAATATCTCTAGTGCATCGGTAAGTGCATGATGTATGTGAACTAGTTACTCTATCGTCGCTTCAGCTTTTCCCTCTGTATCCTTTGTAATCAATTGTTAGAAAACCCTGCTAGGAAGCCGCATCAGATATGGATGGGCTGCTGTCAATCCAGGACTACCTATGATGCTGAATGCCATGCAGTTAGCGGTGGAAAGGAGACTAAGCCGCACACTTCTGCTTATGGGTGAAATATACACTCTCATATTTTTGGAGGACACGGGCTGTGATTTATTACAGACTGAAAACAGACATGCATAATAAATGCCTCCCGACACCCACAACAAATCACAGTATTCCACTCTGCAACCATCAAGAGCATACTGTGTATGCCTTTCATGGCAGCGTGCTCAGTACTGTAGCCAGAGCCAAAAGGATGGAGGGCAGATTTACTAAGATTTGATGCAATACAGAGCAGCAACCAAATGGAGATAGCAGAACTGTGTCATATCTATTAAGGTATGGCACTGTTTCTCTCTCCCACTGCACTGGCACACTTTCGGCTGCCTTGCACAATGCACCATAGTTCAAGAGTGTGTGCATTATCTCTAGCGTAGGTTTTGTACTGGAAGGGTGCCTGTCAAGTACAAAATACTATGATTAGACATAATTGAATACTTTTCCAAGTTTGTATGTGAACTCCATAGTACAGCAAAACTGAAAAATTAAAAGATTTGGAGAAAAGAACAATTTGCTCATACCTCGAGGTGCCGTAATTTTGCTTCGCAAATCCATGTCTACAATGTTAGTCGATCAGAATATTTTGTCAAAACCTGTGTTGCTGCATTGGAACACACATTTACCACTCATGCTATACCTACTTGCACCTAATTTTGCATTACTTTCTGACGCGAAACAAGCGACAAGTTTTGCTCCTGAAAGTACATTCCACATTTACACATTTAACAAGGGTGAGGGACTTTAATAGCTGGTATAGCCCAGCTACGAAGGGCTAAAAGGCTATTAGAACATTCTGCCACTAGAGGGCAGAATGTTCTAATAAAAAAAACAAAGCCTTATTCCAATCCCCTCATGCTCCCTGAAGCCTTTGTTCACAGCCAAGCTGTGAACAAAGAAACATTGAAATGTTGGAGCTCCAGACTTATACTAGCCATTATAAGCCCAGAGCACTCCATTGTTTTCAATGGAGCTCCCAACATTCCAATGTTCTATTACAGCTTGAAATCTGTTCATTCTACAGATGAACTGGTAAGATGCAACGCAGGCCCCCAACCACTGTGAGCTTTACAAAGTGACAAAGTGAGTGACTGTCTGGTTTAAAAACTGCCTCTGCTGTTTTAAAAACTGCTACTGACACACTAAAATTGTTTGGGCACCAACTCCCTTCACACTAAGTGAAGACCACCATGCCCCTGCAGAACTCGAACATAACACATTGTGTGTTATATTCTATTACAAGCGATGAAGGATATAATTTTGGTAATACACTGGTATTCTGATGTCAGAACATGCAGTAACAAGAAAACAACACAATGCAATGTAGGAAGACTATAGTGTCTCACATATCATTTGCAGTAATATGTTGGTGCCTGTAGCATGATTTTCTTGAACTCGTCTTTGAATAGATTTCAGTTTTAGTCCCTAAGCTGAATATTCGACCAATGAGTCAGAATCCCTAATGCTGCTGTTTGGTGTATCTTTTGATTATATCACAAAACCTGGCAATATGACAGAGAAACATGTGACCAATTGTCTAATCTTCATAATTTATGACAAAAAAGGACATTAGGGCATTATTTTGAGCTCCATTTCTCACCTAATACCGCCCATATACATTAACGACATTTACATTTCAGTGGCTTATTATATAAGATATATTGAAGTAACAGAAATGGGTTGACAACACACAGTTATAACATAGTAGATTTACCTATACAGGTGCAATATATTGCCCCAGGTAAATCTTGATTTATAAAATTGCACCACAACAATGCATATGTAGCTGGCAAAAAGTAAACGTGCACCAATATTGCACGTTATCAATGTTAGTGTGGGGAAAGACTTTTCGAAGGAAATATATTTTGAGTAAAAAGCAAAAAATAAGGGGCATGTTAACAAGCCCATTATCGCAGCATTAGCGGCTTTTTTGGGGCAAAAAGCGGCGATAATGGCATTGCACTATTAGCAAGGACACACTATCGCGTGTTTCCTTGTCTTAGCACCGATTTTCCTTACGCCTTGCATCGCATCTCTAATGAGATGCAAAGTAGGCGTTCCCAGAAAAACAACATTAAAAATATTGCTATCTGTCCGTCCCAGTATTGACAAGCCCGCCCAGGACACCCATAGCGATATTAAAAGCTGCACTAACTGCGGTTATCGCCGGCATTTTACGTCTGAGAAAATCCTGACTTTACTATCTTTTACATGGGAGGTGCATTGTACGGCTAAATCCACATCTCCCTATTACTAAGGATTCCCCTATCGCTGCAGGTTTATCGATGGATTCACAGCGATAAACCTGCATTTCGCCGCTACAGCCGGACTTTTGATCGCTGTGGAGATAAGCGTTGTAAATAACGCGATATCTCGGCGATCAAATCTGGCGATAGCCGGCATTAAGCAAAATCACGCTAAGCGCGCTTGCCGATATTTATCGCTGCTCGTTGATGATATGCCCCTAAGTTTTTATAAATGTTCTGATTTCCTAACAATAAACATGGAATCTATAATGCGTGACTAGTTGGTACATGTAGGGTTATGAGAAACGGCATACTCCAGAAATGTATTTAAATGCTGCAGAATTCTATCTATACGACCTAAAACTCAGAGGAAACAGACACATACACCTGGCAGTGCCGTGAAAGGGGATGGCTGCCCTAAACCTCTGCAGGTTGGTCCATCACATCCAGAAATGTAAGACTGCTTATGTGAATCCACTAAATCTAATGTTTACTAATACTCCAGAGCAGTGCTTAATTTGAGACAGGGGGGTGGTGGTTGCCAGTGGGAAGCACCAGCACTTATTTTCAGCCGTGGTGCATGCAGGTAAGAGCGGTGGGGCCGGGTGAGGGGGGATTTTGACAGACAATGATGAAGGGAAATTAATTATTTATTTAATTTTCCCTCGTCACCATCTGTCCAAATCCCCCCTCACCCGGCCCCACCGCTCAAACGTTCTTACCTGCACAGGCCGCGGCTGCTTATTTTGGGGACCAGCAGTTATATTTCTTCATTAGAAATGGACCGCAAGCAAGAGAATTAAAAACACACAAAGGGAACAGATGCCAGACAGAAGTAAGAAGAGAAAAACAGAATTACCGTTGCAAAGGGAGAACACAGGAACCTGTGTGCTTGAGATAAAGCAGCAGAGAGTGTCTGATAGCGGATCGAAGAGCCATGAGCAGTGGCGGACGGTGACCCTCAACACTGGAGAGGCGCCGGGTGGACTGATAGACAAACCCAGTAGAGGGCAAAAAAGAGTTAAAAACAAATTAAAATGTACTTATCCATCTTTCGCTCTCCTATTTTCTTTCTTCTTTCTTCTGGTGTCAGTGTGTTGGCAGGCACCTCAAGGAGCCTCAGGCAACCCCCTTCTGCAAATCCTGATGCTGCTCTCATGCTGCAGATGAGCAATATGAGAGCAGTGCCAGGATTGGCTGGAGCAAACTGCCTGGACACTCCAGCAGGCACAGGATGACTGTGCCTGCTCTCCACCCAGTTGTCTGAGACAGCTGGGTGGAGACGTTTACACTGTGCATGTCTAGCTGGCCGTCGCAAAACGGCCGGCAAAGTGACTTGCGAAGTATAAACTTGTGGAGTGAGCACCACTCCACTGCTGCCATTCAGCTGCAGCCCCACCCCCAAACACTGCTCAGGCTCAGAGCAGTGAAAAATAAAATGGTAATTCGTTTTATTTTACACTTTTGCTGCACTGGCAGCAAGGGGGGCGACGCTCCTCCGCCCTAATGGGGGGGCCGCCGCTGGTCATAAGGTTGATTCAAGACTAGGCATCCTTGGTATTCGATGTTCCGATATTTGAACGCACCAGCTGAGGGTTTCTGAGCAGGGCTTGGGCACCGGCACTCATTCCATTGCAACTTAACCGCATCGATGCTGATGACGGAACTGCTCCGTCATCTGCCGCGGTGGTGCTGTGCTGATGACGGAGCGGTTCCGTCATGGCCCGCCCTAAGCGCCTGCGCGGCGCGGATTCTCCGCCTGCGCTGGGCGTTCTATTGAGCGGGCGGGGCCATGACGGAACCGCTCCGTCATCAGCACAGCTCACCCAAGGCTGGTGACAGAGCGGTTCCGTCACCAGCGTGTGAGCGCCGCGCGGCCCCCCAGGCCCCTTAGCGCTGCGGCGGAATAGCCGCCGCAGCGAAGGGGTTATGCACTGAAGGGATGACACGAGAAGCTGTGGAGATCTGTGTGCATTAGAGGATCTCAGCTCACTGAGTGCCCTTCGCGTTCACAGACTTGCAGCTGGCTCAGCTGTCTTCAGCCGTGGTGCATGCAGGTAAGAGCGGTGGGGCCGGGTGAGGGGGGATTTTGACAGACAATGATGAGGGGAAATTAATTATTTATTTAATTTTCCCTCGTCACCATCTGTCCAAATCCCCCCTCACCCGGCCCCACCGCTCAAACGTTCTTACCTGCACAGGCCGCGGCTGCTTATTTTGGGGACCAGCAGTTATATTTCTTCATTAGAAATGGACCGCAAGCAAGAGAATTAAAAACACACAAAGGGAACAGATGCCAGACAGAAGTAAGAAGAGAAAAACAGAATTACCGTTGCAAAGGGAGAACACAGGAACCTGTGTGCTTGAGATAAAGCAGCAGAGAGTGTCTGATAGCGGATCGAAGAGCCATGAGCAGTGGCGGACGGTGACCCTCAACACTGGAGAGGCGCCGGGTGGACTGATAGACAAACCCAGTAGAGGGCAAAAAAGAGTTAAAAACAAATTAAAATGTACTTATCCATCTTTCGCTCTCCTTTTTTCTTTCTTCTTTCTTCTGGTGTCAGTGTGTCGGCAGGCACCTCAAGGAGCCTCAGGCAACCCCCTTCTGCAAATCCTGATGCTGCTCTCATGCTGCAGATGAGCAATATGAGAGCAGTGCCAGGATTGGCTGGCGCAAACTGCCTGGACACTCCAGCAGGCACAGGACGACTGTGACTGCTCTCCACCCAGTTGTCTGAGACAGCTGGGTGGAGACGTTTACACTGTGCATGTCTAGCTGGCCGTCGCAAAACGGCCGGCAAAGTGACTTGGAATAGCCGCCGCAGCGAAGGGGTTATGCACTGAAGGGATGACACGAGAAGCTGTGGAGATCTGTGTGCATTAGAGGATCTCAGCTCACTGAGTGCCCTTCGCGTTCACAGACTTGCAGCTGGCTCAGCTGTCTTCAGCCGTGATTTAAGAGCATGGACGTTTCCATAAACACAGCTTGTGCTGGGTCTTAAAGGAAATGGGGCCCTAAGGTACATCCGTCTTACTGAGCTGTAAAATATAAATACACAGCTACCAGGAGTCTACTTTGCAAAATGTTTGTGTTTTCATTAACCTGTCGCTGCGGCAGAATGGCTGCAAAGAGAGGTTCTTCCCCACCAGTAATGCTCAGAAACATCTGCCATTAAGGGAGGAGGGTGTGGGTGTTACAGTGTGGAGAACAGTCACACAATAATACTGTGTAAAGTGAAATAGGCAATATTGACTGTTAATAACATCCTTACATGACAAAGGCCTTCAGCTGCATCAAATTCATTTTACTCTCACATTAACCAATAATAACCAGTACTAAACTGGACATTTAACAAATCTCTATAAGCCATACAGGGCCAAACACACATACACACTGGTCAATGAAATTCCAGGACAGTATGTAAAGAGCATCTAGATAAATAAAGGGTTTTGGTGCCATACTGGTGGCAGAAGGTGCTATACAAATGCCAAAAACATAGCATAATTATAAAAAAAAAGTTTTAAAGGCTTGCATATCGTTAATAGGTCGCAAAGCGACATTTTATTTTCAGTTTGTGTTTGAGAGTTTGCATGCCATCCCTAAAATGTTTCCGGAATACTCAAGCTATAAATAATTGGTTTTAAAGTCACTTCTGAATAGGGAATAATAAATTTGACGCCTTGCCCCATCAGACAAAATGAGTATTCCTCTACAAAAGGAAATACTTTTGAGCCCATCAGAACATGTGTGCTTGGAAAAAAAAGCTACAATGTTTTTTCTAAGAATCCTCAATCATAAGCCTGATAAGTATAAAGTATAAAGCATAACACATCATCACACAACATGTCAATCTGTCTGCAAAATATTTACATTAGTTTAAAATAAAGAAGGCATAAAGTAAGATTCACAATGTCAAAGTATGATGTCCTGTTGCACACGATTATCTTCAATTAATTTAAAGTATTCTTTTTAGGTCAGGCGCTAGGTCTGTTGCACGGTGCCCACCGGGTCTTGATACTTGCAATACTATGTGGGAAGAGGAAACTCTTCTCGGAAGGCCTGCGCACATTTTTTGAAAATAAACCTTGGAGGTTTTATGTTGAGTAAACAAAGTTAAGTCAATTAATGAAATCCATTAGACTGACGTACAGTTGTGAATCACTGTTTTATTTTTATTTTTAACATGTTCCTTATTATTTTCCTTCGTACAAAGTAATTCATTTAGTGATTTTCTCTTATTTCATATTGCCCAATGCATTTCGGGTCAGAATTGAATGAGACCCTTCATCAGGGGCCTGCCGCTCCATCACCTCACTGAAAGAGATGGAGTGGCAGGCCCCTGATGAAGGGTCACATTCAACAATGCAGCACACATAGAAACAGCAAAAACGAGAAGAAATGAAACATTTCTCCTCGTTGCGCCTGCTTAAGAACAGGTTTTCCTGGTCTTACTTTTGGTGCTGCCCCTTATTTACACCGCCCTTGTAAATAGGGGGCAGCGTAAAAATCAATGGATGTTTCCACACACTGGCGCACTTTTGTCTGCCTATTGCCAATGCAGACATCCTTGCACCATGGTGCAAGGGTGCCTGCGTTGAAAGCAGGATTCTTTTTGTGCAGGAAGTGTCACCTTCTTGCACAAAAATAATCATGAGAAGCATTTTCCTTTTTCTACGTGTGTTGCAGAATGCAGCATACATGAAACGCAAAAAAACAAGGAGAAATTTAGATGTTTTCCTTGTTACACCTCCCCTAGGGAGGTATGACATTTTGACGCATTACCAGGTTTGCCACTAATGGTAAAACTGGGAATGTGCTAAAATCCATGAGTGGATCTGTGAGAACACCCATGCTCCACCCAGGGAACGCCTCCCTCGGGCAGATGAACACAAGTCCGCGATTTGCGCTGCCTTGCGTTAGTCCAGGTTTATCAAGCCATGCAGGTGCACGCAAGGTAGACTTGCGTGTTTGATAAATCTGACTTTGTTGTTGTGTTGCCCTTGCGTCCTCTTGAGTGGCGCAGGGGCGACGCAACACAATGATAAATATGCAAGGGTGACTAGCCCAACGGTGGGATCAGATACAAGTGATGAAGCAGTGGTACAATATGCTTGCAGCGGGTGCCATTGTTTGACTTCTGTTCACTTGCTCCTCTTGTTATTTTAACTCTCCTCGTGAGTCTTGCATTTCTGTTGGCCACTATGTGAGGATTCCTTGCTCTGTCTCTTCAAGTGCTGATCGACAATGGCAACCACATTTGAAAGTAGCCCTATGCACTACCTTTAAAAACTAATATTAATTGCTTTCCAAACTTGTTTTTACTTTTAATTGACTTACTTGCTCTTTTGATGAACCTAAGAAAACCACATTATTTGTTAGCACAATTTCATATCAGTTGTATTTCCATAAAGCTGCCTCAAAAACTCTCAACCAGTCAATGTGGGAAGAGAGTGGCATTGCTGGAGCTCCTCATGCACTTTTATTGATGACCATAATTGTCATCCATCTTGATTGCTAAATGCCTTTATGAGAAGGTTTATTGGTCACTTGTGAATTTCCCTGTCTAAGCTGACCTAGTGCATGATTCTCAGCTTAATTGGGAACTTTACGGGCATATTAATTCACACAATCCTGCAATGACTCTCCTTTCTAAGATGCCTAGAAAACTCTTTTTCATTTTTATGTGGTAGCATGAGTGTTCATTAAAGACCATTGTGTGAGCATGCTTGTTTGAGATCACATGCTTTGAATATGTTATGACCACCAGTCCAAATGGCTACACCACATGCAATTGTCAGGAAATGTCAGTTTTCTTCTTGCTTTTAAACATGTCTCTGTTGAACCTTGCCCTTTTCGCAGGGTTATCCCAAAACGTTTTGCCTTTTTCCTCCTATTTATTCTGACCTGTTTTTTGTTGGCTTTAGCACTCTGGGCACTTTACCACTGCTACCCAGTGCTAAAGTACATATGCTCTCAGTCTAAATTGATTGGTTTATCCATGATTGACATATTTGATTTACTGATAAGTTCCTAGTAAAGTGCACTAGGTGTGCCAGGGCCTGTAAATCAAATGTTACTAGTGTGCCTGCAGCACTGATTGTGCCACCCACAAGAGTAGACCTGCAAACATGTTTCAAACCTGCCACTGCAGTGTCTGTGTGTGCAGTTTTAAACTTCCATTGCGACCTGAAAAGTGCACCCACTTGTCAGGCTCCAGCCTTCCCTTTTACTACATGTGAGTCAACCCTAAGTTAGGATGGGGTATATTTAAAGGTAGGACATGTGCTGGTGTGCTTTACATGTCCTAATAGTAAAATATTGCTAATTTTGTTTTTCACTATTGCAAGGACTATCTCTCCCACTGGGTAACATGGGGATTGCCTTGAAATATGTTTTGAGTGTACTTTCCCATTGGGAGCAGATAGAGATTTGGAGTTTGGAGTCTCTGAACTCACAAGTTAAAAGCACATCTTTTGATGAAGTTGGTTTATAAAATGTGCGTTTGAAAATGCCACTTTTAGAAAAAGGGAATTGTTTAGCTAAACCATTCTGTGGCTCTGCCTGTCTATAGAATATCTGGGTTGGCTGACAGTTTAGCTCTTGTGCATTCATTCCAGACAGTCACACAAAGGGAGCAGAGGTGGGCCCTGCATATCCTAATGGCCCCTCACTAGGATGATGGGCCTTCCTGAGCTAGAGTGGTGGGAGGAGTTGTCACTGACACCTGAATAGGGCTTTGCCTGTCCTCACACAAAGCTGTCTCCACCCCCTGTAGTGAGTCTGGAGCCAGGTCTGAGAAAGGTAGGGTCTTGTGCACTACAAAGACTTGCCTTTAAAGTTTGCCTACTTCAAAGGCAGAAAGGAGTATACGTTTTAGACCTTTGACACCTCATAATCAGAACACTTCTGGACTGAGGACATTCTGCCAGGGAGAAGATCTGGATCCTGTAGGAGGAATGGTTACTCTAAAGTGGCTTTGTTGTGTTTGCCTGCTGCTTCTGTCCTGGGAGTGAACGGACTGGACATTGCTTTCTGTATCCTGCTCCTAAGGTTCTCCAAGGGTTTGAGTTGTGCTTGCCTCCTGTTAAGAAGTCTCAGGGTCATCAAAGACTTCACCTGCCAGTGCCTGGGGTCTTCTGCTGAGAGTCCTGACTTGTCTAGTGGTGCCAAATCCAGTTCCTGGGACGTTAGAAGTGCAACCTGGTGATCTTAAGGGGAAAATCCACCCATTGATTCACAGCTGATAAATCAACACAGCACCTGCTCGCCACTGTCACATCAATGCGACACGTCTGGATTTTTGACACATCCTCCCTGGATGCCGATTCTTCATCGACACCGCAACACAGTAAGGCCGCATGTCTGGAAACTGATGCATCACCTCCCCTTCCAGTAAGGAACCAACGCCTCTCCTCTCTTGCCTAGCAGTAAGGAACTGATTCATCAGTGCCACTGCCAGTAAAGAACCGACCCATCACCTCTTTTGCGTATTAAGGTACTGACACACAGCTTTGCTTTTCCAGCGCCTCACCTGCCCTGCGTATTGCCTCATCTTTGATTATTGATGCATCTAAGGTGCTATGTGCTAAGACAAACACATCCATTGAGTTCTATGGACTAAACTTGCTCAATCTTTTAAAAGTGATATTTTGACTGGTGTATGTTGAATGTTTGTCATTTTGGTATTGTTTTATTCCGATAAATATTGGCTATTTTTCTAAACTGGTGTAGACTCCTTTTGTAGTGTTTCCGCTATGTGTGTGTGTGTGTGTGTACAAATACTTTACACATTGCCTCTGAGATAAGCCTGACTGCTCATGCCAAGCAATCAAGCAGGTGAGCAGGGGTTACCTTAGCAGTGTGACTCCCTTACCCTGACTAGAATGAGGGTCCCTACTTGGACAGGATGTAAACCACTGCCAGCTAGAGATCCCATTTCTAACAGACCCTATAGCATTTTAAAATTTAGAAGCTCTCTTTATATATGCAGTTAATCACAGTCCTCTTCAAATTTGTCCCCTTTCCTTTTTTATCTCACATTATTCTATCTTTGAAATGAAATGAAATTAAATTAGATTTATAGAGCGCGTGGTTGCCCTTGAGCGTCCCAGCGCTACCTTAACAGAAAAAACAGAAAGGCCCTGAGAGCAAAAGAAGGGAACAAGGTTTATTCAGTTTTAGGGAAGAGAAAAGTTTTAAGCGATTTTCTGAACTTTAGATAGGAGACTTCCATCCGGATTTCCCTAGGGAGGGCGTTCCAGTTTTTGGCTGCATTCAGGGAAAACCGTCGTCCTCCGGTCCGGGCTTTTCTCACTCTGGGAACGAAGACCAGGTTCTCTCCGTCAGAGCGGAGGGTCCTTGGAGATTTATAGGGACAAATCAGTTTTCTTAGGGCGGGAGGACCTTTGCCTTGAAGTATCCTGTGAGCAATACACAGAGTTTTGAATGCGATTCGTTCCTGGATGGGGAGCCAATGCAGGGATCTAAGTAGTGGTTTGGCCGAGGCCCTTCTAGGAGCCCCCAAGAGCATTCTGGCTGCCGCATTCTGTACCCGCTGCTGGGTGTTAATTGTTCCTTTCGGTGCAGCAAGAAGGAGAGCATTACCATAATCAAGTCTTGATAGTATTAGACCTTGGATTAGGAGCTTCTTAGATTGGAAGGGCAGGAGAGGGAGCACTTTCCGCACTGAACGCAACAGACCGAAGCAGCTGCCTGCGACTTTCTGAGCATGGGTCCTGAATGTTAGTTGGGGTTCGAACCAAACCCCGAGGCTTTTGATTTTCTCCTTTGCTGGGGGCAAATCCCCCATACAGGGGGGCCAGAGCTCGGAAGGCAGAGATGTGAGGTGATGATCTAGGAGCATTATCTCAGTTTTGGCTCCGTTAAGTTTCAGCTTGGAGTCTGTCATCCAGGAAAAGATTGCCGAAAGGCAGCTCGAGAGGTTGTGGGGGCATCCCCCTTGTTGGGACAGAGAGACGACGAGTTGTGTGTCGTCGGCATAGCTAATAGATTTAATCCCAAAGGGGGCTACTACATCTTCCAGCGGAGCCATATAGACATTGAACAATGTGGGGCTCAGGGAAGATCCCTGAGGAACCCCACATTGAAGAGGAGTGGATTTTGACATGGTGCCATTCTCCCATATCCTAAAGGACCGATTGTCGAGAAAAGATTTCAGCCACTTAAGGGCGGACCCTACGATACCCAGTTTGGAGAGGCGGTGTATCAGGGTAGTGTGGTCTACGGTATCGAATGCAGCACTCAGATCCAGGAGGATCAGAGCTGCTGATCCCCCTGAATCTAAGATGCACCTAGCCTCTTCTGCCACCACTATGAGGGCAGTGTCTGTGCCCTGCCCGGGCGAAATCCCGTTTGGGAGTGGCCCAGCAGGTCGTTGCTCTCGAGAAATCCAAAGAGCTGCCGATTCACTAACTTTTCGGCGATTTTTCCTAGTCCAGGCAGCAATGAAATAGGGCGGAAATTCGCCAAGTCAGCAGGATCTAGTCCTGGTTTTTTTAGGAGGGCTTTGATTTTTGCCTGTTTCCAGCTCGGGGGGACGATGCCAGTGGTGAGTGAGGAGTTCAATAGATCAGTAGCGAGAGGGGAGATGGTGTTCATGATTTGCTTGAGAACATGCATGGGAGCTGGGTCAGATGGTGAGCCGCTTTTAATGTTGGTTAGTGTCGAGCAAAAGTCTTCCCTGGTGATACACGAGAACGACTCGAGTAAGGGTCCTGAAGTGGGAAGGGGGAAGGGGTCGGACATCAAGGGAGAACCAGTTTGAGGGAGACTGTCTAGAATCTTTCATTTAATTTGTGCTGGTATTCCAAACCGGTTCAGTAGGACACCTAAGCTTGGTGAGTGAAAGCTCCTTTTCAAAAGGGCCCCTTGTAGTGGGCTGTTGGTATATTTAGACTACAGCTCCAATATTCAAAATGCCCCCCAGACTGTGCTTCTTGTTGTGATGCGTTCTTACTTGCTGAAGAAAACAAAGGTAGATCACAGGTGGCTCTAGCAGTTATAGTTGCTGTTCAGCACACCTCCTCTACATAGCTACCTGCTCTACCATTTGATATGAGATAATGTCTGCTGCCTGCATACCAACACCACAATACAGTATAGAAAGATCCAATGGGAGCCCTAGTGTTTAACTGTGTGCACCCAGGAGCATGAACTACTATTTCCTGTCATAGGGGAGCCTTTCAAATATGTGGGAAACAGAGGTGGATTAATTGATGTCCCTCAGACCAAGGGCAAACCTGATACTTTCTTCAAATCTGCTACCAACACATAATTTTCCTCTCCCAAATGCTCGGCAAACACAGGTAGGTTCTGGCACTTACTTAAACGTCCTGACAATCATGTTAGTTAGCCAGGCTAAAGGTGTCTGAAGGATCAGAAACAGAGTCACCTGCAGAAGCAGATTTGGACTGCTAAAGTACAATAAGCAGCAGTTAGTATGCATATTGAGGAAACTCCTGGTTTCAAGTTGTTGGACCATTGGTGAAGTGAAATGACCAAAAATGGATTTCTTCACACTACTTGAGTCTCTGAACTTTAAATATGTGCTAGTCTCTCTTCTTTTGGGGGAGCTTATCTCGAAGTGTCAGTTTGTCCTCCACTTTCAGTTTATTGCTGATCACAGGAAGTGGTGCCTTATGTCTGGAACAACATGCTGTCTTTGGTTGTAGTGTATCCTTGCTGACATGACCCCATCTCTCTAAATTTATTTTATGGTCATGATTTCAACCAGTCTTCCATTTGCCCATGTCCTAAGGGATTCTCTACCTCAAAAGTAGGACAGGTCTTTCAAATGTGGTGCCCTTAGTGGAAGCAGTGGATGTCTCCCTGTGTGTCAATTATTGCCCATTATTTCTCCTACATCATATTCCGCCACAAAACTGTACGTGAATGGGAATGTGTATAGGTACTTTATGTTATGTTGGCGGAAAGACTTCGACCCTAACCGCAAGAAGGACTACAGGTTGTCTATTCTTACTTATAAAAAAGCCCTGAAAAATGCCCAGACCGCTTTTTTTCAAGAGAAAATCAGCTCGGCATCATGTTCATCGAGGGAGACTTTCTTAATCGTCAAACAACTTCTCAAAACACCAGAATCCACAGGCTCGATTGACCCCTCAAACAACCACTGTGACGAACTGGCTACGTTTTTTGATCAAAAGATCCAAAACATTTTACAGCTACTCCCACCCCTTTCCCCGATAGACCACTCATCGCTACCTGTACTGCAGGGCAACTACCTTAACACAGGACTTGACTCATTCACCCCTATAAGTCCTGACACCCTGTCTCCCATTTTCCACTCACTCAAAAGTGGCTCACCATCTGACCCCGCTCCAGTTAAAATCTTAAAGCTGGTTGCACCTACCATTCTCAAACCATTGTTAAATGTGATCAATGCCTCGCTGACCAACGGACTGGTTCCCCCTAGCTGGAAGAAGGCGAGGGTTAGGGCCTTTCTTAAAAAACCTAACTTAGACCCCCTCAACCTCTCCAACTTTAGACCGATCTCCCTCCTTCCGTGCACTAGCAAGATTACAGAAAAATTCATCAACTCCCAGCTGTCTAATTATCTCGAAACAAATGAATTACTTAAATCCTCACAGACAGGTTTTCGCCCGGGCCAGGGCACTGAAACCGCGATGGTGACGGTGGTCGAGGAAGCCAGGAAGATCATGGGCACAGGAGGATCAGTGGCAGTGATCCTCCTGGAACTGAGCGCGGCCTTCAACACGGTCAACCACCAGATCCTAGTCCAGCGACTTAGCGATCTTGGGATCACAGGCACTGCCCTGTCTTGGCTGAAATTGTTTCTTCAGGACCGCTCATTCCAGGTTATAGAGGGTAATTATACATCTAAAGAGACCCCTATACGTTGTGGAGTGCCTCAGGGCTCTTCTTTGAGCCCCACGCTCTTCAACGTATATATGTCCCCCCTGGAAAAGATAGTCACCCCACATGGGATAAAACTCCTGACGTACGCAGATGACACGCAGCTGGTGGTCTCTCTCACCCAGCAGGAAAATCCCACCATAGACCTCTACTCCTGCCTGGGAGACATAGTCAGCTGGATGGACAGATCTCACTTGAAGCTTAACAGCGACAAGACGAAGATCATGGTGATGGGGAATCAGGCCCATTTCCACCCAGACTCTCTTTGGCCCCCCTGCATGGGTAAACCTCCAACTCCCAAGCCCGAGATTAAAAGCCTCGGTCTATGGCTAGATAAAAACCTCACCATGCAAACCCAAGCAAGGAAAACGGCTGGAGTTTGTTTCGGTCTCTTGCGCTCAATCCGAAAAATCCTACCACTGCTCCCTCTCCAATCAAGGAAACTTTTGATCCAAGGCCTTATTTTGTCAAGGTTGGATTACGGCAACGCACTGTACCTGGGCGTACCACAGAAAGTTACAACTAAATTACAGGTAGTACAAAACGCCGCCGCCAGGATCTTGACCAATACTAAGACCCGCTGCTCGGCCAAACCAGCTATCCGAGAGCTGTACTGGCTACCCGTCATAGAAAGAGTGCTCTGCCTTACGCACAAAATTCTTAACGGAAAAGCCCCCCCTATACTTAAAGATCTGGTCACTCCTTATACCACCTCCAGACCCCTCCGATCTTCTAATGCCCACCTCACTCGAGTACCCAAGATCAATACAGCACGATCAGGAGGTCGTTGTTTTTCGTACAACGCGTCCAAATTGTGGAATTCCCTTCCCTCTGACCTTCGTGCACAACCCAACCTGCTGGCATTTCGAAAATCTCTGAAGACATGGCTGTTCCCGTGAGCTTCCCCCCTCTTCATTCCATCTGTAATGGTTCAGCGCTGGGACGCTCACGGGCAGCTATGCGCTTTAGAAATCTGGTAACATTAACATTAACATTAACGTTGTGAGCCAAGCAAAGGAGCACTGCACCTAGATGGGTAATGGCGAGGAATATAGGCAATATAAAATCCATTATTTGAAAGAGGTGCATGAAGAATGTTTTAGTTATTCGATATAGTCTGCGTTTAGTGCTTTAAATGGTCCACTATTGCACAGTTCTTAGGGCTGCTTCTCTTTGTTTTTGAACTTTGAGTTTTGGCACTTCTTATTGGACAACAGTGCCAGTATGTGACTTAGGAGGGGGTCTGGAGTGGGCTCAATTACTGAGTCATGACCCGCTCCGAGGGTCCATAGGTACCAACAAAGCAGAGTTCTTTGGGAGCAGATGTCAGGCGGGGTATGGTTGGGACTGCTGTCTGCTAGAGCACAAACGGGAGGGAAACACATGCAAGGTCAACCTTTGTCTTTGTACTGAAAGTTGATGGCCGAAGGAGTATTACCTGCAGGTGACGAGTGGAGAACAGTACTACATATCCATACATCCCAGCAACATTACTTGTTTGTGCTCCTCATGTCAAGCATATAAAACAGCAGGACAACCAATGCCCACCCATATAAGAATGTAAGAGTAATGGGGTGTGGGAGCGAGCGTGAGATAGATAGATAGATAGATAGATAGATAGATAGATAGATAGATAGATAGATAGATAGATAGATAGATAGATAGATAGATAGATAGATAGATAGATAGATAGATAGATAGATAGATAGATAGATAGATAGATAGATAGATAGATAGATAGATAGATAGATAGATAGATAGATAGATAGATAGACAGACACATTTCTGGGTCCTGAAATGTCTGTGTGCATCAAAGGGTTTGTGTGTGGTTTGTGTGAAGGTAAGAGTGTGATAGTGAGATATAGAAAGCAACACAAAGATACAGAGCTTGAGAAGCAATGAAATAGAGACACAGGGGCATATGTATTAAAGAGTTGTGTCACCCTTGCACCATACAACGGGGTGCAAAAGCAATGCAATTCTTACGTTAGATTTATCGAGCTATGTATGGCCACCTTGCATGGCCTTTCGTGGCTTGATTAATCCAAAGTAGGTCAACGCAACGCAAATTGCTGTGTTGTATTACTGTTCCGCAGGGAAGTGTACCATGGATAGAGCGTGGGAGTTCCTACGCATCGACCCATGGATTTTGACACATTCCCAGATTTACCATTGCTAATAGACGTTGGAATGCGTCAAACTGTTATGCCTCTCCAGGTGAGGCATAACAAGGAGAAATATCTTTACTTCTTATTTCTTCCTCTTTCTTTGTATGCTTCATTCTGCAGCACACATAGAGGACATGTCTCAGAGGATTGTTTTTGTGCAGGAAGGTGTTCCTTCCTGCACAAAACAATCCTGCTTACTACGCAGGCACCCTTGCATCAAGGTGCAAGGGTGCCTGCATTGGCGCTAGGCAGCACATTGTGCACCAGCACAGGGAAAAGACAGTAATGGTCCATATTATGTTAAATACGATGCATTCCTGCCCGTTTCCTATCACGCAGTGGAGCAAAGTGACTTACTTGCTAAGATGCGCTGCGTTATTTTTTCATAAATATGCACCACACAGAAAAAGAGGATGAGAGGGGAAGTGAGCAAAGACCTCAGAGATAAATACTGTACCGTACACCAGCAGATATAGAAAGTACTATAACTCAGAGGGTGACAGGCTTAAATACGAGACCCAGACACAAACAGGAGAGTAGAAAGCTCCAGGAAACAAGCTAACAGAGCAACCAGTAGTGAAAATCAATTGACAATGAGCGACTAAGGGAAAGAGAAAGTGGAATGATAGATGCAGACAACAGAAAATAAGAGACCCAGAATAAGAGAAAGTACAACGAGACAAACAGAAATAGAAAGGGTAATGAAAGACTCAAGGAAGGACAATAGGAGACTCATCCAAAGCGTAAGACAATAAGGGACTCAGAGAATGAGAAGGGACATTGAAAGATTATGGGAATGAGAGATGATAATGAGATACACATGGTATGGGAACACACAATGACAGGTGCAGAGAAAGAACAGAAAGAGAGCTCGAAGATAAAGAAAGGACAAAGAGGTACTCACATAACGAGAAAGTAGAATGAAAGGATCAGTGATGGAGAAATGCCAATGAGAGACTCACAGAAATAAAAGAACAAAGTAAAATGTCAGTAGACAACGATACTAACAGAAAGATAAAGTTTATTGAGAGACTCACAGAAAAAGAAAGAGCAATGATCCGCACAGAGAAGTAACAATAAAAGAACCAAGAAAAAAGAAAGGAAATGAATGGGTCATAGAATGAGAAACGACAATGAAAACCTCAGTGAAAGAGAGAAGACGATAAAGGACATGGTGAAATAGAAAAGACACTGAAATACTCACAGACTCAAATAAGGAGAAAGAACAACAAATGCAGAGAAAGAGATATGACAATAAGTGACCTGAATAAAAAAGAGCCAACAATGAGATATTTGTAAAAATAAGCAGCTCAATGAGAGACTAATGGTAAATTGAAGAAAGATGGCAGACTCAGAGAAAGAGAAAGGATGCCTACTTAAACACAATATTTGATAGGTTTAAAAGAGTCACTCAAGAGGGAAACTGAGAACCAACCCCGCGGTAAAAACAAGCATTGGCAAAGCCAATTGGCAATAGACCTATTTTCTTTGGCAATGGTTTATAGCCATGCTGCTGCAGTATGGCTAAAACTAATTTTAACCCCTTCCATGCTCATGACGAGCTCAGCTCGTCATGAGGCACAGTTGAGCTGTGCTTATGGCGAGCTGAGCTCGTCATGAATAGAGAGATTCAAGGAATGTCAGCACAGGAGGGGAAAACCACTAGCAGCCAAGGTGTTAAAAAGGGTTATGGCACAGCCAGGGTAAATATGCATTTTTTCCTTGAAAAGTGAATTTTTGCTAGATCCATCATAGTCTATTTTTATTAATATTTTTAGCCATGCGGCACAGCAGGTATGCTGCTATACAGCATAGCAACAGATCAATTCCTAGAACAGCAGTGACCATGCTGTACAGCATGAACAAAAGGCAGTATCAGAACCGGTAGACTCAAAGGCGAGAACTATTGGTTTTGCCACTGCTTGTTAGGTCTTGGCACAACACCCATGTGATTCTGTGTAAATCAGTTAATCTCCCCATGCGTTAAAAAGAAAAAGAAATATGTCAATTAGCAACAACAACAACAAAAATCCTATTACATAAAGAAACCAACTGTCATATATCCATATGTAAGTGAAATACATTGGAGGAAGCATATAACAACGGTTATTACAATAAAAGCAGATAACATCTGTTGTCACATTACACATCCAGTTCAATGGAGAAAAGCGCTTCTTTGATGTGTCTATGGCATAGCAAAACATAACTACGAATAGCAAGAAGTTCAAGGAGAAATACAAGGAAGAAGAAAAAATAAATGTAGTGCCTCAATCAAAGCGCGATCAGTGTAAAGATAACATACAACTGATGTAGCAAACAGTACTTGGTCCATGCACCAGCAAAAGAAGAGGAAATGAAGCCAGCACACAATGGCCAATTAGAAGGCAGCAAATAAGAGTGACAATGAAGCCAATGCATGCTAAGCAATGGGTGGGCTGACCCTTATTTTATACAGTATCTTTCGCTGCAAAAGAGTGCACATGCAGCTCATCTGCTGTCGCAGGCAAGCCTAATAAATTCGGGTAAAGGACAAATAAAAAAGTAAACAAGACCCACACAAAGGGTTAAAAAAGACATGGGGAAAGAAAAGTATGAAAGAGAAGCTCACACAAGGAGTAAAATAGAGACCAGTAGAAAGCACAAAATTAAATAAGGGAGACAGATACATACAGAAAGCGAATGGATATAAAAGAGACATATAGGAAGGGGAAATAAGACCCAGAAAAAGTATAAACACAAAGATAAGCAAAAGACTCTACAAAACATAAATGGTGAAATATAGATTCACAGAAAGAGTAAAAGAGATCATGAGAAAAAGAAATCACAAAAGATTATTTACAGAAAGGGAAGGAGTTGAAAATCCCATTGAGAGATAAGAGAAACAAATAGAAAGTGTAAAAGTGTACAGTGTAAAAGTGTACAGAATATGGATGTGTAAGACTCGCATAAAGGAGGGACCCAGAGAAACACAAAGGGTGAAGGGGTATTCTTAGAAATTTCAGATCACATTCCTTTCAGAGCAAGTATAACAATTGTTATATTGTCCCTAGAAATCCAAACAAACAATTGCACATGCACCGGTTGCAAAAATACTTTTTCGAGTAGATTTTGTTTTTCTCACCTGGTTGTTGACTCCCTGCCCTTCTGTGTTTTCCATTTCAAGCACAGGCTGTGTTTAATTGGTATGTCAAGCTATCCCACATTCCCTTCACCTCAAAAGGCCCTGGCTGTAATTGCCCGCTGATCGGTCCTGAGCATGCCCACAAGAGAATGTATCCGCAGGGCTCTGCACTTGAAAGGATTAGAGTAAATTAGCTCTCTGACATACAGTGACACACGCAGGTTGTGTGACGAGTCTCGAATGCACAATGTTCCCAGACGAATCCAGCAGCTCTTTAGAGGCCTTGACGGCTGCCTTTAGAACACGTTCGAGTCAAGTTTAATAGATTCTAGATTCAAAACAGAAAAAGCATAGATGAAGGGAATTATCCCACTCGGCAAATAATTATCACTCAACAAAGACCAGGGAAAAGGCCATGCTAACTAAAATGCAGGAGCATATTTTGGGGAACACAAAACCTCCTTTTCAGATCTCGGCTACAGACAGATTTGTTTGTCTGTTGGCAAGACCTCTTGTCCTCAACACATCCCTACATATACTTAGAGATGGGTTTTGGTCAGCTCCTTCCTCTTGATTGGATGGCTTTGTTGTTTATCCCACTTCCCTGCTCCTGATTGGATTTCTCTCCGTACTATTAATGTGTTTGCCCCGCACAGGAGGATGTGTGTCCCACAGTTCTCTGACTGAACTGTGGATCCTTACACTGCTGATGTCAGACCTTGCCAGGGCCGAGGTAGGACTATTTTCTCACTGCTCTGAACCTCCCTAACCATCCTAATCTAACCCTCATTCTCTCTCCCTCACCCAGTTGCGCCTTGCTTCCATGAATCCCGTGTTTTTAAAAAAAACTTTTTAAAAAATCTTTTTGCTGCACGTCATACTATGGGCAGGTAGTTATCTTAAAATGATTTTTGACCATTTGAAGATGGCCGCCAGAATATGCACATGCAACACAAAAAAATGATGGAAGGAATGTAGAACATTGTCAAACATTTACCCCCTCCAGTCACAGATCTGGGTGTAATCCATTGTTATTTTGTCTCACCACGCCATTCCAGTTTGGACTCAGCCATATGCAAATCCCCCAGGGGAACAGTCCAGCCCGAACTGCCAGACCAGGTTCTCCCTTGACTGGAAAGCAAGCATCCTGGGGCCTGTTTCGGGGCATCACCCCATATCAGCCAGGCTAGTTTGAAACAGGTGGCGTAGCAAGCACGGGACCCACGTCTGGGAATACCCTTCCCACTTAGGTTGAAAATGCAGCACAAGCAGATGATGGACGGAATGTTGAACATTGTCAAGCCTTCACCCCCAGTCACAGATCTGGTTATCTTTAGTTATTTTGCTTGCCATGCCATTCCAGTTTATAACAATAGACTAGGTAGAAAGGCTTAGCCCCTATACACTATGGTCCCGTTTTCCTGTGCATAGTTCTGTGTATGTGCAGAATCCCTGCAACACACCCTGACGGTTTCCCCATATACCTGGTCTGATCATCTGTTAATAAAGTTTATTCTTAATAACTTGACTATCACTAAACCTGCATCCAGGGGGGTCTAATGGCCAGGAATTGGTCCCATATTAAAATCAACGGCTTCTGTAATTCATTGGCGAGCACTGTGCCTATGAAACCTCCCACTATTAACCGAAACCAAGAAAATATTAAATTGTGGTTGTCGGCTGCCAGCAATATTCATGACCCTAATAGGACAGTTAAAACTGCCAGGTGCCAAGAAATGGTTTTCAGAAGACCAAAAACTTTAAAAATTAGCCCTGCGCCCCACCGAATGTACCTGGAGACGGAACTACCTCCCTGAGAAAAAAGTTATCTACCAAGACCAAGTTAAGCAATATAAAATGCCATCCTACAAACTAAGGCCACCTACTTTTCTAATAAGATCGTGAACTCCACAAATAAACCCAAAGACATATTTGCGATTGTCCCAGATTTATCAAACTCAGATAGAGTTATAGCAAAACTAGCCCCAACTCAATCATTATGTAATGCTCTGAACGCCTTTTTCATTGACAAAATCACTACCATCAAAGCCTGCAAACCTGCTAATTATTTCTCTGGCATTCAACCAGCTGCCTTTAAGAACCCTTATTGTCTGCACCAGTTCCCCATAATTACTAAAAAACTCTTGCTTGATCTGTTGGCTAAAGTAAAATCTGGATCTCCTTCTGACAGCTGTCCCCCCAATGTCCTGATCCTGCCCTTTCTCTACTGAATGACTCATTAATCCAGGGCTCTATTGCCAGAGCCTTCAAAGAAGCAATAGTAGTTCCATTAATCAAGAAACTAGGTGCAGATGCACTTGTCCTCACTAACTACCGCCCAATCTCATTGCTTCCCTTTTTGGCTAAGGTACTGGAAGCCCATTTTGCTAATTGTCTTTGCTCTTTCTTTGAACAGTCCCAATTCATTGAGCCCCATCTGAATGGCTTCCGCCCTTCCCATGCACCTGAGGCAGTAGTCCTGCCCGTACAAGACGAAATGAGGAAAGAAGGAGACAAGGGCACCACTAAGGCACTGGTGCTCCTAGACCTATATGCGGCTTTTGACACGGTCGACCATGAACTGTTGGTGGACCGTGTCAGGGATGCAGGGAGGGGTCCAGGAATCTGTCCTCAAATGGCTCACATGCTTCTTAGATGATTACTCCCAAGCGGCTCGACTCTCCCAATTCACAGCCCCCAAAGTTAAACTGACCTGCGGCGTACTGCAGGGATTGTCTCTGAGCCCGCTCCTGTACAAATCTGTACTTACTTCCATTAGTTCAGACTCTGAGGGAAATTAATGTGCACACCTTTAACTATGCTGATGATATGCAATTAATTTTGACTATTGACAACACTTCTGTCTCTATTTTGAACTTTCAAGCAACTATGTTACATATGTGTAACTGGATGAATAGCAACCACCTAAAACTAAATCTAGACAAAACAGAACTGGTCTTAGTCAGTGGCTCTCGAAATCCTTGGAACTCGAATTTTTGGCCTACTGAGCCAGAAAAAACACCACCTCCTCCCTCAGCCTCCGCAGAGAGCCTTGGAGTAATAATTGATAACGATCTCTCTTTGAAGTTTCAGATAGGGTCTGTAGTTGCCACCTGCTTTTTCCAGCTCTGGAAAATCAGCAGATTCCTCACTTTTGAAGCTCTTGTTCAGGTCGTCCTTTCTTTGGTCATCTACCCCATTGACTATGCAAACTCATTCTATTTAACCCTCCCGGTACACTTGACAAGAAGACTGCAGTTGGTACAAAACCAGGCACTAGACTGATCTATAATCAACCGAGATGTTGCCACATCACTCCCCTAATGAGGTATCTGCACTGGCTACCAGTAACACAATACAGTGCATTTAAGTTTGGATGCCTTATCTATAAATCCCTGCACCTGCCCGGAAATCTGTCTCTTTCCTCACCCAGGGGTACATCCCTGCTTGGAACTTGAGGTCATCCCACCTTTTAGGAGGATCTAGATTTGCTGTTCTGGCCCCTTGTTTTTGGAACTCACTGCCTTTTAACATCAGATCTTCCACGTGTTATTTTCAATTTAGGAGACTCCTAAAAACATGGCGGTTCTCCCAAGCATTTGAATGAATCAACAAGCTGCAGGCTATCCCCTATATCTAGCGTCAAGAAACCATATGGTGTACGTGCGCTCTATAAATATTTTTGATTTGAAGGACCAGTAGTATTTCACCTGCCCCAAACTATTATTAAGTGGCCTTCACCTTATTTATTTATTTATTTATTTTATTTTATGCAATTTTTAGAGCGCAACAAATACCCATACGGGTGTCTCGGCGCTATTGTTACAGATACTCACTTCTTGTAAGGGAAAAATTAGGATGAAAACAACCAGGTTTTGAGGCTCTTTCTGAATTTTAGTAGCCTTGGGGCGGTTTTAATGTGGAGTGGTAAAGTGTTCCACAGTTTGGCAGTTGCGATGGTGAAGCATCTGTCTCCCCAGTTGGTCTTTCTTGTCCGTGGAACTTTCAGCAGGTGGGCTGAGGCCGATCGTAATGTCCTAAAGATGTTCCACTGGACAGAGGGCTTTTTTTAGGAACATTGGCCCGGGATTGTTCAGGGTTTTGTAGGCTATGCAAAGAGCCTTAAATTTGATTCGGCTCCTGATAGGGAGCCAGTGTAGCTTTTTGATGTAAGGGGAGGTTGAGGTGAATTTGGGGATGGATAGTAGGATTCTGGCCGCGGCATTTTGCACCGTCTGGAGCTTATTTAGTACCTTTTCCTGCGCGTTCAGAAGTAGGGAGTTGCAGTAATCGGTTCTTGAGAACACTAAGGTACTGATCAATGTTTTACCTGCGGATTGCGGCAAGTAAGGGAGTAGTTTTCTTATTCTTTTTAGGATGTAGAAAGCAGAGGATACCACAGCATTGGCGTGGTGGAGGAAAGTCAACTTGTTGTCGAATGTGACTCCCAAATTTCGCGCCTTGACTACCGGTTGGGGGGAGGGGGTACCCAACTGGGATGGCCACCACTGGGGGGACCAGGCCGGCTGCAAGTTCCCGAATGTCATCACCTCCGTTTTATCGGAGTTCAGCTTGAGGCAGTTTGATGACATCCAGGAGCTTATCGCCTTCATCCCCTCTTGGAAATTGGCTGCGACAGATGTTCCGTTATTGTGCACCGATAACACTAATTGGGTGTCGTCAGCGTACGTTGTGAGGGTAGTTCCGTGTGATTTTATCACCCTCGCTAAGTCCGATACATAGATATTGAAAAGCGTCGGACTTAGCGAGGAGCCCTGTGGAACTCCGCAGGGGAGGGAGAAGGTCTGGGAGGTGAAATTACCCATCTTGACTGTCTGGGGGCGGTTGGCTAAAAATTAAGCAATGAGGTCTTTGGCCTTGCCTCTTATGCCTAAAGCTGAGACACGGTCGATCAGAGTGACATGATCGACCGTGTAAAATGCAGCGGAAAGGTCCAATAGTATTAGGACCGCCGCTCCTCCCTTGTCCATCGTTGCTCTGATTTCATCTGCGGCTTTAAGGAGTGCCGTTTCCGTTCCGTGCCCCTGTCTGAAACCGAACTGGGTGTCATCGAGAAGGTCGTTGTCATTGATGTATTTTGAAAGTTGGGTATTCATTACTTTTTCGAAGATCTTGGCTGGGAAGGGGAGACAAGCAATGGGTCTATAGCTAGCAGGGAGAAGAGGGTCCAAAGTTGGCTTCTTCAGAAGTGGTTTGATGATAGCCTCCTTCCAGACCGATGGATAGATGCCTGTTGAAAACATGGCGTTACAGATAGTAGATAACGCGGGAGAGACAGCTTCTGGGATGAGATTCAAGATAGCTGGGGGGCATGGGTCTAGGGGGGATCCTGATTTGGTGCTGGTTACCAGATGTTGATTTTGTTCTTGGTTAGTCGTATTAAAAGATGAAAAGATGGGCTTGTTGCTGATAGGAGGTGACGCAGGGGTGGGGGGAGAGGATGAATGAGAGAAGGTCAGGAAAATGGAGCTAACCTTATCCTCAAAGAATCTGGCCAAAGCGTCTGATAGGGATTGTGAGCTTTCTAGTCGCGGGGCAGGTGGATTGGACAGATGGGTGACCACCTGAAACAATTCTGCTGAGTTTTTTGCCTGGTTGATTTGTGCAGTATAGTAGCGACTTTTTTCTGAGTTTATAAGTCTTTTGTAGATGGAAAGGGCGTTTTTGTAGTTTATTTTGTCTATAGGGCTGTAGTGTCAGCGCCACTGCCTTTCAAGGTTCCTGCAATACTGTCTCTGAATTCGTAGGGGCTCTGTAAACCACTGAGCTGATGGCATTTTCCTGTTTCGGTGGGAAGTTTTGATCGGGGCTAGTTTGTTGCAAGCCGTGTTTAAGTTCTTCAAGTAATTGGAGGACGCCAGAGTGGGGTCCTGCTCGTTAGGAATGTGACTTTCTTGCATCATCTCTGTTAACTGAGCTAGATTGATATGTTTCCAGTCTCTATAAAGGATTGAGAGGAAGAAGTGGGCGAGGGTTTGGTGGGGTTCATTTCAATAGAGAAACAGATCGCTGAGTGGTCTGTCCAGATCAGGGGGATTACTTGGGTCACGGCTATATGGGGGTTGTTGGTGAATAGACCGTCTAGGGTGTGGCCTGCTTGGTGAGTGGGTGATTTTACTATTTGCATCAAGCCGGCGGCTGCTAGGTCCGTAGTTAGCTGCGTTGTATCAGGGTCGTTGGAGGCTTCTAGAGGAAAATTAAAGTCACCTAGTATGGTGAAGTATGGGGAGCCTGCGGCAGCTTCAATTATGTTGCCTATGTTGGCTAGAAACTTAGATCTCGACCCAGGAGGGCGATAGATTAACATGCCCTTAAACGATGATTTAGCAGAGAGGCCTAATGTAAAGAGGAGGGCCTCGTACTCGGGACAAATAGTTTGTGCCGTAGTGAGTTTAAATTGGTCTTTGTATATTATTGCTATACCTCCACCTTTTTTTATAGGTCTGTCTAGTCTGCATACGTTGAAGTTGATTGGGGTGGCAGCTCTAAAGTCTGGACCGGAGGCTTCGTCCCCCCATGTCTCTGTGATGAACAGAAGATCCAATTTATACGTATCAATCAAGTCGGCAATTTCTAGCTTATGTTTGGGGAGTGATCTTGCATTTATGAGCGCTGCTAATACTGGATGTGGGACAAATTTAGAGGGTTTGGGAGTTTCCGTTGTGCAAGTAGGGCATTGGTGTGGGCCCATGATTGGGTTGGTATACCCGAAAAGTGGTGGAGCATGGGGCAGTTCTGCTACGTGTCTGAGATTTAGTAGTTCAGCAGCGGTGTAGATATGTCTTACCGGGTTTGGAGCCCGTCGTAGGACCGGAGCGGCAGGGGGGGTGGCCCTTAGCCTGTCCTCGGCGCGGACAAGCGCAGACGAGCTTGCCTTATGCGCGCCTTCGGCGCGCAATCGTCGCGCGCGCTGCGCTCGTCCGCTGCGCTTCCGGTTACCGTACATACTTTATCATCAGCACAGGTGACGTGGTAAGGGGGCGTGGTCAGCGTAGCTGGGCGTGTCCGCAGCTGGGGAAAGGCGGCGTTGCCCTGGCAACAGTCGACCGCGTCAGCCTTCAATCGGCTGGACGGCAGTCTGCGCGATCAAGAGGAGGATCAATTTAGCAGTTTTAAAATCAAGTTATACACAATTAAAAATCGGTGCTAGCTCCCGGCTTTCCGCCTCAGGAGTGAGTTCTGTGAACGCCTCGCTTGTGATCAGCGATCGTTCATATAGTGCGGGAAGGGGGCGTGGTCAGCGTAGCTGGGCGTGTCCGCAGCTGGGGAAAGGGGGCGTTGCCCTGGCAACAGTCGACCGCGTCAGCCTTCAATCGGCTGGGCGGCAGTCTGCGCGATCAAGAGGAGGATCAATTTAGCAGTTTTAAAATCAAGTTATACACAATTAAAAATCGGTGCTAGCTCCCGGCTTTCCGCCTCAGGAGTGAGTTCTGTGAACGCCTCGCTTGTGATCAGCGATCGTTCATATAGTGCGGGAAGGGGGTGTGGTCAGCGTAGCTGGGCGTGTCCGCAGCTGGGGAAAGGCGGCGTTGCCCTGGCAACAGTCGACCGCGTCAGCCTTCAATCGGCTGGGCGGCAGTCTGCGCGATCAAGAGGAGAATCAATTTAGCAGTTTTAAAATCAAGTTATACACAATTAAAAATCGGTGCTAGCTCCCGGCTTTCCGCCTCAGGAGTGAGTTCTGTGAACGCCTCGCTTGTGATCAGCGATCGTTCATATAGTGCGGGAAGGGGGCGTGGTCAGCGTAGCTGGGCGTGTCCGCAGCTGGGGAAAGGCGGCGTTGCCCTGGCAACAGTCGACCGCGTCAGCCTTCAATCGGCTGGGCGGCAGTCTGCGCGATCAAGAGGAGGATCAATTTAGCAGTTTTAAAATCAAGTTATACACAATTAAAAATCAGTGCTAGCTCCCGGCTTTCCGCCTCAGGAGTGAGTTCTGTGAACGCCTCGCTTGTGATCAGCGATCGTTCATATAGTGCGGGAAGGGGGCGTGGTCAGCGTAGCTGGGCGTGTCCGCAGATGGGGAAAGGCGGCGTTGCCCTGGCAGCAGTCGACCGCGTCAGCCTTCAATCGGCTGGGCGGCAGTCTGCGCGATCAAGAGGAGGATCAATTTAGCAGTTTTAAAATCAAGTTATACACAATTAAAAATCGGTGCTAGCTCCCGGCTTTCCGCCTCAGGAGTGAGTTCTGTGAACGCCTCGCTTGTGATCAGAGATCGTTCATATAGTGCGGGAAGGGGACGTGGTCAGCGTAGCTGGGCGTGTCCGCAGCTGGGGAAAGGCGGCGTTGCCCTGGCAACAGTCGACCGCGTCAGCCTTCAATCGGCTGGGCGGCAGTCTGCGCGATCAAGAGGAGGATCAATTTAGCAGTTTTAAAATCAAGTTATACACAATTAAAAATCGGTGCTAGCTCCCGGCTTTCCGCCTCAGGAGTGAGTTCTGTGAACGCCTCGCTTGTGATCAGCGATCGTTCATATAGTGCGGGAAGGGGGCGTGGTCAGCGTAGCTGGGCGTGTCCGCAGCTGGGGAAAGGCGGCGTTGCCCTGGCAACAGTCGACCGCGTCAGCCTTCAATCGGCTGGGCGGCAGTCTGCGCGATCAAGAGGAGGATCAATTTAGCAGTTTTAAAATCAAGTTATACACAATTAAAAATTGGTGCTAGCTCCCGGCTTTCCGCCTAAGGAGTGAGTTCTGTGAACGCCTCGCTTGTGATCAGCGATCGTTCATATAGTGCGGGAAGGGGGCGTGGTCAGCGTAGCTGGGCGTGTCCGCAGCTGGGGAAAGGCGGCGTTGCCCTGGCAACAGTCGACCGCATCAGCCTTCAATCGGCTGGGCGGCAGTCTGCGCGATCAAGAGGAGGATCAATTTAGCAGTTTTAAAATCAAGTTATACACAATTAAAAATCGGTGCTAGCTCCCGGCTTTCCGCCTCAGGAGTGAGTTCTGTGAACGCCTCGCTTGTGATCAGCGATCGTTCATATAGTGCGGGAAGGGGGCGTGGTCAGCGTAGCTGGGCGTGTCCGCAGCTGGGGAAAGGCGGCGTTGCCCTGGCAACAGTCGACCGCGTCAGCCTTCAATCGGCTGGGCGGCAGTCTGCGCGATCAAGAGGAGGATCAATTTAGCAGTTTTAAAATCAAGTTATACACAATTAAAAATCGGTGCTAGCTCCCGGCTTTCCGCCTCAGGAGTGAGTTCTGTGAACGCCTCGCTTGTGATCAGCGATCGTTCATATAGTGCGGGAAGGGGGCGTGGTCAGCGTAGCTGGGCGTGTTCGCAGCTGGGGAAAGGCGGCGTTGCCCTGGCAACAGTCGACCGCGTCAGCCTTCAATCGGCTGGGCGGCAGTCTGCGCGATCAAGAGGAGGATCAATTTAGCAGTTTTAAAATCAAGTTATACGTAATTAAAAATCGGTGCTAGCTCCCGGCTTTCCGCCTCAGGAGTGAGTTCTGTGAACGCCTCGCTTGTGATCAGCGATCGTTCAAATAGTGCGGGAAGGGGGCGTGGTCAGCGTAGCTGGGCGTGTCCGCAGCTAGGGAAAGGCGGCGTTGCCCTGGCAACAGTCGACCGCGTCAGCCTTCAATCGGCTGGGCGGCAGTCTGCGCGATCAAGAGGAGGATCAATTTAGCAGTTTTAAAATCAAGTTATACACAATTAAAAATCGGTGCTAGCTCCCGGCTTTCCGCCTCAGGAGTGAGTTCTGTGAACGCCTCGCTTGTGATCAGCGAGCGTTCATATAGTGCGGGAAGGGGGCGTGGTCAGCGTAGCTGGGCGTGTCCGCAGCTGGGGAAAGGCGGCGTTGCCCTGGCAACAGTCGACCGCGTCAGCCTTCAATCGGCTGGGCGGCAGTCTGCGCGATCAAGAGGAGGATCAATTTAGCAGTTTTAAAATCAAGTTATACACAATTAAAAATCGGTGCTAGCTCCCGGCTTTCCGCCTCAGGAGTGAGTTCTGTGAACGCCTCGCTTGTGATCAGAGATCGTTCATATAGTGCGGGAAGGGGGCGTGGTCAGCGTAGCTGGGCGTGTCCGCAGCTGGGGAAAGGCAGCGTTGCCCTAGCAACAGTCGACCGCGTCAGCCTTCAATCGGCTGGGCGGCAGTCTGCGCGATCAAGAGGAGGATCAATTTAGCAGTTTTAAAATCAAGTTATACACAATTAAAAATCGGTGCTAGCTCCCGGCTTTCCGCCTCAGGAGTGAGTTCTGTGAACGCCTCGCTTGTGATCAGCGATCGTTCATATAGTGCGGGAAGGGGGCGTGGTCAGCGTAGCTGGGCGTGTCTGCAGCTGGGGAAAGGCGGCGTTGCCCTGGCAACAGTCGACCGCGTCAGCCTTCAATCGGCTGGGCGGCAGTCTGCGCGATCAAGAGGAGGATCAATTTAGCATTTTTAAAATCAAGTTATACACAATTAAAAATCGGTGCTAGCTCCCGGCTTTCCGCCTCAGGAGTGAGTTCTTTGAACGCCTCGCTTGTGATCAGCGATCGTTCATATAGTGCGGGAAGGGGGCGTGGTCAGCGTAGCTGGGCGTGTCCGCAGCTGGGGAAAGGCGGCGTTGCCCTGGCAACAGTCGACCGCGTCAGCCTTCAATCGGCTGGGCGGCAGTCTGCGCGATCAAGAGGAGGATCAATTTAGCAGTTTTAAAATCAAGTTATACACAATTAAAAATCGGTGCTAGCTCCCGGCTTTCCGCCTCAGGAGTGAGTTCTGTGAACGCCTCGCTTGTGATCAGCGATCGTTCATATAGTGCGGGAAGGGGGCGTGGTCAGCGTAGCTGGGCGTGTCCGCAGCTAGGGAAAGGCGGCGTTGCCCTGGCAACAGTCGACCGCGTCAGCCTTCAATCGGCTGGGCGGTAGTCTGCGCGATCAAGAGGAGGATCAATTTAGCAGTTTTAAAATCAAGTTATACACAATTAAAAATCGGTGCTAGCTCCCGGCTTTCCGCGTCAGGAGTGAGTTCTGTGAACGCCTCGCTTGTGATCAGCGAGCGTTCATATAGTGCGGGAAGGGGGCGTGGTCAGCGTAGCTGGGCGTGTCCGCAGCTGGGGAAAGGCGGCGTTGCCCTGGCAACAGTCGACCGCGTCAGCCTTCAATCGGCTGGGCGGCAGTCTGCGCGATCAAGAGGAGGATCAATTTAGCAGTTTTAAAATCAAGTTATACACAATTAAAAATCGGTGCTAGCTCCCGGCTTTCCGCCTCAGGAGTGAGTTCTGTGAACGCCTCGCTTGTGATCAGAGATCGTTCATATAGTGCCGGAAGGGGGCGTGGTCAGCATAGCTGGGCGTGTCCGCAGCAGGGGAAAGGCAGCGTTGCCCTGGCAACAGTCGACCGCGTCAGCCTTCAATCGGCTGGGCGGCAGTCTGCGCGATCAAGAGGAGGATCAATTTAGCAGTTTTAAAATCAAGTTATACACAATTAAAAATCGGTGCTAGCTCCCGGCTTTCCGCCTCAGGAGTGAGTTCTGTGAACGCCTCGCTTGTGATCAGCGATCGTTCATATAGTGCGGGAAGGGGGCGTGGTCAGCGTAGCTGGGCGTGTCCGCAGCTGGGGAAAGGCGGCGTTGCCCTGGCAACAGTTGACCGCGTCAGCCTTCAATCGGCTGGGCGGCAGTCTGCGCGATCAAGAGGAGGATCAATTTAGCAGTTTTAAAATCAAGTTATACACAATTAAAAATCGGTGCTAGCTCCCGGCTTTCCGCCTAAGGAGTGAGTTCTGTGAACGCCTCGCTTGTGATCAGCGATCGTTCATATAGTGCGGGAAGGGGGCGTGGTCAGCGTAGCTGGGCGTGTCCGCAGCTGGGGAAAGGCGGCGTTGCCCTGGCAACAGTCGACCGCGTCAGCCTTCAATCGGCTGGGCGGCAGTCTGCGCGATCAAGAGGAGGATCAATTTAGCAGGTTTAAAATCAAGTTATACACAATTAAATCGGTGCTAGCTCCCGGCTTTCCGCCTCAGGAGTGAGTTCTGTGAACGCCTCGCTTGTGATCAGCGATCGTTCATATAGTGCGGGAAGGGGGCGTGGTCAGCGTAGCTGGGCGTGACCACAGCTGGGGAAAGACGGCGTTGCCCTGGCAACAGTCGACCGCGTCAGCCTTCAATCGGCTGGGCGGCAGTCTGCGCGATCAAGAGGAGGATCAATTTAGCAGTTTTAAAATCAAGTTATACACAATTAAAAATCGGTGCTAGCTCCCGGCTTTCCGCCTCAGGAGTGAGTTCAAGTGCGGATTTGACAGTGAACAGTTGTTGGCAGCTGACAGTGACTACCAGGCCACCAGGCCATTTCCCTGCTAGCTGCAATTCAGCACCTCGGCTTTATCTCCAGCTCAGCTTGGTCTTTGCTGTTCCCCTAGAAGAGAAGTCAAGGTTTCATTGCTTGAATCAGCAGTTCAGCTATTCGTGTCTCGCATTAAATAAACACCCAAGCCCCCGAAAGTTAAAAAGAGTGAAACATTCAGAGTGTTAAGGATTACACAATAAAGGATATAGAAATAGGGTTGTCGGGGAAGGGAAGCAAAAACCAGCAAGCTGCCAGTTAGCAGAAAGGAAATATTAAAATCAAAGGTGTCAAAGTTGCCAGGTCCCATCATGCTGTAGATACTTATCTGCTGTCGGGTGATTGTGAAAGTACAGAGATGAACAGCTCATTAGGATGCAGTGGTTGTTTCAGCATAGGCACAGACAGCCTTTGAGTCATCTACTTTAGCCTGGGTTTGGAGAAAGGTTATACTCCAGCAGCCTGGCCATTATGTCTTTATGGTTTTACCCCCTGACCTCCTAAATGTGTCTGTTCTTTCCTTAAGGGCTAATTTCAGGATGATCTCCTTTTAAGTTCAATATAGGCCTGTCATATATGTTTGCGCATTGGGGCCCACTTCACATTTCTTTTTGGTTATGCACTGTGAGAAAGTGCCATCTTTCTTGCCTTGGTATGCCCCCACTTTTTTCTGAACTGCTGATGTGCTTTGACTGAGTGTGCCCTGGGCTCCTGCCAACCAGGTACACAGGGCCTGTGTCCCTTCCCTAAAAGCTGTGTTGAAACTAAAACCCATTTAGCATCTCTGGCCACCTGTCAGCCCCTAGTAAATGGTACCCTAGGTACCCAGGGCATGGTGACGAGAGAAGACCCTGAGGACTGCAGCAATTATTGTGCCACCCTCAGGGGCCCTGTACCCTGACACCACACACTGCCTTTGCAGGCTGAGTGTCTAAGAACAGAACTAAACAAAGAGTCAACATGGCACACATCCCTGTGTGCCATGCCCACAGAACCCACTACCCTGGCATACTTCAGTCACCCCTCTAGCTGGATGCCCTATGACAGAGGTGTGGGCACAGTTGCATGAGCCCTATGCCCCTACAGTACCCAGGGCCATTCCTAGGCACTGTAAGTGCAGTGATGCCATTAAGAATATATGGTGCTGGGAGGTTGTCATTACGAACTCCACAGCACCATAATGGCTACACTGAATACTGACAAGTTTGTTACCAAACTTCTCAGCACATTAACCCCCACTGATGCCAGTGTGGGATTTAATGTACAATGCACCAGAGGGCATCTTAGAGATGCCCCCTGAAGACCTAACCTACAATCCAGGTCTGGGCTGAGTGGCTGCAGAGGCTGCCACACAGCAGACATGTTGCTGGACCCCTGGGTGGAGAGCTCTCCGCTCTCCTGGGCCTGCAACAATCACATCCTGGGCAAGGTGCTAGGTCTCCTCCCCGAGGATGGGCAGGGGGAAGCTTCAAAGGCATGCTGTCTCTGTGAGCTTCTCCAGACCATTTGTTGTACCCAGCAAATGGCCCCCACCAGTCCTGACCCCCACTCTGGCGGGAAGACTGGCGGGAAAAACTATGTCAGGAAGGGGGGTGCCAGCCTGTGCCAAGCCCACCCCTCAGGTGGGGTAGACGAGGTGAAGCACGAACCCGGGATCCGGCCATCTTGAAGATGGGGAGCCCTGCCCAATCACAGCTAGGATCCTGCCCCCCTCCCACAGGAGAGGAGCAGGTTAGGGGGTGTACCCACCCCAGGACAGGGACCTATTGGTCCCTGCCCTTGCCCTACCTGTAACGCCACTAAATTCAGTATTTAGGGGCTCCCTGAACCTTCTTTCCTCAGATCCCGATACCAAAAGAAGAAAGAAGATCAAGAAGAAGACCCGCCGCGCAGCTGCTAACACCAGGACGACAACTACTGATTTGGCCCCAGCCCTGCCGGCCTGTCGATCCTGGAACCTGCTCCTGTCTAAATCCTGGCGACCCCTGCGGACAACAACCTTGAGACACCCAGAGGACCTGCCTGCCTTGACCCTCTTAAAGACTGGGACTCCCATCAGCAGAGGCTCTGCTGCAACAACCCCCCTTATGCCAGCCAGGAAGCTCCGGACCAGCCCACTCTGCACCCGTTGAGCCAGGCCCGTGCTCGAGTGATCCAAGACCACAAGGACGTCCCCCCGGTGACTGGGACCCGAAATCCAGTGCCAAATACCCTCCTCGACGAACCAGACAAAGCCTGCAGACTCAGAACCAGGGGGCCCCCAACCGCGACCAGCTGAGGGTAAGCTTTTCTGACACCCCTGCACCCGGCGCCCTACAGCCCCCCTTTGGGGTACCTACCTGTGCTCTAAGATCCCAACTTACCTCTTGACGTGCTGGTCGCCCCTGGAGAGTCTACACCCCCGAGCCTGCAGCCTTTGTTCCCTTTTTACCTTTTCCATTGGATAACATTGAGCGCACGAAGGCTCAAAAGCACCCTGCACCCAGCCGCCCGAGTACCGCTGGCTGTGGCACCTTAGTCCTATCTTGCTTCCCCCTTTGCCCTGAGCAAGTGACCAGGAGCCCAGCTCCCACCGCCGCGTGGCCTGTTAGCCAGCATCCACCAACCGAAGGCCCACTGTCCCCCATTGGACGACATTGGGCCTAACTACCTCTGCACCCAGCCGCCTCTGCGCGCCGCTGAGGGTGAACCAACTGTACCTACCTGACCCTGGGGGACCCCTGAGTCTATGCCCAGAACCACAACTTCACCAGTCGAGTAATCACCAGGAAACCAGTAATTCACTTACCTGCCATTGAATAACATTGACTGGTTTGACTCAAAAAATCTTCTAAGTGTCTACTTTTGAAAACTTAAAATATTCATATAAAATCATCCGAATTCCGAATTTCGAAATACTCACCTGTGATTAGGAGAGGAGCCAGTACTGTACCTTGTAGCCCAGTGCTGAACCGCAAAAGAAATCCCTAGTGGGTTTACTAGTAACTTGTATTTTCTCCTTAGGAATCTGTTGTATGCTTTTCTATGACATTTCTTCTACTTTTGAAAACTAGAAATATTCTTTAAAAATCATACGAAATACTGAAACGTAATTACTTACCTGTTATAAGTTGAGACCCCAGTGCTGGTCCCAGGAGCCCAGGACTGGATTACAAAAGTAACGAGAACGTACTTTACCTGCAACCTGAATTTTCTCCCATTGGATAACATTGCCAGATTTCTGTTGAAAAGTTTCGAAACTTTTAAAATAGCTTTTTATTCCCGAAAAATCACTGCAATACCTAAAACGTTTTTGCTCAACTGTTTCCAGCTTAGACCCCATGGCTGAATCTAGGAGCCAGTCCTGGAATTACCAAAGTAATCTACAAAGTAATCAACTGTGTTTATACAAGAAAATCCATTGAACTCAATGCTAAATTGTGTGTAGAATTGTGTTGCCTACTGCAACCCCTGTACCTATTGTGTTTACAAAGTGTATTGCCTTTCTGCAAAGTACTCACCTGAGACCTCTCATATTGAGAACAGTATATTTTGATACCTGCCGGTTCTAGAAATAAAACAACTATATCTTTGATATAAAAAAAATTGGCCTGGAGTTCAGTCTTTGAGTGTGTGAAACCTTTTGCTGACTTGAGTGTGTACAACAAATGCTTTACACTGTCCTCTGGTACTGCTTTACTGCTCGACCAAGCTACCACTTTAGAGAGTAAGGTCACACCTGGCTTTAACCTCTGTTATACCTCTGGGGTTTGTGGATTCTATACACACTGTACCTTATTCTGGTCCAGTATTTATAGAGCCACTTTCTCACATGCACTGAGTACTTAATACAAAGTACATAAAAAGGTCCTTCAAAGAAAGGGCACGGTAGCTATGGCATGGCATGTAAGCTCTGTTAATATGAAGGGTATAACGCAGGCCCCAGAAGCCCCTGCGATGCAGTTGGGGTCGTGGGGGCTAATCCTTCAAGGTGCCTACTGATATGGCCAGATTCCACTATAACATTTTACTAGGAATCCTCAGTCCACTGGATCATTATTACCTGCTGAAAAGAATACAGGGGAGAAACAATACATTCATAGCAACTAGCATGTACCAATTAAGTAAACTCGGAAAGGATCACTGACTCCGAATCTCAATTAAGGGGTTTTATTACAAAGCCAAAAATAACTGAACATACAATCACATCATGACGAGGTAGTAAAAATACATAGGCGCTAATACAAAGTCCATCCTACGAATCAGTCTAATCCAGTGCAGCATAAAAAGAATGAGCAACTCCAAAAATACTAAATAGGCAATAACTGCACCAACATCCATATTAGTCTTCATTAGTGGCTGTAAAGGAAATCTGTTCATCTATCCCTACTCTATCACTAAGGTTGCATCCCTACTTAGCATTCCTCAGGCAAGATCAGGAAAAGGTGTCAGCTCATGAAGCCTTCCGAAGAAGTAAACTCACACTATTAGGGTTAGTAGCCAAAGCTACAAGATTTATTCTAAGTCTTCATTCTAAGAATTTTATTCCTTCCTTCTACCCCTCTAATGGCTCTCTGCTAACTCATCCCTCGGGGCACTGTCCCTAATATAAAATGCACAATTCATAGAACACGCCCCTGATACACCTCCTCTGGCCAGGCTCTCGTGGGTAATTTTCCACCAAAATTTGTAGTTTGGTTCAGCGACGGTTAGTGCGTCCCTGGGTCTCAGGCTTCTTCAGCAAGGAATAATATAAGCTCCCAATTATCGGCATTCCTGAATACTTTGTAACAGGTCTCCTCCATACCTAACCCCTAAAACAAAAGCGTTAGTTAAGTAACGAGGACGGTGTACTTGCACCTGCAACAGAATCATGAGAACAGAAAAACCTTGCACGCACATGAATTTCGCTGACTGCCTCTAAATGAGAGCTTTACCAGGGTAAAATACATTTCAGGCCTACGAAATCAGATAACATAAGAAATCTGAATAGGCCTTTCATAGCAAGAATGGGTAAATACTCCATCTAGGCCTTTGACGTCAAATTAAACATGCCTTTACTAATGATGCATCTACAGCATTACATTTCATCCTATTTAAGGCACAATTAATCATTTCTACAGGTGCAGACTTTAATATGGTGCACGTTTAAATCTAATGCATTATGTTACACATTAGCTACTATATTAAGCATTTACAATGAACATCGAGAATTACATGATTCTCTCTAAATGCCATTTCACGTTTCTTGAACGGCACAACTCATTCTAACATTTAATTTACCATTGGTTATTACAACACAACTTACTACCAAAGATTAACACACATAAGAATATATGCGGGTACAAACTATTTGTGAATATAATGTACCCCTACAATTTCCAGAATATCACTGCGCTATATCACTACTTTCAACCCAAAAGCTAAGAGAATCTGTGGGATATGGAAATTTTGGGAGCCCCGCAACACCTTTTGGAGCAAGGCCCCTTCAAGTGTCCTTATGCCACTGGCCATTATTATTTAGAATAGAAGCAAGCTTGCATTAAGCGCGGGGCCCAGAAAAGAGCACGGCTGGAGCATTGCACCCCCCTGTTGTTATGTTATGTTATTAGTATTTTTAAAGCGCGAACTGCTACCCGAAGATATCCTGGCGCTGTCTACAAAACCTCCAAAAGAGACCTACATATGAGGCCACGGATTAAACGCCAACAAGCCAGGTTTTTACGTCTTTCCTGAATGCCAGTAGAACAGTGCTATTTCCAAGATGAAATGGTAGAGCGTTCCATGCCTTGGATGCCCTGGCCAAAAAACTCCTACCTCCCCAGCTGGCTTTTTTAGAGCTAAGAACTGTTACCAATGTTGCTCCCAGAGAGAGAAGTTGTCTATTGGGGAAATACCACTGAAAGTGCTGCTGTGACTGCCTTGATTTGACATGTAATAGCACCTGCACCATTCATGGCAAACATTGTATGTTCCATATATTTTAAGGGGATTTTGATCAACCCCTTTCAGCAATTGGCTTATTTGGAGGAACCTAAAGCCTTGGGGTATTAGCAATAACATTTTGAATCAACACAAGTATTTTAGTCTCATTTACTTTCTTTTGGCAATACAGGGTGTCTTTCCGCCTTGTTTGGACTGCATAAGGAGCTATTGATATATGAAAACTGTACTCTGTCATCACATTTAATTATTCAAATCATCCAGGCATTGCATAAACAAAGCAATCTTTTTTTTAAACCTACTGGCTTTGCCAATTTTGAGGTTTTGACTGGCGATGCACACGTAGTGCGCATGCGCCAAAAAACCTTATGAGTTGTGTGTGGGGTCGAGTATACGCCCCCTCCTCCCATTGGCTAGCTCCATAAATGGAGGCTAGCCATTGGGAGAAGGCTCTGTCCGTCAATTTCGGACCAGATTCGGGGGCGTTCCAGAGAATTTTTGGCTTTTGGCTACGTCAGCCGAAAGCCTGTTCTTGGGAACTCCCCCGAATCTGGTCCGGCATTGAAGGCACCCGGAAGAAGTCGAGGTGAGTGCTTGCTTTTTTTTTTTGCTTTTTACCGCTGCCTCGGCTCCCGTTCCCGCCCCCTACCGCTGCCTCGCTCTCTGTGTCTCCCCGGCCCCGTTCCCGCCCCCCTACCGCTGCCTCGGCTCCCGTTCCCGCCCCCCTACCGCTGCCTCGCTCTCTGTGTCTCCCCGGCCCAGTTCCCGCCCCCCTACCGCTGCCTCGGCTCCCGTTCCCGCCCCCCTACTGCTGCCTCGCTCTCTGTGTCTCCCCGTTCCCGCCCCCCTACCGCTGCCTTGGCTCCCGTTCCCGCACCCCTACCGCTGCCTCGCTCTCTGTGTCTCCCCGGCCCCGTTCCCGCCCCCCTACCGCTGCCTCGGCTCCCGTTCCCGCCCCCCCCCTACCGCTGCCTCGGCTGCCGGAGTTGCAGGAGAGCTCCACTGGCTGAAAGAAGATGCTAGGTTTCGCTTTTTTTCTCGTGTCTTTTCTTTTATTGGGCAATGGGGAGGGGTAGGGGGTAGGTGGAGAGGGTAAAGGAATAAGCCCTTTCAGTGCAATGCAGTTCTCTCCAGTCATCCATCATATCTACGCTATCCATCAAGTCAGCCAACTACATTCGAAAATATGTGCTCTGGCCCTGTTCATTGAGGATATCCATTTTACCCGTCATTACACAGTTACCATTGCTTGTCCGTTTCATAGGGCTCTTGCTTATGAAACATCTATCAGAAGTAATCTTCCTGGTCCATGTTTATCACTTCTAGAACAAATAGATACCACCCCTCTGTTGACGGTAGAAGACACAGAATAATATCACTGTCCGCCCCATTTCTCTGCTAGCTTGGAATACTCCATGTGCATTTTAATGTGTTTCCTGCAGGAACTCGATTCCTACCCTGTTCTGTTTAAGGAAAGCAAAACAAGTGATGGGTCGACTTCATGAAATAATGTCAGCCACCAGTAATCGTGTGCCCCTGTTGCCTGCGTGTGCCTCCGTGTGCCCCTGTTGCCTGATTGTACCTCTGTGTGCCCCTGTTGCCTGCTTGTGCCTCCATGTGCCCCTGTTGCCTGCTTGTGCCTCTGTGTGCCCCTGTTGCCTGCTTGTACCTCTGTGTGCCCCTGTTGCCTGCTTGTGCCTCCGTGTGCCCCTGTTGCCTGCTTGTGCCTCCGTTTTCGTGCCCCTGTTGCCTGCTTGTGCCTCCGTGTGCCCCTGTTGCCTGCTTGTGCCTCCGTGTGCCCCTGTTGCCTGCTTGTGCCTCTGTGTGCCCCGTTGCCTGCTTGTGCCTCCGTGTGCCCCTGTTGCCTGCTTGTGCCTCCGTGTGCCCCTGTTGCCTGCTTGTGCCCCTGTTGCCTGCTTGTGCCTCCGTGTGCCCCTGTTGCCTGCTTGTGCTGTGTGGGTGTGTGTGGAGGGCTCTGTGTGGCTGTGTGTGTGGGAAGCTTTGTGTGGCTGTGTGTGTGGGAAGCTTTGTGTGGCTGTGTGTGTAGGAAGCTTTGTGTGGCTGTGTGTGGGGGCGGCTTTGTGTGGCTGTGTGTGTGGGGGGCTCTGTGTGGCTGTGTGTGTGGGGGGCTCTGTGTGTGTGTGGGGGGGGCTCTGTGTGTTTGTGTGTGTCATTTGCGAGAGATAAAGCTAGCGGCATTGTAAATGACAATGCCATTTATTTATGTTAAAAAAAACATAAATAAAAATAATGTCAAGAGCAATGCCAATAGCTCTAACTTTAACAAAGGGAAAACCATTGGATTGTAAATGCTTGTTTTTGATGCGTATTATCCAATGAGCAAGGGCAGTGTCATGTCTTTATAGTATCTTAAGCCAGCTTCTTTCAAGGGTTTCAAAAGTGGCTTTGTCTTGTACTTTAACAATTTGGGCAGAAGAAAGTTATATGATTTACAGACCACGTTTGTCATCATTACTAGCCATAAATGTTATTTCTTATTACTTTGAGCTTATTTGTGTTCAGTAGGTTCTATGGTCCCGAGTTTTCGTTCTTTTAGGTTTCTGATAGGGTTTCTGAATGTTGCTGCTCAGCCTTATTAACCGCTTAACTGCAGCGGCAATTTAGCCGAGTGGGCGGGGATGCGTCGACCAACGGAAGTTCGCAGCACTACGAAGATAGTGCTCGCTATGGCCGTAGGCCAACAAACGCACGCAAAGGGTTAACCTCAAAGATCTCCTTCCAAGTTTTCCACCTGATTGCTGAAAACGCAGATTTAGCAGCTCCATAACGAAGCTTATCACCGTATTTTCTTGTAAAATTAATGCTGGTCTGCTTGTAATCCTTGCAAGGATTGGTAATAAAAGCAGATTTGTAGGCCTGTTTGTGGCGTTTGGCTGTTTTTTGTGGGTTTTTTGCAGTTTTACATAGCACAAACTCGACCTGAGGGTATTGAAGAGCTTTACATGTGCACCAGTTACATTACACAAGGTCACATTCAGTTTTTGGTAGGGACAGGGAGATTAATGATTTGCCCAGAATCCGAGACCAGGGTTGGATTGGTAACGCAGGCACTCAGAAAATGGCCGAAGGGCCGGTAGCCGAGTTCTAGCTGTGGGCTGCTTTTTTGGGCAGCCTGGGGGCTGTCTGTGCTATTAGGATGCCACCAGCGGCCCAGTTGGTGCCTGAGTGGCCTTTCTAGGAGCAGTTGTGCGGAGGTATCACTCCCTTTCTCTCGCTGGGTCGGACCATTAATGTATGCTGATTGAGCAGGGGTAGTGTCACTTGCATTCATGTGTGGCTCTTTTCATAAAACTAAGCTGAAGAAGTGTTTTACGGAGAGGCAATACACAAAGCGGGCCACTTTTTTGGGGGTTTGCCCTGGCCGATTTTTTATCCCAATCCAACTCTGTCCGAGACTCGAAACTGGTTTTCCAGCTCCTAAGTCAGAAGCTCTGTCAATTAGGCCACATACTCTCTTTGCATGTTCGAGCTCAGTCATATGTCAAGTGGCTGTGATTCAGGTTCTGGGCTTTTCCAGATTTTGTCTGGCATAAATAATAAGGGTACATCAAGTTCTTTTTGGGTATTCCATCCTATTATTTTTACACAACGCTGTATGGCTCCACCTCGCACTTCTTGGACCACTGTGCTTGGCTAGTCAGAAGCATCATGCAGAGACAAAATCTGAACCTGAGCAGATATAATGGCCAAACCTGAGCAGATATAATGGCCATAAACATTTATGACCAATAGTCAGTAGATAAACAGGTGTACCATTAAAAAAGTATTGAGCAGAAGCAAGCAGACCTTTCCTTTCTACGAAGACAAACACACACAAATGTTTGAGGATCACCAATATAGCAATATATTTGTGTCTTGAGTACAAAGGGGCCAGAAGGCTTCTGCTGGCCCCTACACCATAATGTAAATATTTTGTAATGTTTTCCATATGTGTTGCCCTGTCGCACTCAAGGTCTCACTTGTCCTGAACCATGCTCTGTCCACCATTTCTAAATGTAGCCCCAATCTAAACATAATTATATTGTACAACCATGTAATTATGTACAGCCCTTTTCTTGAAACACCTTCTGTTCTCAATAAGCGTAACTGAGACTTCTGGGAGAAGTGTGGTGCAGCGGCCAGAGCAGCTGACTCTGGAGCACAGGGCTCAGGGTTCGATCTCCAGTGGCAGCTCAACCCAGAACCATGTGACTCTGGGCAATAACTTACTAACGGCCACATGCATCATTGCACCCGTTTGCGATTCCTAAATTGCGAAAATTAGGGAATCGCAATTTAGAAATCGCAAACGGCAATGCATGAATAATTCGCAAATATTTTTGCGATTTCTTAATTTTCCTTAATTGCTATTCACATTTTGCGAATCGCAATTAAGGAAAACCTTCTCATTGATTCCTATGGGCCAAAGGGCCCCTAGGAATCAATGGGAAGGCATTAACATTTTGCGATTTTCATTTTGCGAATCGCAATTTGTGAATGCATTTCAAGGGTGCTGAGGGGGGTCCAAAGGACCCCCCCCCCCCTGCACCCTTGAAATGTTTTTGTAAGTGCAAGTTTCACACACACATGTCCAAAGGACATGTGTGTGTGTAACATGACACTTTCAAAAATGCATTTTTGTGCATTTTTGAAAGATTTCGCAAATTAACACGAGGTTCAATCTTGTGTTAATTTGCTCCCCCTATTTGCAAATTCACATTTTTTAAAACATTCATGCATTGCATTTGAGGAATCGCAAAAATGCGATTCCTTAAATGCAATCGCATTTTTAGAAATCGCAAACAATTGTGATTTCTACACAATTGTTTAATGCATCCCAAAAAGTGATTTTGGAATCGCAAACGGCTGAATTTTGCGATTCGCACCGTTTTGCGACTCCTAAATCGCTTGATGCATGTGGCTGTTAATCTCCCCAACGGCCCCCCAGCGCCTTGAAACCTTAAGAGGTGATATGTTTGCACTTTACAAATAGGAATTAATATTCTTAATATTATCCAATAGCAATAGTGTGTATATAATTTTAGGGACATTGAGGACAAGAGGGAAGTGGAGCAGAGGTGTGGTATTGGGAATGGGGAAACAATGAAGCATAACATAAAAATCCCACAGTTTACCAGGGTCAAGGGATTGGACGTCACTCTGTACACTTGCCACCCCTAACCCTTTAACTTTACAGTTCACTAAGTGAGGGTACAAGGGATTCCACCACCGCCAGCAGTCCCAGTCAGTCAGCACAGGACCTGCGCATGCAGTGAATTTACCAGCCTCCTGCTCAGCTGCTATCTTTGGCTGGTATATGGTCCCAGGTAGCTGGATCTGCACATTTTAATGACAAACACCAGTGTCAGCATATGCCACAGCATCTACACTGCTGTACAATCAGAGGTTGTAGTAAGGAATGCTGAGGTTTAGGCGCCTACCCTGTACCTACCTCTGTGGCTTACCTTCCATGGATGCCACCGCACAAGGGCAGAGATGGCACAGTAACTGCATGCCAGTTAACTCGCACATGCATCACACAATAGTAGCACTCCTCACATAGTAACCAGGTGAAGAGCTTTCATCACACAATGAACACAAGTTCAGCTAGAACCCCCTACAGGGAGTACATTTTCAGCTAATGTGTGTCAACACGCTCAACCATACCACAATTTTCCTACACTCAGTGCCAGAGATTGAATCGGGAGCAGTGTAATCCCTATCGGACTTTGGCGCCCCCCCGCTGGATCCGTCGATTAAAATACAGAAGGCAAGAGTAAAGCATCAGGATCTCAGTTGAAAGGTTTACTCAAATAAGTAAATCACAGATATATGTAAGCTGGGTCATCAAATAGGACAGTAAATAAGCATACAACGTTAAGGTAGGGTAGGGCGGTAGGGTGACTGTGGCAGAGTCTCCCCGACCCGCTTGCTCTTCGAAGGTGCCTGATTTGTTTTCAACGCTGTGTTCAACTATAAATTTTAAAAGCACGCTACCAATGTATTGATGCATTTTAAAAATGTAATTCTGTCAATCTAAAAGTCATTTTGCAATCTTTTCGCGCATTGGCTCAATAGAAAGCATTTTAGCTGTGTTTGTGTTGTGGGCAATACTCTCTTCCCTTACCTGACCTGAAAGGGGGGGGGGGACGGTTTCCACTAGGCAGCTGGGAAGCCTGGGCTCGATTACCACTCCTGCCCGCCCCGGTCCGACGCGGTAGCTAGTACCGTTGCGCGGAGGGCGGGTCAGGGAGAGCCAGGCACTTCCTCTCCACCACTGGAGCGGTTAGCGCTCTAGTGGTTGTATTTCCCAGGGCTATTTAGCCCTCGCCCCCTCTCGAGCGCGCAGCGTTCGCGCGCAGGTAAGCCGAAGAGTAGCCAAAGAGTAGCCCGTCTGCGCCCGTCCACGACAGGACGGGACCAGCGACCATGGACCCTACTCTAATGGGCAAGGACTTCAGTGAGGAACATGGTATTAGGTATATAGCCCAAGCACTAAAAGACCTGCAGCCAGTGCCTTTGGCAGGCTGTATTCAGAGTTCTTGGCCATGCCCTGAAGGCCCTTTTGCGTATATCTACTGTCGCTTTCAGACTTCCCATACTACCACTTCTATTGGCAGTAACACAGGGGAAACTTTAGTACCTAATGGCCTAAAAAGCTTTCTCCTGAACATCCGCTCCCTGCCCAAACATCACCTCGAATTCTGGGATCTTGTCTATACGGTAAAACCAGTCATCTGTTTTTTAACGGAAACCTGGCTGAAACCGCATACGGTTCCTGCCATCACATTGGGGGTCCCTGTGGGGTATGAGATCTTAAAACTTGATCGTCCGATTAAAACTGGGGGCGGCATTCCCATAGTGTATAAAGAGGGTTTGAAGATTTCCATGCTTGAACAAAGAAGTTGTTCTTTGATAGAAATTATGAGCTTTAAGATCAGTTCGGCGTCGATAGCCCACTGGAAGGGAGCATTGGTTTATCGCCCTCCTGGGCCCAGTACGGGATTTACACTCTCAATAACGGAACTATTGGCTCCGCATTTTAAGCCTAAAGAAGATTTTATTCTTTTGGGAGATTTCAACATCCTTGTAGATACCCCCACTCACCCTGACACATTGGCTCTGCTTTCCGATCTTTCTTTACTAGGGCTTGAAATACAGAATAATGGCCCTACGCACACAGGGGGACACACCCTGGATTTAGTCTTCTCCAACTGCCCCAAAATTCGGTGCCGACCCACGACTCAAGTGAGCTGGTCAGACCACTTTATGGTCAAATTCTATCTTCTAGGCCTGGATAAGCCAAACCAAAAGCCCTCTCTCCCTGCCGTCTGGCGCAGACAATGGCACAAGGTGACAGCGGAGGAACTACAGAGGGTATGGAAGAAACCCATTATCTCAGGGGCAGACAATGTGGAGTCTGCTTTATCTAAGTTTAATAAAGCTCTTTCAGAGGCGGTCGAACTGTTGGCTCCTCTGAAACTGCACAAACAGTACCCCACATCCAAACAAGAGGTGTGGTACACTGAACAACTTAGATTGGAGAAACAGGGGTGCAGGAAACTTGAGAAAATATGGAGGAAAACCCATACTGAGGAAAGCAAGAAAGTATACTCTCATGCTTTGTCTACCTTTTATAAAAGTATCAGGTTGGCCAGGAGGAACTGTCTCACTTCACAGGTGGCAGAAGCGGGAAACTCCTCCAAAGAACTCTATAAGATTCTACTGACCTTTGTGAAACCGGTAGCCTGTGAGAGCCCTAATGACTTTCCCCAATCTCTCTGTGATGATATCTCTCTGTTCTTCGAGAATAAAAAAGAGTTGATTTATGAAAAAATCACGAAGGCCACTAGACTCCGGAGTAACGTCATTACTGCTCCCCCATTGTCATTAACACATAATAGTGGCTCGCTAATTGTGTTTCCGGAGGTCAGTCATTCTGATGTCACCTCCCTGATTAGTCAAATCAAACCAGGGTCCCCTGCGGATTTTCTATTTGCTAAAATGGTTGCCTCTCTAGGTAATATGCTCTGGCCCGAGATTCAGTCAATAATAAATCTCTCCCTCAAGGAGGGACAAGTACCCCAAGAATGGAAGAAAGCCGTGGTGAATCCCATCCGGAAGAACGTAGCTTTGCCATGGACAGACCTTTCCAACTTCCGCCCCATCTCTCTTTAGCCTTATCTAAGCAAGATGACCGAGAAACATGTGAATACCCATTTGTCTAATTTCATCGAGGCAGCGGGAGGTCTTGACTATACTCAATCAGGGTTTAGACCTAACTACAACACCGAATCAGCCCTCCACTCCGTGACCGATAACATCAGGATGGCACAGTATAGAGGGGGCTCCATGATTCTAGTGCTGTTAGACTTGTCCGCTGCCTTTGACACGGTATCACATGATATTCTTCTCGGTCGTCTGCGGAAGGTGGGGATAGGAGGTTTGGCTCTGTCCTGGCTTAAGAGTTTTCTCTTGGGCCGCTCACAAGGTGTCAGATTGGGCTCCCATTATTCCATCTCTAGGGAGCTCACTACGGGGGTCACACAAGGCTCATGTCTAAGTCCTACACTCTTTAATGTGTATGTGGTCCCCCTGGCTGACATTGTGAGAGCGTATGGGTTCACCCCAGTGTCGTATGCTGACGACACTCAGCTTTTGTTTCCATTCCAGACCCTCACACCTGCAATTAAACAATCCTTTGCCGAAGGTATGAGAGCGGTGTCTGATTGGATGGCCTCTAATTGCCTTCAATGTAATGTGGGCAAAAACAGAGGTCATGCTCTTTGGGGAGGCCCCCCCCCTTCTGTGGTCACCAGAATGGTGGCCATTGGACTTTGGACCGGTCCCATGTCCTAAGCAGGCGGTGAAGAATCTAGGGGTGCGGTTAGACCAGGCACTGTTGTTGAAAGAGCACGCAAACCAGGTAACCGGGTCCTGCTTTCGGGTCATCGGACTCTTGAGGCGTGTGCTCCCATTTTTGCCTGACAGTTACAGAAAGACCCTTGTCCAGACCCTTGTGGTCAGCAGGCTGGACTATTGTAACGGCCGCTTTATATCTGCCAATGAGGAACAGCTTAGCAGACTACAAGTGGCTCAAAATACTGCGGCAAGACTGGTCCTCAATGCCCCAGCTAGGTCACGCTCACGCCCCCTCCTTGAGAAACTTCACTGGTTGCCCATTCGGCAACGGGTCAAATTTAAAATCTGTTGTATAATACACAAAAGCCTCTTTGGCTCGGGCCCTAAATACTTGACTGAAAAATTCAACCACTACAAGCCCGGACGTCTTCTGCGCTCTAGTAACCAACTGTTGCTTCAGATCCCTCATGTTAGAAGGGCAAGACAGGGAGGTTGAGCACTGTCATATAAGGGTCCCACCCTTTGGAACACGCTTCCCCTCACACTAAGGCAAAACACCAACCTTCAGGCCTTTAGGAAATCTCTTAAAACACACTTGTTTCTGACATCCTAATTTTGTGCACCGCCTGGCTTTGTTTTGGGCACCCTAGATGAACACAAGCGCGGAGATACCCCTTCGGGGGTCGAGTCCTGCGCTATACAAGCATACAAATAAATAAATAAAGAATATAGCAAAGAACTCAGTAAAGTTCTAATGAAAATCCAGCATAGTTTCACCTTGTAAGAATAGGGAAAGCATCTCATTCTAACATGGAGAAAGACCATGCTCTTATATAGTGTTTTAGACAAAAGCTTCATAAACCTTCCACATCTGTACGTGGTTCATATGCTCTTAACCAATAAAAAAAATAAGCAAAGGAGCAACAGTCGCAACAGAATACATTTGTGTATTCTCTCACTATTCTATTGCATGGAGTTCTTGTATACACCTCATCTGTTCTCAACCCATGAGATGTTACATAGTATGTGTAAGAAATTAGGTTGGTAGTTGATTGGGGTGTGAGCCCTGGTAAAGCAGAAACCACAATCCTTATCAGGGTGAGTCACAAGCCAATCCAAAATTAACCTGTGCTCAACCCTGTGGTAGCTTGGCACCGAGCAGTCATGCTTAACTTAGAGGCAATGTGAAAAGTATGTGTGCAACACTTCGAACAGTAATACAGTGCAAACACCACAAAAAATATATTCCACACCAGGTTAGAATAATAGAACTGATTTTAATAAATAACACAAGACCAAAATTATAAAAATCAAAGCAGTAGAACAGGCGAAATTCGATTTTAAAGATTTGAATAAAAATAGCGCCATGAAGCTCAAACCACCACCTGTGGCTAACTGGTCGCTCTGGACCGGAACAAAATCAAAGATTCAAGCTGACCATGATGGAGTACGGGCCAGCTATGGGGACCTACTTAGGCCTGCTGAACAGAATACCTTAAATCCTGGTTGTTGGACAGGCCACATGAAGGGCCGCTCTCCCCCGGCCCGACCAGGCCCGAGCCCGGTCACGCAGGTACCACACACCACCATTACACGTCCCCCGTCCCCTCAGGGACCCCTACCCTCGAACATGTCGACCTCGTGGGCCCGATCCACTGCCGGCCTGCGCGCCCATCCTGGGCGCCATCTTGGACACTCCACCACGAGGCCGCCTGGCCCCCGATCGACCTCAACCCTGGGCCTGGCCAGGCCTCAGACATCCCGGCACCACCTTCCACCCAGGAGGTGAGCGGGCTACTTGGCAAGTCAATGGGGGAAAGAGGTGTCGATGGCTCTCCCCCGCCAAGTGCCGCTCGCCCATCGCCTCCCCGGGCGCTGGCTCCACCCCCCTGCTGGGTGTCTGGACTCCCTCATCCCGGACCTCCCGACCTCCAAGTGCGAGGGTCCGGACATCAAAGGACACCAGCCCTATAACTGGGGCAGCTCCAGAGCAGGAAGGCAGTTGTATCTTGGAGTCGAGAGACGCAGAGAAGAACTCATCCTTGACGGACTACTGGCGCTGCCATAGCTCTGTCTCATGCACCATCGTCTTGCCTGCTGGCGCTGCCGCAACCTTCGTAACCTTCATATCCTTCATCGTCGTCGGGACCTGCTGGCGTGGCCGCGGACCGTTTGTAACCATCATCTTCATCGGGACCTGCTGGCTCCGCCGCGGACCGTCGTTTCCTTCGTCCATCTCGGGACCTGCTGGCTCCGCCGCGGCCCGATCATCTAGAACGCCGAGCTCGAGGATTGAGAGCTATTTCCATCTTTTTGGTAACAAGACTGTCCCGCTACCCTTTTCTCAAACCAGAGACCAGAATCGAGGGGACCCCTGAGTCCAGACCTCCTTGTACCATTCCATCGTAAACTTAAAGAATTGCCTATAAAGTCTCGTTGAACTTTAACCTTGTGTGGTGTCCGTCTGTGGGGGGGAAGTTACTTGTCTGTACGATCGCTGGAGACGGCTCTCCCCGGAGACCTCTCCCCTTATCCTCGGCCGACCCTCCCGGTCCGTCTAACATTGGTGGCCAGCGGCGCGATCCGAATCACCGCATAACCGTACAGAGAGTAGCTCACCCCACGGCGAATCACGATGACAACTAAAGAAAGCGGATCAACCGAGAAATTCCAGATGGAGAAATTGGACGAGTACAGCCATCGTGAACTAAAGCAGTTCTGCATCGAACTAGGTATCGCTACCACCGGACTAAGTACCAAAGACGATTTTAAGCATGCCCTAGAATCTTGGGCAGAAACCGGGGCTGCCGGAACCCCCGATCAAAGCATCGCAGCAAAAACCACCACGGCCCCTGAAGAGCGAAGAACGGGTCTCTCGCAAGACGAGATCCAGGAACGAGAAAAAACCCGACTACACGAGCTGGAAATGGCCCGGCTCAAAATGGACGTTGAACTTAAGTTGGCCGAACAAAAAATCAACTTAGAGCACCTGCGTCTCCGAGAAGAAAGAGAGGAGAAACAGAGACAAAGGGAGCTCGAGGAAAAGAAACTGGCATATGAACATGAGCGGAAACTAGCTGAGATCGACCTACGCAAGCAGAATAAAGAAGTAGGGGTGTCCGAGCAACCCCACTCCCCAGGGGCAACAGAGAAAAAGGTACACATCCCCAAGGATGTCGTTCGAGAATACTTCCGAGAGGACGACATCCAGCAATGGTTTAAGGCCTATGAAATCGCTATGACTGCACACCGGATCGATAGAAGCGATTGGGGAGCCGGTCTATGGGGGAGATTCCTCAATGAGGGCCGCGACGCCCTGCTGCAACTCCCGGACCACCAGATGACCTCCTATGACCATATGAAAGCTGCACTCCTCACCCGCTATGGCCTCACACCCGAGATGTACCGTCAGAGGTTCCGAGACTGCACCCGCATCCCGGGTACAACTTGGGTGGACTATGTAAACTACTTTAGCCGAGCCTTCGAGGGCTGGATCAAAGGAAGCAAGGTCACAACCTACGAACAACTGTTCAATCTTATGGTATGGGAGCATCTGTCGAACAATTGCTTCATTGAACTCCGCCAGCACCTCCTCGACAGCAAGTTAACGGATCCCCGGCAGCTCGCAGCCGAAGCTGACCGGTGGGAAATCACCAGAGTGGGCCGAAATGGGTCCTACGAACAGAACCGGAACAACAATGGTCAGCACCGTCCCCGAGGAGGAGGAGGAGGCCAAGGACGCGGAAGAGACAACGCTCCGGTCGCCCCCGCTACCAGCACCACCCCCCCGGCCAACCGGGGCAGCACCCCGGCGCGACCGGGATACCGAGCCAATGTTACGTGCCATCGATGCCAACGAGTCGGCCACTATGCAAACGACCCAAGCTGCCCCCAGTACCAGAGCCCAAGACCCCGCCAAGTAGCCGCTGCTGCTCTGGGGGAGGAACAGATCTCAGAGGAACAAGAGGAATATGAACAGGAACACCAAGAATGGGAGCCAGCCGCCATGGCTCTAGCCTGCTTAGGGGGGAGAGACATGGTCCCGCGGGTCCCCCTACCCGCTAACACCCAGAAGTACAGCCAATGGGTGAGCATCAATGGACGCCGGGCCGAAGCCCTTCGTGACACCGGGGCCAGTGTAACAGCCGTCCGCTGTCACCTGGTGACCCCAGAACAATATCTACCAAACATTCTCTGCCCTGTACGTTCAGCCGATAACTCGGAAAGTCTGTGTCGGATGGCCTGCGTCCCCTTCGAATGGGGAGGGGTCTCCGGCATGTTGAAGGTAACGGTCCGAGACGATGCCCCCGTAGACTGCCTCCTGGGGAATGACCTTGAAAGCTCTCCGTGGGCAGCCGTAGAACGAAGAGAACACCTGGGGATGTTAGGCGTCCCGGACTGGGCGTGCGTCACCACCCGGTCCATGGCCGCCCGTGCCAACCCCCGCCCAGAGGAACCCGAATGGCCGGCGCCACCGCCTCCGGTCGCCCCAGCCGAAACCACCGACCGTGACGTCCCCCCAGAACCAGCTCAACCTCCAGACCTCGCTAACCTCGACCAGTGGCCTCAAGAGGGGGGGCCCACGCAAGAACAATTTCGCCAAGAACAGAAGACCTGTCCCTCCCTCGAGGGACTCCGCCAGCAAGCGCTCGCCCAAAGCGCAGGGGATACCTCCGGAACTCACTGGGTCTACTGGGACAATGATCTGCTGTACAGTGAGCAAAGAATCGCGGAGCTGGGGGCCAGCCGAGTACTAGTGGTGCCCCTCCGTTTTAGAGACTTTCTGCTAAACCTGGCCCACGATGTCCCCCTGGCGGGACACCTGGGTCAAGATAAAACCTACAGTCGTCTGGTGACCCACTTCTTCTGGCCCAAAATGAGGAACGATGTACACCAGCATTGCCGATCTTGCCCCACGTGCCAAGCCAGTGGAAAGAGCGGCCGCAAACTAAAAGCCCCCCTGCAACCTTTTCCCGTGGTCACCACCCCGTTCGAGAGGGTCGGGATAGACATCGTGGGGCCCCTGGACCCGCGCACAAAACAAGGCCATCGATTCATCCTGGTGCTAGTGGACCACGCCACCCGCTACCCCGAGGCTGTTCCCCTGCGAACTGTGACAGCCCCGGTAGTCGGCCGGGCTCTAATGGGGATCTTCTCCCGTGTGGGCTTCCCCCGAGAAGTCGTCAGCGACAGAGGCACGAACTTTATTTCTAAATATATGAAGTCCCTCTGGCAACAGTGCGGGGTTACCTACCGATTCACGACCCCCTATCACCCTCAAGGAAACGGACTCGTTGAGCGGTTCAACCGCACGCTCAAAGGGATGATCGGGGGGTTGGAAGAGCCCCTCCGTCGCCAGTGGGACGTGCTGCTGCCGTGCCTCCTCTTCGCATATCGAGAGGTTCCCCAGAAGTCCCTGGGCTTCAGCCCGTTTGAACTGCTATATGGACACCCAGTGCGGGGGCCGCTCAGCCTAGTCAAGGAAGGCTGGGAGATGCCCCCTCTAAAGAACCCACCAGATGTCTTCCGGTACCTCCTAACCCTCCGCAACCAGACCCGGCGGTTCAGAGAGCTGGCAAAAGCCAACCTAGAGGCCAGTCAAGAGGACATGAAAAAGTAGTATGACCGGAATGCCTCCTCCATCGAATTTGAACCTGGGCAACAGGTATGGGTGATGTCCCCCACCGAACCCTGCGCCCTGCAAGACAAGTGGACAGGGCCCTTCAAAGTAGTCGAGCGCAAGGGTCCTGCCACCTATCTCATCAACATGGAATCTTCCCGGAACCCCCTCCGGGTCCTCCACGCTAACAGACTGAAACCCCACTTTGTGCGTTCAGAACTCAGCCTCCTGATGGCCACAGACAATGGGGCTGAAGAGGACTCCGAGCCCCTCCCTGACCTCCTACGGACTCGGGAGAAAGACGGCTCCGTGGATGGGGTCCGACTCTCGGAGGCCCTCACCCGAGAGCAACGCCAGGAGTGTCGAGTCCTCCTGTCACAGTTCGCCAGCCTGTTCTCCCTCGCCCCAGGTGTCACTTCCTGGTGTGTGCACGATGTGGACACGGGGGACAGCCCCCCTATCCGCCACCGGGCCTACCGCGTGCCAGATCGGGTACGGGCCTGCATCCAGGAAGAGGTAGCAAAAATGCTCACGCTCGGGGTCATCGAGCCCTCAGACAGCCCCTGGGCCAGTCCTGTAGTACTGGTCCCCAAAGCGGCCGCCCCTGGCACCACACCGGAACTCCGGTTCTGCGTCGACTACCGGGGCTTGAATGCGGTCACCAGAACAGACGCACATCCCATCCCCCGGGCAGATGAACTAATCGACCGCATGGGAGCTGCCCGCTACCTCAGTATTTTCGACCTGACGGCGGGCTACTGGCAAATCGGCCTCACACCCCGGGCCCAAGAACGTTCTGCCTTTTCCACCCCCGATGGCCATTACCATTTCAAGGTCATGCCCTTCGGCATGAAGAATGCCCCAGCAACCTTTCAGCGGCTCGTCAATCAGGTCCTGGCGGGGCTCGAAGGGTTCAGCGCCGCCTACCTAGACGACATCGCTGTATACAGCCACCATTGGTCCGAGCACCTCCACCACCTCCGAGCAGTGCTACAAGCCCTTCAGCGAGCTGGCCTCACGATCAAGGCCAGCAAATGTCAAATTGGTCAAGGGTCTGTAACCTACCTCGGGCACCAGGTGGGAAGCGGCCTGGTGGCCCCTCTGCAGCTCAAAATTGCCGCCATCCAGTCCTGGCAGCCCCCCATCACCCAGACCGAGGTACGAGCCTTCCTGGGCCTCACGGGCTATTACCGAAGGTTCGTGAAAGACTATGGTACTATAGTGGGGCCCCTCACAGAACTCACGTCAAAAAATCAACCCAAGAAAGTCAACTGGACCCCAGAGTGTCAAACAGCATTCGAACAATTGAAAGCCGCCATGTGTGCCGCCCCTGTGCTCCAGGCCCCCGACTACAGCCGGGAGTTCGTCGTCCAGACGGATGCCTCCGACCATGGCATTGGGGCAGTCCTGTCTCAAGTGAACACCGAAGGCCTAGATCAGCCAGTGGCCTTCATCAGCAGGCGACTCCTACCACGAGAACAACGCTGGAGCACCATCGAGAGGGAGGCCTTCGCCGTGGTATGGGCCCTCAAGAAACTCTGGCCCTACCTCTTTGGCACACACTTTCGGGTGCAGACCGACCACCGACCCCTGCAGTGGCTGATGCAGATGCGGGGGGAAAACCCGAAGTTACTACGTTGGTCCATCTCCCTTCAAGGGATGGACTTCACGGTTGAACACCGGCCTGGGCCAGATCACGCCAACGCGGATGGCCTGTCCCGGTTCTTCCGCCTCGACGAGGAGAGTCCCCAAGAGGATGGGTAACTCTCCCCGCCTTCAGCTGGGGGGGACGCATGTTGGACAGGCCACATGAAGGGCCGCTCTCCCCCGGCCCGACCAGGCCCGAGCCCGGTCACGCAGGTACCACACACCACCATTACACGTCCCCCGTCCCCTCAGGGACCCCTACCCTCGAACATGTCGACCTCGTGGGCCCGATCCACTGCCGGCCTGCGCGCCCATCCTGGGCGTCATCTTGGACACTCCACCACGAGGCCGCCTGGCCCCCGATCGACCTCAACCCTGGGCCTGGCCAGGCCTCAGACATCCCGGCACCACCATCCACCCAGGAGGTGAGCGGGCTACTTGGCAAGTCAATGGGGGAAAGAGGTGTCGATGGCTCTCCCCCGCCAAGTGCCGCTCGCCCATCGCCTCCCCGGGCGCTGGCTCCACCCCCCTGCTGGGTGTCTGGACTCCCTCATCCCGGACCTCCCGACCTCCAAGTGCGAGGGTCCGGACATCAAAGGACACCAGCCCTATAACTGGGGCAGCTCCAGAGCAGGAAGGCAGTTGTATCTTGGAGTCGAGAGACGCAGAGAAGAACTCATCCTTGACGGACTACTGGCGCTGCCATAGCTCTGTCTCGTGCACCATCGTCTTGCCTGCTGGCGCTGCCGCAACCTTCGTAACCTTCATATCCTTCATCGTCGTCGGGACCTGCTGGCGTGGCCGCGGACCGTTTGTAACCATCATCTTCATCGGGACCTGCTGGCTCCGCCGCGGACCGTCGTTTCCTTCGTCCATCTCGGGACCTGCTGGCTCCGCCGCGGCCCGATCATCTAGAACGCCGAGCTCGAGGATTGAGAGCTATTTCCATCTTTTTGGTAACAAGACTGTCCCGCTACCCTTTTCCCAAACCAGAGACCAGAATCGAGGGGACCCCTGAGTCCAGACCTCCTTGTACCATTCCATCGTAAACTTAAAGAATTGCCTATAAAGTCTCGTTGAACTTTAACCTTGTGTGGTGTCCGTCTGTGGGGGGGAAGTTACTTGTCTGTACGATCGCTGGAGACGGCTCTCCCCGGAGACCTCTCCCCTTATCCTCGGCCGACCCTCCCGGTCCGTCTAACACTGGTTTGTAAACCTTTGCGAAGATCCACTTTGAAGATGCGTCACGCAGCCAAAATGATGTACCTTTCTGCGAGATGTGGCGAGGCTGCAATTCAAGGACCTGTGTCATCATTGAGGATCCCGTTGACGGGCCTTGTATTGAGAAATCCAGTGTCAAGGATGCGGAGTATAGTCAGGTTGATGTGTTGGTTCCAAAGAGTTTTGAGGTTGAAATGTGGAGTCCAGTGTTATTGTCGAGGCTCCCATCAACAAGGAATGCCATAGATGAGGGACGCCGTGGATACGTCGCACAGGGGTGGTTCTGATGGGCTGCAGTGGCAATGCGGGTCTTGGCGATAAGTCCAATCCATGCAGCAGCAGCAGAGTTGTGTTGGTTCTGCTCGGGGTTGCAACGCATAGAAGAGGAAATACATCAGTTCTGCAGGATCCACAGAGGCTGGTAGAACACATTAAGCCCACTTCCAAGGGTACAGTGACACCACTTGGCAGAGTAGACTCACAGATGGTAGAGTCCAGGTGGAGGTGCAAAGTTGTTCGAAGCCTGCTGTGTCCCTGAGGCTTCAGATCAGATCCTCAGTCAATTAGTCCCTATAGTCCCTCTGGGTTCTGGGTTCAAGAGATGCAGATTCAATCCTTCTCTTCCAGGTAAGATGGCAGCAGGCAGAAGGTTGACACAGCGGGCAGCAGTTCCTTCAGAGCTGCAGAGTGTCAGTCCTTTTCAGCAGCATAACAGTCCTTCTTCCTGGCTGAGTATCCACAAGTCCATAAGTGTACTGAAGTGGTGTTGTCTGAGGGTCAGTATATATACCCAGCTGGGCCTTTGAAGTGGGGAGAAGCTTCTAGAGCCATGCCTTTGAAGTGCACAGTAGCCCTAACTCACTGGCCCTGACTCCAGACTCACTACCGGAGGCATGCAGCCCTGTGGGTAGATAGGACACAGCCTATTTGAGTGTAAGTAGGGCTGGATCCATCTCCTCCCTTCCATCCTGCCAGTGAGGGCCCATTCAGTCACACCTAAGCTTCCCATTGTGCTTGGCTGTCTAGGAGGAATACACAAAGCCTAACTGCACCCAGTCACGTGGTCTAGAGACAAGCTGCAGGCAAGAAAATGTAAACGTTCTAAAAATGGTATTTTCAGGATTGTAATTTAAAATTCATCTTCACCACAATTTAGAATTTTAAATTGCAATTCCAGAAACACCAAACATGAAGAAGGTCACCTGTTCCCATTTGGAAATTACACTTATAAAATTCAATACGGTAATTCCAATGTTATCCTATGGGAAAGTAGGCCTAGTAGTAGTGAAAAACGAATTTAAGAATTCTCTACTACCAGGACATGGAAAACTCAAAAGTACATGTCCTACTTTTAAAATACATTGCACCCTGCCCTGCTCTCTCAGGAGTTCAGGGCCTACCCTTGTGGGGGCTTATACTTATCAAAAAAGAATGGTTTGGGCCAAGGAAGAGGTTTAAACAATCTGTTCCCACATGTGTGAAGGTTCTACACAGTTATAGACCATTACTGGGATCACAACCACACAGGACATGTGAAGTAAAATCAGATGCCTTTGTGTTTTTGGGAAGTACGAGGGGCTGTTCGGGAACTGACAGACTGAAAGTCACGTCTACATTGCTCCATTCCTTCTGCCTCTCCACAGCCCCTCCTCCACCTCTCCCTTATGCTCCATGGTGAATATTTATAAAGATTTGCATATCTATAAAAGGCTACAACAGTAATGTGAAAAAGAAGGCATATATCATAGTGTGTTGGACACTTACATTTGTCATGGGTATTGGGTTCAGATTGATGTATATGAAAATGCAACCCCAGCAGCATGTCCAGGGATTCCATGATGTCAAGGAGCACAAATTTGCAGAACAACTGCTTCAAGTGAGGCGAATCCCAGGATAACTTGTTGCAACTTTTTTATACATACACAGTGGCAGAATCTAATCAAAGCTTGTTGAAAACCAACATTGGAAAATAATTCATACTAAATCCCTCCCTCCCTCCTGCCCCCTCCCCCCCCCCCCTCCCTCATCACCTGCTTGGGGGAAATGCCAATCTGGAGAATGCGAATGGGGGGAGGGGGAGGGGTGTGTAGGAAGGGAGGAAGGGGATGAGGAGGGAGGAAGAAGAGGAAGAGGAGGTGATATTGCAGTACCAGCTGCCAGAACCAGTAGCAGAGGTAAAAATCAGCTCACTGACTATAATTACATTTGCCGTTTCAACAATGGAATGAGAAGTGGCTTTTCCTTGTTATTATCTGTTGTTCCAAAATAAATAAGGATCAATACAAACAAGATATTTCTGGCAACGTTTATTTTTTCACTTTTGGTCATCAATGGAAAGATAGATTCTCTATGGATGTTTCGTAATGTGCTTAAATGTACTGATACACCTGATAAACATGTGTGAGGTCTTACTATCTGTTGTCACTTCTTGTGAAGTAACTTCGACTGTGGTCACTTCCTGGGATGCTATGTGCGATGTCACGCGTTGTGAGGTCATGCAATGTGATGGCACGCTCCATGACGTCACTTGCATAATGTCCAACTTGGTTAATCCCTCACTTCTTTTTTTTTAGGACTTGTGCCCTATGTGCAGACGTTCTCTATTAAACGCGTCATTATCAGCACTCTGTGCATATTTGTTTGCCAACATTCATTCACACATTGGAGACAACACCGCTTCACGCGCTAGACTTGTTTACAGGCAACCGAGGCTCTATTGCTGGCCGCTTCACCTTGTGGGTCGTAACGTAATCGAAATGAATTGCAGGAAATCAAATGCACCGTGAAAAGCCCACCGGAAAGCAATTTTTCTAATGCGGCCTTTCAGCAAGCTCATCAGAACGCGGCTCCGCCCGCCATGACAGGCCTCGCCGGGGCCGGGGTGTCGTATATCACCGGCATCATACGGCCAGGAATGCGCTTCTCTGCAACTTCTGTGAGGACGCGAAGCGCGCGCCCATGGGACAGGGCGGGGTTTCAAAGGCACGCAGCCAGCTCGTGCGAGCAACGTCGTACGACACAGGGCGTGCTCTATTGCGCCTCTGGCGGGCACGAGGGGACTTATTTACAAGCCTCTTGTGCCGCAACTGCGTCCCTTCTAATATGGGGAAAAAGTGTCGCACGGGTGGCGGAAGGGACTTGTAAATAAGCCCCGAGGTGTGTGCGGAGGTCACCGAGCTGCCACGACTTGGAACTGCAGAGTAGTTCTCAGCGATTGGCTGGTTACGCATTGTGCGGAGGGAAATTCTTAGTACAATAAATATGTCGAAACCAATGGCGTTTATTATGATTCTTGTAATTGTGTTTGCTTTTATTAATACAAACAGTATGCATTTCCTCTAACAAGTCCCGAGACACACACACATGTCTTTTCTTCATCTTCGAAATGGGTTTCTTCCCGGCCACTTATTAGGATAGGAGGCAGGGGCCATTTCCCCAGGCCCCGTGCTTTCCAGGGCCACCAGGGGGCGCTGACGGTTGAAACCGCCTGCTATGTTAAACTCTTTCACTGGAAAACATTGTATTGTATTGTAATTGCATTTATATAGCGCTTACTACTCCATAGAGGATTAGTGTTGAATTAGTATGGTGAAACATGCAAGTACATTTTAAGTGGTGGATAGGTTAGTCAGTTATTTGGATTTGGAATGATAGCAGAATTCATTCACCCTAAAGTGAGGTGCGCTTTTTACGGACACAGGAATGGATCCCACATATATTTTTACCCGGGCTCACAGAAAGATTTTGACAGGCTTTGCCACTCTGGTCGTAGATTACAGCATCCCTGCATTGCTGAGAGAGGGGAGTATTTTTCTGTCTGTAAATGTATTCCATTTAGGATGGCTAACTGCCTCAAAATGTGTTGTACTCTACCTAGGCTTTCCCAGTGATGCCGCCGATAAGTTGTACTTACAGCCTATTTGACAGCCTTTCCCTAATTCCATCCTGCCTTAGGTGAGACACTCTCTCCCCTGTTCTTCTCCCGACTTTTACGACACTGGAGTAAAGAAAGTCCGATATCAAGGCCAACTGCTCCACTCTTTGGGTCACAACTGAGCCTTAGGTCACTGAAGGGGCTTACTACACAGCCAAGCACTATTGATGTGTCAGTGGCAGCTCCACTGCTAAGTATGAGGAGCGTCGCCCCACTGCTTTTCGCAGTGACATAAAAGGAAAAATAAAATGATAATAACTCAATGTTATTATCATTTTATTTGTTCCTGTTGCGGCGTCTTGGTGGGGTGGGGTAGATCTGCTCTGCTGTCAGGACAGGGGGAGAAGGGGTGGGCACTATGTAAGTTCGAATGAATGTTTGACCGGCCAAACATTCATGCACACTTTGCATGTTCTCAGTGAAGAACATGCCCAGGTTCCCATTGCCTGACTGAGCGCCGAACCATGGCACTCAGACCAATCATAACTCTGCATTGCAGCATTGTGATTGGCTATGGGGAGCCTGGGAACCCTGGTGCTTCCTGTTTTAAGAGCAGAAGCAAGTAAGAGGGCAGCCAGCCGACAGGTAAGAGATATTTTTTTACCCCCGTTCCTCCTCCCCTTTCCCGCCCCACTGCTGCTTCCCAGGAGCAGCAGCCACTTGGTGCGTATACATGGAGCACGGCAGGTCGTGTCCCACCTCTCCATGTATCAGTGACTCAGATGGGGCAGTGGCTTGATCGTCTCAGGCCGGATACAGTTAAGGCCTCAGTCCGTGCCACAACAGGAGAAGGACATTTTCCATCACGTTGACAGCAATGAAACAAAGAACAACTTTGAGCAGTCACTAACATTTGAAGACAGGGTTATGCACATATGTTTCAAATGTAATTAGAAGTCATGCTACTCTTTCTGGTAGTTATAGGCAGCACTCAGTGGAATTAGACTGGAGAAATAACAGTCGATTTCTAATGATCTGTAATCCACTTAAACGAATAGTAAAAAAACGTTAAATTAGAATTGCAGCATTGTGCCTTGTTTAATTAATCCCACTTTATTCTCATAGGCAAGACTTCAACCAACTACTCCGTCTTTAATGGTTGACCCTCAAATTTCTCAGAATGAGAGATTTCAGCCTTTGGTTAGGGAGTGCAGTAAAGATACAGCAAGATGGGATGGACGGTCTGACAATCGTTGATGCAGTCAATGTTTGAGGAAACTGTCACACAGTGCAGCAACACACAGCATCTAGTGGTCTCTAGGGACACTGAAAGTACCCCTGGGAACAGTGGGCAAAGGTGAGAGATAATTGACACATCTTGCTTCAAGTACCCAGTTTGAAATATGTTCATCCTCACCCTTAGTGGGCCATACCTAGACACACCAAAGTGCAAATCCTGAAACACTCATACACTTGAGCAACACAGCAATTTACTACAGCTAAGACAACACAAATCTAACCAAGCACACAAATGACCTGCATTCAGCCATTTTTGACACCGGAGTTCCCTTTTATGTTATGTTGATTTGTATAGCACACTAATCACCCAAGAGGGTTTCTAGGCGCTTGGGCAAGGTGTATAGGTGTGTGGTCCCCAAAGTGCTGATATGAAGAGCCAGATCTTCAGCTTCGTGCGGAACTCAATAAGTGAGGAGGAGACTATGATGTGTCGAGGGAGGTTGTTCCCTTAAAAACCAAATAGCAGTTTGAATATAGAATAAGGGTTTCAGCTGCTAGCATATGTGCTGCCACAGTTTGTGTTGATATCTTTGGATCCTGCAGCTTCTGCAGCCAGGAATCTGCACCAATAATTCCTCCCTTTATGGGGCATGTACTTTGATACGTTACCATCTGACTTGCAAAGTCAACACCACTGAGCAAGGTTAAGCTCTTCTGAGGTACTTTAATGAAAGCAAAGATTCTGTAATTGGTGTTAAATTGCCGCTGTGAAAAAGAAACTGTACCAATTCTTTGGTATGCTTCCAGAATATTGTAATCAAAATATTACCTGACAAAAATGCTGTGCCCAAAATATTGCACTACTGGAATTCATAATAGTAAATCTATCCAGCAAGACTATCTTTAAAAAATAATATTTAGGACACACTATTTCTATCAGGCGCATTTTTTCTAAAGTTATGCTTACATACACCCCACAAAAGAAGACAACATATTTGAATATTGGTCTGTATTTATTTCTAAAATGAAAAGTGAAAAAATAATTGAAATATCTGAGGACTGTATCTGACACAAAGCTGCTGGGCCTTCTGCTGGTATGCACATGTAATACATAATTTGCTGCTTTGTCTGAATGCTACCTCAATCTCTGTTGATGGTTTTTAAACTTGTGGCTACTGGGCCCTGTGTTGTGAAAGGGAGGTTGCTTTACTATTGTGCAAGCACCATGTGAGAGTCAGTAGTATATGTGCAACTTGTAATGGATGCAGAGTGAAAACAAGGTAGGTGCAAAAGTGGTTTACGTCCAAACTGGAATAATTCTCTTAGTGTGTGCACTGTGGACAGCTTTCTTTTCACAGAAGAAGGCACATATCTCTGATGTACTACGTTCATGCTCACAGACTACCAATGGTGGTAATTGACCTACCAAAAATGGTGAGAAAACTGCCACTCTTATTGGATTGAAACACAGACTAAAAAATGTTGGTGCTTGATTGTTCATTTTGTGTCCTCCTCGAGATGAAGCCTTCGGCCAGCCAAAGTGTAAAAAGCAAAACTGCAAGTAGGTCCAAACCTCAATCAATGAGTGGAGCAAAGGACCTAGCACCCCCAAAGGCCTGGATAAAGCATTTGACACAATCAAGAAAATCACCAAGCACCTAAAAAGCAAAATATCTAGATAAGAGCCTAGCACACCACATTATGTACATCATTGATACACAGTGGCCTTTCTCATCATTGTGGCAGTTTGTTTTATCTGCTCACACTTATTATTCTTAACGCCACATCCACTTACACTATATAAACCTTGCAGTGCAGCAGCCGCGACGAGTCCATTGGGGCTGAGGGGCCACGCCCCTCACCTTTTTCCCCTAAGAACAGTGTCTGTCAGGCTGAGCAAAGTTCGACCTGACAGACACTGTTCCTTTTCAGGTCAGGCATCCAAGAGCCAGACATGCGCTAAATGTGCAGGCTCATGGATGCATGATATGATCTTTGCTGGGCTGAGAATGGCACAGGTCCTGTGGGCGTGACCTCCTCAGCTCAGCAATTGTCCTTGAGGCCCTTCCCCTCATCGTCACTCATTGACTCGCACCTGGACGCTTCAGTTTTAAGCCCTAAAGCACATAGGTTCGAGTGTCAATCAGTGACACTTCATCACAAAGTGGGGTGGGGTCAGCAGTTTCTCCGACACCATCACACTCTGTGATGACGTTGGGACTACTGCTGCTGCCTTCCCTCATTGACTGACGAGGGAAGGCAGCAATCCCAAGCCTCCTGTGACCTCAGAGGCAGAGCTGCAGGTAGGCGTGATTTTTTTAAAATTAATGTTTGGTGCATGCGTGCATGTATGTATGAATATTTGGTAAAGAGTGCTGTGAGTGTGTATGTGTGTGTATGCATGTGTGTCCTGTCTGCCCCATCCCTCCTAAAATTGCCATCCGCCACTGCAGTGCAGGGTTAGGTTCATGTAGTGGATGCAGTATTTTTGTTGTGCACTGTATTACATGCAATTTAGGGGCAAATGTACAAGGGGGTTGAGCCACTGGAACGTCACGTTTTTGCACGTTTCAGTGGCGCAATGCCCTGCACCATTTTTATAAAGCTGCATTAAGTCACTTTGCAGTGCTTAGTCACTTTGTAAATGTGGTGCCCTTTCACACAAGTATCTGCATGAGAGAGGAGAGGATGTGGCCTAACGGCTAGGGCGGTCGACCTCCAATCTGGGGAGCTGTGTTTGAGTCTCTGCAATGACACTCAACATCCTGTGATTCCGGGCAAATCACTTAATCTCCCCATGCCTAACAAAAATGAATGTGTCCTTGTGTAACACAACTGGTGCTCATGTAAAAAGCTCTGATACTGATACCTTCAGGTCAAGTTCGCACTGTATCAACTTCTGAAGAAAAAAAGGGTCATTCAAGGGGTGTTGCTGTGGGCATTCCACGCATTGCTTTTTGATGCTGCCCCACATTTACATGGATTTTTAAATCTGTGCAGCGCCCTAAACTAATGCCATGCAAAAGCAGGAGTTAGATTGGCACAGCGAGGATAAATACTTTTATTTCTTCGTGTTTTTGGTTTTTCTATGTGTGCTGCAAGCACACATAGAAGTAGAAGTAGCAAATCACCATTATTGATTGTTTATGTGCAGGAAGAGACACCTTCCTGCACATAAAATATAACTCCTGCAATGCAGGCACCCTACTGTGGTGCAAGGGTGTCTGTGCTGGCGCTAGTCAGCTGTTTTGAGCGCCAGCACTAGGGAAAATACAGGCGTGTGCCATTTTCTTGTAAATACGGCACATCCCTTTGTTTTGTAAATGAACCAGCGCAGCGCTTCAACATTTTCTGCAGCGCCGCACTGCTCCATTTCCATGTGCATATACCCCATAGTGCGGTAGTACCTTTATGTGGTATTACACTTTCTTTGTGTACTCCTCTATGCTTAGATGTCATTGTCTTAACTCTTTCGCTGCGGCGGCTATTCCGCCGCAGCGCTAACGGTCGCGGGGGGCGCTAGGGTGAGCTCCGGGGGTGACAGAACCGTTCCCTCACGGCTCGCAGGTGAGCTGTGCTCATGACGGAACGGTTCCGTCACGGCCCCGCCCTCTCAATTAAACGCGCTGCGCAGGCGCGGCGGCCGGGCCGTGACGGAACCGTTCCGTCATGAGCACAGCTCACCCGCGAGCCGTGACGGAACGGTTCCGTCAATAGCCTGGAAGGGGTTAAACCCATCTGAAGTGATAGAAAGCCAACATGTCACTGCTGTGCGACACGCATGAAATGTATCATTATCATGTTATCCCACATTGCGAGGTGCTGAACTCTGAATTTGACGGTAATTCCACACCTGTTAAATACCGCACCAAACAGTTTCGTATTCACCGGGAGGAATATTACATTCAAAATAACGGCCCTCCTAAAAAATAGGTTCTAATATGCATTCCCTTCTCGCTGAATTTAATCCTTCACATACACCGGTAAATTGACTTTTTGCTATGAGTAATAGCGCTGGCAGGTTTCAGAAAAAAATAGTCTTGCTTAATGTGTCTTTAAGCAGATGCCTGTAATCACTGTCATTAATTGGTTCTAGTTCACGTGACTGATGTACCACCAAAAAACATTCTTCTCTTGTAGCTTGTTTCGTACTGGGACATTTAACCAATAGTTTACTGCCATCTAGTGGGCCCATTGCACATAACTGGCAGACTTTAATAGAGCTCGAGGTGAATGGATTTCATTTTCAGCCCTACGGAGTAGGAGCACTGCCCATTCTGCACTATTAGCTGGAGTTAAGGACTCATTAGCGAGGCAAGATAGTGGCAAAATGTGTCAGTCTAATTATCTCAAGCGCCTTGTTTAATTTGTCTGTATCATTTCAGAGCCATGAACTGCTAATGCCCCTGTTCTGTGTCCTCGTTTCTGCGTGATTGATGCGGGTATAACAAAGAAAGATTACAAGGCTCCGTTTTCTTCATCACTTTTCGTTAAGCAGACAATGAAAAACAAGCCTCATGCACGGGGGAGGAGATGGGACATTGTGGCTAAGATTTCAGACTGGCACTAAGGGAATCAATCAATCCACGTGCCCTGATAGAACCCTAGGCAACCCCGACCCCAGAGTGACCAATACAAGGGTTACGAGTAATCCCAGAGGTCAGTGGCGTAATAAAAGTCCGCGTAGAGCTCCCCCCACCTTCCCGGCACTGGTGGGGCCCTGGCCTGAGAGCTCAACACTGGGTCGGGGGAGGGGGGGGAGGTTAAGGGGTGCTGCATATACTTTGCAGGGGGGCCCCCTCAAGTTTCGTTCCCCCAAGGTATGGAGATCCAGATTATTAGGAGTGTAACCCAGAGGTTCTTAGGAAAAATTAAGAATTACCACGGGAGCTGGAATATTGCTCTCAATTAAGCAGGTAATTCCTCATTCCACCCACAGAGTTCAATGCAAATATTTCAGCAGCCCCCAAAGCCCCAGGGTGAAAAGTAGATTCAAATGAGACACTTAACCTACTTTATTACCATCTGCATCAAAAAGTGGTACGTAGCACTTAATTTGTGGTGGTGTTTGGAGGTGCTCGACACCAACACATAATCATGAAAGTCCTCCACATGGTGGTGCTGTCTGCTTATGTTTGAGCAGAACATGTCATTAAAGTGGTTAACCATTCACTTGTACGTTTAAAAGTGGCAAAATTAGCTCCACGGAGCCATCCCTACACCTTGGAAAGGTCAAAAATGTCAAATCTGATGATCCAGGTACTCATTCTATCTAGGCTTGACTATGGCAATGCATTATACCAAGGTGCGCCAAGCGCGGACACTGCGAAACTTCAGATTGTGGAAAATTGCGCAGTAAGGATGCTTATAGGAACTCCGAATGGACACTCCGCAAGGCCCGCTTTGCATTCCCTCCACTGGCTTGCTATTCAGGAGAGTGTCAATTTCAAGACTCTGTGTATCACCCATAAGTCGCTGGAAGGGAATGGCCCACCAATCAATCATGCTATGGTTCAGCCCTACCGGTCGAACAGGCAGCTGTATGTATGTATGTATGTATAGGCATTTATATAGCGCACTACTTACCCAGAGGGTCCCAAGGCGCTTCGACCGCTGCGAAACCCTTCCTGGCTTCCCTGAGAGATGGTCCCTTAATGGGTATCTCCAGGGTGGGACCAGGCATCCCCGGCGGTCTGGTGGGGCCGTTAGTGAAGATGAGGCAAGCTAATGCCCAGAGTTGCCGAGTGTGAACGCTGATCAGAGTGGGCTCCGAGGCGAGAGAATTATTGAGTCCGCTGACCCTGGTCCAGAAACCTGCCGCGCCGGGAATCGAACCCTGGTCCCGGGCCGTCCTCTGCTCTCGGGTCTGCCGCCTCTAACCAGTGAGCCACACTACTTCACTGTGTTCATATGAGCTTCACCTGGGGGTTGTACCCAGGATTAAGAAGGCCAGAAGTGGCGGCCGGCTCTTCTCGTATAATGCTGCCAAGCTTTGGAACTACCTTCCACTGTTCTTACGAAAGGAACCTGATTATCTGCTTCCGTAAACAGTTAAAGTTTGAATCCTATAGGTTACATCGAAAGAAAGTATGTCACATCTTCAAAATATCTGTCAGAAACTGAACAGCATTAAATGAAGGTTTTTAAGGTGATTATGCCATGGCACATGCCATTACTCTACTTTAGTAACAGGGGTACATTGTAGTCCCAAAGTATTTGTCCTATAAAAAGTGTGAAGATCTTTGTAGTGTGGATGAGAAGATGAGAAGAGTTCAGTTTACCTTCTTGCTAGATGTGCAGGAGATGCAAAATACATTGATAACATGTTTCATAACAATTATTTGTAAATAGTAAAACAAGATTTATTTATGTTTTTACGTGTAATCTTGAAAAATTTACCAAAGGGTATCAACAATGAACTTGTGCATCAATATCAGGAGAAAAATGACAATCAATTTGTTTTTAGGTGAAATTAAAATGTAGATAAACAGGGCCAAAAAGAGGCAACAATTCTCGAGACACAGTCTCTAGAAATGGCTCAACTATTGTTTCGGCAAATCATCTTTTAAAATGCCTTCTTCAGGACCATAATTGATTTGAATAGGGGTAATTCCCTATGAAACAGAACATAGTTCATATTAAATCTTCACAGAAGACATTTATCAAGGTAATGTTAGATGTTAGTAATGTTAGATATCAAATGTCATACTTGTAATAAGTAGCTTCGTATTACCATGTTTCATATCTTCCAAGGCTTAGGATTGTCATGAAAAAGCATAGCATATTATGAGGAATGTGAACCCACTTTTTATAATTATTTTACAAGGTTTAATATAATAAAGGAGGCTAAAAGCAGCAATTTGATAAGGCAAAGGCACATTCTTATGTGCAATGGGCACCGTGAGTCATTAAAATATATGAAGGTTTTGCTTGCAGTTGTTATGTTTTATCCTAAGCAGGCTAATGTCCATATGGGTAGTGTAAAGATGTGCTCTTACTTTTGATAAAGACTCATACGAATTAAGGAGAGGGAGAGAACCAAATGAACCTCTACTCCAGGATCTCATGTAAGAGATGGTGCTTCTAAGATTAGATTGTCTCATGTAAACTTGTAACAAATTTCATTAAATGATCTAGTGGCACGCCCGGGCAACTCTATAACCGATGGGCAGACAAGATGACCCTTCTACGTAGAGTATATTATTTGCCATCACCCTTAGATTTGAACTGACCTTCTTGATGGGGGTGAATGAGATTCCTAATATTGTAATAATGTCACACCTTTAGGTCACAAATAACAAATAATATTATTATAAAAAAGGATTTCTGGTGACCTGCCCTTACGTGGTTTATTTTGAGTCTGCTAAACTTTGTTGCTGTTGCCCACACTGACTAAAGTTTTGTGCTGTTGCAAAGTGGTGCATTGTTATTTATTTTGTGCTTGAAAGGAGCCATTTCTCTGCTAAAGAAACACTTTGTATCAATTTGTGTCAACGGGACATTACTGGTTTGATATCAATAAATGCAAATACCTGTATATTTTGGCACAAAGCCCCATCTACTAAGATAGTCAGATTAGGCTTTCTATCAACAACATATGTCTCCTTGAATCAGGTGTTAACAAAGGGGAAATGGTTTAAATTAATTTAAAAAAAAACACATATTGCATGTGTACTGAAGTGCACAGCTCATTTCCAATGTATGGGATCCTTCTGGGATTGTCCAAGCACAAGAATCTGTCCAGCTAGGGTATGCTTCCAATACAAGTCCTATTCTAGACAGCATATACTTTCCTCTGCAGCACAGGGTGGCATGTTTGTGCACCAGCGTATGGGATGACAGCAGCAGCAGGACAATCTTAGTAGATATAAGTCTGCAGTGAGTTTTTACTCTTGCACAAGAGCAGTGTAGCAAATTTTGACGTTGTGCTTTTTTGTGTGAACAATTAGGAAATCTGATGGTGTGCTTTGATCGTATTGATGCTAGGTTTCAGCATATGTAGTGCCATTTAATACATAAGTTGCTTTTAAATTGATGCAATACTTATGGTAATATACACAACATACAAACTCTAACAAAGCAATAACAGCTTAGGATCAAAGCACAAGAAGGAGCGGTGGTAGTGGGAATCTTTTTTTACCCTACTTTCTTTTTTTTAACCGCATCGCTGCAGCGGTTATTTTTTCGCTACGCAGCTTTTTTCTAAAAGCCGCGTTAGATGACGAGCTCAGCTCGTCATCCGCACACGACCACCGTGGCTGATGACGAGCTGAGCTCGTCATCAGCATCGAAGGGGTTAAAGAACAGGTCTTTATTTGATGTGCATGTTTGACAACGATTGTTCACTTCCTTTTAAGTTCTTGCCTACCAGATAACGCAAGGTGTCTGGGTGGGAAAGAACTATTGTGAATGTACTTGCTTCTTAATCAACGGCTTGACCTCCTCTTCTTGTGTTGGTCCCTCCAGAGGAGCATATCCTCTTTACCATCCTTTTGGTTTACCCTTCCGCTTCTCACTTTTAGGAATTTCTTTTTTCTTTTTGGTTAAGCACTCCATGAGAGTATGAGAATGCATGTGTTTTCTATCTCTTTCCCTCGTGTGATTCTCCCACCACCAAATGCCCATCCCAGCTCTCAATGTTGCTCTCTCCCTTATGAGCTCCCAGCCACGGCCCATGGAGGGAGTTCCATGGGGCAGAAAGGCGGGGCGAGGGGTGCTCATCACCGGAACATGGATAATGTGAGGTAAGTAAACAATTTAATAAATAAAATGAACTTCGTAGCGCGCCCAGCATTGCATTTTGAGATGCAGGGCGCGCTACCAAGTTCGTTTTATTTATTAAATTGTTTACTTACCTCACATTATCCAAATACCCGTGTTTAGCACCCCCCAACCTGCCCCTCCCCCACCCCGCCCCTCCTTTCTGCCCCACAGAACTCCCTCCACGGGCCGCGGCTGTGGGCTCCTCCCCTACGTCTGTGTTGCTTTCTCCCTCATGTGTTGCTCACTGTCTCTCTTATGTATTTCTTGCTGCCAAACCCATGCACTCTGTGTTTTTCTCTCCATCATGTGCTTCTTCCCCTTGAACCTCTGCTGCTTTTCCCCTCTTGTTCTGCTTTTTCCCTACTCCCACCACCTGCTCACTGCACACCTAATCCCCATTACCACTCTCGGTGCTTTTTATTGTGCACTTTCATTAAAAAAATATGTTTTTTATTTACCGGTCCAAGTGGAGTCTGCTATCTTGGATGTGTAAATATAAAAAAGAAAATGGCGCCCATGTCATTCTGTAGTTGCACGTGTGCATGGTGAAGCATTCTCGGATCTACAAAATGATGAGACTGACAACAGCGGTCATATCAAAGCACCTCATTTTTCTTTCTTCTTTTTTTTTTGCTGATGCATCACAGCATCGACAAAAAGCATTTTGCTTTGTAAATTGCTTTGGCAATGCCAATAGGTCCAAAAGGCGAGGCTTATTGGCTATGCCAATGTTTGTTAGCTCCAGTGATTCTAAGAGACAATTCAACATACTGACAACATCTAAATGTAGGGCCACTGTAAAAAAAGACTTAACCAGTCAAAGACAAGCATTGATTAAAGATATTTAACAATCACAGTCAACCTACATGCGTCGATGGTCGAACATGACTAATACCAAACTATTTGAATTCAATGTGCTTCTGTAGAAATATCATATATTGTGAGATTGGGCTCTTGCTTTTGTTGTTTGCTTTACCTTTCAAAAACTTGTATTTTGCCCTGTGTACCACTTCCTTCGAGTATTATACCTAAATGTCCCCAAAATTATTTCATTTACTCGGAGGGCATTACTGGTCCAACGTTTTAATAATATGTGTTATAAATTTACATGACTGCATTACCCTACAATATTTTAAAGATATTGAAAACTCCAACAGCTAGTATACAATTCAAATGCCCCCACACACTTACAGCACTTTCCTATCATATACAGAGTGACAACAGTTCAATTGCCAGAATGTCCCTAACAGGATTAGAGGTGGTCTGCCCTACCGTGACCTTTTTTCACCCTTTCAACCTCACCCTGGTTCTCTCGTTTTAGTGAGCGAAGGCTTGGGCAATGCCAGTGCACAGCATGGAGAATATGCAGGGCCTGGAAGCAGAGGGCTGGGAGTGAGATCCTATGTAGTTAGATGGCATGTAGTCCAGGAGATCTGTGCCAGGGCCATACTGGGAAAAACAAAAGCAGTCCTGGCACATACATCCAAACCAGCTCTGGTCAGTTTTTTCTGAAGCCCAACGTGGCTACTGTAAATACCAGGGGAATCTGGAAAAAGTGACAGTGGACCCCCGCAGTGGTTACTGCCCTGGAAACCGGCCTCCAAAGGCTCCAGCCCACTGGGGAAATGCCCGATTGAGAGAAAAAAGGCAGTCCGCTGGTTTCTTTGGAACATCCATACAGGATTCTAAGAGGGGAACACCTCTGGAAACAGGTAACAAGGTTGCATTGCAGTGTATGAATGATTGCAAGAATAGAAGTGAGGGCTTCATAGAAGCTGCACCAATTCCAGGAAATGAGTATGACATTTATGTTTAGTCCCTTATTGCTTACACGACCCTGTCTTTAAGCTTGATGAAAACATGGCGAATATGTTGCGTTGATCAAGCCCTGCAAACCTGAAAACATTTTCATCACATGAGCCTGCAGGGATAGGATCTGGGGCCTTGGAGAGGAAGCAGGCTCGTGTAGAGGGAAGATGGGTTTTGAGCACTATTGGCCTACAACAGTGTGTAACCTCCACACATATGCCGGAAACCCTTTCTGGGTAGGTTTGTACAGCTCTCCTTGTGCTTGCTGTGGTATATATCAGCTATTCACTGAGTTACCGTGTGAAGAGGGCCGATAGCGTGTGACACACAGAGACGCCGTGTTAGTTGGCTGATCGATTCATCATATGTACATGATCTCATGCAGAGCAGCTGGGGTCAGAGAGAATGAAAACAGATATAACTGACCCTGGGGGAACCCAATGTGGCAGTGCCCTGTTTACTTAGTATATTCGGATCAATAGGAATCACAGAAGAACTCTCTTTATTTGATATTTTCCATAAAAGTTTTTACTTAACTGTATTTGCTGCAGATGCAAAACAAATCTGGTTGGTTTTGCTGCAGTTTTGAAATAAGAACTTTGGTGGTAAGACCTACTCAAACAAGCTGGACTGCTGAGTGAGGATCTGTGCATGAAAATACACCGACAATTAAGAATTTCTTAAAATATAGGTGGAAGTCATGGTGAGCAAGAGTTCTAGTGTATAAAGGACCCTTCAAGGATATAGTCACTGCCAGTTGATTTGGGGATGATAAATCTACATAAGTTGTTCCCGTTGCCCTACTCATCGTTGTGATCTTTGATGATCACTTTCTAAATTAATGTTTTGGTTCTGGGAAGACCTGACTGGCAACGAATTTTGGGCAATAATTCCACCTTAAGAGAAGTCTTTAACCCCTTCGATGCTCATGACGAGCTGAGCTCGTCATGACCACACCCAGTTCTATTATGGCCCAGCACAGGAGAAGAACATCTCAAGCATCGATGAGGTTAACAAGTACCAAAGGCCTTCGTATAGTTGCTCCACTGGGGGCTGCTTTCACTATATTGAGTAAGTAACAAAATATATGTGCATCACACTTTTAATTCCCACTAATGAACCTTCCATCTGGTGGAGAGGATATCTGGCAGACATTTTGAGCCACAAAAAACAAAAAACACGGAACAGCATCTTTAATAAGCTGAACATACCATGTGCTGGCCAGAAAATAACTGATCACTTCCAAGCTTTCATGGCTGTGATGAATCTATCTGCATTCTTCGAAGGGAATGTGAACACAAGATCAGCCTCAGCGCACTCTAGCTATCTCTCAAGCTAATTAGCACCAAAACATGAGTAACTATAATATCAAATTTAATTAAACCATTAGCATTCAAACTTTATGTCTTTTGCGTATGAACAGTGCCAAATTTGTGACAAAAAGAAAAATAACATCTGCAGTGTCCCAAAGTTTTTCTTAGGAACGTGTTGCTTTTGAATGTTGCTGATGCTATTAATAGGGCGTTAAATAAAATGTAATAGTTTAGATTTTGACAAATTCCAATTGTGACAATGAAGATATAGCAAAAATGTGTACTTTTGACTCTTCCCAAAAGACACCTTTTCATTAAAAGATTAACATTTCTTAACATGATTCACATGTATTCAGGAATGAGGTTGTTTGGTGAGAGTTCCTTGTTTGAACTGATTAGAGTATAGCTTAAAAATGGAAACTGTGCAGCCTTACATGAAGAATCAAAAGACACACAAATGATAGACGGAATGCAGACAAATCAAAACATTCACCCCCAGTCAACAGATCCGGGTTAAATCCATCAATCTTTTGCTCACCATGCCACCCCAGTTTAGACCTGGCCATATACAAATCAGTCTTGATCCTGTGCCCAAGGAACTGCCAAGTCAGATCCTCCCTGGACCCGAAACAAGCATCCTAGGACTGGTTTCAAGGTTTCACCCGCTCTACAGCCAGGATAGGTTGAATCCAGTGGCACAGTGAGCCTGGGTCCCACGTCTGGGCATACCCAGTGCACCTAAGGAGGGAAAGCAAAAGGCACACAATTGATGGAGGGAGTGCAGAATAAATCAAAACATTCACCCCCAGTCAAGAGATCTGGGTTAAATCCATCTTTCTTTTGCTCACCATGCCACCCCAGTATAGGCCTGACCATATGCAAATCAGTCTTGACCATGTGCCTCATGGGAACAGTTCAGCCGAACTGCCAAGCAAGATCCTCCCGGGACCGGAAACAAGCATCCTACGACTGGTTTCAGGGTTTCATCCCTTATCAGCCAGGCTAGCTTGAATCCAGCACCACAGTGATCCTAGGACCCACGTCTGGGTATACCCGGTGCACTTGGGCAAGAAAGCAAAAGCCCCACAATTGATGGACGAAATGCAGAACAAATCAAAACATTCACCCCCTGTCAGGAAATCTGGGTTAAATCCATCATTCTTTTGCTCACCATGCCTCCCCAGTTTAGACCTGGCCATATGCAAATCGGTTTTGAACCTGTGCCTTATGGGAACAGTTCAGCCTGAACTGCCAAGCCAAAAACAAGCATCCTAGGACCAATTTCAGGGTTTCACCCTTCATCAGCCAGGATAGCTTGAATCCAGTGGCACAGTGAGCCCGGGACCCACATCTGGGCATACCCAGTGCACTTAGGGCGAGGAAGCAAAAGACACACAATTGATGGACGGAATGCAGAACAAATCAAAATGTTCACCCCAGGTCAAGAAATCTGTGTTAAATCTATCATTCTTTTGCTCACCATGCCACCCCAATTGTGGGACTTTTGCTTATATGAAGAATCAGCAGAAATTCATGAATGCTGACCCTTTGAACTGACTCGTTTTTCCCTTCCAGGTTATGTCATTGCAAAATGTTTATAGTTTTCCTAGCAGATGTTTCAATTTCTACACAACTCACTTTAGTTTGAAGGATAGTCTAGTATAAGTATTTGTGGGAAAGTTCAGCTGTAAGCAGAGCTAAACCTTGTTCGATATTAGTTCCAACAAAATTAGTTAACTAGATTGTTAGTTCATTGTTTCTTGAAGATACAGAGCGGAGTAAACCGGTTGCCAGGAAAACCTCGTAAGGTGATTGGACTGAAGAAGACAGAAGATGCAACAGTTGCTGACACTAACAAAATGTGTTACTTATATGTGTGTGTTCCTAGATTAGGACACACCAGACTCTCCTACACCCTAGTTCAATTCATTCCGAGACTCAGTCCCAGACAACACTTACCTTCTCTTCTCCTTCCCACCTGGCTAACCTCTCATGCTGGCTCACATTCGCAGACTTTGGTCCGCAGAGCTGTTATAGAGAACCTTTCCCTTTTACCCTAGACCCTGTGTTATATTGTGCCGAGACTCCACTGGGTTTCTTGAACTTCTCCTTAAGGGCCTTCCTGTTTTTTCTCTTCTCATAGTATTGAACTGATTTATTGAAGATTTATGCTTCCTCTCACTTTCTCAAAATGAAGCACTTTTATTAGTTCTAATTGTCTCTTTTATCATTTATTCTTAGAATAGGGATACTTTGCTTCATGGAATGTGCTTATTAATGATTTATGCACATTATTGATACTAGTCGGATTTGAATTATTGATTGATGAATTATCCTGATTTATTAAAATTGAGCTACTAAATAAATACAGATGAAAAAATAAAACCTTTAAACTTCTTAAAACTCTCTTCAATGACTCACACCTACTATTGGTTATTGATGATGGTGTTAAAATGATAATTAATTACGTTTCTCTTCTCGATTTAACAGCCAAGGCCCGTCTGCCTGGCAGAGCGAGGGTTAGCCTGGATGGTTTTTGTAAAGCCTTATACTTAATGTAACCTGATTCTTGCTCCAGTACTAGTTTCCTATCTTTCTGTCCATCATACATCCTTCCTGTCTCTTGTACTTGGTCAAAGTCTGACAAATCAGGCAAAGAGCAGGTTTTAACTACTCAGTGGCTAATGAAGGGGTATCCTCCTTCTGCACATTCATCTCCTTGAGGGCAATAGATAAGAGTAGGGAAACAAAGACCAATCAGAGGCTGAAAACAGTTATACTGCTGCATATCAACCTCTAGAATATCTTCATGCAAAAATATTGAGGACAGAATATTGAGGGACAAAATCTGGAAGGGTTCATATAGGGAAGTTTAGATTTAGTATTTCTAGCACCACATCCACCTACCTTGAAGATATATGTATTGCATAGGTACATATATAAACTTACCTAACAATATTTGTTTTGCTATTTTGTCCTTGATATCCTTCCACGTTAATATTCAGGGATCGATATTCAGGGTGCACACCTGTAACAAAATCCCATGCAGTACCAAGGGCTCAGGGAAATCCCAAACCCTTCAAAGGGACCCCATCCCTTCAGGTGGCTCCCAGCAAGACCAAGGCCTAAGACGATCTGTGAAATTTGTGAACCTCAAGTGTCCCTCATCTGCCGGGCGGCTCCAACAGTCAGCGTTACACCACTGAGCCTGATGTAGATCTCTCAAACTCTGAGGAGGCAGACAAACATAGACAATGCAAAAACGTTGTCTATTCAATGCTCATTCAAATTAGGGGTCCAATCATCCTGGATTTTCAGGGACATTCAAATTCTTTCACTCTAAATCCTGGAAAATTGCAGCAAAATGAGCACAGCCCAGTTGTAATAGAGGGACGTAGAACACAACATTTTCGTGTGGGTCAGTACAGAATTAAACACTAGCCCAGACATAAAGCAATTTAGTTAACACATGTGGGATAAGTGTCTTAGTTGGGGTGATTGTGAGACCTCACCAAGCAATAATGTCACTAATCCGTCTCAGGTCCAGTTAGGTTTCTTTAAACCAAACCTCAGCTCAGTACTAGATAGCTGTAGCTAACAAGTGTTAGACATTTACCAGTACTAGAACAGTCAATAAGCAAGAAATACAATACAATAAAAATCCCACTCCAATTTATGAAAATAGAATATATTCTTTAATTTTATAAGACACCAAAACGGGCAAAAATCAGATGAAGGGGACCGGAGTAGGGGTTTTTGTGAGCTGTTCATAAATCACTCCTTTTCACTCCAAAAAGTTTTTGAAAGTTTGTAAATTTGTGCTTTTCACTTTCCTTGGTAGTCTATGAGCCTCGAATGCAAGGGTCCAGGGAAAAGTCAAAGTGTCAGGACAGGTGCAATGAAAGGCGGCTATAGGGGCCGGGTTAGTCCTGGTCAAGATTTTACCTATGCACTCAGAAACGTTATTTTTTTTTATTGTCAGCGGGGTCATCTGCAGCTGGAGCAGGCCTTGGATTTCAGGTAGATGGATCGGTGAAGTCCAGGGATCAAGGTTCAGCTTTGGTTTTCAGCAGCTGAACAAACTAAAACCAACAAGGAGCGGTAGTCAATGACCCACAGACCCTAGGTTCAGAAACAGTTATCTTTGATTCTGGCTAACAAATTGCAGTCCTGTGGCATCAAAGAAGCCATTCCAGCACTAGCCAATGGTCCAGGACCTAAGAGGGACCTTTTGGGGACTAGAACTCAGGGGCATATTACCAACAACTAGCGATAATTATCGCTATGTTGGTTTAGCGGCGATATTTTTATCGCCGAGCTGCGGCGATTTTTATCGCTTAGGAACCTTGCTATTATCAAGGTTTATCTCCTAAGCGATAAAAATCGGCCAAAATGCATGAATATCGCTGAAAAGTCAGCGATATTCACGCATTACCGAGCTAATGCTCTTAGCCATGTTATCCACCTACCATTGGATAACATGGCTAAGAACTGCTCAGGGACAGGTGTTAGCTTTTGCAGATATTCGCGCTTAGTGCGAATATCTCCAAAAGTTGGTAATAGGAGATAGCGATGTTAGCGACTGTTTCCAGTCGTTAACATCTTGGCACGCCCAATTTGCATGTCATTAGTGATAAATATCACTGACATGCAAAGCAGAGCCCAAGATGGTCGCTATCTCCTACTAGCTGTTGCTAACTGGTGTTAGCGACAGCTAGGTAATAGGGAGATTATCTCCGCTTTCTTGGCTTTTAAAGCCAAAAAAGATAAACCCCCTTGATAATATGCCCCTCAATCCCTCGGCTGCTCCAGCAGCTTCCAGGGCAACTCCAGAGCAAACTGGTCTACTGGGCATTTTGTAGGTGCAGAGCTTTTTTAGCTTTGGTGTCATAGCCAACTAGCACTTGGAGTCCACTCACTTATCCTTAGCATGAGTGAGAGTAAATCAAGCCCTTGGGGTCTCTCTCCGTGGTTTCAAGTGCAGTAGTAGCCCTCTCTCTTTCCAAAGTCCTGTCTTGGCTCAGTAGGTGAATCAGGTGCAGTCTTCTACAATTATGACTTTCGTTCTCAGGTCCGCAAGTTCAGAAAGTGCAGTCCTTTATTTTATTTTTATTTTTATTTCTTCTATAGCGCAGGAATCAATCCCGTGAGGGTATCTCCGCGCTTTGCTAGCTGAGGAATTTTCAGATAGAGCAGCCTGGGAAGTTATGTGGATAGAAATGCCTCTTGGTAGAGAAGGGTTTTCAATGCCTTTCTAAAAGACAGGTGATTTGTGGTAGTTCTTAGGTCAGTGGGAAGACTGTTCCAGAGGGCGGGACCAACAGAGGAGAAAGCACGGTCTCCTTGTCTAATTTTCTTTGTGGTGGGAGGTTATAATAGGGCTTGATTGCATGAGCGGAGGGACCTGCTGGGCTGGTACAGTTCCAGGGACTGGGATAGGTATTTAGGACTTGCTCCATACAGGCATTTATGCACCGTGCAACAGATCTTAAAATTGATGCGCTGCCGTATGGGGAGCCAGTGCAGTTCTTTCAGCAGGGGCTTAGAAGGAGTCCTGGCGGGTACACCCATGACCAGTCTTGCAGCCGTGTTCTGACCTACCTGCAAGCGGCCTACAGCATCTGCATTAGCTAACGTTAGCAGGCCGTTACAGTAGTCCAGACGACTAGTTACCAAGGCCTGTACAAGTGTCTTTCTACATGTGGCCGGGAGAAAAGGGAAGACACGCCTGAGCAGACCAATGGTGTGAAAACACAGACCCGCAATATAGTTTGTGTGATCTTTTAGGGTCAGTTTTTGATCCAGCTTCACTCCGAGATTTTTAACGTGAGGTTTGGGTGCAGGTACTGGGCCAAGATCAAGTGGCCACCAGTCGGGGGACCAAAGGATACTTGCTTTACCAAAGAGCAAGACCTCTGTTTTTGTTACATTACACTGGAGGCAATTCCTCGCCATCCAGTGTGACACCGCTCTCATACCCTCAGCAAAGTTCTCCTTGGTTTTGAGGCCAAGGGAGCTGAAAGGGTGAGAGGAGCTGGGTGTCGTCGGCGTAGGAAACCGGTATGAACCCATATTTCCGCACAATCTCAGCAAGGGGGGCCACATAGACATTAAACAATGTAGGGCTGAGGCATGAGCCCTGTGGCACCCCCTTTGTGAGCCCCCTTGAGATGGAACTGAAGGGGCCCAGGCTGATAGATTGCGACCTCCCGGAAAGGAAACTCTCCAACCAAGATAGTGCTACGCCTCCGATTCCTACTCCTTTCAACCGGCTCAGCAGGGTGTTATGAGACACGGTATCGAAGGCTGCGGACAGGTCCAACAGCACAAGAATCATAGAGCCCCCTTTGTCTTGTGACATTTTGATCTGATCTGTTTCAGAGAGGAGGGCCGATTCAGTGCTGTGGTTGGGCCTGAATCCAGATTGGGATTGGTCCAGGCCCCCAGTCCTTCTTTTGTTCTTCCCAAGTCTAATGGTGTTCTGAGGATGGAAGCCAGGGATGCCCCACTTATGCCATATTTGAGTTTGTAGGTGGGGTGTACACAGTATCCAATGGGGCTAAAATTATCCCAGGACATACTTTTATATCACTTCCTGTGGGCTTAGCACTAATTGATTCCACAGTGCATTTCTCAGCCCAAACCATAAATGTTGGGACCCTTCTACCCTGGTACAGAGCCATGAGGTTTGTCCAGCATAATGAGCTAGCCCTTCTGGAAAACCGGTTCAGCAACAGGTGCCCCATCTCCCCCCTCTGGGACTTATCTACCAACATAAAAGACGGGCTAGCTAAGGGTTGACTCTCATTTGATGCCCAGGGGCAGTAGCCTTTTAATGCTGGGCCATATGTTCCCACCTCCCTTGGACCATCTTAGCAGGAGGAGGTCACATCTCATTCTCAAGCAATTCTTTTGACCCTTTCCTGGGAGTGCTGCACATTTCATAGCAAGGAGGGCAACAGACTGTATCTGGTGGCACTGCTGAAGTTAATTAGAAGTGGCTACTAGAAGTTTGGGGCAAGAAAGTGGCGGCTTTCTAAAGCCACCCCTGTATCAGATGTTACCTTAAATCCAGCGTCCACATTAAGCCGGGCTTAATGTAACAATTACTTTGATACAGTGGAACACTAGGTTTAGTGGTTCCATCTTGATGTTAACAGTTGCATGTGGGCTAGTAAAACTCTGTGTTAGGGAGCCACCTGCCTTGGTACAACGAAAACAACAATTTCAACTTTTAACGATTAGGACATGCTTTTCTTTTTAATATCTGTCACCCACCCCTATGTGCTACAAAGGCCTACCTTAAGTGTTACTTACAAATATTTTCTTTTAAAGTCTGGACATGGCAAATGCGTTATTTTGCCATCTAGATTTGGCAGTTTACAGGCAGCTCGACAAGGCTGCAATGGCAGACCTAGGGTCATGTTTTCTACCACAATAGTGGTTGCACAATATTGGCTGCAGTCCACAGGTGACATTTAACTACCTCGCACCGGATACACTTTGTACCATATACTAGGGATCTATAGGTAAGTAAGTTAGGTATGCCAATCGGTGATTAGTCAATTGCACATACACTCTGAAGGGTCACAGTACAAGAACGAGTTACAGGTCAGCAGGGCCCAGTACACCACAGAGTTGAAAAACCAGCAGCATTGGTCCGAATAATTGGGGGAAGGGTAATCATGCCAAAAGATACCTTTCTTTACAATACATATTATAATGTGTGTACATGTTACATTTCACTCCGTGTGGTGCCTCATTGACTGTGTTTGTGAGCGCTGTCAATCAAGTCATTCTGTATCCCATTGTCATTCCAACTTGGAGTCCCACTTACACGGTTGTGCAATGTAATGGCTTTTGACTTTCAACATCTGCTCACTTAGACCAGAGGTCTTCAGTCTGTGGGGCGCGACCCCCGGGGGGGACGTGGAGTCCTGGGAATGGGGGTCGTGCAATTCCAGGCCTATCTTCTGCCTGGAATACAAAACATGTGCTCTTTATATTGGACAAAGACAACCGCGACTGTTAAAATGCTTCAGTTGAAGTAAATTGAGTCTCGTGCTGTAAAACGAAGAGGCCCAGCAGACAGGTAAAACAATCTTTCAAACAAGCCTTCAAGTCAGGGTGCCTGCTTGCCTGAATGAAATGCAAATGTGCGCTAGGAGTTAATCTGCAAATGTAAAGGATGATTGGGAGGGATTCTGCCTGTAATTGCTTGAATCACTCCAAGCATTGTCATGGCAAAAATGTGGGGGGTTTTTTGCGTGTTGGTTTACAACTGGGATATGAAGCGTGTGCTTTTCATCATAACTGTATTTACACAGTGCTTAGTACCCATGAGGAGGAGTTGAGGGACTGTAATGGAAAAAGAAATGCATTACTTATGGTCTGATATTACTCAAATCTACATTTTGGAAGCTTCATTTAATCCTAAAACTATTTGCACAGTTTGTAGCAGTCTTTCATATAATGTATGTAATGCAAGTATAAAATAATGACTTACACATTCACAGTGCTTTCTGCCACAGGCTGTGACCTCATAGCACATAAAATACACAAGTCACTATTCTCCACTACACCAACCGAATTTAATTCTGTGGCTCTCTGGTTACACACAGACTTCTGCAGTGTATTAAATAAAAGAGGTTTCATAATGTGGTATATAGTGCATTTCCCACCGAGTAACAACTTTTAAAATTTATATTTCATTTAAGCTACCCATTATTTTATATATAGCTACCTGATGGTGAAAGACCTAAAAATCGAACTAAATATTTTGGGACTGATTTTTGAGCGGCTTGCGGCGCCAGATCGTCACATTTTTTCAAGCTTCGGTGGCACAAGCATATCAATCATATCTATGAGCGAGGTAAAGTCACCCTGCATGGCTTTGCAGCACACATAGAAAGAGGAAACCCCTTCTGCTGCAGCCTGCCTCACCCACCGTGCTTACCAGAGCCAGCCACCGCTGGATAGTTTGCAATGATGAGGAGGACCAAGTTCTAGAAATGTTTGTCAGGAGGGGGGTCCTTACGCCTAAAAAAATTGACAGGGGGGTCTCGGCATCAAAAAGTTTGAAGACCTTTGCCCTACACTGAATAAAAAGAGAATAGCTTTAACACAGTCTCCCAATATGAAATAAGGCTTACAGAGCTCATCCCATAGAGTGTCAAAATCAGATCGCCCCCTTTCTCCTCAGAAACGACCATGAACCAACTGCTGACTTACATATCCAGCATTTACATAGAGAACCCAAGAAAAGAGCAGGCAGTCACTCCACAAATCAAACTTAGGATTGCCTCAGTCTTACACAAATGCATCATCCTCAAATGGGAAAAAAAAGGTCAAACCCATCTGCAGACAAATCACATGTTTTTTTCACCAGTCATGTCAAATGATCTTCCACCAAATTGCACTTTCACATACAGTGTGCATTGACATGTAGCAGCCACTGGGTGGTGCTCAAGTGCCCTCTTAAAAATTCCATGGATCTACAGGACCAGGTCCGTCAGAAATTTGGGAAGACACCTGGCTACAAGGTAAAAATGTATATTTCCTGCTAGGTAATGGTACAAACACAACCTCACTAAAAAACAGTGGCGAGGTTGGTTTGGTGGGGCATTCATTCGCTCCAGGCCCGGACTGGCCGTTGAGGGCACCGGGCAATTCCCCGGTGGGCCGCATGGTTGGGGGCCGGTTTTGGGCCCCTGGGGCCGTTTTTGTTACAGGGCCGTTATGCTGCAAAAACGGCCCTGTAACAAAAACGGCCGAAAACGGCCCTGTTACAGAGCGCGGTCGCACCTCTTCCCCCCTCCCCTCTCCTCCCGGAGGGGGGGGAGGGGGGCCGGCCGAGCACTTTGCCAGGGCCGGTTCTGGTTCCCAGTCCGGCCCTGATTCGCTCCATAACATTCATTCGTATGGCCATCACGTTATGACATATACATTACGTTTCGTTAAGTTAGGCTGCTTTTTGTTAGGGTGCACTGCATTGCATTATGGCATTTTACATAATTTTATCTTGTGCTGTTGGACTTTTTTTGTGAAGTGTCTGTTGATTTTTCAAATACACTCTTGTGGTAACACGGATCCTCCGAAAGCTAAAAAGGCAACAAAGATATCTATTACGCAAAAATAAAAATATTTTGAGTTCGCATCCATTAAATGAATCTTCAAAGTTTTGGCGTAGTTCCTGTGGAAGATTGGTCTGGTACAGGAATGTGTGCCAAATGAGGTAACGCCTGACCCAGTGCTCATGACCCCTGGGAGGCTGAAAATACTCTGTTGAGCATGTCTGATAGCAAGGGATGCACACTGGCAGTCTTTGTGTAATAAAGTATACTGAACTAGTTTAGAAGTGCACTTTGATTCGTAATCGAGTAGTTCTTCTCAAAGGCCTGTAATACGAATGGCCCGGTTAAGGGGTGCAGTGATACCGCACTTGATAGAACCTATTAAAGGCGGAATTTCCAAACCTTTTAAGGGCCTTTACAAGGTTCCTATCTGGAATGGGGAATAACATGAGGGCATTAGTATAACCTCATCAATGTTTGCAGGAAGCTCCCGAATACCTGCTCTTTTTCCCACAGATACATTTCACTGGGTTTGGCTTGTTGGATGTATCCCCAGTATCGCATGTGTTTTTTTCAGGTCTTAACACTGTATGCATTATTTCCCGATGACTCTATGGGCCATATTTACTAGAAACGGTTATGCCAAAATTGGTAATACCGCACTCCGTCAGTATCAAATCGCAGGTATGCGCTGTATTTACAAGAATGAGGCGCTCCCCTGCGTTTCCCCTAGCACTGGCACTAAAGAAGCTGCCTAGCGCCAATGCAGGCACCTTTGCGCCACGTTGCAAGGGTGCCTGCACTGCAGGGGTGATTGTTTACGTGCAGAAAGGGACACCTTTTTGCACACAAACAAGAAAGCAGAATACAGCACACATTTAACTTGCAAATTGTCAATATTTAAGGTTTGTTTAGGGACACCTTCCTGCACATACACAATCATTAATATCATTTTGCTCTTTCTATTTGTGCTGCATTTTGCAGCACACATAGAAAAAGCAAAAATGAGAAGAAATAAAAGTATTTCCCCTCATTTCGCCATTCTAACGCTTGCTCTTGCATAGCATTTGTTGTTGGCGCTGCCTCAAATGTACACCTCCTTGTAAATCTGTGACAGCGTCAAAAGCAGTGGGTGTTTCAGCGGATCGCCCACAGCAACACCCATTGCACGCCCCTTTCACGTTAAATGATGCATGTAAAGTGGCCTTATTTACGAGGTGGTGTTAAGCCACAGACATTGGCTTAACGCCGCTTTGTAAACATGGAGACGTACATAGCGCTAAAAATTATGTTCTGGTGGCGATATCCCTTGTAAATATACCCCGAGGTTTGGTAGCCATGCACGGATACCTAAGTGAAGCAGGTGAAGTAGTGGAGTGCAGATATGCGGATACGTTGATGATGAAATTCTTACTGCTTTCAGTATTCTGTTCATTTATATGGATATTGTTTGAAAAATAATGCAAAATAAAATCTTCTTATGCATAAATGTAACTAAATTGTGTACTTAAACTGATGAACTTTCCAATTCTCGTTAGTATCAAACATTCCCGTTGGACCTTGACGGTATTTAGGGATCCATTTTGATACTCAGTAGTCTGTTCAAGTCCCGCTTCCGGGTCACAGGGTAAGACCTGTTTTATGTTGTCCCAAAGGGATAGATCATTCCAGCTCCAGCCATAACTGAAACAGCCCTGAATATGAAAAGCAGACAAAATCCACTGGAGGGAAAAAGCTCCAGTTTCGAAGCAGCCACCTACAAATTACTTGATTTACTCCAGCTCAGTTAGTTATTTTGATTTCGACATATAAATTATAGGGCAGCAGTTCTTTTTAAAGTTTTATTTTCTCGTTTATAGAGCAAAATACAGAAATACATTCTCACAGTGCCACGATCCTGCATGTTCCTGCTAAACTTCCAAAAATAACAATCGCGGAAGTAGGTAATTATTGGGTTCTGGATTACAAATGTAGCTTCATGAGCTTAACTTCCTTGGATACGCTGAGATACAACGCGTTGGAAAGCTGGCCACAGATTACAGTGCCTCCACTTGAGGTGTGGTGAAGCTAAACAGGGTAACTTGAGTTACAGCCTTCCGGCGAAGAATGCTTATACCAGCATCTCAGGCGTTCCATTATTACATATTCCACCGAACTGGGCAAGCCTACAGCCGCCGCCCAGGCTGGTGCCAAATTACGTCACACGGAGTGTCTGGATATGAAGAAGCGCAGTACACGGCATATGATTTCTTACACTCTCCGCGGATGGCCGCGGGGCAGGCCTACAGGGTTAGACTCGTCATTCTCCCAGCTAGCATTTCCCTGGTAGGCTTCAGGCTAGTGGGTGTTTTCAGAGTTGGGTGGGACTAAATGGCCCAAACATTGAAGCCCTCCTAACCATGGTCTCGTCACAGCCTACTACAGTGTGGAGATGGTTTTTGCCAGGGGTGATTTTGATTCCGTGTCTAGCTGGTTCTCCTGGACCTAGGCGAGGCTCAAGCAAGAAGGCTGTGTGCCGTAGCAGCTCTTCACCCTCGCCAAGAAGAGCTTCAGCCTGTCCTACGGAGCTGGTTTGAGAGTAGCGAGATGGTGAGTATTATTCTTTTGGCAGCACCTAGGCCACTTGATGTCTCTTCCCTGGGAGTCTTTTGTGCAATTCTACCTTTTGTTTTATGGTGTAGAGCAGCATTTTTTTACAAGTGGTCCGAGGCCCCTGGGGGTCCAACAAACTTACTCAGGGAGTCTGCGACTGCTTAGATAATTAAATAATATTAACAGATGAACAAAATATACATAAATAAGGAAGCAAAGTGTACAATTGAACATTTTGAAAAGGTCTGAAAATGTGAAGGAATTTGAAATTGGAGGCTAAAAGTTAAGTTAGCATCCTCAGAATTATTCGTGGGAGCAGTGCAAGTGCTTCCGCAAGAATATAATATGGAAGATGAGTGGCCTCAGTTTAATGTAGAAATGCTCCAACCTTCCAATTACAATTAAATTATTAGTTGTTTTTTTATATTTGTTTGTGAATTCAAGAAAATATTTAATCATGAATTTATTTTTTTGACAGATTGTTTCTGTATATTTGGGTATTGCTTTATGGTTCAAATAATCGAAAATGTTTAGACCGGGGTCCCCAGTTTCCAGTAAAGACTTATTGGGGAGGTCCCTGGATTCCAATAATGATTCAGTAGTGGTTTCTGGGTTCCAGTAATGATTAAGTGGGAGTCCTCAGAAGTCGAAAGGTTAAGCACCACTGGTGTAGAGTTTTTTCTACAGGCTGCTAGGTGAACCCCATTGCACCACCATGACTTACGGACACAGTGATTTCTAGAATTGCACTTTCCGTTATTTGAATTTCTGAATTTTTACAATTGCATTATTTCTTATGGATTTGGTTTGTGGTTGTGCTAAACTGCACCAACAAAATAAGACAGTGGGATTTATGCATTACGAGTACAACCTATTGCTTAAATTTTTTGATGCAAATGGAAACTTAATTGGCACTAGACACAATCAAGCTGATCAGCAGAATGGTCCATCTTTAACCCTAATGCTTGCCTATTTCTTACTACATTGGAAAATGAACGTGCAATGAGATATACTAATTTTCCCAGGACCACACAGATGTAGTCAAGTGGGAAGCCCGGAATAGGACATGGTTCCGATTATTTAATTGAGAATTTAGCCAAGACGGAGCATCTCCCTCTTTGTACGTCATTGATTGTAAACATTGGCCCAAGCCAATTAGCTGTCATCATTACAAGGAAGCAGGTTTTTTAGACACACACCTCAAACGCAAGTTATTTTGAAGTCCCCAAGGTACTAAATAAGACTTGATGTAGCATTCGTGGGATAAAAGTGTGCTGCAGGCGTAATGAAGCCACTGATAGTTAATGGCTGGTTAATAAGAAAATATCAGTATTTTTTAGGTTTTGTGTCATAAGATCACGACAACTGATGTTTTAGCAGAATCTGTATGTTGTCTTTTTAAACAAATCGCATTTGTCTTCTGAGTTTCAAGCTATAACTTTCATTTACCATATATATGTAAATATGTATATATGTATGTATGCATGCTGTATGCATATTCATTGATTGAAATTGTTAATCAATCATTCTCTGAGCTCACAGCTTTTCCCTTATTTATATTTCTTCTTTTATTTTAGCCTCTTTGCTTCTCTTCTTTTTTATTTTTGTCCACTCATTCGCTGTCTCTTTATTGTTGTATTTCTACCATTGCAGAGTATCTCCCTTCTGTCTTCTTGCTACTACCTTTTACAATATTGTTCCTTGCCCTCACTGGCCTCACTTTTTCTTACTTCTACCAGGAACTTTTACTTGAATATAAAAACGTAATTCAATAATATGGGTTGTTACTGTAATAGAAAAATATAAATCTTAAAATGTTTTTTTCCAATAAATTTGCAATGATGAAGATTTTGGCACATTTATAGGTGCTGAGTCACTTACTGTGTGGCAAAGTGAATCGCCACATACTTGTGAACTAGTGCTAATTCACTAATTAAAATCAGATTAAATTGTTCAATTTTATTTACACTGCCTAGCTCAGGGTTAAGTCGCATTTTGCTCATTCCTAAACATTTCTAAATTAAAACAAAATGAGAAAACCTGAGATTGGACAGTCTGTCATCAAGACATTACAACAAGGCAAGGCCTGGCTCTGGATTACATAGATTGCGGAAGTGAAAGCATAACTATGCACCAACATTTTCAGATTGCATAGATTGCACTGTTTTCTGTCCATTATTCCACCACATGTATATTACCTGACAAGTGCTTATGGGAAAATGTTCACCACCTGACTTGTAGAAAAACACCTCATTCCACTGGTCAGAATGTTGGTGCAGAATTGCTCAGGGACCAATGAAATATAGATAAATTAAGAATGCTATATGAAATAGCACTAGTGTAATCTGTGGTCTCTGGCCAGAGGAAGAACAAGTGGTGAGTTGCTAAAAGCTTGGTTAAAGTGGCACATTTGTAGCTTCTAGCACAATTGTATAAAGGGCCAGCACTGTTGAAGAGATGAAGGCCTGACAACTGTACTGAGTTTATCCCTTAACTCCTATCCATGAGCCAAAAGAAAGCCTACTCCCATATCGATAGAGTATGGTGGCACATAAAGCTTATTAACCGACTCTCAAGGCCAAGGAAAGGGCAGGCCCTGAATCACATTTTACTCGTTTAGGCCTGATCTGTCTAGTTCATGCAGTATTATATCCCCAAAAATAATGCTCTATTCATTTATGCAGTTTAAGTTGCCTGTTGAGTGTACAATAAAGTCCTTTTTTAGGTTTCGCCTGCACAGCGCTGTGCTTGAGAAATCTATTGTTTGTAATATAAACTTAAAAGGGGCTTAAATCCCACCTCCTCTCTTGCCTGACTTCTCATTGGTTCCTGTGCATACCACTTACCTTTCCTCCATTTCTTTTGGCGGTAGCATATTTTCCTGCACTTACCAATGCTTGTTTCTTGTCTGCTTCTCATATCGGTTCCCACCGCCAAAATACTGTTAACATCCACTTTGGTAGAACTATATTTTCATAAAGTTTTGCCTTTTACCCTTGCAGGATATTTAACAATTTATCACCCGGACAGAGTAAGTTATTTACATAGAATCTCAGGATGTTGGGTGCGCTGCTGCCAAAACTCAAACCAAAATCCCCAGCTCTCGAGTCAGCAGCTCTGGCTTACTGCGCCACATCCTCTTCACTCCCGTGTTATCTGTCAGGGAGCTCTTTCCTTCTTTCGGACGATGATTGATGAAAACAGTTCTTCATTCATTACATAGGCAAAACCCATGCATTACCAATGCTTGTCTTGGTAAGTTTAAAAAAAACTGCTGGACAAGTATATTATTGGGAGTTATTTGTGAGTTACTGATCTCGCAGACTCTAATCCTACGCAACCTCCCTTAGTTTGCTCGACCCACCACTGTGAGAGCCAGGTACTAAGGTTGTAGTTGGTGTGCATTGTTCACTGTTCTAGTAGCCCACTCCCAGAACACCAGTCACCTCGAATGAGTCTCAGTAATTCATGAGCGCTCACTAGCTGCAAAACTAGTTCTGATTTTAGTATTCTAGGCACTAGATGCTTTCTTTAGCAGGAACTTCTATGACCTCTGTATTTCCCGTTTACTTCTACAATCGCGCTATGTCGCTTCAGCTGCAAAGCGTCTTCTATCTTGGCTTCTGGGCACAAGACTCAATCACCAAATTAGGACTCCGTTGCCCAACAGGCTAATTGTGGCTAAAAGCCTGTGCACCATTCCTAAGGTTGTATGAGAATGAGATTTAGGGCGAAAGCACTTCGAACCACAAAAATGTTTGGTACACCACAGGTCATGGTGTTGCAAATTATGGAAGGGAATGTTTCTTTCCATCATCATGTCTAATGTTATGAATCAGGCATTCGTTAGGTCTTGGTAGCAGCAGCTTTATCTGTCTATTGCGTGAGTTCTTTACTTCAATTCTTTATCAAAACTTCAAAAATCAGTTTAGAGAGAGCTGCTGGTCAGTCTGTTATAGCTATTGGGCATTCTGCTTTTTCCCATATTAGGCATTGCTTGGATAACCTGCTCATTTTTAGGTCCAAGCCTACCAAATAGTGTAGTTGTCTGGTGTGCTAAAGACATCTTGTGGACATTCAGAAAGCTGGCCTTGGAAAGCATTCCATACATTGCTGACCTTTAGCTTTGTGGTTTGTAACTCACATGTTCTGGCTTTCTATTTACTGGCTTTATTTGTTTAAGGCTATCCTCCCATTGCCCAAACCTGTATTCTTCCATGAACTCCCTTTCTGTAAACTGGACTTTAAATCTTGTCCTTATCTTGTCACATCTGCTGTGCATTCAAAGACATTGGTCAAATATCAAGCTGTCCTCTAGGGACTTGGTTTTTACATTTCTTTCTCTGGCTTTAAAGTGAGAGAATTTATGTGACAATCCTGTTGAGTACCCATGTAAGATGAGAGGGTTTAGGTTATTTTTTTCCTAGCACACAACACAAAAATGGACGGTACTGATATTTCAGAATATATCAGATTTAGAACAAATGAAGTACCTATTTTGTAATTCAGAAGTGTGGTGGAAACACATTTTTAATAGGATCAAAACACATCAATACACTAGTTAATGACATATGCCCACATTATCATTTGTGTGCAGTAAAACTATATTTTGATGCCAATGTAATGGTCATTTCAATTGAAAATGTGTTGTCTGTAATGATAGTGCACTACCACACCATGCATACTCCACACTACACCACTCCACTGCACTCTTTGTCACACCACTCCATTCTGTGACAGGCCGCTCCACTCTATGCCCCTCCACTCTAAGACACTCAACAGCATGCCATTCAACTCCACACCACCCCAATCTATGCCACACACTCCACAACACAACATGCCACTCCACTCTGCGCCCCTCTACTCCACACCAATTACCCCACTCCAATGTACTCCAATTTACCCCACTCCACTTAGCTACAAACAACCCCAATCTACTCCACTCCAATCTACCCCACTCGACTCCACTCTACCCCACTGTACTTTAATCTACCCCACTGCACTCCAATCTACCCCACTCCAATCTACTACACACTAATGTACCCCACCCCACTCCAATCTACCCCACTTCAATCTACCTCACTTCATCTACACCACTCCAATCCACTCCATTACGAGCCAATCTACCCAACTCCACTCCAATCTACTCCACTCCAATCTAACCCACTCCACTCCAATCCACCTACTCCACTCAATCAAACCCAATCAACCCACTCCACCCCAATCTATTGTGATCCTCTCAAAGCTACCCCACTCTGCTCCAATCTACATAGTCTACCCCCACTCCTCCATAATCTACCCCAATCCACCCCACTCCAATGTACCCAAATCCAACCGACTCCAATCTACCTGACCCAACTTCAAACTACCCCACTCTACTCTACTCTACTCCGCTCCAATCTACCCCAGTTCAATTTACCCAACTCCATTTCAAACTCCACTGCAATCTATCCACCTCCTTGCAACTTTAATCTACCCCACTCCACCACAATGTACCCCACTCCAATGTACCCCCACTCCCCTCCAATCTACCACACTCAGATCTACAACACTCCTCAATTCTACCCCACTCCACTCCAATCAAACCCATTCCACTGCAATCCACCTCACCCCCCACTCCAATCTACCTTAACTCAGTTCACCCCAATCTACCCCTCCCCAACCTACCCACCTTCAATCTACCCCATTCTACTCCACCCCAATCTACCCCACTCATATCTACCCCAATCACACCACTCCACCCACTGCAATTTACCCCACACCAATCTACCCCACTCCACTCCAATCTACCACACTCCAAGCTACCACCCTCCAATCATTCCTCTTCAATCTACCCCACTCCAATAAAGCCAACTCTAAACCACTCAGTGTACCCCACTCCACCCTAATCTACCACACTCCCCTCCAATCTACCCCACTCTTCCTCAATCTACATCACTCCACCCTCGTCTCAACTCCAGTCTATTCAACCCGGCTCCACTCTACTCCAGTCTACCAACTCCCGGCTACCCCAATCTACCATACTCCATTCCACTCTACCTATCTACCCCACTCCACTTCACTCTAATCTACTAAATGCCACTCAAATCTGCCCCACTCCAGTCCAATCTAACCCACTCCACCCAATCCACCCCACTCTACACCACCCCACTCCACCCCAAACTACCCTACTCCTATCTACCCCACTCCAATCTACCCCACTCCACTCCAGTCTACGCCACTCCAATCAACCCCAAACATCAACCCCAATAATGATTTTTGGGGAATTAGGAGACTGGCGACTCGCCAGTCTCCTTTTCCCCAAAAATCATGATAAATGTACATACTTATATATACATACGTTCTGTGCATATTTGCTGGCTGATCTGTTCAAATGTCATTTACAATTTGCTTCGGACCACTACAGCATAAAGCATAGCACAGCAGATCAGCCCACATCAAGCATTAGCTGTCTTGAACTGTGAGTGACTGCTTTTTTGTCTGATCATATGTGCACAGCTGTTACCTTCATGGACCGCGGCTACTGGCGAGGCAGCTAAAGTGGTTTAGAGGCAAGACCTGAAAAGCAGGGGTGGGCAGAATATTCCGTTCCGCCCACAGAACTGGCGGAATTTTGGCCCCTCCACGTTACTCTTCAACCCGGAGTTCTGGTAAAATTCCACCAATCGCCATGTGGCAGAATTTTTCTTTCAAAAGGCTCCAGAATATGGGAGCTGGCGAGCGCGAGCGAGATAAGCATTACCTAGTGCGCTTTTCTAATGACGGCGTTCTTGAGCAGTTGGAGTAAGAGGGCTGCCATTGAAGTAGATTTGCTGCCGCTCTAGTGCATTTTCTACTCGAGCAGCAGCAAATCAACGCAAATGGCTGCTTGCGCTACCAATGCTAGATTGCAGCACAAACTGCAAATTTTTCGCCCTTTGGCAAAGTTCTGCAGAATCTCGCAGAGTTTTTCTGCAACTCCATGAAATTCCGTGGAGAAAAACTCCTTAAATTCTACTCAAGCCTACTGAAAAGGCCATTTTCCAGGCTTACAACAGTAATTTGGTGCTGCCATTAGGTGACAACACAAGACCTTACTTCATCTTACAGAAGTGCAGGTCCTGTTCGCAAGGTTCATATCTGTCCATGGTTTGGAAGTTAGTAACATTGGATTAATGATTAAAGTAGGGGCTGCTACTCTTTACTCACAAGTTCAAGGCATGGAGCTATATAGGGCCTTTCCACAGTTGCCACCTCATAAATAGTTCCATAAGGAATACGTCATGTGCCATAAGGTTTGCTTTCCACCCGTAGGCTTTGTGCAGGAAGTCCACCATCCTTCAGATGACCTCCAAGTCCTGTCTTCTAAAAGTAAAAACATAATTTATTCAGCACTTCCTAGGCCTGACTCTCTCATTAGTTGCTTTAGGCTTCTTTTTCTAAGCATACTGTTATGGTGCCACACTAGTAAGACATGGGCAACATTTCTCATTTGTCTGGCGTACATGCACATGGGATACATCTATTTTTCCAATTTGTACAATCTTTCATCTGAAGGTAAAGTATTGCTATTGGTTGCCAGGAGCATTTGTCTTTCATTGGGGCAAGTTAGTTCTGTGAGGTAAGAATAGTTGACACCATTTAATGAACAAATTCAAGCAGAGCTACATTTGTGCCGGTGACTGCATGTGGCATTAATTTTTGGAAACTTCATCACCAGACACTGGCCAATCACAAGAAAAAGAACATCAGAAAAGGGAGAAGGAAGCGTAAGACAGGAAAACAGTAACAAAGGAACAGACCTGGGTTGCAAAATAGCATACAGGAGTGAGTTAAAAAGACACCAAGTGTAGGGTGGTGGAAGAAAGAGGCATGAGCTGGAATCAAGACTAGGCAACCTTGGTATTTAGCAAGCATGCCATTCAGCCGGGCCCCCTAAGAAATTAAGCTCTGCTTCTCTGGCATAGATTTCATGTTTTCTAGCTTTTGCTTCTCGCCCTACTTTTCTTTTGTGACCACAATTTTAGTGAAATTGGTTGGTCTTTCTTTGGACGATCCCATTCACACATGAAAAACTCAGCTTGAAAGTTATTCTAGATATGCATATGAGAATAAATAAATGAAATATTATATTTCTGTTATGTTAGGTAAGAGATGCAGTCTTAATTATGAATCATAAAAGCTTAGGATTTGCGAACCCAATCCAGCGTGCACGCTGAAGCAAAGTATGTTTCCCTGGAAAAATTGCTTTATATCTTCTTCTAACTTCCCTCACCTGCCCGCATCGACAGTACTTTGAAACCATATGAGATCAAGTTTCAAGATCAAGCGACCACACACTGGTGTGGTTTAGATAATCAGGAGCATAGAGTTAGGATTTCAGTTAAAAATTATGGGGCACATTATCAAGGGGGTTTATCTCCGCTTTTTTGGCTTTAAAAGCCAAGAAAGCGGAGACAAAATTATCTCCCTATTACCTAGTTGTCGCTAACACCAGTTAGCGACAGCTAGTAGGAGATAGCGACCATCTTGGGCCCCACTTTGCATGTCAGTGATATTTATCACTAATGACATGCAAAGTGGGCGTGCCAAGATGTTAGCGACTGGAAACAGTCGCTAACATCGCTATCTCCTATTACCAACTTTTGGAGATATTCGCGCTAAGCACGAATATCTCCAAAAGCTAACACCTGCCCTGAGCAGTTCTTAGCTATGTTATCGAATGGGAGGTGGATAACATGGCTAAGAGCATTAGCTCGGTAATGCAAGAATATCGCTGACTTTTCAACGATATTCATGCATTGCGGACGATTTTTATCGCATTTGCGATAAACCTTGGTAATACCAAGGTTTATCTGCGATAAAAATCGCCGCAGCTCAGCGGTAAAGTTTTGTCTCTAACCAAGCAATAGCGATAATTATCGCTATTGCTTGGTAATATGCCCCTATATTTTCAGGTACAATTGAGTAGCATCAGCATATTGATGCTTGGAGACTCCCGATCCCTTGAACAGTGAGCTCAGCAGTTCGAGATACAAATTTACGGGACTTAATACCACTTGGCGCTGTGTCTTTTTCTGAGGTGTGTGCACCATTCTTTATTTGCTTAAAAACATCAGTTTGTTAAGAAAGAGGAATCCCAATACAGGCCACTTTCAAACACCCAGCTTTAGTAGTTAGGAGAGCTTGTAGCAAACAAAACATCTCCAATGTATCAAGTGCAGGTTTCTTTCATGTCTAGTACCCGACTTGCCCCACGATTTAGACATGCAAGCAGTGCTTAATTTGTGTAACAAATAAGTGCCAGGACTCTAGTCAGGAGGCCTCTGCAGCGTGCGCCACCCATTGCCACTGCTACTGTTGCCAATGACGGTACCTACACAACTGCTAACCAGCACACTGCTACAAGTGTGACAAGTTAGCCTAGTCCAGGCCCCCAAAGCTATAAAAAGTAGTTTGGATGGCAGTTATTAGTTGTTTTTAATGCATACTGAATTAATAAACAATTGCTGTTCTGATCATCTCCAAATTTTACAAACAGCACTACCATGTGGAGGCCGTCATAAGTGCTGGTGCAGACAATTAAGTGCTGGTGCCGAGCACCAGAAACCACTGGCTCAAATTAAGCACTCCTTTCGAGTCGTTCTTATGCAGAGTCGGACTAGCCTACAGAGCAATCAGGCAGTGGTCAAAGAGTTGGTATGACAATTCAATGTGTGGGCTGGTGGGCTGGCTGGTTTGGCACAGTTTTCTGGTCTGGTGGGCCAGGTTTGACTGTTGATTTCTTTAATATTACCAGAAACAAGTCTGGCAGCAAGCACAAATGCAGAGTCTCCGACACGTTGAAAAATAGTATACAGCTTGTCATTACAATTCTAAAATTGTCCTGATTTGAAAATGTGAGTCCGTTTTTTAGCTATCTGATGGAGGGCACTTTTAATTTGTTGTCCTTCTCCCTGTCTCAGAGTTACACTGGTCTTCTGGTTGAGCTTGACTGTTGGGGTTCTTAAGCTAAGTACATGAGACAAATCAGCTTCTTTGCTGCCATGTTCACATGCCACATGTTTTTCCTGGGCTCAGCTTTCTATCAGCCAACCACCTACCTATTCCTTTGGGGACTTGGGCGTGGAAGATTAGTAAATTAGTTTTGTTGACTTTTTGTCAACTTTGTTTTACTTCAGCTTTACAACTTTCAACAGTGTTTCAGTCAGGTTTGGCATGTTTTATGATGTATTAACAGTGTTGCTGACTGGCACAGCAATAGTACTATGCAATTGGCCCTCAGCCAGTGGCTATTTAGTTAGCTTTGGGGGAAGGTTGCTTAACAGTGCAGTGTGGCTGCCAGCCACCCTTTAGATCTGTGGGCAGAGTGGAAGGGGTATGGGCTGGGGTGGAAAGGGCACACGTGTGTGAAGGGTGCTCAATATCTGGCACACAATAAAATGATTGAGGTGACAGTAATAGTTTCCCACTACTTTGTCAATTTTGGGGAATATTTGTAAGAAAGTGACCGAGCGCGAGTTAGCTCCAAAACTGTTAACGCTGCGCACTGCCACGTTAGAACCGCAGAGATGCGCCACATTTACAAAAATACTGCGCTTCCCTGCATTTGTCCCTGTGCTGCCTCTAAATTCAGCTGCCTAACGCCAACACATGCACCTTTGCACCATAATGCAAAGGTGCCTTATTGTTTTTGTGCAGGAAGGTGTCCCTTCAGAACAGCGATTTCCAACTCCTATGTTTGCTGCATTGTGCAGTACTTATAGAAGTTGCTAATCGTCATTTGTTTAATGATTGTTTATGTGCAGGAAGGTGTCCCTTCCTGCACATAAACAAACATTCATGGCAATTTGCTGTTTTTATGGGTGCTACACGATGCAGCACACATAGGAATAGGAAAAACAAAGAGAAATAAAGCATTTCTTCTCATTTTGCTATGTTAAGACCAGGTTTTCTCTGGCCTTAATTTTGGAGATGCCTCCTATTTAGACCACCTTTGTAAATAGGGGGAGCGTTAAAATCAATAGGTGTTGCAGTGGAACGCCAAGTTCAACACCCATTGCCCTCCCCTTTCACGCTAATTCTACCTTGAAAGGGGGCCTTATTTACAAAGCCGCTTTAAGCCACGTTAAGTGGCTTAAAGCCACCTTGTTAATAAGGCAAAGACCCTATCGCACAAAGGAAGGTCGCAAAAAGTGACGTTCCTGTGGTGATAGGGGCTTGTAAATATGCCCCTTTATCTTTATATGTAAAATAAATTCTTACTTTCTCCCCAAATAACTTTATTTATGTAAGTGTTCTAGAAACCAACTCGTATTATTGACTTTTAGAATTATTTTAATTGGCGGCGACATCTGGAAAATTATCCCCTTTAAAAAAAATATTCAATTTTACAAAGTACGTTTCTGTGTGCTACGTGCAAAGCCGCATCACCCCTTCTATTGGCAGTTACAACACATTGCATCAGCATCCCCAGTAAAAACCATTTTTGATGCCAAGCCTGTTTTTCAAGAAAGGGCTGGTTTGGTGAGCAGCCAATGTTCAAGGTCTCTGTATCTGCAGATAGGAAAGACGTCTCTTTCTCAGGAGAACAATAGCTCACGCTGTGGTATGTTTATGCCTTGGAATAATAATATTTGCCTCGCTCTGAATATCTGCAATTCCTTTTGCTAAGCCATATGGCTTATTAGTATTCGTAAGGTAAACATTTCCATCTGCTGTCTGTGAGACTGGGTGCTATTAAAATAGCATCACACTCTGTTCCCTTCATTCCGGGGTTTATGGGAGTGTTGTAGCCGGAGAACCACAGACGGCTCCTTACAAGAAGCAGAAGTCCTACAGAGCACAGAAGGGACGACCCTCTGCTCTATTCTGTGACCTTTACCTCGTCTGAGTCTGGTGAAGAGAAAGCTGAGAGAAAGACCATAGCCCACGCAAAAGAAAATGGCTGCCAGCGGAAGTGCAGCCATTTTTCATAGGTTGGAGCATCACTAATGGCTGTCGCGGTCCCCAACGGTTATTTATGAAAACTAAAATATAGTTGGATTTGTTCAGTTTTCGTTTTCCAAACAGAAAAGCCAAGAATATTAGATAAAATTATGCACACTGTGGAACCAACTTGCTTCATTGAACAGTCTTATTTCAGAAAGGAGTGAATCCCTTTTATGGTATATAAAAAAAAGCTAGTGCAGGGGGTCCATTGTTGGTCCAAGTGTCCTAGATCCATTTCACATTTTCGGGTTTGCCTCTAGCTATGTAAAGGAATGATCTTTTGCTTAATTGTATTTTAGCATAGATTTTGTGGGCATCCTAAATTCAGGCATGGATCCTACTCTCCTGGACCTACATTGGATTCCTCTGTACTAAATGATAGCACTCAATTATCATCTATGAAAAAGGTGAGAGTGTAGTTGCTTCCAGTGCTGCAACGTGTAATGATGAGTCAATAAAAATGAGAGCTTGGTACATGGCAGAATGCACTAACCTTACCACGTGTCTGCCCAAGCTCCAGCTTCACTTCCTCATTGGTGACACCTGGTCCCCTACACAAGTCCAGGACACTTTGTCACATGGGCAGCTTCTCTCTACCTACAACCACCTCAGAAACAAGCGTTGGCATAGCCAAAAGGTCTGGCCTCGGCAAGCGTGCATTTTTTATTTTGTTTTATTTTTTGCATGCATGCTTAATGTACAAAAAAGGGCAAGAAATACCGAATCACACTCCTTTTCAGACAGCTGTGCACATGTGATCAGGCAAAATTCCAAAACTCAGTGCAAGCGAGCCAATCGGTGAGAGGGTGACACTTCTTCTCTTGCTATATGCTCTGGTGGGTAGACACAAAATGTGAATGGCAGGTAATTAGGCCAATGGATGAAGATGGCTGACGAATAGCACATGTATGTATCTATGTATGTATATGATTCGATAATGAAAGGAGAACATGATGTTGAAGAAACAGCTAAAGCGTTCTCTTGGCCAGACCTATAAAGGTAATTTCTTTGTGCAACACACTAGGAGTCATTAAATCGAGTATTTGCAGCCACTGTAAGGATCGCGCAGATGCACATTATTGAGTGTTATGGCTGCTGACCTTAGATTTAAAATCTAGGGTAAATTATTGTTTCTATAGTTTGGATTACAGTTGGTAACCTAACCTTGCAATGAGGACAAATTCGGAGGTATTCTTGGGCGGACCTCGAAACAAGCCATGGCAGTTATTTCTTGTCATGGATTATGTTGTAAGTGGTGACTTTTTTTCCACAGTAGCCAAGTGGATGGTGAAAAGGCATTTACATTTTTAGTTTTGTGTTACCTTTTTAAGTTTTAGACAAAATGAATTTTTGACCTTAGTTTGTGTATTGACTACAGCTGCTCTGTAATAAGCCTATTGGTATGGTCAAGAAGAGACTCAGTACAAGAGCCCTAGTTTATTACCCAGTACCCATGCCCGTGGAGTTACAGACACTGGGGGCATTGGTAACACCGGGGATGGGGTGGAGTTAAACTGCATTACAAGTGGCAACCTACGTTTCCACTTCGAAATGATAAATTGCCAGGGGCATCAATAATTCCAGTTGCGATTCCCGCTCAGGAATTTCTTCTTTTTGCCCAGTGTTTCACCAGGGGAGTTTCACCTAATCAAGCAGGGGGAGTCTTTCGGTTGAACATCACAGATAGGTGGATTTACAGTGGACCTCATAATCCTGATATGTACCCATTGCATGCTCCATTGGAATTACCAAGGCATGTGGAAGTTCAAGTTCAAGTTCAGAGATTTGTACAGCGCACTACTCACCCATAGGGTCTCAAGGCGCTTGAGGGAGGGGGGGTGCTTTACTAGTTAAATATCCAAGTTTGTAGTTGTTTTCTGAAGGCGAGGTGGTTCTGTGTAAGGCGGAGGTGGGTGGGGAGAGAATTCCAGGTTTTGGCCGCTAGGTAGGAGAAGGATCTTCCCCCATGGTGGATTTATTGATGCGCGGAATAGCGGCGAGGGCTTGATTGGATGATCGTAGTTGGCGGGAGGGGGAGTAGAAGGACAGTCGCGTGTTGAGGCAATCGGGTCCTTGGTCGTAGAGGGCTTTGTGTGCGTGGGTGAGGAGGCGGAACGTTATTCTCTTGTTGACGGGGAGCCAATGGAGGTCTTTGAGGTGGTCGGAAATATGAGCTTGCCGAGGAATGTCCAATATGAGTCTGGCTGAGGCGTTTTGGATTCGTTGGAGTTTTTTCTGTAGTTTGGCTGTGGTTCCGGCGTAAAGTTTGTTTCCGTAATCCAGTCGGCTGGTGACCAGTGCGTGGGTGACTGTCAATAATTCAGTGTACGAGGCTAGATTGCCTTCTTTTCTATTTTTCCCTCAAATTGGAGGACCGCTGGAATGTCTTTTGTGGAGAGGACACCATATAACACTATACTAACAACTGCAATACTATACTTCTCACTAGAAATAAGAACTCAATATACCCATACCCCATATGTTTGTCACAGCTCTGGCCTATGCACAATGGTAGTATTGTAGCCAATGAGGTCTAACCGAGGCGTGACTGCAGATAGATGTCTCCTTATCATGCCACTTAATGTCAGTTGAATGAGACTATTACTTTTTGCCCTAGTGGATACAGATAGGGGGAGAATTTTAGATAATGCTGCCCACCTTACCACTACGGTGGTCTACAAGTGAGTTTTGATCTGTAGAGGTGAATACGTCACTAAGAGACAGCCCTACGTGACCCCAGCACACTCAAGGTGATGACATCACTTAAGAACTCTGTAGAATGTATCCTGAGGTGGGGAGCAGGTGCTGGAGAAGGTTGATTTCAAATTATTACACGGTGGCTTGAAAAGTTGTTGAAAGCAGCATGGCGTACTGTAGGATTGCACTCACTGCCTTTACGAGAAGCAAATTGCAGTAGCAGCAACCAATTTGGCAGATATCACTTCATGTTTGTTAAACCATTACAATGTTTTTTTTAAGAACTCTATATCATTCTTGTTGAGGCTCCCTCTTCTGTTAATGGGGAGGGAAGTACTTGAAAACGTACTTTTATGACAATATTTCTCTACTTCTATCTAAATCACTTCAGCCATGGCCAAACTATAGTGAAGAACAATGGGAATTGTGAGGGAATAACCACACTGAGGTGCATACGTTTACACACAATAAAACAAAGGAAAGAATGTTTTGAAATTAGATGTGCTGTTTGCTTTGTAAGACAGCTTGCAATGACACAGTGGTAAAACACCAGGGGCCCTTAGGGGGGTTGAGGTAATCATGAAATGTTGGGGCCACACCTGCTGCAAACCATACTTACATTGACCTTCTACTGAATGGCCCTCACGTCCGAATGGCAGCTCCCTAAATTGACATCTCTGCATGAAACAGCACTGGATTTGATGCAGTCGAGATTTCTTTTTTAATGGATCTTCAGTAATTTATGGATTTTAGAGATAACCTTTCAGTTCCGGCTGTATGCCAGTAGCACCTAGGGATACATCTGAGTGCTTTGGAACCAAATGGAGAGAACAACATCCTGTTTACAATATCTGAACATGGGATGGGAAGAATGACAGTGCTGGTATATCAATCTCTTACATCTTTAATTATGAGCCTGAACTGTAAAGTAAAATGAGGAGGAGACATAGCTTAGTGTCCAGAGCTAGCTTTGGAGCCTAGGGTCCCAAGTTTGATTTTCCTTCTCTATTGTGTGATTCTGGGCAAATCCCTTAATCTCCCTGTCATAAATGTGTGAAATGTTTTGCTTAATCTCCTCTTCATGTACATGATCTTATAGATTGTCTACAATCCCCTATGTGATGTACAGCACTCTCTTGCTTGCTAGGTTTGTGCTACAGAAATATGAGAACACATAAGCTATTTCTGGATAGAGATTTGCGGGGTGCGTAGTAAAACAATGCTGTTGCGTATACGAGTGGCCAGGAAAGAAAGGTTTAGGTGCATTCATTAAACTTATATGGACAGATCATAGGACTCCAAATCTTGAGTACATAATGAACAGTGGCATCCTCAGATGCTGTAAGTGCTGTTATGTTATGTGTATTTGTAAAGTGCACTATCGCTTGTGAGTGTATACTGGTGCTGAGCAGATGTGTGTGCCTAGCCCTGCCTATGGTAGGTTGGCAAATTGAAAAGCCAACTCTTCAGCTTCTTGCTGAATTGAAGAAGAGAGGAGGCTCTGATGTGAAGTAGGAGTTCATTCCACACTTTAGGTGCACTGTAATAGAAGGTCCGTCCTTCTAGTCTCTTTGTGTATATGCGTGGAAGTAGGAGTCCTGCATAGCGGAGGTGTCTGAGTGGTTGGTAGAAGTAGATACAACTGTTAAGGTAGATGGGTGGGGCCTGAGTTGTGTAAGATGTGAATGTGTGTGTGAGGAGTTTGAATTGAGTATCAGGGGCGGCCTTAGGCATGTGCAAGCTGTGCACCTGCACAGGGCCACCAAACCCCAGGGGCCACCACGCCAATATATATCCTTAATATAATAATCCTCTGAGGATGGATGCATATTTGCGTGGCAGCCCCTGGCAGGGATTTGGCGGCCTCCGGCGCGGTTCCACCTCCAAACACCCTGACCCCCCCCCCCCCCCCACCCACCTCTTCACTGGCCTCCGCGCTCCGCCCCGCCCGGACCACCTCTTCCGGACCCCCTACCTACGCTCCTTGCCCAGGACAGGCATGAGCCTAGAGCCGCCCCTGTGAGTATTTTTGTGTATCGGGTGCCAGTGTGTTCCCTCAGGTGTGGAGCGATGTGAAATGTGTGTGGGAGGTTGAGGATGAGTCTGGCTGCCGAGTTCTGGATAGTTCGTAGTCTTCGCGTGAATTGCTTGGTGATCCTGGAGTACAGAATGTTCCCATAGTCTAACTCGCTGGTTACTATAGTGTGAATGACAGTTTTTCTAGTGTTGCTTGAGAGCCATTTGAAGATTTTCATTAGCATCTTAAGGGTGTGGATGCAAGATGCAGTGATGGCATTGACTTGTGCGGGCATGTTGAGTTTGCTGTTGATAGGTCTGAGCCCTACTTTGCCGAAACCGAATGACCGCAGTGGCCAGAGTCTATGCCCACCACCACCTCCAGCAGCCATAAGATCCCCCTGCAGTGCTAGGAACACTCAAGGGGAAAATCTTGCCATGCCCGGCCCTGCCACGCCCTCCATAACGTCACCTCTCCCGATTCTGGGAGAGAGCCTTAGGACAGTGAAGCAAATGCAGACGTTCAGCCTGCCAACAGTTTCCAAATGAGCATCATTAAAGTGTTTCAGAGCTAATCTGTTTTAGAACATATCAGCACAACACTAGGGGGAGCTGCTCTCACAGACACTATGTAAGCTCAACTAATAAAACCTAAATATCTAGAGACAAGTCTTAGCTATCAATAGTGGAGCAGAGGCAGTGGCACCGGAGCCCAGAAATGTAAGGAGTTAGTTATACCCCACATATGTTTGCTACTACTACTGAACTGGGAGAAGGCGCCCATTTTTACTGGCTTGCATTAGGAACCTTGGCACAATTTCCACATCACTGCTCAAATGCATCATTTTGGCCACTTTTTAAGCTGCTGTGCTCAGCGACAAATGTCCTCAGTTTAGCTCATTCTAATAACCTGTCCACGTTTTCAAGAGCTGTATATAAACGAATTAATTCACAGTACAAACAGCATGTGCCAAAGTGAACAATTTCCACCTTCACCCCCACAGTCCTTTGTCTCAACGAGGACTTGCTGGTAGATTCCTAAACACAGTTTGTACTGATGTGTGTGAATTAATAGAAAATGAAAACTGAGAAACCACATTGGAAAAAACCAAATCATAGTAAACCAATTTTAAGGAAAGACAATTTTAAGGAAATTCAAAACTATTGAAAATGAAAGGAATCATATTAAAATAAGGAAAAATCCAAAATTACATTACTTGGGTGAAATTTAGAACTACTTTGTTTTTGGGTTCAGGAAAGGGTACTGTTTAGGGTGATCAGGATTTTCTAGGGGTTGGGAATAACTGGAGTTCGGGCATAGAAATGGGTTTTTAACGTTCAGAGATGGCTGAAGTGTAGAGGTGGTGAGGGGTTTTTAGGGCTCACAGATTAGTGGTGTTTAGGTGTGAGAGATGTTATTAGGCTTCAGGGATAGGTGGAGTGTAAAGGTGTTGAGGGGTTTTAGGGTTCATGGATGGGTGGAGCTTAAGGCTGGTTAAGGTTTTTAAGGTTTAATTATGGGATAAGGGCTGGGTGGTTAAGATATTTTAGGGTTTGGGATGGGGTGGATTTTAGGGTGGTGAGGGGTGTAAGGATTCAGGGAAGGAAGGAGTTCAGATGTAGAAAATGTGTTTTTAGAGTTCAGATATGAGTAGTTTAATGTAATGAGACGTTTTTATGGGTCATGAATAGCTGGTGAGGGTTTTTTAGGGTTCTATGATGGGTGGAGTTTGGATGTGCTGAGGTGTTTCAAGGTGTATGGGGTGGGTGGGAGTTTATGCTAAGAAAGGGGGTTTTATGGTTCGGGAATGGATGGAGCTAAGGGTAGTGAGTAATTTTATGGTTCAGGGTTGGTGGGTTTTTTGGGGTAGAAAGGGCTTTTAGGGTTCATGCGTGAGTTTAGTTTAGGTGTGGTGAGGTGTTTTAGGAGGCAGGGTTTGATGGTATCATTGGGTTGTTAGGAGTCTGCAATGGATGGTGTTTACAGGGTGATCAGTAACTTACATTTCCCATCTCTTTTTTTTTCTTTCTATCCTTGTTGTTCTCTATCATCTTTCTCTTACATTCCCTCTGTTTGTCTCTGATTGTATCTCTTCCATCATTCTCTTTCTTTCTCTTGCTATTTCACTCTTCCCTGCCTCTCTTTCTGTATCTCCCAGTCTCTCGCCACATCTCTCCCCACTTCCCTGCAGTAGATTGTGTTGCTCCTTGCTTTATGTTTGTATTAACTGCAAACTGAAACGCTTCACCTCTGAAATGCTGTGAATGGCCTGGGCCATAAAACTGCAATGCAATGGGTGCTCAATGCTTTATGTCCGTGTTATGTGCCAACTAATAAGCTTTGGCCGTGAAGTGCACTGAATAGCCTTGATGCCGGCTTTATTTTTTGCCACATGCTGTGTCAAATGGAGACAGTAGGCACTTTGCTGTTGATATCTTTGCAGGGGACATATTGGCTTGAATCGGCACCATGCAGCATGGCAAAACATCTGTAGGTACTTACCCTGAAATTGGTGGCAGGGTTGCATGGAAAGTTGTAGCCTACATCTTGAATCAGTAGGGGTGGCATCGATGCACCGCAGTGAGTCCTCAATAGTTGAATACAACTAAAGGGTTTTAGGAATATTGATTACGGTTAAGAATATTTTCTACCCTATCACATGCCCTCTTATACGCTACAACCCCCCTAGTACCACTCCCTGCGCTAATTAATACACCGCCTGATTTAGTTGGAGACACCACAAAGGTTGTTGAAAAATCTCAGACTCACTTCATCAACCGAGCTTAGGGTGACCAACCGTCCGTAAATTTCATGGATTGCCTGTTATTTAGGCCTCTCGTCCGCTGTCCGTGAGGATTTCTTTCACGGACGCCCTTTGTCCGTAATTTTGGGAATGGCAGCAAGCTGTGCTATTCCCCTGCCACAAGTGCAGGCCTCTCGCCCTTGTCTTTTGAGCACATGAGGCTGCGGCAGCCCCTCCCCGATCTCGCTCAGTCTGTGGATAGGCCCATTGTCACTCTGATTGTGGATGATTATCACCTAAAGAATGACAATGGGCCAAAGGTGGAGGGAAGCACCCGCTATATCTGCTTAAGTGGGGTGTCACAAGGGGGGGGGGTCAGATAAGTGTTTCTTGGCCCTTTCTGGCTTTGATCTGTGGCTCGCAGGTCAGCATAAGGCAGAATAACCAATAAACACAGTAGTATAATCACCATGATACAGCTGTGGGGAGGGGGCAAAGGGTGCCAAAGTAGCCAAAAGCAGTGACAGAAGGTGAAGTGCACGATTGTCTCAACCTAATATAAATTTATTTTGAGGTCTAGTAATGTTGGTTGTCTATTTGATTACTTATGTACTATTGTTCGACTTCCGCTGATGCGTCTGTAAAACGTACCTTTTGTCCCAAACTTTTGTCCTGAATTTTTGTCCTGAATGTTGACCCTTTGTCCTGAATTTTTACGCTCACTGTCCTGAAGTTGCACCTATGCCAGTTGGTCACCCTAGCCGGGCTTCCCTGTCTCACAACTGTCGTGTCGGGCCCTAGGCCCACATGATTCACAGTCATGGACACAGACACATTAGTTGGGTACTACAACTGGTCACGAGCACGTGCACCCGGGCCCATTTATTAGCCTGGTCACGTCACTCGTGACGCCAGTGGTGGATGGGTGTGGGGTGTGTGTGCCCACTCCCATAGAGGGAGTGGTTATTAAATCAGTGCCTGGCGAGACACTAGAACGTGTCTCGCAGGACACTACAACAACCATATTGTGCCCCTGTCAGTTGCTGGCTTCCGGGCATTCAAATGCATGGTACTGTAGGTAACGCACTAGTTTCAAAGCTCGCTGTACTTCGGCCTTAAAATGGCGCTGGCTTCAGCCTGTGACCGACGTCCTCTGCAGTATCACCTCCCGGGATCTAAACTGTTGATACATTTGGTGGTTGTTGTACCTTATCTCTCACGTGCCGGTGTTACTAATTTCCAGACACATTAGTGTCCATTCCCTTGGGTGATTCGTCTTCTTCAGGCCGCACATTGTAAGGTCTCCGAGACACCAGCTTCCCTTATCTGCGCTGCAATTGGACAATCCGTCACTGTCACTCACCTCCGTCCTCGCCGGTGCGACTACAATGGGGTGATATCCTGCGTGAGCTCGCTGACCAAAAACGCTTCAGTCGCAGCCACAGGACAGCTTCCTGAGCTGACATGTTATTTATTCCTGCGCCACCTCCAGACCCCCTTTTAGGAGAACGTCTTTCGCGCTCTGTCTTTAATCCGGGGAATAGTTTGTGTTCTCGCCTTTTTTTCATACCAGAACTGCAACCATGTCTAAATTATGATTTATACCTTTGAGTGCCACGACGAGTAAATACATCCTTGCATCGAAAGTATAGTTTCTAACGGATTAATTACAAATGTATTGATAATTATATGTTTTAAAATGTTACATATGTTTTGTAGAACATTGCACATTTCAGCAATAGACTCAAATTACGTTTTTAATCGCTTTTGAATGATGCACGTTTTGTCTATTAGTGGTGTCACAGGTTTATCAGTTATTTCCGGGCTACAGTGCATTTTCATGTCACCCAGTTCTGCTGTTTCCACACCTCCGTTTTTGACAAGGATAAAAATAAATATCTGCGAAACAGCATAACACTGTGCAAGGTTATTAGCACAGACATCAAAAAAGTAAACCATTCTCAGATGACGCCCAAAATACTGAAATGGATTGGCTGTCTGTCTTTGACTAACAGAGTTGCCTGAAGGAGGAAACTAACCAAATTCCAGTCCTAATGTAGCTCAATATTGCTTCTCCATTAACGCATTCATAGTATTCCAGGAAAATATTAAAATACAATTAAGATCATATGATTATACCATTTCTAATAATATAATTTGATAAAACTCAGACCAAAAGATTAAAGACCATGGGGTATATTCACAAGAACGTGTGCTATACATCACCAAAAAATGCTAACGCAACTTTACACATAGCAGCCTATCTTGGGAAAATAACCCTGTGTCAACGTGGAATTCACAACAAGGCGGTACTATGCGATAGCTGCCGAAACCGCGGCCAATGTCCGCTATACAACCACCCCGATGGAGATAAAAACACAAACCTCAACGCGAAAAAACATGCGAGGGGCCAAAGCGTGATGATGAAATCAGCGATAAGCTGCGCCAGATCTATGGCAGGCAGGAAAAATCACTATAAAAGTATAAAAAACACTCAAACACAAACTGACCAACACCCAAGCACCATGGAGGCAGCCGGAGCAGGCGCAGAGGACGAGCGCAACCCCACAAGCACCACGGACGACCAGCCTGGGACCTCGGGGACAGGGAAGCGCAAGGACAAGAAAAAGAGGAAGACAAAGTTCAGTCCGCAGGAAAATAGGATCCTGATAACGGAGGTGATGGACACCATGAACAACTGTTCGTCACCTCCAACGTGTCATTGAGCACCAAAAATGGGATATGGCGGGACATCGTGGACAAGCTGAATGCCATCGAAGCGCACAAGAGGTCAATGGACAAGACCAAGAGGTGATGGAACGACATCAAGCGCAAGACCAAGGAGAAACTCACAGCCAATCAGAAGGCAGCAATACAGACTGGAGGTGGGAGCACAGCGTCACAGCTCATGCTGGATTACATGGAGGAGCTGGTGTCGACAGCCATCAGTGTGGAGACTGTGGCTGGAGTCAGGGGACCGGACACTGCTCAACAGGTCACAACACAACTGCAACAGGGTGAGTGACCACCAGGTACTGTACTGGGGTCACTCACCCTGGAGTGGAGATGGCCACAATGGCACACATACAGAATCAAGCAGAGCACAGGGCACACCCACAATGACTCTGGGGCATGGCCCTGATATACAGACTATCACAATGTATAATGCCATGCTTTCGGAATGTCAACATATACCATGCGGCTACATACGTGTGGACACATTGTAATACTCCATCTCCCCTTCACATTGCAGAGGCACCGTCAACACCTCCTGCACAGCAGTCCCAGCCACTCTTCAATGATGATGAGGCGGATACCCCCAGCATCGACACCCAAGCCCTCCAACACACCATTGACATCATCCGCAACTCACCTCCAGGATCAGGGCAGCCCAGCTGCATCAAGGAGACCCCACCCGCTACCCAAACCACCCAGCAGGAGGCAGCCACAGCCGCGTCAGTCTCCCAAGTCCCCCAGGAACAACACATGGCCTTCCAACGTTGTGTGCTGGAGGGCCAGAGGGAGACGGCTAAGCAGGTGCGGGTGGGGTTCGACCTCATGTCTACCAAACTAGACGCCATCCATGGGTGTCTAGGTCCCATCAGCGACCAGCTCCAGTCCCTAACGGACACCCATGGCCCGCTCCAGCCCTGACTGACATCGCTGGAGTCATGACGCCGAGAGAAGAACACCGGTCTGCTTAGACTGGCTCCAGCTGTGAGCTGGCACACCTGCGGTGTCTCATGGAGGACATGGAGCGGATGGAGGTGGAAAGGATGGCAGCCACCGCTGCTCCCACACCGTCCACATGTGTGCCCCCTGGTTTGTCAGTGCCTCACAGTGCGGCAGGCGTATCCACTTTGATACCTGATGTGTCACTGCCACACAGGACAGTTGACAAACCTCCTCCGGCCCCTGATGAGTCAGTGGCACACAGTGCCGTAGCCGGTACTGCAACACCCACAGGTGGGGCAAAGCAAACATCCATGGCGTGGACGTGGATGGAATTGTGTTCAGAAGGAGGCACTAGCATTCATTTCCGCTACCTGGCCTGTGTCTGCTTGGTGCCACACATGGCCCCATGACCTTCCACTGACCCCCGATACACTCCGCTGCACTCACCACGACATGGACTGCCATATCCTCTTTGATGACCAATGACACGGCGACCAGAAGGCGGACTGTAACCTACCCGCTTCTGCAGTACTTGTTATCCCAGGATGGACTCAGGCTGGCCCTCCACGGGCCCATATTGTGTAGTGTGCTTGGCATGGCCCTGTACCGCTCCAGCTGAAAAACTACACTGGATGTGCAATAAACATCCTGTAATGCATTGCTGTGTCATGTCTTTCATCATTCATGTATGAATGTGTGGATGAATGTAGGGACAGTGATTGCCCTTACGTCAATGATGCTCATCTAGTGGGATGCCAGTCATAGCGAGTTACATTGCCTATTGTGGGGGACCAGGGTCAGCGGACTCGATAATTCGCGCCTCGGTGCCTACTCTAACCAGGGATCACACTCTGCAACTCTGGCCATTAGCTTGCCTCATCTCTACAACGGCCCCCCACATTCGCCGGGGATGCCTGGTTTCACCTTGGAGATACCCAGTAGGGACCATCTCACAGGGATAGCCAGGACGGGTTCCCCAGCGGTCTACAGTGCCACGACGCCTCAGGGCAGCAGTGCGCTTTACAAGAACACATACATTGCATTACATTACATTGTGTTCCAGATGCAGTGGACACTACAACAGGGACACACGTATTAGTCACTTCCTTGTCTGGACATGGACTGAACTATGTCCAGAGCCCCCAAGTAATTGTTGCAAGCCCTGCTCTGGTCCGGCGTACACCAGGCCAGACCACTTCGCTTACGCTCCGAGGGGGAGACCACATAGCTACCTGTTGCAGGCGTACTCGATGGTGGTGGCAGGTCACTGGTCTAGTTGTCAGCATGTGACGGCCACTCCCTGAGGGTAGGTTTGCACACACACCACACCCATCCGGCACAGGCGTCACAGGCCATGTGACCCCACAAATATAAGAGGCCGACAACAATACATTCCCCTCTGCCAGTGGTGACTGGATTACGGATACTCCACGGTTCTCAACCATAATGGGCCCATGAGTTGTTGCGCAGAGGGTTAGTGGCACCCGAAGCCTTGCGGCCTTCACAGGCCTACCACCACGTGGCGCTGACTGGCTTTGCACAGGGTTAGTGGTACCCGAAGCCTTGCAGCCGTCACGGGCCTACCACCACGTGGCGCTGACTGGCGTTGCACAAGGTTCATGGCACCCAAAGCCTTGCAGCCGTCACGGGCCTACCACCACGTGGCGCTGACTGGTGTTGCTCAGGGTTAGCGGCATCCAAAGCATTGCGGCCATCACGGGCCTACCACCATGTGGCGCTGACTGGCATTGCACAGGGTTAGTGGCACCGAAATAGCTGAGTGGGTGTGCAGCCTGCGTTGATTATGTGTGCACTGATGTGGTCCCCGCCATTTATGACTCAGGACTCAGCGTCATGTGTGGGACCTGCTGGGACGTGGGGGGGGGCCCGCATGATGTGGACCATGCCATGGTGGCGGGACCGGGGCCTGGAGCTTGCACGGGCACGTGGTGTGCCTACTGGTGGAAACACCGGTGGCAGCAGATGAACAGTGGGGCCTGTGTGCGCAGGGGCGGCGGTGTCTCTCTCTCCCTTCCTTTCCTTCTCTCTTTCTCTCCCTTCCCCCTCTCTCTCTCTCCCTTCCTTCCTTTCCTCTCTTTCTCTCTCTGGCTTACTTTCCTTCTCTGTTTCTCTGTGTCTCGCTCCTTTGATGTGCACATGACACACGTCTGGATTTGTGATTTATTTCCCAGGCTATGACGTCGAGGTTGTTCCATATGCATCCGGCAGGAGTCTTACGCAATGGTGTTTTGTGTTGTATTTCAATAAAGTTTCTGGTTGTTGCTTCAGTGCTGTGTGACTGTTTCTCGTTCTTCTGGCTACACATTTGTGTATTTAATTTGACAATGTGAGTCATCATGCATTTTTTGTGGCTCTTGTGTTGTGCACGGTATGTGTATGTGCGGGGGTGCTGGGGGTGGTGGCGGGGAATGTTGTGTGGCCCTCATGGGTATCAGAGCTGCATGATCATTGTCTCCATTGCATCTGTGAGTCTTCAGGTGTGGCTCTTGACTGGGCTCCCTTTCATGCTGTGGGTAGTCGTCCTGCTTAGCACCAGCAAAAGGCAGGTGTTAAATCCCTGGTGGTATCGCGGCTTATCGTCTGTTTTTGTTGCGCTTCGTACATCTGGCAGTTCGTTGTGAAAGTGGTGTTGTGGTTTTTTCGTGTGTTTTTGCATGGGAACGCCTACTCTGCATCTTATTAGGGTTAGTTGGTGGTCTCCACCGTGGAGATAGATTTTGGGGCAGTTATCGCTGGAATACTGGTGATGTCTGCAGTTTGCAGCAGCTTGTGAATGTGGTGTTAAATCTACCTCCACTTTTGGTGTGTTAAGGTGGAGATAAGTCCTTGTGAATATCCCCCCATGAGTGCAGCGACCTTCCCTACGAGGATAAGTCCCGCACAATAAGCCTGACCTTAGGGTGGAGTTTACAGACTGTGCCACATCTACCTATGACCGCAGGCAGAAACACCAGCCATGAATACTAAATACCCATAGGAACCAAATAATTTTACTTCAAACCTGTCCTCTTTGACTTTCCATCGGTCCCGATCGTTCCTTGTCCCAGCTTCACACGTCATTGAACTGCGTAGAACACTTAACACAGAAAAAAGAACTACATATCTAAAAGACATCCTTGTTGGATAAAACTCCACCAAACTAAACTAAACTAAACTGGATCTTTATTGATGGGAAAATAAGCTCATAAGGCCTGAACCTTTCTAATGTTCTGCAGTAATTTTGTTTCTGTAACCAGCTTTCAGCAAGTAAGAAATGATATATTTATAAAAAAACATTAGTATGATTTTGATATAAACTGCTTATTTGCTTTTTTTGTTATGCATTTCAAAATAAATTAAAAATACTTATTTTGTGTTTTGTTATATTTTCTATCTAAGACATCAAAGAAACAAGCATGTTCTACTTTCCATCATAATATTTATTACATCATTTTTATTAATCCTTAATTTAAACTACAGCAGTAATCGTGTGTAAGGTGCAGGTGACAGGTCCAAGTCCCAAAAGGGCGCACTTAGCTTTAAGGCCGAACAATTGAAAATAGTTGAATTTGATAGTAGTGATTTTCAACACTCTAAAACTACCAGCGACAGTAGCAAATTCTAACTAATACTGGTTATTACTTGCATGTACCAACACCCTCTTTTGTTAATATAATTTATGGAGTGCTAAAACTAGGAAAACAATGCTTAGGATCCCATTAATTGTCAATAAAGAGGGGGCATCAGAAAGTGGTGGTGTCATTAACCTGAGAGCAATCTGACAATCAACATTTTCATTTATGTCTCATAAACCCTGTCCCCATAGAGTTTGACCACAAGGACAAAGGAGATAATATTCTCTTTTGCTTGCTTAATAAATCACAGACTGCATTTTAAAATATTTTACAATTGCTGAAGAGATCTTTGTGGGCCCAGCAAGTTCAAAGGTATACTAGCAGTAAGAACATGGTGGTAATTAAAGCACTTAAAGCCCTCTTTCGAGATATCTCTTTTCAGTCTAGTCACAGGTTTGATTCATCATAAAATAACACAGAGGTAATGTGGCTGCTGCAAAGCACAACACATAACATGCCTGTCACAGAAGGCATTCTTTGTAGCTAGCTCAGCTGGTAGCTGCATTTGTTACAGAGGTCCGTGTGTTGCCTGCAGGTAGCTAGTTACATTTCTTTGTAATGTAGCTGAGCGAGCTAAGTGCCATATGAACTGGGATCAAAGAGCTGCCTGGAAACTGCACGCTATTTTGCTATCTTACATTTTTTTCCTCAATCTTTCGTTAATTTAAGGTTCCTCTTGGTAGTAATATATTTTTATTAGTTAGTGCTTGTACTGTAAATACTCTCGTGGCAGATATATATATACATATATATATATATATATATATATATATATATATACAATCACAATGTATATCTCAATTATGCTTTGCATGCATATCTCCTAAACATAAAGCTTGAGAAAGTCAAAACATCCCTCCAAATCATAGTTTAACTCTTAAGAGTATTTGATGTGACACAGCTGATTGTCTTTGTCTCCAAGCTCCTGCTAACTCGGTGCAAGTATAAATAGGCTCAGAAAAAGGAGTGCTGATGGCTTCTTAAGTGAGGCATTTGTGTTGGTCGCAGCTGAAACTGAAAATATCAGGCCTCCCTCAACATCTTTAGGTTGCTGCTCTGGATGCAAACATCACATAAAGTGTGGGTGTGGCTGTTTATGTCTCAGCGTCTGCAAGTTGGGCAGGGACATGTTCAAAACTGTTTTGTGATGCAGTGAGACCGGCCCGGGTCAGGATCAGTAGTAGCTGCTGAATCCAGGATCAGGATGGATACCCCACTATACAAGCACTGAATTTATTGTCATCAAAATATTTTATTTCGGTCAAATTATTAAAAAATGTATGAAAAACAACCTTTTCACAGTTGAGTCGCTTGGCAGCTCAATGTCTCTCTCTGATGAGAAACAATGGAGGGGGCAAAGCTGAGGACAGACTGCCACTGATGACAGGGGATAAGAGGAAAGAGTTATGTTAGTTAGACAAGAGGACTTGTCAGTGCTGCAGGGTGGGCTCCCAAGTCCCATCCCAGGCAGAGAGGTGTCGTAGTGAGGCCATTTCGGAGAGCATAGCATAGCTTCAAGAGTAGTACTCACACAGAATAGCTTTTAACCAAAGTTTTCTTAATTTGAAATCACAAAATTTCTCTCGCACAAGTTAAAAGAATATCACCTATTTTTGTGAGATTAGGTTCAATCTAGCAACCCTGGTGGCCAAGCTCTTTGGGCTATGCTGGCGGTTTTGCTACATGGCAAAAAGTACTGGTCCTCGCACTGACGGCCAATCAATAGGGCGTTAGTGGCAGTGCCCCACCAAATTTAGAGGAAAGAGAAAATAAAGATTGCGAGCCTAGGCCGCTGTTCTACCTCTGGCTTATCTAAGAGTGGATGTGCAGTGGAGCACCTGCATGCAACAATTTCCATCGTATGTACCAATACCAGATTTATTCAGCACTTAGAATCTGTTTTGTAATCTACTGTTGTGATAAGCTGTATTTTATTCCTTTTTTTATGCACAGTTCACAGATTGTATTACAAGTTAATCCTCACTTACATTGGAAAAGCACAGAGCGACTTTCCAAGTCTTTTTTTTCTTGCTTGCTTTCGAGGAATGAGTTATTTGTGCTATTACTACTGTTAAATTGGTTGTGTAAATCCGCAGTAGGAGCTGAATATGTCTGAGTGAAAAGAGGCCAGCAAAGATTTAAGAAATCAGCATATTTCTGCTAATGCAAAAGGTTCATGGATCATTACTTGGAACCCAAAGGTTGCCAGTTCTTCGTTTTGCAGATTTAGCAGTTTATTAGATAAATGACTCCTGGAGTTGAAAGTAACCAGGTGCGATAAACAGACTGAACACGCGCATCACAAGTTCATGTGAAGGTTTATCTACATAGCTCTGTTATACACAGTCTTTGCCCCCCACCAACACTACTAGAAATGAAAATTAATAACAGTTTACCTAATTAGAATTAAGCTTCTAGGGATCTGCAATTTCATTGGTTCCTAAACTGACCTTTATCCATATACAGATAAAATTGTTTAAAATAACGCCCTTCAATCAATACAAGGATGAATTATATTTTTTAACATGTTAATGGATATGTACCTTGATTCTGCGATAAAAGTCTTCTCTGAAGGGTTTAGAGAAGGGTATTTATGCGGTGTCTAGACTGTCAAGCTAGTGCAAGGTGAAAAGGCCTTATTACATACTCCCCAGAAGTCTGCCATGCCTCAGTACATACTTAGGGGCTCATTACAATCACGCACGGACTTGCGTCTGTCCGCGAGCCCTGAGTAGGAGGGAACATCCGCATGGGCTGTGGAGATCCCTCCTATGCAATTAGGATGTGACCGTCACCCTGGCGGTCACATCCTCTAGTTGTAACATTGCGGCGGGTGCGGCTTCAAGCTGCACCCACCGCAATGTTACAAATGCATACATTGCATTTGTATGCAGGGGGGTACCATTGGTACCCCCATGTGCACCCCCCACCCCCCTTCACCCAGGGGGCCCGCTAAGGGCCCCCGAGGTGAAGATCCACATGCTTTTCCTCGACAGAGAAGCCGCCGCGGAAAAGCATCTCTTCACAGCCATCCTAATATGTCTGGCGGTGTCTGAGAGACACCGCCACCATATCAGAGCTTTTCCGCCACGGTTGTAAGCCGACCGCGGCGGAAAAGCGGCGGACTGAAACCAAGACCCACCAGCCATCCTAATGTGGCGGTGGGTCTTTGGTGGGTCCGCAGCGGTTTTCCCGCATCCTCCAGGCCGGTGGTGGCATTCACCGGCCCGGAGGATGCGGGAAAACAACGATCGTAATGAGCCCCATATTTTGGTGAGTCCTCTTGCTGAGTTATGACTCATCGTGAATGAGTATGGCCGACCCCATGATAGTGTTGTGATACATTACAGAGAAAAGTCCATAATAACTACTGGGTAGGGAACTGAATCCATTTGGAGGGTACAAAGACAGGTTTAATCTAGCCCTGGACACCAGAGTATGCCAAGAAATTCACAGAATTTCCACAAGTCACACTAGCTTGGTCTATCAGTGATAACCTAAAGTGCACGTACAAAAATAATTTGGGTAGGGTCACTCGAGCAGACGTGAACACCTGGGTCCCTTGACAAATATAACTCAAACCATGGAAAAACCCAAACAGAAAAAAACACTCAATCGGCGAGAGAGGAAACAAACAAAGGAATTTCAAAAATTGGGGATCGCATGGGGACTCTGTTTCTCATGGAAAATACCTCTCATTAGGTGAAGAAGTTGGGTGGGGGTTGCCAGGGCTAAAGGAGATGGTGATCTGGAAAAAATTAACGATGTGAATGTGGTAAAAAAATCACACAAAAAATGGGCGAGAAGAACAAAAAGAGTGGGAAGATTTTTGAGGTTGGGAAAGTAAAGACATGTTTTAAGTATGGGAGTATAAAGCACACAGCTGATACATACAATTGTCCTGCTGTCAGTAAATGTTTCAAATGTAAGAACGTTGGCTATTTCTCCAGGTTTTATAAAATGTCTGAAACTTCAAAGTACAAAAAGTCAGACAACTTAGTGTGCAAAAACGATATGGCGAATGATGATGGGTATTGTGTGAACGTGAAGAAGATGATGTAGAAGTTTTGGTCACTGGCATAACAGAGAACTTGAGGGAGCCCCCCTGCAAGGTACGTGGAGGGACCCCCTCAGACTCAATCAGGAGCTCTCTAGCCAGAGTATTGTGCTGAGGGGGCCCATGGAGCTTGGAGCCCCCCCACACTGCGGGTGCTGCGGGGGCCTGTGTTTCACCACTGGTGCTGGTGGTGTGTGGGATGGAATCATCATTAGATGGTTAATCCAAACAAGGAAATTATATTTATCGTTCACCAAAGTATGTAGTAAAAGTGAATGGAAGAAATGTGAACGTTTGGGTGGATTCCTGTTTCCCGTTTACTCTATATAAGCCCCTTGGGAAAGTTTGGAGGCGGATGAATGAAGTCCAACAGATACATTACCAGAAGGGTATTGTGGGAATAAGTTGCTGATTAAACATTATTTTATGGCAGAGTTGGAGTTCCAGGACAAGAGACAGGAGGAAAGGAAAGGTGTATGTAGTTGAAAAGGGTAGGTCATAATTGGGGTGGAAGGAGCAGCGTGCTTTGGGTATGATTCTAAACCTCAATCACTCCAAGCAAGCATTATTGACGGAATTGCCAGGAGAGAATGTTTCCAAAGTTATCCAGAAAAGAATTGTGGTGTTTGAGAAGATCTGAGCACTACATTGTGCTTAAAGAAAGTGTGGTGCCAAAGATTCACAAAGTGAGAAAGTTCCACTTGCTTTAAGAGGATTGCTGAAAAAGGAACTACAGAGGCTGTGTAAGGAAGTGGCGATCAAACCCATAGCAGCATCAGAATGGTTAAGTTCGATTGGAAATCCAACCAAAATATTTGCATGTGTGTCAATCTTAGGGATCTAAAGGAGTGCATTTGGATTGATTGTCATCCCCTTCCACGCATAAATGAGAAGCTGGCAAGTGTGAAAGATGGGAGGTGTTTTACCACCTTTTACTTATACAGCACTTATCATCAGATGCATCTGCGGGAGGAATCCAGACATTTGACTTCATTCATTACATCTGAAGGAGCATACCAGTTTATCCACATGCCCTTTGATTTGGTCTCCGCATCAGCAGTCTTTCAAAGGGGGATGCAAGGTGTATTGGAGCGTATGTCAAATCTACTAGTGTTCCACGATGATGTGTTGGTTTGGAGCGAATGTAAAGACCAGCATGATGAGATCTTGAAGGAAGTGTTGCAAAAACCGGAAATGGTGGGACTCACATTGGTTTAGAACAGTGTAAGTTTAGCATGGATAAAGTTTTATACCTGAGGTATTCCCTTACTCAGGAAGGGGTAAAACCTAAACTCAGTTTAGTGGAAGCTATAGAGAAGGCTCCCTCTCCCCGAGATAAGGACCAGTCATAATAATTTCTTGGTCTTGCGGAATACTACGTGATGTTTGTACACCACTTTACTGATAAAGTTCATGCCTTGCATTGTCTAATGAAAAAAAGTGTGACGTTTGAGTGGTCAGAGGAATGCCGATAAGCATTTGATGCTGTGAAGGAGTCCATTTCTAAGGTAGTTACCTTGAAGCCTTTGGATCCTCAGGATAAGACGATACTTATGACAGCTGCCAGCATTTATGGACTGGGTGCAGTTATGATGCAAGTGCATACAGGAAAAGAAAGAGTGGTGGCTTTTGCGTCACATACTTTAGGTGGTGCCGAAAGCATGTACTCCACCATCAAAATGGAGGCTTTGGCATGCTGTTGGGGTGTGCAACATTTTTGAATTTTTGTGTGGTGTGTGAAATTTGAGCTTCGTATGGATCACAAGCCGCTGGTTGACCTTTTTACTACAGCAGGGGTGGAAAGGCTACACCCTGCATAGCAAAGTGGTTGTACCGTCTTCAGGAGTATGTGTTTTCTGTAAAATTTGTACATGGCATCAAGAATATTAAAAACAGATTGTTTATCAAGACTGCCTTTGGAGGACAAAAGAGCCAGTGAGAAAGATGAATAAATGGTAGTAGAGCTATCAGATGTCTGCAGTGCAATAGGAGAAGGTGAGTGGAAAGAAGCTTTCTCAGCTGATCCAGTTTGTGTGAGATTGATGGAAGCATTGCCAAAGGCTCAAAATGGGAAATTGGATTGAGTTTTTGAATGGTTTAAATGTGTATTGGTATAGTTATCTGTACTGGATGGAACTGTGAGAAGAGGTGAACGACTGGTGGTTCCTGCAAATCTGAGAGAGAGAGTACTGAAATGTGCTCCAATAGGGTCATGGTGAAATGATAGCAGTGAAGAGAAAAGCATGAGTTGATTTGTGGTCGCCGGACAAGGACAGGTAAATTGAGAGGTTCTATTTCGTCTGCATGTAGCGACAAATCGCATGTGATTCAGGAGACCCCATAAGTCCAGTAACAATGCCAAAACATCCATTGGAAAAGATAGATATTGAAATTAATGGTCCATTTCAAGGATTGAGAAATATGCCATGGTACTGATGGACTATTTCTCAAAATGGCCCAGGTGGCATTTGCAAAGGAAGTCAAATCAAACAGTGTGATTGGCTTTTGTGAGGACATTTTTTTCTTAGGGAAGGATGTCCTGCAGAAATTCTAACAGATAATGGATCCAAATTCGTATCAGATGAATTCAAGGCTTTTCTTTAGAAATGGGGAATCATGCATCATAAAACCCTAGTTCATCATCCCAGGGGTAATTGTTTGATTGAGGGCTTTAATCGCATGTTGGGAGAAAGTATTCAATTAGCGGTCTCAATAAGTGTTTGTTGGAGAAGTCAAGTCAAGGACATGTTGTGGAACTACAGAACCACTCTGTAATTGGAGAAATGTCATTTTATCTATTGAAAGGTAGGGTACCGTGTACTGTAGTGGTACCAGAGTGGATGGCTAGGTCTGGTCAGTGGAGGATTCACTATTCTAGGTTCTGCAAAAGGGTTGAAAAATATCAAGCTGGATATGGACAAAGGCACAACCAAAAAATAAAGAAATGATGCAAGACATTTGTACAAGGACATTTGTACAAAGAAGAGTATTTCTGGGAAATTTTGAAAGGAAAGGGTGCTCCAAGTTATACCCTCCAAAGAAGTGTTTGAAGTGATGGACAACACTCTGATGCTGTCAGATTGCAAGTGGTGGAATGTTAGGAGGGTGACCATCTGCAGTGACGCGAAAGGGCAAGAATAGGCGAAGAAATGCAGTGACTGTGCTAGAGCAGAAGAGCGCAATGACATGGATGAAAAGCTATGCAAAAGGGAGTCTAGCACATGGAGCAAGGCTAAGCCTATAAGGCAAAGGGATTATATATGTTCCTAAGAGATAACATATTGTGAGTTATCTCTCTAGCATTTATTTGCGCTTGGGGGAATTTTAGTTAAGGAAGGGGGACGTGTTGCATCTTCTAATGTTTATGTGTCCTGGCAACAGTGATCCTGTTACTGGACAACCAGTGTCCTTCAGCTTCTGGAATCTGATGTGTGGATTCTAGGAAGCTGGGAAGACACAGTTGTTGAGGATCAGGGACCCACCAGGGGCCATTTCTTGTGACTGAATAAAGAAGACTGTTATCTACATTTCCTGTGTCCTGTCTTTCCAAGTTTCTGCTATGGAAACTAAGAGTAATGTTAGCATATAGTATTATAAAGTCATGCTGTTTTACTGGGAATGGTCCCAGTCAGCTATCTGTAGTAGCAGCATTGTAGAATGAATGAATGAGCAAAGAGGGAGGTGAAAGGAGGGACCTTCCCTAAATATTGTTTAACTTTCTAGAGGGAGCTATTGTGGGCTATGAGTAGAGCTGGCCTTAGGAATCTCTGTAACACCAGAAGATTAGGAATGGTGCAGGAGACGGACGCATGCTGAGCCGGAACGAACAGGAAAGGACAGATATTTTCAAATACTAACACACTGTTTAGTAGATACTAAAATAGGTAAGATAGGAACCCTGGTAGGCAGTAGCATGTTAAACTAAGATATTGCAAGTCATCCAAGGTGTTCTGTGACTATATAGAGGAAAGTTCCTTTATATGGTCATGAAACTACTTTCAGTAACTTGAGACTTGATCATGGGGCCATGATGCTATACAAGTAGACGCACAAAACCCTGAATAGAAGAAATGGGTAAAGTTGAGCTCAAAGGACTGAGAGTGCAAAAAGAGACAGGTACAGTACTTTGGGCTTGGCTGGAGTGTTTCCCTTTAAAGGAGTGTAATTTTATGGTGAATAGATAACAGAGCAGCGTGTGAGATGTGGGGCCCACCTAATTCCTGAGAAGGCAGCACTGCTAAGGGAAGATTGCAGGTACAGGTGAAGAGGCACTATGTCCCTGGTGGAAGGGATGAAGGAATAAGTTGTGAGAGAACTGGTTGTTTGGGTTTACTTTAGGGGCACTAGTCCTAAAGGGTTAGTGTGAGAGTGTTGGAACAATCTAAGGAACACAAAAGTACCAAAACGCCCTCGATTACAGATAGGTTGGAAACACACGTTGCTAATAAGCTCGTTTGGTTCTATGTGATCTCTGTTTTTTTGGGAAAGGTGTAAGAGTTGTGGTTCCGTGGACTGGGTTGAGAGTTCTGGGTCTATGTATAAAGCATAGAGTCTGTGGTAAGTGATGATACCTTATATTGGGTTTCTGAGTAGCACTCTACACCACCATAGGTTACTTTATTCTGAGTACATACTATTCTATTTGACATATGTTATCCAGGCCGCCTAAAGACCCCAGTAAGGTATAAAGGCATACAATAAATTGCAGAGAGAAGCCAAAACTGACCTCCCCATAAGCCACACTTACCTGGTGCCAGCAATTCACACGCCTCTGCTAGGAAGTCTTTATTGGATGATGATGTTTCTGGGTGAGTCCACATTGGATTTTGGCATGATCCATGACTCCCCGAAGATGTAAACGCAGACACAATCTGGAACTTTATCTAGACAATCCTGTCTCCAATACGTCTCTTTGGAATCCTTCCATATTGTATTATATGTTTCTAATTTGCTAAAAGTTTTTCATGTCCTAGTAAATTCAAATTCCACGGTCATGCCCCAAAAGGATTATTCTTGTCACTCCCACTGGGTAATGGCTGCAAATGTTTATTATTGAGCACCACTGAAGACATATTTATTGTGAATTCTGTAAATAGAATAGACTTTACTATCCCATAGCCTTTACAAATAATGTGGTTTTTATAGAAAAAGAAAGTAAGTTATTTCTTAACATATGTTGATAGAAATTTCTTTGCCAAGTTGATGTCATCTCAATTCCAAACCTTACTGTAGAGTGAAAGGCAGGATTTAAAGACAACAGAGAAAATTGCAACTTCTGCTAAACTTTCAACTATGTTTTTGATTTAACTCTCAGGGTCTAAGTGCCTCCTTAACCAAATGTACACGTTGGGATCAAAATAGAACGTTGCTGTGATATTTCTCACTGGAACTGGGATGATGTCCCATATTTCTTTGTAAACCCAATTGTATGCAAAGATTGCATGGCCTTGATTCTTTAAGTATGCAGCAAAAACATCTTCCAAGTGACTTTTTAATGGAATGTTCTGCAGAGGGTAGATACATACCTTATTTAAAGTGTGTGTGGAATTGGAGGGAGGAGGTGAAGTGCTAATCCCAGTACCTTTCAGCCGCACTCAAGGCATGAGAGCTTGAGTTTTGGTCCTCAAATTACTAAAGACTCATATGCACGTATACACTGCATGTACATGGAGGGAGCTCAATTGAAATTTAGCACTGCACTCTGTTCAGATGCAGTGCACTGGTAAACAAACATTGGCATAGCCAATAGATCTCACCATTGGGACCTTATGTGTTTAACCAGAGCTTTTGGCTATGTTGTAGAGCATTGTGGCTGCTGTGCATCATGTTGAAAAGTTATAATAAAAAGTGTTAAGCATTTTTGTTACCTTTATACAAACCAAGGCGACATTATAAACAACTGAACAACCTGATTAAAAAAAGATTTTAACATAAAAAATGTCTTCTAAATTTTTGGTACTTGCACTGCTGGCAACTTCTTCCTGTCTGTTCTCATGCTTGTTTGTTATAATTTTTTTGTTATGGGGGAGGGGACATAAATAACAGGGGAGTGGAGGTTGGAAAACAGTAATTTAATTAGAACACAAGCAGTGGACAGACACTAGGGGAGAATTAACGGATGTCAGATTCCGAGGGCTGAAGTGATGTTTAGGTGATGCATAGGTGGTGCGCTGATGCAAAATGGATGTGGTGAATGATGTTTGGTGCTCAGGTGGTGCCACTATATGGTGTGGATTGGAGATATATTGTGGATTGTGGAGTTGTGGAGTTGAAATGTTTGGTGTGTAATTATATGGTGTGTATTGGAAATGTGTGGAGTTGAATTCTGTGGCCTGGAACTGTGGTGTAGAGTGAAATTATGCTTAGTGAAATTGTGTCATGGTGTGGAGTCCATTTATGTTGATTGGTGGTATGTGGCATAGAGTGCATTTATGCCACATAATTATGTGGCGTGTAATTCTGTGGCACAGTGGTATTATGTGGAGTGTATTTTTGTTGCATTGAATAGAGTGTAAATGTGGATGCCATCAATTGAAAAACTGGAGATGTCATCCATTCGGGATTTTATTCAGAGAATAATATTTAAAGCACAAGCAGTGGCAAAACCAATAGGCCTTAGCTTTGAAAGACATTACCAGCCCTTTTCGCTTTTCCAATGCAATGCTATGATGAACAGCATCAACAAAAAGAGAAAGAAATGGCTAAAACAAAATTACGTCTGGCCTGCACATGATGATGCAAGCATGTGTAGGTATCACAACAGATATATGCATACGGCATGACGTGGTGGCAGTTTATTTTTAACTTATGCTCCAAAATGGTGGACAAACATCCTGAAGTGGTAATTTAAGAAACATAAAAGTTGCCTGAAAGTGTACTGTGGACAGAGGAGCAGCGAAACAGAAAAACGCAGCTGCAAAAACCTCCTAAAAGGTAAACATCAAAAAGTTTCAAAATACAAAGGGGCAAGGAAGCAACAGAGGAGCATGTGGGAGCAACGGCAAGCAATGAAATGCAGATGAATTGAATATCTCTGACATTTGCCATTATGTCTTTTATTATGTTGTTAGTCATTCACATAAGTGCCAACGTGCATAGTATGGTACCAAGCATACAGTCTGTGATTTGCCAAAGGCGACTTACTACTTTCACACACAGTGGACAGTGCGGGTTGTGTTATTTATTTAAAAAGTTTTATATAGCGCAAACTTGATCCCGAAGGATATCAGAGCACTTTACAATTTTAGGCAAAGGTAACAAGTCAGAGCATTAGTCTAACATGGGGAATCTAATGGGCATTGAATCAGCTAGTACAAACATAAGAGCTCAATATTACCTCAGTGCACGAGTAGGAATGGGCTATGCGATGGAGCATAGAGAGATAAGGGGAGTCTATACAATAATCATATACAGGAATGATAACCAGTTCCCCAAAAAATATTCGAAACAAGAGTCAAATGGGGAGTGTAAAAGGCATTGATTTAAATGTAGAACATTTAACAGATAATTTATACACCTGGGTGAATGAAGAATGTGCGAGACGATGGAGCACTTGACGCTCAGACCCCTCTTGAATTATATGGAGAATGACTTATAAACTGCCACTCTTGAGACTCATCTTGTTCCTAAACAAAACATGAGTTTTTGAGCATTGAATTCTGCACATTTTCATCACCTCCTGCCAGTTGACCTTCACCCATTATCATGTTTCGCTAGTAGCCTTGGCCATCAAAATTATACAGTCATAGATGACTGCACATTACCTTGAATTCAATGCCAAAAAAGCAGAGCTATTTCTTATATTGTCTCAGCCTACTGTGACTCCAGTTCAGAAATGATCTGAAACAAAAACTTAGCGAGCACTCTATACACTATTGATAATGCCCATCTCTTGGCTTCCCCTAATATCAGTACCATGGCCATCAATGTTAATCATGAAAATAGATTCTGCTCCGCATACCAGACCTCAAAGAGATGATCCCGTTGTTGCTACTAAGAAGAATTGAGTATGGAAGTGCCATCGTATGACGTTCCAAAAATGAACCTCACATGCCCAAAACACCCTTGTATGCTGCTGCTCACCTGTTTTCTGGAATTGGCTTGTCTGATCACATCATCCTTTCAGTAGGCTGGTTTTCTATTGATGGCACTTCAGCATATAAACTTTCTTAACTTCTTCACAGACTATTGAAATCTGAACACTCTCACTGTTCATCTAGCAAACCGAAGATTTCTGGGGTTCTCATTGATCACTCTCATGATTGAAATCCCAGTCTTCAACAAGATGTGCAGTTAGTCCATCTTTGTATGGACTCCCAGAGTCTGTGTTGGCTTCAATCCACACCATTGCCTCACAGTCCATGCTTAAATGAGAACTTTAATGTTACCTTTTTGATCATTAATTCACTCCTCATCCTACTAATTTATAGTTTTCCACCATACTTCAGATCTTAGAAGCATTTATGATTTCTCTGACTTTATGGTTCTATGTAATACTACTCTGTAAATCCTACTATTTTGTGTTGTATATGTTAGTAAACTCAGCTTTCATTACTGGTTTGCCTTTTGAATAATTGCACTTTTTGTCTATTTGATTTGTAAAACTTGACCCTGTATTACATACTCGTTATTGTATATATTTAATTTTGCTATGAGTACTAATTTTCTTATATCATTTTAATTGTATTTCATTTCTACTTGCAAAGCACTTTGATGATCTTGGTGCACACAACGAAAATGTTCAGTAAATACATTAATATCACAATACTTTGTTTTTATAGTGGCTTACAAAGATACTGCATCGACAAAAAAACTACCAACATATTGTCAACTTAAACATAAATAGAGGAATATATATTTACTATTCTAAACTTTAAATTGTTTACCTTGACAGCATATTTGTTGACATTATCGTGCATAGAGTAGGGCCCATTCACACACTGCATTTTGTAATAAGTGCAGTGGTAGTACAATAGTACAACTAATGTGCTACAAAATACTGTTCACATATCTACGGTGTCTGCCTCCACCTCTCATATCTTTTACGGGCTGAGATCTCTACCCACAGCAGAGATCTCTGCACAACTAAGTATATGTTTTAGAGGTAAATATGGTAGAGATGGTGGCGAGTGGCTGGCAAATGCAAAATACTACTAAAGGGGGAGGGTTAAGGGAGGAGTAAGGTCAGGTTTAAGGGAGTTAGGGAGGAACAAACAGCCACCCACTAAAGAGTAAGCCAACTGCTATTCACACCACAACACTACTACGATAGTGTACTATAATACTACTGTAGTACACTACAGTACTTAGTATTATAGTATAACTATAGTATTAGCAGTAATACTATGGTTACTACAGCAAAAACGGACTTGGAACAATCGTAAATGATCTCCATCTCAGCACTGGAGTAAGTCATCACCAAAAGTGTCCACCACTGGTACTGCAACACCCTCCCTTAAAAAGGTAATGGAGGTAGGGACTTACAATATAGCTGCTTGGGAACAAACATTAAACTAAATCAAATTATTTAAACTATTTAAATATTTAAAATATATATTAATTGTACTTAGTGCTAAAAACAATTGGTACAAAAATATGTTATTAACCTTTTTTCAATGTAACATTTTTAAAACATATTAACAAATATATTTTTTACTAAAGGTGGTATTTTTCAATTTAAACTTCAGAAAAATAATTTTATTTTAATGCATTCAAAATATTTACTTTTTCATTTAAAATTAAGCTGTCACTGCCATAACTTTAGTTTGTATTGTTCTATGATTAAAATAAATATATAAGTTGTATTAAAATTATATTTAAGAAAAAAATATTTTTCTAATAAAAAAAAAATGTTAATGCACATTTATTATTTTCCCTATATTTTATGAATGGGAGATCTGCACCATTTTTACAGAGGTCTTCGTCAAGTGCATGGAACATCAAATATGGTCATAACATCTCTACTAGTAATAACTTTCAGGTTGTATTTCAATCAATATTTCATATTTTTAGGTGTTTCACTCCCTATTACATGGGGTGGGCACATGGAAGTTTACCCTTTTGAGTAACTTTACCCTTGTAAATAGTGAAATGCCGAAAGTAATACTGTTTCTCAAAAATGCAAGAGTCCATTTACTTGTAGTAAATCTAAATGTGAAGATTAAATGTGTGAATAGGCCATATTTTTGCAAGTTAATATTAAAACCACAACATAGTGCTATAACACCATTTATTTAGATATTCAGGTGTTTTTATAGTGCCACCAAGTTACTGTTGGCAATTTGAAAGCGCTTACTGCAAACTACAGATTGTTCTGAACAGTGCCATCAGACTTTTCCTTTGCTTAAGACAAAACCCCCTATTTAGTCAGTCGCTTTGAACATCTACAGCAAGACAATTTTAAGATTCATTCTGTGGTTCACAGTGACATGGGGTGGGTCTATTTTGATGTAGTAGGCCTCCACTGCAATTGCCTTTCTGGCGACCTAACATCAGTAAGTAAACATTTACCATTTAGAAATAAACTTGTCATTCACTTGTAAATATAACCTTTTCAACCTTGAAAATTATTTCATTTGTATCTGCACTGTAAAAAGCACTTGTACAATTCGAATAAATGTAGTTGGGTAGAACTAGGTGCAGTACTTAAAAATACATTAAGTTGCACAATACTTCCATGAAGTTGTATGGCGCCTGCACACATACAAAATAATTGTTGACATTTGTTTTGGCAGTACAATGATTTGCTCTTCCAATCAAATTTAAAAACAAATGCAAAAAAGTTGAATCAAAGAAAATTATCTTCTGAAAGGTGTAACACACCAATATAACTGAAACGACCATAACATGATGAAACCAGGATTTTAGAGTAGATTTCCTAATCTGAGCACCTTTTACCTTGCTATGGAATGAAGCAATAATACCACAAAATAAAACATAACTTTACATTTCCATCAGAATGTAAGTCCTGGCTATTTTGTATTTAGAATCAAAAGTGTTTGCCAACATTTTATGTTAATAGCAGTTATAATTTAAAAGCACACACACAAAATGAGCGGTCTCTTTGCGTGATCCCTTATTTGCAGATATCAAAATGAATCAGAGAATTAAATAGTCTTCAGCGTCTTCCTGAAGTGGGAATGTCCAGTGGCGGCTCCTCTGCTAAGGCGGCGGAGCGTTGCCCCACTGCGCAAAAAGAAAAAAGAGAATGACAATAACGTGGCATTTTATTTTTCCTATTGCATGCAGTCAGCGACCAGTCAGCGACCAGTTTGGCGGGGCTGGTCAGTTCAGGGGAGGAGTGGTTTGCACTCCCAAAGTGCGTATGAATTGTTTGGCCGGCCCTCTCGGGCTGGCCAAACAGTTGATGCTCACTTTGGATTTTCTTACCAGGCTACATTACATAGCCTAGTCAGGGACCTGCACAGGCTCCCTGTTCTAGTCTGAGTTCCAATCCACGGCACTCAGACCAATCACAACGCTGCATTGAAATATTGTGATTGGCTCAGGGGAGCCTGTGTGCTGGGTGCTTCCTGCAGCTGCCGGACTGCAGAAAGAAAGTGGAGGTGGCGGCTGGCCAGCTTGTCGTTCCGGGGTAAGTATATTTCTTTGTTGATTAACCCCCCACCATCCCGTCTGGTAGCAGCCACTACTTGGAAAGTCTAACTTCTTCGTCAGTTACATGAGCAGAGTATTCAAGATTCAGGGACTCCTCAGTTGTAGACTAGTCACCCACAAGTTTAGGCATTTAATTAGAGGCTAGCCAAAAAGAATGTTTGGGGGCATCCATAGCTTTATGCTAGCTAACCAAAGTGGCCCGGTTGACCAGAAATGAGGACATTTGTGTTTCAGGGTGCCATGCACTAAGCAACGTTACGTTTTTTTCTGTTTATCAATGACTGCCAAGGACATGATCTAAGAATAGCTGTGACATGGACCTTTAATTTTAGTTGCAAGGCTGGTAGACTGTAACACTCTGCACTTTCTGAGTGTGGGTGCATGTCATTTTGCAAGACATGGTAATTGGATCTGGTGTAAACAAGTTGTGAATTGACCAGCCCTCGTTCCACAATATAAAATTGTCAAGGTGAGCAGCAGACAAGTAACCCAAGTGAAGAATACACAAGCCACTAACCTTAGGTGTCTAGCCAGCGGGGACCACAGAGAGAAGATAGTCTTCCCTATACCCGATAGCACTGACCCTCTCCGTGTGACATACACACCGGAGACAGGTAGTCCTCCAGGTAAGGGGAAGGATAGTTGCGCGGGGAAGGTTGTTGTGAAGACACCCCTCAAGGTCTGGTCTAAGGCTTCGGATGACTTCAAGTCACAACAATGTCTGTAAACACAAGAACACTTGTTTAGTACTACGATCAGGCAAATATCACAGTGGTAACATATATACATATAATCAAGTATTCACTTACGAATAACAACCGCTTGAAACAGCCTGAAGTCAGGGAAAGATGGAGACTCAAGATCAAGCGGGAGGGGGGCTGTTAACTCACAGCTCGATTCACAAGAAGGAAATTAAGTTAACTATCTCCTCGAGTAGTTTGATTCACTAACGGGAGGGAAATGTTTTTAGTACGTGTTAGGTTCAATAAATCCTCTGGGAATATCCGAAGGAAAATAGATACCTACATTCGGATAGCACGGCCGTGCTAATTGTATATATCAGATTTCTACTTACTAGAAATTCACAAAGTATCTCGGTGTCCTCAGCGGGAAGGCAAGCATCCGCGCACCCGTAGTTCTCGGCGTCCTCAGCGGGAAGGCAAGCGTCCGCGCACCCGTAGTTCTCGGCGTCCACAGCGGGAAGGCAAGCGTCCGCGCACCCGTAGTTCTCGGCGTCCACAGCGGGAAGGCAAGCGTCCGCGCACCCGTAGTTCTCGGAAGGCTAGTTCCAAACACGATCAATAAACCGGAAGGATTGACAAGCATCCGGTGATGGGACGAGAGTGTTTTTATACACTCCCAGAGGGCGTGGGTCGTTTAACCAGGTCCCAGGGCGTTCTGGGAGATGTAGTGCTGCAGCGGTATTTCCGAATACAAGCTCTCCAGCTATGGGTAATCGCTACAGAACCCCCTCTCGAGGATCGCCGACCCGGCTTCCCTGGATTCTGCAGATGAAACTGAGTTACCAAATCGGGGCAGTGGAGATTCTGCTCTGGTTCCCACGTTCGCTCCTCAACCCCAAACCCTTTCCAACCAACCAAATACTGCACTCTGCCCCGATGGATCCGTGAATCCAACAACTCTTCTACCTCGTATTCCTCCAATCCCTCTACCAACACCGGTGCAGGATGAACGGGTAATCTAGTGTCTAAGGGACAAGGTAGGAGCAGGGAGACGTGAAAAACAGGATGGATCCTCCAGTTCTGGGGAATGGATAATTTTAAGGCCACAGGATTGATGACTTCCTCAACACTATAGGGACCAATGTATCTAGGTTTGAGTTTGTTGATACCCCGGAGATGAATGTTTTTAGTGGAAAGCCATACCTTGTCCCCCACCTGGTAGACCGGTTCAGGAGTGCGTTTCTTGTCGGCGTAGCGTTTCTGCGATGCCTGAGCTTCCGCCAAGTGACGTTTCGCGTCTATCCGCACAGCCTGTAAATGAGCATGATGTTCTTGAATACTGGGCAGGTTGGTTGTTACTGGCCACTCGAATGGAAGAATGTTCGGATGGTACCCAAGAAGGCAAAAGAACAACCCAGGGTGGAGTGGTCAGAGTTGTTATACGTGAATTCAGCTAGCCATAATAGGGTGACCCAATCCGTCGAGTTTTGCAATGTGAAGCAACGCAGATATTGTTCGATAGTTTGGTTGAGCCTCTCCGTTTTGCCATCTGTCTGCGGGTGGTAACTCGTAGAGAGCCTAACATCAATAGCTAATGATTCACAAAGGGCTTTCCAAAAACGGGATGTAAATTGAGCCCCTCTGTCTGTAATGAAGACTCGTGGAATGCCATGGGCTCTGATGAGATGCTGCAAAATAATCATGGCCAGTTCGGCGGAAGTGGGTAGGCCCTCCAAAGGTACAAAATGAACCATTTTTGTCAAGTGATCCACAATCACCAGTACCGTAGTTTTTCCTTGACATAAAGGCATCTCCACAATGAAATCCATCGAGACCGTATGCCACGGTTTAGGGGGTATTGGAATTGGACGTAGCAGACCCGTAGGTTTGGTGTGTTTTGCTTTTCCTTGGGTGCACACTGAACAGTTCCGTACGTATTTTTTGACATCATATCGTAAGGTAGACCACCAGAACGATTGCTCAATGGTAGCTATAGTCTTGTACACTCCCCAATGTCCGCCTAACACGGAGTCATGTGCCCAATTGAGCACCTGCATTTGCAACCCAGGGTCCGGCACATACAAGGCCTGGCGGTAGTACAGAAGTTCGTCTTTTTGTGACCTCCATTGGGGTTCTTCCTGTAGCCAAGTCTGGACATCGACATCCGTTAAAGCCACTCTTATATCCTCGATAAAATCAGTGGAGGTGAGCAAGGCAATAGTGTTTTCAGGGAAGGATTTTTCAGGAAGGATGGATGATGGTTCTACGGGGATTTCTGACTGGGTCTCTTGAGTGTCTTGATTCCTAGAGAGGGCATCGGCTTTTCCATTTTGAGGGCCTGGACGATACTTTATGACAAAATCGTAATCAGAGAAAAAGAGAGTCCATCTCAATTACCAAGGAGTGAGAGCCTTTGCTGTTTTTAGGAACAACAAGTTCCGATGGTCCGTATAGATTTCGATGGTATGGCGTGCTCATAGCAGGTAATGTCTCCATTCCTCACAACCCCTCTTGTTGGCCAGCAACTCCTTGTCCGTAATCGAATAATTGACTTTGCTGGGACTGAGCTTCTTTGAGTAGAAGGCCACTGGGTGGATTTGTCCTGTTTCAGGGTGGCGTTGTGAGAGCACTCCTCCCAAGGCATACTGTGAGGCATCTGTTTCTAAAATGAATGGAAGTTGGGAATCGGGATGCCGCAATATGGGGGCCTGGGTGAATCTGTCTTTCAGAATACGAAAAGATTTTTCTGCCTCCTCACCCCACTTGAAAGGAACGTTTTTCCGTAACAGATTGGAAATGGGGTGGATGATTTTAGAGAAGTCCTTGATAAAACGTTGGTAATAGTTCGCAAAGCCGAGGAAACTTTGCACCGATTTCACGTCTTGTGGGGTTTTCCAATTCGTGATGGCCTCAACCTTCCCACTTTCCATCTGAAAGCCATTGGCGTTGATCACGTACCCCAGGAAGGAGACTTCTGTTGCATGGAAGAGGCACTTTTCCAGTTTGGCGAACAGCTGGTGTTGTTGCAGACGACTCAGTACTTCCTTGACATGCTGTTCGTGTTCCTGGAGAGTACTGGAGTACACAAGGATGTCGTCAATGTACACCATACAGATGGTATCCAGAAGGCCCCTGAGCACTTCGTCCATAAAAAATTGGAATGCCGCAGGGGTGTTGCATAAGCCAAAGGGCATGACATTATACTCGAATAAGCCGAACTTTGTTCGGAACGCAGTCTTCCACTCGTCGCCCTTTTTTACTCTGACCAGATGATAAGCCCCCCTGAGATCTAACTTGGTGAAGTAACGAGCGCCCTTTATTTGGTCCATCATGACTGGAATCAGTGGAAGGGGATATCTATTCTTCACCGTGATGTTATTCAAGGCTCTGTAGTCGATGCAGGGTCTTAATTCCGCACAGTCTTTCTTCGGAATGAAAAATAGGGGTGAAGAAGCAGGAGACGTGGAATGGCTGATGAATCCTGTAGCAAGATTCTCCTCAATGGAGGTTTGTAAATAGGTGTTTTCATGTTCAGTCAGGGCATACACTTGACTACACGGAATAGTTGCACCCGGGAGGAGTTCGATGCAACAATCGTAGACCCTGTGTGGGGGCAAACCGGTAGCCTTCTGTTTGTCGAACAGGGAACGGAATTCATTATAAATTTCAGGTAGACTGGAAGTGCTGCATAGGTGTTTCTCTGAGCATGCCACAGCCAGGTGTCGAATACTAGGACGTTCTTCTTCTTCCGTAGACTCAGAAAAAAGGTCGTGACAATGTTCCATACAATAGGGTGAGGTTAAGGCGACTGTGCGAGCAGACCAACTCACTACAGGATCGTGTAATGTGAGCCATGGCATGCCTAAGATCAGGCGAAACTGAGGAGCAGCAATCAAGTCAAATTGGATATACTCCGTGTGTTCTCCATGCTGCATTCGCAAAGGGATCGTGTGTTTAACAACAGGCCCAGATGACAAGGTGGATCCATCCACGGCCTTTACCTGTTCTGGTTCTTCCTTCTGTTCCCACGATATCCCAAGGGAGTCTGCGTAGTCAATGTCCATGTAATTTCCAGTGGCTCCTGAATCTAACAGCGCATCCATTTGCGTGAAGTTATCCCGGGTTGTCCACAGGGATACTGGCAAGTTCATATGTGCTACAGCAGGCATCATCGTATTGGCAAGTAATGTGGAGATCATTGTTGGTTGCCGGTCCTTCCCAGAGATCTCAACCTGGTTTGGACGTTCTAGTTTTCCGACGTCTCTCGTGTTCCAAGAGCAGCCGACTTTCTTGGTGCGGGATTCCTCTCCGTTTGAGGGGTTCTTGCTCTGCACTCTCGTATAAATGGTCCCCCTTTTCCACAATACATGCAGAGTTTCATTTTCCGCCGTCGCTCTCGTTCCTCTGACGTCAGAGGACCTCGAATACACCCGATCTGCATGGGCTCAGTACCATCAGAACTTTTGGTGCTGTCTTCCTGTGGGAGTTTGAATTTAGGATACCATCCACGTCCATCACCCCTGCTCCGATCTCCTCTTCTCTCCAACAGCCTATGATCTAATTGTACGGTTAGGTCGATGAGTTCTTCGCAAGTCGCAGGCAGTTGGACTACTTGGGACAAGACGTCCTTCAATTTACTCCTCAGGCCTTGATAGAACAGCGAGGTCCTTTTTTCTTGTGGCCAATCAGTCTCGGCTAAGAGCCGGTTAAAAGAGGTGATGTACGATAATAAGTCCTGTGACCCTTGTCGCAGTGTCAAGAGCTCTTTATCCAAGGATAACATGTGGGTCTTTCGATCAAAGAGTTTCCTTAAGGCGGAACAGAAGTCGGGGAATCGGTGTAAAACGGGATCATTCTTTTCCATTAAAGGGATAGTCCAGCTTGCAGCGTTTCCACCCATATAAGACATCATGAATGCGGTTTTGGCCGCCTCATCCTGAAACACAGAAGGTTTACACAAAAAGTGGAGGCGGCACTGGTTTAAGAATGTCTCAAATTTCTTGGGATCTCCGTAGAACCTCTCCGGGGGAGCCAAAGGTATTCCAGTGTTTTGAATGACGTGCACCGTCGGAGTGTGGTCTGTGGAGGATGAAGGTATGGCTGTAGGTGAAAAGAACCCACCCCCAGCTGCCATTGGGCTTGCGAGCTGTGATATGGTTTGTCCTGGAGGAGGAAGCGTGGCTTCTTTAATATAAGACCCTGCCCCGGGATTCCTTCGTGACATGCCAGCGACTTCTCTACGCATGGTATTCATATCTTTTCTGAGCTCTTGGTTCTCAACCCGGGATGCATGAACTTCTTGCTGCAGTAAGCTAAAACCCTCAAGTAACGAGGCCAAAGTCGCACTCGTATCCATGGCCCAGGCTAGTCTTCTTCCTTGGGCTTGTCAATGTGTCAAGGTTAGCAGCAGACAAGTAACCCAAGTGAAGAATACACAAGCCACTAACCTTAGGTGTCTAGCCAGCGGGGACCACAGAGAGAAGATAGTCTTCCCTATACCCGATAGCACTGACCCTCTTCGTGTGACATACACACCGGAGACAGGTAGTCCTCCAGGTAAGGGGAAGGATAGTTGCGCGGGGAAGGTTGTTGTGAAGACACCCCTCAAGGTCTGGTCTAAGGCTTCGGATGACTTCAAGTCACAACAATGTCTGTAAACACAAGAACACTTGTTTAGTACTACGATCAGGCAAATATCACAGTGGTAACATATATACATATAATCAAGTATTCACTTACGAAAAACCACCGCTTGAAACAGCCTGAAGTCAGGGAAAGATGGAGACTCAAGTTCAAGCGGGAGGGGGGCTGTTAACTCACAGCTCGATTCACAGGAAGGAAATTAAGTTAACTATCTCCTCGAGTAGTTTGATTCACTAACGGGAGGGAAATGTTTTTAGTACGTGTTAGGTTCAATAAATCATCTGGGAATATCCGAAGGAAAATAGATACCTACACTCGGATAGCACGGCCGTGCTAATTGTATATATCAGATTTCTACTTACTAGAAATTCACAAAGTATCTCGGTGTCCTCAGCGGGAAGGCAAGCGTCCGCGCACCCGTAGTTCTCGGCGTCCTCAGCGGGAAGGCAAGCGTCCGCGCACCCGTAGTTCTCGGCGTCCACAGCGGGAAGGCAAGCGTCCGTGCACCCGTAGTTCTCGGCGTCCACAGCGGGAAGGCAAGCGTCCGCGCACCCGTAGTTCTCGGCGTCCACAGCGGGAAGGCAAGCGTCCGCGCACCCGTAGTTCTCGGAAGGCTAGTTCCAAACACGATCAATAAACCGGAAGGATTGACAAGCATCCGGTGATGGGACGAGAGTGTTTTTATACACTCCCAGAGGGCGTGGGCCGTTTAACCAGGTCCCAGGGCTTTCTGGGAGATGTAGTGCTGCAGCGGTATTTCCGAATACAAGCTCTCCAGCTATGGGTAATCGCTACAAAAATACTTTAGTGGTCTCTTTGGTGTAAGTGGATGGTCCACCAGTGTTCCACAAGGCAGAAGTCCGCCAGTCTGCCACATGCCAGAGGCCATGGCCTTGGCTACCTTGATGGAGCACCATCTACCCTATTGAGAGAGCTCCAGATGCCTGCTAGGGATCTCTGAGCTGCAAAGGGTTCTACTCCAGTAGCGGCTCCCTTCACAGCACTCATGGTTGGTAGAGCGGGTGTCATGCTTTACATGATTGTATTAATAAAATTACCTCCCAACATGGGAGTTTGTTTTCTCAGAAAAAAAAAAAATGGCTTCTGCGAAGAGACATTTCTTCCTCGAAGGGGGAAGTGTAGGGCGGTATTCTCTTTTTGCCCTTCCCAATCCTCACATAGGGTCTTATTATGATTACAGCGGTGCATCGGACTACCGTAGCCATGGTGGGGGTGCGGACACCACCCCATTACGACTTTGGTGGGTGGTTGGACCGCATTTTCCACCACTGCAGCCACCAGAGATCAGAGATCCCTGATGGTGTTGCAGCGGTCTTGAGGCTGCAGTAGCCTTGGCGGGACACTGCAGCCCCACCAAACATATCACGAGTTTCCTCTCCACCACGGTTTTCATGGCAGTGAGCCCGCCATAAAAAGTGTGTCAGAGAGGAAACAAACGGGGCCCTCCAGGGCTCCCTGTTGCCTCTGCCCCAGGGGATGCATGCAGGTGGGCACATGACTTACCCCCTGTCTCCATGCACCCCCAGTTCCTGTGGGGCATGAACTTGACAGTCCATACTCTGCAGGAACCTGCAATGGGATTCCCATTGCGGTGCCTATTATGGTTCTCCTATGAGCCTTGAAACAGGCACGCCACGGGCCAGCCTCCTCAGGACCGCAGGACCTGGATTCCAGTCGGAACCCGGCAGGTGGCCTAATTAAGGCTTTGATGGTGCGGGAGCAGGGTGCTGGCATGGCGGCCCACTCCTGAACTGCCAAATTCATAATAAGGCCTTTAGTGAAAATGAGCAGGGTAAATGAGTGATCCTCTCCACACTCAGCAGGGTGAGACAACAATTACTGTGACTTGGTGGTCCTTTAGCAGAATGATCACCAGGTTAATGGCTTACACTGGCTAAGCCAATGAAGGCTCAGCTGGTATAAACACTATGCTCCTCCTCCCAACTCTAAGTAGAGTGAAGGACAACAAGTTTAGCAGTGAAGATCACTGCCAATTTACAAAGGTGCTCCCACTCTGCTAAACTCAAAATAAGCCCCCTTTTCAGTAACAATGTATTAATAAAAACACACAAGTGCAGGGATCCAACGTTTTTCTTAGGAGACTGCGATTTTCGCTGACGCATGCCAGGGTTCCCAAATACAACAAATGCTTAGTCATGGTCTCACCTTATGCCTATGTCTTTCGTCTCCCTATCTCTTTATCCCACTCATGCAGGTTCTTGTTATCCCTGCTTTCATCGATTGTCACAGTTTTCCTATCTTTTGCTTTCTTTTTCTTTCTCCATGTTCTCTCTTTTTCTCTATAACTCAGGGTCAGATTCTAAGGTTGAAAATAAGCCCATCAACCAATGCCACAAGCCATGCACTGTGAGGCCTGGGGAACAACAACAGTTTGCCTAAACCTACACAGAGTTTCCTGAGGTTTATTGAACCTTAGCATTTTTTTTAATTTTTATTTTTCATTTTGAATTAAGTGACAAAAAAAGACCGAATAATAAGGTCCACAAGACATAGTGAACATCAGCAGCAAGGCACAAACAAATCAATTTCCAGCATCACAAATCTTCACCATACAGGTAATTTAACCTAATAAACCGAAGCATTCCACTCCACTGACTCGTTCCTGCGCCAGTGATGGGCCACCATGACAGCGGCTTGGCTCATTTTGCTACCATACCGTCCTTTCAGACCTGAAGTAATTCAGTGGAAAACATTCACTTTGTTTTCCTAATCAAATCCTCATGGATTACTTCTCATGCCAGATTAACTATCTGAGTCCCGGAGAGCTGTAAGTGTTCATTGTGCAGGGGCTTTCTTTGTGCACAATGAGGGATCAACTATTCCTACTTTGTGTACAGCAGAGCAACCTCAATGCCTGCGAACAGGGTATATTAGACTGAGGAAGGCAGCTGGGATGCTTCCCTGATGGACACAGTTTTTAATTCTCTGAAGATATTTGGACTCAGAAGACCTCTGTTCTAGAGGTCTTTTGCCACAGAGTGCCAACCAAGATATTTATCAGCTCATGAGGTGGGAGACAGAACAAAGTCCATGATAGGCCTCATTATGAGGCCACAGTTATACTCTTGTGTAACTCTGGTAGACAGAATTACAGATACCGGGTGAATCAGTAACTCATGGGGTAAAATTGGCGGGGATTACAAATTATGCAGTCATATATGGTTAATGAAATCCCATCTAAGTAAGCCATCGAATGACTTAACCAAAGAAACTAGTTATTTTGAGTCAGTGTCTATAACACAAACAGTAAAATTCCTTTCAATTCATCACCTAAGGCTACTGCGCAACCTTAACTCCCACCGCAGTCATGTACATCTCACAGCTGCGGCCCGTGCAGGTAGGAGCGGACAATGACGAGGGAAAATTAATTATTTATTTAATTTCCCCTCATCATCGTCCAGCAAAATTCCCTCCCGCCCCTCCCCACCCGTCCCCACCGTTCTTACCTGCAAGGGCCATGGCTGACTGCTCATGACATCACAGATGATATTATAAATGATACCATTCTAATACTATAGCACTGCGCTATTGACACTGTAGGCAACCGGAAGCACCGGGGGTAAAACAGTGGGTAGTGTGACAGATTGACATACATAATGACAAGTATTGTATTGTATTGTAATTGTATTTATATAGCGCTTACCACCCCTAACGAGGCATCGAAGTGCTTTTTGGGGAAGTAGCATGCTACTCCGAAACCAAAGGATTAGTGGTGAATTAGTATAGTGAAAATATGAAAGCAATTTGAGTGGTGGATATGTTAGTCAGTTATTTGGATTGAGAGGGATAGTGGAGGGATAGAAGAGGGAAAAAGGTTTGCATTTATATAGCGATTGCTACCCTTGATGGGGTGTTAAAGCGCTTCTTCGGCACCCATAAAGGATTAGTGGTGAATTAGTATAGTGAAAATATGAAAGTAATTTGAGTGGTGGATATGTCAGTGAGATTATTTGGATTGAGAAGGATAGTGGAGGGACAGAGAAAGGAAAAAGGTTTGCATTTATATAGCGTTTACTACCCCGGAAGTGTTTTTTTCTGCGAGTAGCACACTACTCTGGAACCCACACAGTGTTAGTGGTGTACTACTAATTGGTTCCTTTAACACAAAGTATATTATGACAACTCCTAGAATTATGTTATATCATCATCTGAAACACTTCCCTTACTGCGACATGTTTAGTTGCATAATCTATATCTCGTCTTATTATTCATTCCTCTTCGATCTTTACATACACTAAAACGTGGTACTCTGGAAGACAACTGTTTTGGAAAATAATCGTGAATCCCCAGGTCAATCAGCAGCATCTCTCTGGACTCATGCCATTCAAATTATGAGAGCCTAATTAGTAATCTAACCAAACTGTGTCTAGAAAACCACAGTGATAGCTGCACAACCTTATTATACACTGAATGTTGTCTTACTGCTTTATGGCAACCAACAACACCTCCAACAAGTCTTTATACATACACTGTAATCTGTATTTCCTGAGTGGGAAACGTGGAAAAGGTTCATCTCAAAGAGAAGGATTATCTCACCAGGAACGTAATAGTCGCATAGCTATAAAAACAGGGAAACATACTTTGCAACGCATGCGATACATCGCATGCCATTACAACGCGGTCATTACAACGACTTTGTTGTTACATCGCAAACCATTACAATGCAAGTCATTACAACGACTTGGCGTAGGGGCCAGAAGGTGTTGGATTTAAAATCCAACACCTTCCCTTCTGTTACACAGACTGGGGTTGGAATAGTAAATTATACTATTCCAAATTCCAGTGGGCCCCCTACAGCAAGTCGTTGTATTGACTTGCATTGTAATGGTTTGCAATGTATCGCATGTGTTGTAACGTTGCCTGTCTCGAAGACAGCTGAGCAGTTGTGCAGCCCAGAAGTGCATACTGGAACCGCTGTTCCTTTAGAAATATATTTCATGCACAAGGCCCGCAGTAGTGTTGTCAGAAAGGACCTCTAAAGCACAGAGAGGATGTACTTGTAATATATTTGGAAAACCAAGGCTCTGGGGCAACAGTAATACTTTTGGAAATGTGCTGCATCAAAACAGATGCTTTATAAATGTCAAATACAACACATATAGTAGGCGTGACTGTCAGCTAATAAGGTGGGCCCAGCAGGTGGGCATGATAGCATCACTGTAAACAACAGGGCAAAACCAATATGGACAGTGACGCTGTCAGATGGTAATAGGGGCTAACGCTCTACACTGCTCTCCTGGATTTGATTTCGCACAGGGACCAGGCAGATCCTCTTACCGTAGCTCTCGGACATGATCTCTCCACGCGGGTTCAACACAACGGATTCTCTCTTCATCCAGATCAATTCGGTCGCAGGGAGTGAAGCAAGTGTATTTACCTCCTTCCGTGCTCATGACAAGCTGAGCTCGTCATGAGTCACAGTGGAGCTGTGCTCATGACGAACTGAGCTCATCATAACGCCCGCGACCCGCCCACGTGCGGTTAATTCCCCGCCTGTGCAGGAGAATTAATCAGTGGGCGAGTCTGTGATGAGCCCAGCTCGTCATGAGTACAGCTCCACTGTGAGTCATGACGAGATGGGCTTGTCACGAGCACAGTGGCGTCGCGGATCCCCCTCCCCCCCACGCCGTGGGCGAATTACCCCCGCAGCGAAGGGGTTAACTACATAGCTGGTGGGCCATGCAGACGGGGGAATATATAGTTAATACAAGATCCCTACATGAGATATCACTTTTATTAGCTGAACTGAGTGATCATTGCTTGCAGGGGCGGCCTTAGGCATGTGCAAGCTGTGCACCTGCACAGGGCCACCAAACCCCAGGGGCCACCACGCCAATATATATCCTTAATATAATAATCCTCTCAGATCGGATACATATTTGCGTGGCGGCCCCTGGCAGGGATTTGGTGTTCCACTTCCAAACACCCTGACCCAACCGCCTTCCCCCTCTTCACTGGCCTCCGCGCTCCGCCCCACCCGGACCCCATCTTCCGGGGCCCCCTACCTACAGTCCCTGCCCAGGGCCGCCATGAGCCTAGAGCCGCCCCTGTTGCTTGAATAATGTTGCACCCAAATACCGCAATGTCAATTGAACACAAATACATGATGCAAGGTCCTCTTGTTAAATATGAACATCAACAAAAATAAATTTAAAAAAAACATCACCGTGGACATCACAAACTGCATAAATATTGACATTGTCGTTTAATAAACAGAAGTCACTTTTGGGGCAGGTGGGGCTGAGAGCAGGCCCCATCTGAAGGGCAGGGCCTGCATTCAGAGTTTCCTGGGCAAAGAAAAGGACCAAACCAGCAGGTGTTTCAATATCTGACCCACCCTAAAAAGCAAGAATGAAGAGCAGCGACATTTTAAGTCTCAAGCAAAGTGGGCAATTGTCCAGGGCCCCCAGCATTTCAAAGGCGCCGGTGAAATTGAGTTTTCCCCTCTAGCTCACACATACGCACTTGTGTATGTCAACCCTTAATGTATAATTGAATTTTGTGTGGTAAAATAGGCTTGAATTAGGAGAAAAAGGGTAATAAAATTCAAATGTGTTTGAAATAGGGGCCCTTAACATAGTTCTTGCCACTGGGCAGATCCTTGACAGAGTCGCCTTTACAACCATGCACATTTACAAAAAAGCACAGATGTGAACTCCCCACCCCCAGAAATGTAACTGAGACCGAGGCACACAACAAACCAAAAAAAAACAGCAAAGGAAAACAAAGAAAGCCCCGGCCTCCGCCACTGAAAGGCGCCGCATAATGGGGGATTTGTTGCGGCAGAAAGTGGCGGTGCTTTGTGCAGGACGATCGGATTTATTTCCTGATAATGGACCCTCTTTATCCTAAACTATGCAGTAAATCCACATCCTGAAAATAGCTGAATAAGCCTAATGTGCTGACTCTCTCGTTACCCTTGGCTTTGTGGGCCCATCTGGGCGGTCGTGGTGCCATTGGTTCTCCGTGCAGCACAGCAGACGGCAAACCCCCTGCAATCTCAGCGCAGTAAGCAGCATTTTGTGTGATTTTCTTGTCTCTAGCTGGTTGCCTCAACTTTTTACGTCTTGGCAACAGGGCTTTAAATGGGCAGGCACCGTCTGTTACGGAGTACCTGCACTTTTTTAATTTGAAAGGGAGAGAGGGCCTGCACTTATTTATTTTGAACGGGAGAGAACCTGCACTTCTTTCATTTGAAAAGGAGACTACCTGCACTTCTTTCATTTGATAAGTAGAGTGCCTGCACTTTTTTCATTTGAAAACGAGAGTACTTGCTCTACTTTATTTTGAAAGGTAGCGTATCTATTTTTTTTTATTTGAAAGGGAAGGTACAGACTACCTGCACTTCTTTAATTTGAAAGTGAGAGTACTTGTGCTTGTTTGTTTTGAAAGGGAGAGTACATGCACTTTAATTTGAAAGAGAGGGTGGCTGTGCTTCTTTAATTTGAAAGGAAGAGTACCCGAGTACTTGCACTGGCTAATTTGAAAGGGAGAGTACCCGAGTACTTGCACTGGCTAATTTGAAAGGGAGAGTACCTGCACTTCAATTTGAAAGGGAGAGTACCTGCACTTTTTTTATTTAGAAAGGGAGAGTACCTGCACTTCTTTAATTTGAAAGGGAGAGTGCCTGCACTTCTCAGCATTGCTGCAATACAACGTTGAACAGAAAACAGGTACTCTGGATAGTGAGTACCTGTGATTCTATATTTCTATTTAAAGCACTATTTCACAGTAACACGTTTTCTTGGGTTTCATGGCTATAATGGTGATCAAAAATTCAGGAAAAACACCCGCTATCGATGGGTTCCTTGTTACGGTAAAATGTGTCGATTCAGATACTTTTTTTGCAAAGTTGAAATAAGAGCTGTGCAAAAGGCACTTGAATATTTGTTTGATTCGGGAACTGAGCCACTTGTACTTGCTGTGCTTTTAGTTGTAACACAATTATAAAAGGAACTGTGATTCAATTTTTGAGCACATTATTTTTCATAGTTGTTTGTGTTTTTAACTATTTGTTTTAACTGTATAGTTTGAAAACGTTTCCTTTTAGGACATGGAGTCTTCTAAACAGTATTTTGTATGTTAACAAAAGAATAAACAGTGATTTAGATGCCTGGCTTTGTGGGTTCTGGATGGGGAAGTTTGCAATTGTTATAAGTGTCCGGTTAACGTGAATATGTCACATAAAGCAACAGGTTGTATGATGTTCATCCAGACCTAAGACTACGCTCTTCCTCACTCAGCTAAGACTGACTACTGGATTTTGGCTACTTTACTAAAATCGTGATTTTTTTTATGTTTGGCCCTCTCCCTGCCAAACAATATGAGCACCGCTCTATTCTCCGGTTACTACATATCTTTAGAGCACTGCTACCTCAGCTACATTTTATGTAGCAGTCCGTGTTAATGGTTCATTTATCCTCTTAAGTTGCCAACAGTGATGTGTGATTATCAATTTTTTTAAATGTATCTTTATTAATATCTCAATGTTATTGCTAGATGTACCTACCTTTATTTTAGATTACTCTGTGAAAAGTCCGATTTTTAAAAAAAAATGTGGGCAATTGTGTTGCTTTGCTAAGGCAGGAATGGATAGACCCTGTCCATGCATCGTTAAGTCAGTAGAACACTGAATGTATTTGATGGAATGGTAATAGTTTGGCTCTAGTCAAGACACAATTGGAATTAATGCCCCGGACAGCATCGTAGGCTTTATTTGTGGACACATGTCTAAACACTATCTCTTAATTCAGTTTTCAGATTGACAGTGCATCAGCTTGAAAACTCATGCCAGTTTTATATGAAGTAAAAAATTGTCTGTTGTGGCCAAATTAAATTAAGAACAAGAATTCCATTTTTTCCTCAGCATTTTTCTGCTGTGCGAGATTACAAAGCATTTAATCTTGTCCCATATGTAGGCCTGCTCTGCTTTCTCCTGCTGATGAGGACCCCTAAAGGAAGAAATATCTGAGCAGTTCTTGTTTTTATGTTCATGGGGAAAAACCAAAGAGGTTCATGGTTTGCACATCATCAGCCATCATAGATGGCGTACTGTTTTATGTTTAGGCATAGTTGGTGCTTTATATAGTTGAGGGATGCTGGGGCAGCTCCTCTGCTAAGACGGAGGAGCGTCGCCCCACTGCTCTTCAGCAGGATGTTATTATCATTGTATTTTTCCCTGCTGAAGCCTGTTTTGGGGTGGGTTGGGGCTTGGCTATCATCACAGCCAGCACGGGTAGGAGTGGTGAGTGCATGACAGTTTGGTCGACCATCTTGAGCCAGCCAAACAGTCATGCGCACTTAGCAGGCTCTCACTCTCTGTCTGAGCACCAATCCTCGGCACTTAGACCAATCATGATGCTGCTAACAGCAGGTTGTGATTGGCTAAGGGAGTCTGGTGGCTTCTGGTTCACAGAAGAAGAGGACAGAGGAGAGGCGGTGGCCGGCCAGCCGACCGCCTGGCTGGCCGGTATGTAGGTGATCTGTTCCATTTTTTCTTTACTCACCCACTGCATGCACCCGCTCGCCTCTGATCCTCGTCTTCTATCACTCGACGCTGGTCTGGTCTGCAGGCTGAAGCAGTTCTCCACACTAATCCGAATGCTGCTCTCATGCTGATAATGTTTGCAGCATGAGAGCAGTGCCAGGATTGGATGGGGCAGTCTTCTTTGATGCTCTTGTAGGACCTGGGTGCCTCTGCCTGCTCTCCACCCATCTGTCTTAGACAGCTGGATGGGGAGGTTTACAATGCACATGTCAGGTTTGCCGTCGCAAGACAGCCGGCCAAAGTGACAAACATTTGCAGTGTAAACTGTTAGAGTGATCACCACACTCCTGCTGCCAGTCAGCAGCAGTGGTCCCACCCCCAAACATGTCTCTGGCAATGGAAAAATAAATTGGTAATAAAGTGATTTTATTACCATTTTATTTTTCAGCTTTTGCAGCGCCAGTAGCAGGGGGTCGATGCTTCTCTGCCCTAATGGAGAGGCCGATGCTGCGATCAGCCTCGGCTAAAGGGACATACCATGAAGGGCTAAGGGGAAAGTAGGAAACTCTGTGTCTCTCTCAGGCATGAAAAGCCCAATACAAGCTCCCACAATTTTAAGGAGGCACTCATTCGGGGCTACCAGCATGCCCCTAAATCTAAAATGATGCAGGCCTATGAGAAGATATATTTTTCTCTTCTCAGGCCAGCTAAATTCTAAAGGCCTCTCCGCACCAGGGTAGGCTCTTCCACTTGAGACATCCTCAATGCATTTCTCAGTTAGCTGGACCTTGCACTTGTTGATAGGGTGAGGCAGTTTCTCGCCTCTCTAGTGATGTATAGCTCCACTCTCAGCAGGACAAAACAGTAGATAGGAACGGGACCTCCAGAGGCATTGGGTAAGGCACTCCACACGAAATTGGAATCCCTTTGTCAAGCAGCAGAATGGAAGAACAGACCTTGATAATACCTATGGTGCACAAAGGAATTATGCCCACATGCATCAAAGTGAATTGCATTCGCAAACGGTGCGAATCGCAATTTTCGTCCGTTTGCGAATGCAATTGACTAATTTGGAATGCATCATGCATTTCGCAATTTTAGGAATCACAACCTTGTGGCAATTTCTAAAATTGCGATTGCATTTAAGAAATCGCAATTTCAGATTTCTTAAAAGCAATGCATGATCATTTTTTAATTGCAAATTCGCAATTTGGAAGTGGTAAATTAGCATGAAGTTGAACTTCATGCTAATTTACCGAAAACATTCAAATATGCACAAATTGCATTTTTGAAAGTTTTAATTTACACACACACATGCCCTTGGGGCATGTGTGTGTGTAAATTGCATTTAAAGTTACATTTCAGGGGTGCAGGGAGGGGTTCTCTGGACCCCCCCTGCACCCTTGAAATTGCATTCACATTTTGCGAATCGCAATTTGAAATTCACAAAATGTGAACGCCTTCCCATTCATTCCCATTGGCCTTTTGGCCCATAGGAATCAATGGGAAGGGTTTTCCTTAATTGCGATTCGCAAATTGTGAATCGCAATTAAGGAAAAATACCGAATCGCAAAAATAAATGCGATTTGTTGATGCATTGCAGTTTGCGATTTCTAAATTGCGAGTCCTTAATTTTTGCAATTTAGGAATCGCAAACGGGTGCAATGATGCATGTGGCCTTATGCCCCTTCATCTTCGGTTTGCATAATTCCATTCTGAATTGTTGTCTCACTAGCCCTAGACTGCCAATTGGGATAATAAGAAACGTCTGCTGACTTGGCAGAGACATTAGCATCCCTTTGGCCATCATCATACTGTACACTTTTTCTCAGCTTGAAGAATTCCAGGGTGACACACTCCAAGTCATTGCTCCTCCAAAGAATGCATCAACAGTCCATGCTAGTATCCTATGTCAAAACAACGCGCCGAACAGCGTCTGGAAGACTTTGAAATCATTCTATATCAATGCATGTAAATTATATATTCACTTTTTAATTTATAAGCTGTACAGACACCAAGCACCCTTTTAACAGGGCACAATACTCGTATACCATATTGTGTGCATAGACAAATTTTCACAGCCAACCTTTAGCTTCAAAGTTTCCAAGTAGAGTGAAAGTAAGAGGCAAGAGGTGAAATCAAGAGGACATAGCTTCGGTGTTCTGTAACCCTAGCAATCAGTAGCACTAGGCACCCATGAAAATCTTTAGTACCCTGCATTTTTTATTTTGTTTTACAAAAATAAATATTGAGTGTAAGTCAACCGAAGTTGGTGATGAAAAGCATGAATGCCTCTCTGGTGACTTCTGCAGGTCTTACAGAAATACTGTGGTGAACTCATTCTATTAACCCCTTCACTGCGGCGGCTATTCTGCCGCAGTGCTAAGGGGGCGGGGCGGAAATGCGGCGGGCGCATGCTGGTGACGGAACCGCTCCGTCACCAGCGTCGGTTGCGCTGTGCTTATGACGGAGCGGTTCCATCATGGCCCCGCCCGCTCAATAGAATGCTCAGCGCAGGAGCGGAATTCGCGCCACGCAGGAGTGTCGGGCGGGCCATGACGGAACCGCTCCGTCATCAGCACAGCGCCACCGCAGCTGATGACGGACCGGTTCCGTCATCAGCATACAAAGGGTTAATCAGAGCATAGGCGCTGTGTCAAACAAGATCTGTCGTCAATATTAGTAGACAAAGCACATATAGGAACACTTTCCACACAGGACAATGACTGGATGGAGAAGGAAGTCTAAACAACTGTCTCTCATTTTTTAACACAGGAGTACAGCTCAAGGAAACCAAAAGACCTAAAGATTCCTGCGCTTTCCTATCTAGCATCTTTCTGGAGCACAACATGAACGTAAACGCGCCTATGAATAATTAAATATTTTCTCACAAATAGATCTGTCCCCCCATAGCTGCTTCAAAAAGGAAATTCAAACCTCTCTATCCCATCACTTTATGCAGGAGAATCTTAGCTTTTAGTTAATACCTATGGTTCGGTTGCTTTCCCTTCATCCAAACAAAACTGAATTTCCAAGTGTTTACCAAAGTGGTAATCACAGTTCAATGACCTGTTTCCTGTTGCTCAGGTGATCTGTGTAAAACATGATAAGCTTTGACAATTTTACTTCCTGTATCCACAATGGGCAATCTGTCGAACCCTATTCTCAGGGCAACTGGAATGATGTGAGCGGGACGACCAAATTATGCAGAAGGGTCGACTAAATTATAAGGCAAGAAAAAGCAAATTATGCGTCGTAATGCTGCACACTTTGTGATAGTAGCATTATTTTGACATTGTTACTCATGCAACACTGGGTGAAGATTTCACCTCGTTAGTGCCACTTTAGCAACCAAATACAGCAATAAGCAATTTTAAGACGACCAGTCAACTTTTTTTAGGAGTCTTCCACTGTGGTGGAACACATGTTAAGAGGTTTTTTTTAGCAATTTTTTTATCTGTTTGAGGTAGAAATATGTTTTGAATCTGCAGATAATACAGCAGAGATGATAGATTATGTGTCAAATTTATCAAATGCACAATTATGTGGAAAATGCCACAGCTGCAAACTCTCATAATTCCAGGCGCCTTCCTTATAATGAATTAACAAGCACATTCAAAAGAGGGCATGATACCAGAAAACCGTTAAAAAAATATCAACTGAGAGAAACATTGTGTCCTAAACATCCTTTATAACAATGTTGCCTCTTTATACCTCATAATAGAAATCCATACTAAGTGGGACGATATTTTGTGAACGATATTTAGGACAAGATGTTTCTCTCTGATTACAACGTTGCTAAAAAATCTGACATACAACTAAATAGGCGCACATATTCTAAGCTTAGCAGTTTTGAAAGTTTATTTTTGCTTCCTGGAAGTTCCTATAAAATGTTGTTTCAACCAACACGAAGATTTTCTGTTTAAGTAACAGAGTCGACAACACCTGACCAAATCACTGTAGGCGACTAGCTGTTCAGTCGCAAAGTTCATGCAACAGCAGGTAGGGCCAGCCAAGTGATGTCAGGAAATAAAAGCGAATGAGTTCCCGCCCTTAGGCACGAGAGCCAAGCCCTTAGTACATGCACGCGCAGGCCGAGGCCTGTCGAGGTTGGTGTATGCGACAATCCGGCCACAGCGCTTTGTGAGCTGGATGGCTGCGAATGAAAGACGCGCTGTGTCCGACCTGTTCGACTGGTTCGCAGGCTGGGCTCTCAGCCTTTCAAAATGAGAATGTAGCGCTCTTCCATGGGCAAGTAAACCCCTCCTACGTGGTATTCCTCGGTGTTCAACGTAACCTGTTGGACATATGTGGGATGAGACAGAGATAGGCTTGAGGTGTCGTGTCGCTGCTCTGAGGTACACCTTGGTGACGCAGTACATCAGTCTGCCTGCTGGCAGGAAAATGGCGGCCGTCAGTGATCGGACCATGCTGGGATTCAAGGTTGCAGCCAACACTGTCGGGACCTTGGCAATCCATTGATGACGGACAGTGGGACCCCTGCTAATGGTGGTAAGCCTATGCCTTCTATTTATATACACATTTGCTCTCCAGCCAGAAAATCCTGCACATATTTAAAGATGAATATAATTGCGGTTTTTCTTTTTTTGTAACTATGGAAGTGCAAGCTATGATTACTTCTAAAAGCGGAAAAGAAGAGACACTCCTCCAAATCCTGCCCCAAAAAAAGAAAGCTACAATGTCATCTTTGTCTAAAAATGTGATTTTTTTAAAAAACAATTGTTTCACCCTTTTGTTCAGTCCAGTGTGGAAGGGGAATTTGCGTACATATACTGGTTAAGGTAAAGCTCGCAAGAAATTCAGCGCACCATTTACATTTTGGTAAATGTTCTATTATTGTTCAAATGCATTAACAAGTAGTTCTTCTAATATTTTCTTTTCTACCTTTCTTTTTCGACACATAAATGTACTTTTGAGGATTGTGGCAGTTTAGTTCCAAATTTGTGTGTTTTGCTATTTATGGTGTTTATTGTTACGTCATTTGAATTTTACAAGGCAGTGAAGCACACTTCTACTCAAAGGCCTTTTGGTCTGTAAAAGGGAAACAGCGTATATCTTGTTCAGAAAATAGGAACATTTTCAGTTTTTTTAATGAAATTGACGAGTTGTGCTTCGAAAGAGTCGATCTCTAAGACCCTTAGATCCTCCGGGACCAATAAGTATGAATCACTTGAAGCTCAGAGAAGACCCTCTTGAACCTGCAGAGGGTTCCTTCCCTGAGGGAGTGATGACGCAGGCTTGAAGGGTATTGCACCGTTCCCACACCTGCTGCCCTGCCTCAACCTTGCCTCAGTCTTATGATGATGCATGCATTCTGACACAGATCTGTATCGCAATCGCTGTAATTATAGGTGTGGCGGGAACTAGCCTGTCTGACTGAGCTAGGTAAGTGGCTGAAAATGAAAATTAACCCGTAGGCAGGGAGGTGTGTCAAGGTGTGGTGTAAACACTGTACAGGAACCTTAGAGCATGGGTACTCGCAAACATTTTCCCAGGGGCCACAAAGTATGGTCAGTGGGGAGACCGAGGGCCGCGCCGTTGCCAGCAGCTTGGCGGTCAGGCGGTTTGGGGTTTGTAAAGTGGATCTAGGGGAAGTGAAGCATGTACATATAGTGGGTGAAGTGCAGAATGCGAAACCTGAAACCCTGGGATCAATCTCTGCTTCCCCACTTGACCAAATTGTGTGATCCTAGGCATTTTTTTTCTCACTTTGCTCCCCTTTCCTTCTCTTGTGTTTGATTTATTTTGGGTCAGGTTTGGGCAGGCCTTTGATTCCACTCTGCATTTTCCCGATGGGCTTGAGCACTTGAAGGCCAGTTTTGAAAGCCCAGACTGAGGCTGATGCCTTTGTCACGTTCCCCTGCTCCTCAAGGTTAATTGAAGTAGGCACGGCACGGCTTCAGGAGATAGAGAGGTATAGACAGGGTATAATGTAGTGAAAACGATCGGAGAGGTAGAAGAGAGCAGGAGAAAAAAAATTGATGGATGGGACGAGAGAGAGTGCACAAGGAGATAAAGGAAACACAGCGAATTTGAGTATTTTTGTCAGTGCTGCACGTGCTTCCAAAGTCCTGCCGTTTTGCGCAAAATTTGCTGTGACTTTGGGCCATATGTATGTATCAAGCCTTTTGTGATTCGCAAAGGCCGAAATTCGGCCTTTGCGAATCGCAAACGGCCTTTTTGCATGTTTTGGGATGTATGAAGCATTCCCAAAATAAGGAATTGCAAACTTGTGCGATTCCTTATTTTGCCATAGCATTTAGGGAATCGTAATTTTGCAATTCCTTAAATGCTATGTATGTAGCATTTTTGGCTAGCGAATTTTGGTTAAGGAATCGCAAATTACCACCAACTTGTAGTTGGTGGTAATTTGCGATTTCTTGTAAATATGCACAATTGTGCATTTGTGAGGGTGGCATATGACGCACATACATGCCTATTGGGCATGTATGTGCGCCATATGCACACACATGTAATTTACAGGGGTGCAGCAGGGTGTCCTTGAGACACCCCTGCACCCTTGCAAAAATTCTAAAATTGCGATTAGCAAATTGCGAATTCGCAATTTGAGAATTATTTGGAAATAATTCCTATGGGCCTCCTGGCCCATAGGAATGCATTGGAAATTATTCCTTAATTGCGAAATCGCAAAACGCGAATTCGCAATTAAGGAAGCTTAAGGAATCGCTAATAAAAAGCGATTTTCTTCATACATACCATTTTGCGATTCCTAAATAGCGATTCCTTAAAAATCGCTATTTAGGAATCGCAAAACGGAAGTATGATACATATGGCCCTTAGTCTTATATTTCTCTTCAATTCCATGAGTAAGCCATGGTTGCCTCTGGCTTATTTCTGGCTTAAACGTGCCTTCATGAATCAAGCCCTATCTTTGCTATAGAGATTCGGGCTTCTTTTTAGAAGATGCACTCTTACCTAAATAAGGTGCTCAACCTTCCCCTCTCCCTGCATTTTTGTACACGTTTTTTGACGTCATCAAATGAGCACTGGAGAGGGATACAGCTTGCACTAATGAAAACTTCAGAATCAGGGTGGTTTCCAAATTTTGCAAATATATAAACTTAGTGATGAAAGCAAAAACCTGTTTGTCCGTTTACTCTGTCCATTCTTCAGGCTACCCCCAAACCATGAAGTGGGATATCCCACAAAAGTAGAGAAATGTGCCTCTATGTCACAGTCCCTAATATAACTCATTGAAGAATTCTAACATTGCTTTAAGACCAGGGGGGAACATAAAGCAGCCCTGTGAAATTTGTCAGACCATCCACCGGGGAGGGATTGAGGGGGGGTTTGATGGGGGCTGTAAGTGTGAAGCACCAGTGCTTTTGTTCCCTGAGGCAGATATTGCAGCACTGCTGCAAAACTGCCCCCCCCTGTAAAAAAAAAAGTTTTAAACAGCTCTCATCATCTCAAAACCGTCCCCCACCCTTCAGCCTCCCAGGGAAACGCCCAATGCCCGGTCCGGCCAGTCCGGGCCTGTTTAAGACACAAACTTTTGTTCTGCATTAATATCAGATGTTTGTCAGTTGTTTTTAGGCCTGTCTTGAGAACACAGCTGTCAGCTTACTAATTTTTACTAATGCAGTAAAATATACAGATTGGGGCTTGGCTCCGCCCAGAGAGGCTTTTCTCTTTCATCTCCTGCTATTAGCTGTTTGGTGTACCATTCTGCCTCTAGTGGAGGGCTTTCACTGCAGTGCACGAGGAACTATTTTAACGCCTTAACCACGGCGGCAATTCCAACGCGGTGTCGGCGTTCTATTAAGTGGGCAGGGCTGCGATGGCCGTTGGCTGTTCGCAGCACTGGGGAGGGAGTGTTGGTCGATGGAAGCACAGAAGGGGTTAAATCTTAAAAGTACAATGAGTCGCCAAACTTTAAACTTATTTTTTTATTCTAAAGATACATTGAATGCAGAAGACAATAATTTTTGTTTTCTTTTTTCGCTGCAGAAACTTTTGTAAATGTTTCCACGAGCACTTCAAATGCAAGCCAGCCTTCTTTTTCTTACAGTGCTTGCCTGGAAAATGCCACTATTGCAAAAGTGTTTTGATCTACTATCTTGCTGGTGGCACCTTCTTCCCCTCCTCTCACCTGACAATTTTGTTTCATAATTTGTATGAACACATTTTGCTCAATTGGCGAGGGCACATGGTTCAGCCTTCAACACCGCTGGAATATGTTTTCCTCGACTGGGTGTTCCCTGTTATGTAAATCTGATTCATTGTATTACTTGCGAAGCCCATTAACCAGAACAGCTCATTACATGAGACCTGTACTTCCTGCTGGAGCTGGGAACATCGTTACTGTTACCATCAAGAATTATGAGAGCCGTCAACAAAACATGGACCTGTCCTGTTTTGTCCAGGGCGTCTTACTAAAAGAAGCACAAATCTCTGAGATAAATCATGGGGAGAATAACAATTACCGGTGTAATCGGACCAGGAATTACCAATTTCCCTGCGAATTCCTCTTTACTCAGGAAAGTCTGAAGTTTCAACCCTGTAGATTCCACAACTTCAGGGATTTAGAATTAATGCGACCGCGCCTGCAGTGCTTAATTTGTGCCGGTGGTTTCTGGTGCTCGGCACGGGCACTTGATTGTCAACACCTGCACATATGACAGCTGCCACATGGCAGTGTTGTTTGGGTGATTAACCAATGAGCAGGACAACAGTTATTTATTAATTCAATAAACATTAAATGTAATTAATACCAGCCGCCAAAGCCACTCGTATAGCTTTGAGGGCCTCGAACAGTCTGAATTGCCACACTGGTAGCAGGGTGGTGATTAGTAGTTGTGTTGTTACTGGGAAACATCCTAAACAACGAAGTTTGAACAACAAAGTACCTGAACCACGAATCCTGAACAAAGACCATTCAGTTAACCACGACATCCTTTGCAAAGACATCCTAAATGATTTACATAAACCACGAAAACGTACGTCATACTTCTAGCTTAGCATATCATGAAACCATGAGGGGTATGACTATTGCAGGGCTGCTGCTTGCCTTCATCCTTCCAGCATAGCGTTTCAGGGAATACTTTTGCTTTCGTGCTGGCAATTTGGTTACTGGGTACAGTGCGCCTGTGTGTCATTTATATAGCTTGGCAGCATGTCGAAAACCACGCGGGCTATGTATTGCGGGGCTGCAGCCTGCTTTCATCCTTCCAGCTTAGCGTCGCAGGTAATGCTTTGGTGCTTGTGGTTTGGTGACTGGGTACAGGGCGCCTGTGCGTCTCTCGACTCTTTACCCCCTAAACTGACATGTTTCTCACTCCATTCCATGATTTACACGGAAATGCATCCACAAGGTTAGCGGGCTTTGACGAGCGCAGGGCTGCAGCCTGGCTTCATCCTTCCAGCTTGGCAGTAAGTCCGGAGTATACCGTCACAGGGAATGCTTTTGCTTTGGTGCTGGTGGTTGACTAGGTACATGGCGTTCCATCCGCCCCCCCCCCAAGAACTGTGATGCACTTTGCCCCCTTGTATGACACACTTAGGAGGGGACCAGGACCGGTGGTATGGGAGGATGTTGTGTGGTGAGTGGGTACAGGGTGCCCGTGTGTCTCTCGACTCTTCACCCCCTGAGCTGGCATGCTTCTCGCCCCCTGGCATGATTGACTCTGGATGGCAGCCACCATGTTGGCGGGCTCTGACGAGCGCGGGGCTGCAGTCTGCCTTCATCCTTCCAGCTTGGCAGTACGGCGGGGGAATAGCGTCGCAGGGAATGCACAGGCTCTATCTAATGTGTCCTGGTTGTTTATGTGATGGGCATATGAGGCTCCTGAAGGTGGACAGGTAGGCCTTTTAAAATTATTAATGTATTTGTAACTATAAATTTTACTTTTAGGTTTTTGATCGTGGAAATAGGTTGTAATGTATTGGGTTTTTAATTTATATATTCAATTCAATTCAAAGATAGCTTTATTCGGTATTTGACAAACACCATATAAGCAAACATTACAAAATACGATTAAAACAACATTATTTAAACATTTACATACTAAAAAGGAGATTGTTACAAAAATACATATTCATTACCCTAGTCATTCAATTAATCTAATATTAAAAACCCTATAAAAACATTTTTCTAGAAAGCGATTGATATATGTATCGTTACATTTGCATAATAGAAAGGTTGAGGTAAATATGACATATTTGTGTATTATATGGTGTTATTAGGCACAGAATAATACTTCTACAAACCCTCGACCTACTAATCGCTTCTCATAGACCCTCTACATTTTATAATAAACGACAGGAATTTTATCATCACTCCAATAGTACATTCGTCTTGAAGCAGATACAATCTATGGAGGGCTGCTTTACAACTTCTCAGGCCCCACAGTTTTAACAGAGGCAATAGATGTTTTTTCCTACCCCATTGATAGTACTTGCAGAAGAGTACGCAATGTATGTTAGACTGAGTGGCTACTCCGTCACACGGGCAATTAATCCTTTTCACTGACCAATCATTCGGGGCAGGGAACGTTATTAACCTGAAAAAACAATCTGTCCTCAGACGAGCTAACAGCATTCTATGGTAAGGGGAGATATTTGGCGCCAAATAAGGATGTAAACCATGTTCATGCAAAATCTGGCGGTGGGCTATAATGGTGGACTTACTCCCATCTAGATAATATCTCCTCTCCTCCAATAGGCCAAGACATGTCTCTTTTAAAGCTTTTTTGGGGATTTGGGCGCATGATACTGGGTCTGAAAAGAATTCTGGGTTGCCGATGGAGTTCAGGAATTTTTTAACGTAGGCTAGCCAAGGTTGTTTAGCTCCATTTCCTTGCTGCAGGCAATCCTGAATTACCTCCCTATTGAAGGTCGTGTCCTCGCATGTCCAGATCTTATGCCACAACATAACTGGTGCTATCTTTATAATGTCACTAATGTGAGGTCTATCCAGTTCGTTGTGGCAGATAGTCGTGGATGTGGAACGCGGGACTCCTAAGAGGTACCTCAGGAAGGCATTCTCCACCCTTTGGATTTCGGAGCTATCTGCAAGTCCCCAAATCCCCGCCCCATAAACAGCTGTGGACACACATTTAGCTGCGTAGATCTTAAGTAGTGTGTCTACCGGTTTCCCACCCAGTTTTTTAGCAAATTGCTTGACCGCCCCTATTGCGCGGGCAAAGGCCAGGTTTCGGGAGGTAATCGCTGCAGACCATGTCCCCCTATTATTAAAAATGATACCTAGGTAAGAAAAAGTTTTCGACATCGCTATCTTTGAATTATTAACAAAGGTTTTGCAGTCTGGTACTTTTTTTCTCGTTGTGCATGACATCGTGAAAGTTTTCCCCACATTTATTATAAGGCCTCTAGAGCTCATAAAAGTTGCAAAGCCCGTTAGTGCCTTTTGGAGTCCCCGCTGAGTGCGGGCCATAATCACCGCATCGTCAGCATATAACAATAGCGGGACTGCAAGTCCGTTTATCTTGGGGTAATCCACCTCCAGGTCATTCATCGAGTCTGCTACCTCGTTTATATACAGGTTAAATAAAAACGGTGCAAGGATGCAACCCTGGCGAACGCCCTTTGCAATTGGGAATTTTCTGGTTTGCTCGCCGTTTTTGCCATATCTCACCGTAGCTCCTGCATCTCTGTATAGTTCCTGGATAAAAGTTAAGATGTTTTTATCTATCCCCATTTTAGTCAGGGTTTTCCATAGGGTTCCATGATCCAGACAGTCGAAAGCCGAAGTTAGGTCGACAAATGTCAGGAACAAGTTCCCTTTTTTTGATCCGATATATTTGCTAATTATAAGGGACAGGTTTAAACCCTGCTCTATGGTTCCCAGCCCTGACTTAAAACCATATTGAAATTTTGAGAGTATCCCGTTAAACTTGGACCAGGTTTGTAGTTTGCTTAGTAGCACCCTGCCAGCAACCTTCATTAAATTATCTAACAGAGAAATGGGGCGATAACATTTTGGGTCTTGTCTGTCTCCTTTTTTAAATATTGGGATGACTATCGCTTCCTTCCATGTGTTAGGGAAACCTAATTTGGTATAGGCATTCAGGACATTTGCCAGTAAAGGTGCTCAGAGATCTACGTTCCCTTTAAATAGATCAATGGGTACACCATCAGGCCCTGGAGCCTTTAGGCTTGCACTCTGAGAAATCGCTTGTTCCAGGTCTGCAGGGGTGAACATTACTTTTAATGGGAAATTTCCCTGTGGTTGTAGAAGGATCTCACTCCCCTCAGCCAACTCCTCTTGTGAGGTCAACACAAGTGAGTCTTTCTTGTAAAGGGCAGTAAAATGCTTGACCCAGACATCTTCAGCTATGCCAATTTCCATGGAGTCTACCTTCCTATCTAGAAAGAAGGGGGCATTTACCTCTTTCCAGAAGGACGTATTATCCCTTAGTGCGCTTGCCTTTATCAAGGCTTCCCAAGCTGCGTTTTTAAGTTCTTTCTTCCTTGTCAGGAGAGTCAGCTTGTAAGCTTGTCTAGCCTGCTTGACTTGGCTGGTATCCCTGGGTATAGTCTTTAAAGCCTGTAAAAGTGCTTTATGAGCACCTGTGCAGGCTCGGTTAAACCAGCCATATATTCTCGTTTCCTCCCTTGCCTTTAATTTTTTGGTTAGCTTAGCGTTTATTTCGGCTTTAATCTCATCGAAAGCCTGTATTATTTGTTCTGGGTTAGTGCTTAGTTCCAGGCAGGTGTTAAATTGTCTAGTTTCTTTCTGTAATAGCTCTTTCAGAAAGTTCGTGGGTTCAATTTTTGCCCATTTAATGGCATAGCCATTTTTCCTGGCCAGTGCCACTGAACGGCCATGCAATATATCCGTGGTGCTTATTTTTTGAGTACCAGGTTTCCCTAGTTTAAGGGTAGTACTAATGGGGAAATGGTCACTTATTGCTAGTCCCTCCGTTTCGAACCCGCCCAACCAACCTTGGTTCCTATTTGAAACCAGGATAAAGTCTATTACAGTACCTGCCCCATGACCAAAAAAGGTTGTTTGAAACACTACGGGTGGCTGGCAGAGTTCATTCGCAAAAGCCAAATCCCATTCATGCATAAATTGATTTAGCAAATTTCCCCCTAAGGAGTGTTCAAAATGTGTGGTGGGATCCCCTTGTGAGTCAAAAATGCCACAGTTTTTTGTTTGGCTATAGGGACATAGATGGCAATTGAAATCCCCTGCTATAAGTAAGCAGTCCGCCTCCTGGCCGCCTCTCTTTAGCAGTGAATCCAATTCCGCTATTAAAATTTTTACCTCTACTTTTGGCATATTATTATAGAGGTTTATCAGAAAGAAGGAGCGCCCATTTAATTTAAAAAACACCCCTTGTAGTGAACTCCCTACACCTGCTTTTGGCCCATTTGCCTCATACGTATTCTGTTCTATGTTACAGAGATTAGAAGTAAAGATACAAAGTCCCCCCGAGCCCCTGCCTCGGTTACCCTGGATCGAGGGGACGTAGAAAGTGCTAAAACCCTCTACTGAGGTCTCATATGGGTCCCAACACTCCTGTAGGCAGACTATATCCTGCTTCTCCATAAAGGTTAGGAATAGCTGGTCACGCGCTTTTTTCGCAAGCCCAGCAATATTCCAGGAAGATATCTTTAGCAGACAATTTCCCTCAGTGGTGTGGCAGGGTTCTTCCTGCCCAAGTTGTGCGACCGTGCCCTCCTGCAAGACTTCAATCTCGTTATCGAGTTGGGTCTTAGTCCTAACTACTGAACTCAGATATGGTTTTATGCTGCTAATTTCAGTTTTGGGCCCAGTTCCGTTCTCGGCCCATGACCTGCTAGATTTTTCTGTTAACTGCTGGCTTAACCGGTTTCCTCCTCGCATGTCTTGCACTAGTATAATCTCTGGCGTCACTGGGTTGGTATTTTCTACTAGGGAAGGGACATCATGGATCTTTTGTGGGGGAGCAGTGACTTCTAAGACCCCTGTGTTAACCTTTATTGGTCAATCGACCATGTCTAAGCAGTCGAATCTGTTCCTCATGGGAACCCCCTCCCAGTAATCAAAATTTGGGTTGCCTCTGCTATGGTACCAGGGGCGGGAATTCCAGCCTCTGTTCCATCCATTATTGTTGTTATTCCTAGTTCTGTTTCTATTGGTGTACCCCACCTGTGTCCAGGGCCAATCCTGAACATCATCCCATCCAGTTCTGTTTTCGTAATTCGGGGTATTTAACGGAGGATAAAAAAAGGAAAGGCGCTGTACATCCACCCCCCCCCTTTTTTCAAGTGCTGGCCAGGAAGAGATGTAGTCAGCCATAGCAGGATCGTCACAGTTGACTATAACGCAGTCACCCTGTAGGCTTTTTTTAGTATCCCCAATCCAAAACACTCTTCTAACTGAATTAATTCTGCTATGATGCGATGGCTGTATAGGTCTATTTTGGCTAAGCCATTGCAGAACTTTGTTTCTCAGTGACCACTGGGGCTCGTCCGAGCCCTCTGGTAGTTCTGAGACCCCTGTTAGAACAACAGTGAACGGGGTGGCCTCCGGTGGAAGATGGAACGGCCGTCTAGGTCTAGATCCCGTCCTCTGTTTCCCCTGAGCTTGAGAGGGCTGAGATTTTTGGAGTTTTTGTGTGTTCTCCTTTAGGTTTGCTAGCTGGGTATTTAGGGCTACTAGGGCTGGGGTGGGTTGTGCGTTATCACTAGTGGTGACGGGTTGGCCCTTTCCCTCTGCAGTTTGGGGTTTAGGAGTATTTTGTGGATTCTGTTTGACGCTTTTAATAGTCTGGATGTTCCCTTCTTTATCTGGTCCACAGGGCTTTGGGCAGACAGCCGGTGTTGTGGATGGTTGAGTTGGTTTAGCCGATTTGGCCGGTTTGCTTGGCTGTTTGGTCTTCCCCCCCCCCATGTCTAAAGTACTAAGTGACTTCTGCATAAATGCGGGCGTATTTAGTTTGGCGAGTTGTTTTTCAATTACCCTTATGCTTTTCTCCAGGGGTTTCAGATGGTATTTTAGCAGTTCCCCCATGCTGTTTGTGAGAAAGTCGTTTAGTGTCACACATGAGGTACAAGGTTTTTGTATGCCCCCTACTGCGCCTAGTGTATCTAGGTTCCCCAGTGGCGTGATGTTTCGTGGGGGCGTGTTTAGGATCACACTATTGGTTGGTGATGGTGTTTGCAACACTACGGTGTTATTACTGTTTATGTTCGTGTTGCTGGAAATCCCACCATTTGGTGGAGCTAATAGATGCACATGTGGGTTCGACGCCTTGTTTAACCTCTTAGGTATGGCACCCTCCCTAGCCCCCGTGGTGCTGGATTCTATGGCCATTTCATGATTATGTAGGAGTTGTAAATCTGGTGTTTTTTCCAGATCCTCCCTAGAATCAGAGTCGGAACCTAGTGACAACTGTGTTGCTGACAAATCCACAGTGTTTGGAACTGTGTGAACTAATGCACTTGTTGGATTCAGCAGGGGTATGATCGGCCCCTTTTGTATAGGGGTTTGTGCTGAGGCCAGCGGGCCCATAGACGATCTTTTTCTGGCCATCTCCAGTTCGTGAGAGACCCGTCGATCTATCAATTGGATAGTATTGTCAATGGCTGCGTTGGCCTTGTGTAGAAATAGGTCTAGTGGACCCGTTATGTCAGTGGTTTTATCTGTTTTTTTGCTTCTAGTGACTCTGGACATGATTGAGCGCTCTGCGTCTCAGACACAATAACTTGTGGGTCGCGAGCAGAGCTAATATAGCTGTTACAACTAGAATATGAGGTCCCACTAATTTATGACCACTCAGGGCAGCAAGTGGACGGAGGGAAATATAATCACAAAACAAAAATAGAAATACCGTGGCCCAGTCCAGTCCTGCACAGTCTGTAACGGGCTGAAACGGGCCCGCCCTTGGCCCGGGCTTCGCCTCGCGCTTCTCCACGCGCGCGTCCCGCGTTGCGTGAAGTATGGTTTAATTTAAAGGGAGGGTGAAAGGGCGTTACCGCCGGGGGAAGAGGCACCAGGTGGTGGAAGCAAAGGCTTCTGGTCCTCGCAGTCCCCCGGTGCAGTCAGCCAACCAGAGTGGGGTCTAGCGCACGCTGGGAGCTGTTGGACACTCCGTCGATCAAGGAGGAGCTCCCACCAGCAGCGCGACCTCAAGGGATTTCTCCAGGCAATTTGGCGCTAGTCCGCTTCCAAACGTCCTTCAGAGCAGCAGTAGCACGGATTCAGTGAGTGGCACCCGCGAAGCGGGTGTCACGAAAAGTAAATAGGAAACGGCAGGTGATGGGCGTTACCGCCGGGGGAAGAGGCACCAGGTGGTGGAAGCAAAGGCTTCTGGTCCTCGCAGTCCCCCGGTGCAGTCAGCCAACCAGAGTGGGGTCTAGCGCACGCTGGGAGCTGTTGGACACTCCGTCGATCAAGGAGGAGCTCCCACCAGCAGCGCGACCTCAAGGGATTTCTCCAGGCAATTTGGCGCTAGTCCGCTTCCAAACGTCCTTCAGAGCAGCAGTAGCACGGATTCAGTGAGTGGCACCCGCGAAGCGGGTGTCACGAAAAGTAAATAGGAAACGGCAGGTGATGGGCGTTACCGCCGGGGGAAGAGGCACCAGGTGGTGGAAGCAAAGGCTTCTGGTCCTCGCAGTCCCCCGGTGCAGTCAGCCAACCAGAGTGGGGTCTAGCGCACGCTGGGAGCTGTTGGACACTCCGTCGATCAAGGAGGAGCTCCCACCAGCAGCGCGACCTCAAGGGATTTCTCCAGGCAATTTGGCGCTAGTCCGCTTCCAAACGTCCTTCAGAGCAGCAGTAGCACGGATTCAGTGAGTGGCACCCGCGAAGCGGGTGTCACGAAAAGTAAATAGGAAACGGCAGGTGATGGGCGTTACCGCCGGGGGAAGAGGCACCAGGTGGTGGAAGCAAAGGCTTCTGGTCCTCGCAGTCCCCCGGTGCAGTCAGCCAACCAGAGTGGGGTCTAGCGCACGCTGGGAGCTGTTGGACACTCCGTCGATCAAGGAGGAGCTCCCACCAGCAGCGCGACCTCAAGGGATTTCTCCAGGCAATTTGGCGCTAGTCCGCTTCCAAACGTCCTTCAGAGCAGCAGTAGCACGGATTCAGTGAGTTAATTTATATATAAATTACTTACCTCTAGGCACTTGTGAGAACTTGTGTTTTTTTACATCGATTTTAAAAGTACATTTCTTCCTTTTTTCTGTCCGTTATGCTGCCATTCTAGTGAGCTGTAGAGTCAGTAATGTAAAAATAGATGATGAACTTTTATTTCAGTTTTTCCAAGGGTTTACTGACTTTATGTAGTTCGGCCCGTTTTCAAAAATATGACTATATAAAAAAATATACGTTGATTTAAGGATCATCAAATGACAACTGATTATTATTAAAATCATCTATTATTATAGTTATTTTATTTGAAAGGACAAAAACATGCAGATTAAAAAGAAAATAGTGGTGAAAATGGGTATTGAACAATTTAAATATATTTCGTGGTTTAGGAGCTCGTGGTTATAAATGTAGTTGTTTGGCATTGCTCGTTCTTTAGCCTTCATGGTTAAGGAATTCGTGGTTTAGGCAGTAGTTGTTCAATCATGCATCCGTTGTTACTATCACTGGCAGCGCTGTCAGTGGCAATGGTTGGTGCAAACTGTAGCGGCCTCCTGACGAGGGCCCTGGCACTTATTGTTTGACAAATTAAGCACTGACTGGGGACCTCATAATGAGGCTCATGGAGTCAGAATTTTCTTAAGTGCACTATCCGTGAACAATTTAACTTGTTCTGTGAGTGCGTCGGCCAACGGGCGTCGCGTGCACTACCTGGCTAGTGCTGCGCACGTCCGTTGGCCGTCGTGGCCCCGCCCACTCATTAAAAGAATTTGCGCCACGGTTTATGGATTAATAAAGAGCTTTCTGTCCTCAGCACAAAGCAAGACTTTCTTTTCAAATAGCGAGGGTTTCAAAGCACTGACATTTTTATACGTGAATTTACTCACAACCCCCCCTTCACCACCATGACCACGACAAGCATAAAATGGTCCCAAACCAAATAATCTTGGTCCCATCAACACTGGTCTTTTAATTAGCTTAACACGTCAGACATGCACTGCACATGATCTCAGTTAACTGAGGGACACATTTGACCTTGGATTAAAGGGCAAGATCATCATCATTCTTTGTTAAATAAAAAGTCAGGTCATGAGGCAGAGCGCTTGCGTCATGCTACTTTGCATACCCTGTCATGGTACGGAAAGCCAGTTAGAATATGACAATGCCTCAGCGGCTATTGTTATATCATCCAGTCAGACTATGGAGCTCATTCAGTGTCCCGAAGAAAATCTAAAATTGGGCACAAAAGGTTTGAGTCTAGCAAAAATTGCACCTAGACCCACAATTTTTCTATGAACACATTTCTTCACGTAATACATGGTGACATTTTCAAGAGAAGATAAGATCCCAATTCTGAGTTTTGAAGTTCTGACAAAGGGACAACATGTAGCTTTACCACATAATAAACCTTGAACTCCATGTTATTCCAGGCCGTGGAACTCTGAATAAAAGACGCAGACTGCCCGAGGGAAAAAAAACAACAACGTCGCACATTATGATTGGCCCCTATAATTCTCATTTCCCAATATTTTGCCCCCACAGAATTACCGTTTCTAGGTGTCATAGAAAATTCATGGGGTAGGGAAATAATGGGAAGTATGAGTGTGGGATAACATGTATAAATTGGACTTACTTTGACCATGGCCTCATATTTTTCCCCAGTATGAACCGGTGAATTTGCCCGCTTGCAGTAGTTGGAATCTCTAGGTGAAAGGCCATGGAGCAGTAGTGTTGTGTTGGGATCTGGTCACTCATAATGAGGGTCAAAGTGCTATATTTCTAAGGACAGTCCCCCCCACCCCCGCCCCCACAATAATTCTGAGCAGGTTGGAGTGTGTGCCCATGGGTCTACAGCACCCAGTCATTGCTTTGTCGGTAATGGCTTGTGAGATAAACGTTCAATACATATAAAATAACATGTCTGTCAAGAGAAATTCTGTATTAGATGCTAGTGTGTTTCTTGAACTGATATCACACTATAAACCCCTACTGTGATGCCATTTGACATTATACTATAGTCAACCAGCATATGAAATCTTCAGAATATAAAAATGCCTCATGCACTATCCCTGCTGTCGCCAAACCTGCAAAGCATTTACTTAAAGTCTGCACACAATATCTATCACTGCCATTAGCCCCGTTCTGATGCTGCTTCTTACCCGCATATTTGTATTCTTGCACATATTCATATTTCTGACTTTATCCCCTTCATGTACCCTGTTCTTTAACCCGTTTACCGCGGCGATTATTCCACCACAGTTATGGCGTTCCACAGAGTGGGCGGGGCTGCGTTGAACGTTCGCAGCACGAGCGAGGTAGTGCTCGCGATGGCCAACGGCCGACGGGAGCACGGAAGGGGTTAAGACCATTGCTTGCCCCAAATTATTCTGCCTTTTAGGTTGAAGCCTACCAGACAGCGCAGCTCTCTGGTTGCAAAAAGGCTTCTTGTGGACATTTTGAAAGCTTTCCTAGGAATACCTTCCACTCATTGCTTACCATTGGCTTTGTGGTTTGTAACTCATATTTTCGGCATTTTTGTTTGCTGGCTTTATTTGTTTTAGGCTTTCCAGCATGTCCTCTTCCCTTCTGTGGAGCAAAGCTTCTTCACCATTGCTCCACAAGTCCTTACTGTCTGTAAATAGGCCTTTATATTTGTTCTTATTTTGTTAAATTTTCAGTGCATTCAAAGACAGAGGCCAAAGTCAGGCTTTGTCTTCCGAGGGAGCTTGGTGTTTTCTTTTCTTTTTCTGACTTCAAAGTGAGAGGATTTATGTGACAATCTTGCCAGGTACATGGAAAAAGGTTTTTTTTAGCACTCAGCTAAATTTAAATGTCTGTAAATGAACTGTGCAAATATTTCACACTATATCAGAATTAGGAAAGCACAAATTAAACAGTTCTTTGTCATTCGGAATCTGTGGTGGAAAACAATATTTTAATACGATCAAAACACAACAGTACACAAGGTGATGTCATGTCCACGTATTATCGTTTGTGCGCTGTATAGTTTTATCAGTCAAACTGTATGTCCAAATGTAATGTTTATGTCAATTGATGCGTTGTCTGTAATTGCAGTGCACTACTACAGCATGCATACGCCACACTTCACCACTCCACTCTAAAGCACTCCACTCTACAACCCTTTACTCCACTAACGTGCTCCTCTACTGTAGAACATTTCACTTTACGATACTTTACTCCACTCTATGGTACTCCACTCAACAACACAACACTCCACTCTACCACATTCCACTCCACTCTGTGCCACTGTATGCCACTTCACTCTAGGTCACTTGATGCCACTTCACTCAAGGCCTCTTAACTCCACACTACGACACTCCACTCTACGATACTCCTCCACTCTACTACACTCCACTCTATGATACTCCACTTTATAGCAATCCAAAACACTCTGTGCCATTTTACTCCATTCTATGCCACTCTTCATTATGACACTCCACTCTATGACACTTTACTCTTAGCTATGCCACTCCACTCTACAACACTCCACTTTACTCTACGGCACTCCATCCTATGACCATTTACTCCACTCTATGACCCTCCACTCTGACACTATACTTTACTGCACTCTATACCACTCTACACCACTCCACTCTATGCCACTCCTTTCTACAGCACTCTATGCCACACCACTCTATTACACTCTACTCTACAACACTCTATTGCACTACACTCTACAACACTCTTCTCCATTCTATGCCACTATACACCACTCCCCTCTATACCACTTCACTCTAGGCCAGTCTATGACACTCCTCGTCTCGCCACTCTACTCTACGCCACTCAACTGTATGCCCCTCCGCCCTACACCCCCCTCTACGCCGCTCCACTCTATGCCCCTCCACTCTCTGACACTCTACTTTATTTCACTCTACTCCACCGCACTCCACGCTACAGCACTCTATGCCACACCACTCTAAAAAATCCTACGACACTCTACTCCACTTCGTCACTCCACTCTATGCCACTTCACTCTAAGCCACGGCACTCCACTCTATGACTCTGCTCCACTCTCCGCCACTCCACGCTCCTACACTCTACCCCCTTCACACCATCCCCTCCACTCCATGCCCCTCCACTCTACGCCTCTCCAATCTACGACACTGTACTCTTCGCCACTACACTCCACTCTTCACCACTATACTCCACTGTTCGTCATTCCACTCTATGCCATTCCACTCTACTCCACTCTTTCTTCTATGGCACTTACTTTTAGCCATGCTGTTGTACAACATAGCTAAAACACACTGACACAGCCAATAGCTCTTGAACAGGCGAGACCTATTGGCTTTGCCTATGCTTGCTATATTAGTCATGCATTCCTCACCCAGACTTCCAGACCTTTCCAGGGTACCATTTATACAATCTGACAACCAGACAATTGATAGAAATGAGGATAACTGAATAGAGTCACACTGAACTGATTATTTGTAGAGTGATGAAATGGCTAACAAACTGTTTGTGTAGTAAGGCAGTCTAATGATTTTATGCTGTTAAAAAGGGACATGTCTCTAGGTGCCAGAAGCCTAGAACTATTACAATTGTCAGAAAAAGAAATTAGTCAGATCCATGCGTAGTCCTCTGAGATGCTATAAACAAGTTCAGTAAAAGATCCCACACGAATGGCTGTACTACTGAATATCGACCCCCAGAATCTTGTGCTACAAGAATACGGAGGTCAGAATATTAAGAGACAAAATATTGAAAGGTAAGTGTGTATAGGGAGTATAGATTTGCTATTCGTCACTGCACATCTACATACCTATAAGATATATCTATTACTAAGGTAAATAAATCCGGTATTTGTTAAGCACGTACTAATCACCCCTAAGGGTCAGAAGGCGCTGGTGCCTGTGAGCTATTGCCCAGAGTCACATGGTGCTGAGCAGAGCTGCCGCCAGCAATCGAACCGTGAGCCCACACCCTGGAGTCAGCCACTCTGGCCTCTGCGCCACACCTTTGTAGTGTTGAGTGTAGACAATCTATTGATATTTTATTTTTAATATTAAATTCCTCAATATTGTGTCCCATCAATATTCTGGTGTCAATATTCAGGTCACACAACCAAAGGAAAGAAAGGTCCCGCTAAGATTTGATAAGGTATTTCGCTGGTGGCGTCTTTAGAAAGTGAGAGTTAGTTTGTCTGAATCTGTGTCCTGGGTGGACCTCTGGAACTTTGTGTCTCTGTAATTGTTGCCAGTTCCATAGAATGTGCTGTTCACAAAGAAAAAGTCCATTAAAAGTGGTACCACCAATGTCATACCAATATCCAATCCATGATTACCGGTGTCTCTCTTGCGGATTGCCAGGGTTTCTTCCCTGACCAGAGTATTTTCATAAGCAAGATCATACCAAACAGCTCTTATTGAACTTAGTGTCGTGTTAAATTCATGAAATTCCAATCATCTGTGCTTCTCATTGCCACATGCCTAAATTTCAATTAGATAAGCATTTGGCCTGATCATTACTTCCCCTTTGAAAAACATGTTGATTAGAAAAATATTTGTTACTTGACCCAAATAACTCCCGCTCCCACAAAAACAGAAAGGCAACAAACATCAGAGTTCTCAAATGTTGCTGCTCCTAAGATTGCCAGCATTGCACAACATTAAGTGTAGCAGTGTACAGACAGGATGTTCCTTTCCAGTCTGCTGTGCTATTAAGAAATTCCAAACCGGATAGCACTTCAAGCTGTGCATAAAGAGACATTCATTATCCTGCATAGTATGTTTATTCTCAGGAAGAGAACTCCTCTAAATTCTGTCTTTTCACCTGGATCTGAAACACGAAAATGTTACAATTAATATCAAATTGAGTTATTATATATGTGTGTGTACCATATATATATATATATATATATATATATATATATATATATATATATATATATATATATATATATATATATATATATATATATATATATATATATATATATATATATATATATATTATATATATAATATATGCACAGTTGAAAAATATAAAGTAAAACTACAATTAACAAGCAAACATTAACAAATGCATAAAACATGCTTAATTAGAAAAACATTTATATAAAAATGCAAATAAAAATACATTTTATATAAACATTAAAGAAATAAGAAAACATATTAAAGAATTATAAGCAAAAAACAACAATAGCAAAAGTGTTTGACTTCAAAGGAGTCAGATGAACAATTCTAACTCCAATTTAAGTAAAAGTAGGAAAAGTGTTGGACTTTGAAGGTTAAGATTTACTAAATATTCCCACTACAGCAAAGCAAAAGTAGGGACTGTGTTGAGCTTTGGATGGCTTAGATTTTCTATTTCTATTCCAACATAAGCGAAAGGCAGGAAAAGTATTGGACTTTGGAGGGTTAGATTTACAATTCATATTCCAAAGTAATAATAATAATAATAATAATATTTGTAGATCCTTGGTTGCTCCAACTGGAGCATACCCTCGCTAGAGAATGTCCTGTAGAGGCTTTGCCATACATACCTTATAAGAAAGGAGCGACTTGCAATACAGTCTATGCCTCACGTTAGTGAGTGGGCAGCAACCAATGCTGTTAATATTAAACTGACTGAAACAGCCAGGTTTTCAGTTTTTCCGAAAATTTAGGCCTGAGATGAACAGGTAACATGTTCCATAATCTAGAGGCTTGAACCCTAAAGGAGCAGCCACCCATCCGGGTTCCTCTCACCAATGGAACCCCTGCCAGCCTGGCACTGGTTGACCTGAGACTTTGGCCAGACGGTATGGTTTCATCAGAGAGGACAGGTAGTGGGGCTTGGTGCCATTATATGTTTTGTGACAGAGGCACAACGTTTTGAAGGCAATTATTTTGCTCAAAGGGAGCTAGCGCAACTTGGCCATGGTCGGGCCTGAAGTTGAGCATCTGGGAAGATTTAGCAATAGCTGTGCCACCACGTTTTGTATTCTCTGCAGCTTTTGCAATCTGCCCGGAGAGGCCCCAAAGTATAGTAGATTGCAATAATCCAGTTGGGATCAGGGCCTGCACAATAGTTTTCCTGATGACTATGAGGAGGAGACCAATGTTCTTCCTTGGAGTTTTAAGTGTGCCGAAAATTTCCCCACTACACAAGCGAGCTGGCCATCAAATGTCAAGCTAGAACCGAACCAGAACCCTCCATTTTTAACTTTAGCCTTGGGGGCTGGGATGGGACCCAAAGCATCCGGCCACCAAGTGGAGGGTCAAGCAGAGGGAATTTTCCCAGCAATGAGCATTTTATTGACATTGAGCTTAAGGCAGCTCCTATCCATCCATTCTGCCAGTTCCATCAGGCAAGATCTGAATTGCTCTGCATCACCTTCCTCATCCTGTGAGAGGGTGACAATGAACTGCATGTCATCAGTGTAAGAAACAATGGTAACATTGTGTCGCTCGATGACCTGTGTTTGGGGGCGCATGTAAAGAATCCATAATTGAAGGCTCAGTGTGGAGCCCCGAGGCACCCCCCTGTGACAGAGGCAGTACTACGATGAGAAAGGCTTTTAAACTACCTGGAAGGTGGGATTCTGGAGAAAGGAGTTTAGCCACCTCAAGGCACTACCTCTAACCCCACAGTTCCAAATGTTCTCTATTAGGAGACCATGGAATATAGTGTCAAACTGAGGTTTAGCATTATCAGTGCTACTGTTTGACCCTGATTTGCATGTGAGCAACAGTAGGGAAACTGTTTGAATTTGGAAGGGTTTAATTCACTATTTCAACTCAATTTCAATTGTAGGGAAAGTGTTGGACTTTGGAGGTGTTATACTTGCTATTCATACTCTCAAATAAGCAAGATCAGGGAACGTGTTGGGATTTGGAGGGATTAGATCTACTATTCACACTCCAAGGTAAGTTAAATAATGGAAAGTGTTGAACTTTGGAGGCTTTAGATTTGCTATTCCTTCTTTCATGTAAGCGAAATTGGGGACAGTATGGAAGTTGGCGGGGTTAGATTGACCATTTCTACTCCAACGTAAGTAAAAGCAAGGAAAGTGTTGGAGCTAGGAAGGGGTTGGAATTGTACATTCCAATTCCTAACATATTATTTTAATTAAATATCTACCAACATAACATTATTAAAACATATTAAAAACAGAATCATACGCTTCAAATATAAATAAATAAAATTAAGACTAATTGCAAAGAAAATAACAATATAAAAGAAATTCAGAAAACAAATTCAAACAGTTACAGTTAATATAAACATACATCCCTGTCTACTACCAGAAAACCACAACCCCCCCAAATAAAATAAATTATTAATTAAATTAATATTCAAATAGTAATTACATTAAAATAAATTGAAACATATTATAGATATAACAAGTATTTTACATAATGAATTAATAGATTCACAAATCAATACATTATTAATTAATTTAAATACAGCAAATAATTTACATTACAAAATAGTATATATTTAATATTTGCCAGTTAAATATTTAGTTAACATAAAAAATACTAACAAATATTAGAATGTAAATGACTTCTCACCCTATTCCCTTGCAAAGCCAACAACCTGCCTGTAAATTATAAATCATTAAGTTAACTACAGATCACATAAAATGTACTTTACAGATACACATAAAGGATTAAAATAACAATTAACCAATTACACAGTTTACATAATTAAGAATTGAAACTGTAATTAATACAAACAAATTAATTTATAAAAAAGAAACATGTTTAATTAAAATAACTTACCACCATATTCCACTAAAAACCCTAGAACCTGCTACTAAATTGTAAATTAGCAAATAAACTATAGAAACATTAAATTACACATAAAAAAACACAAAATACATTTAAATAGTTAAAATAACAATGAATCACTTACATGATTTACGTAAGTACCAATGTAATAATTAATTAATATAAAAATAATTTAAAATAAAAACAATAATTTATCATTTAAATACCTGCCCACCTTATTCCCCTGCAAACCCAGCACCCCCTACTAAGGCCCTGATTTCAATTGAGGTCAGTCGGACTGTCGTCCGCTATTGCAGTGATCAGGAGACTGTCCAAAACAGCAGGTGGCAGTTCAACTGTTGCATTTTGATGTGACCATCATACTGGCGAGCGGCAAGTGCTCCATATCACAGCGGCTTGTGCTGCAGCCAAGGAAAAGGGCTGCAGCACTAGCCGCCATGATACAGAACACCTCCTGTACATCCATTGACCATGTGCCATGCACCATGTCATGCATGGCACATGGTGCATGTAGGGGAGTGGGGGCCTTATATGTGCCCCGAGGCCACTTTGCAGTGGCCCAAGACGGCCAGGGCCCCCACTTGGACTCCCCAATATCCCTTGCCGATAACCTTTACAAGGTGGTATTCCCACCATGAACAGGCTGTCGGAAATGGATATCCAAATCCCAACGGCGTTGCCTGACTCAGCATCACTGCCATTCAGGCCTGTGACTCAAACCGCCACCCCGTCGGGATCGGAGATCCTGGCAGAGGTGGTGGTCTCGACTCCGACCAATGTGGTCCAACCACCAGTATTGAAATGCGGCCGTCGGACCGAAGGGCTGTCAGCAGTCGGACTACCACCAACGGCCTTTAGGTCCAACCGCCATGATAATGGAATCCTAAATTATAAGTTACTAATTAAATATAAATATAAATATTTACGCATCCACCATATCATTTGTATAATAAAAAAGTACAACAATAATTTTGATAACAATAAGCACCTAAAATATATATAATAACAAATATATATAAAATTAATTAAAAGCAATATTTAGTACAAATACTCTAAAGTGAACATTATTATATAAAGACATATTTTTTAAACGATATAAACATGCATAACAAATTATATGCTCTCCTTTTTTTCTCTTCCTCAATATTTTGGTATTGCCATTCGCTTCCTGAACAGCTCTTTTTTAGACACTTTACATCAGAATTAAGTTCGATCGATATCGCAGTACTTTCAAGTGTGATGTTTAAGTTGTCCTCCACTGATGTTTATTTGCCTTTTCATTGAGTCCTTAGTATTATTTTCTGATCTGTCTCTCCCGGCATGCCAAGGCAGCATTCTAACCAATGTTCCTGGCATTTCTTTCTCTACGCACTCAATAGATGGGGTAAAGAGATAGTCGAGACCTTTGCAGACCGGTCTGAATAGGGTTCATTCTCTCAGGAAGGATTCATTGAAACCTGTATCTAGTTGCCTCATCTTCACTTGGACTGGTAATAGTTTGGGAGTTGAAGCCACTGACGGATATCTCATTTCATGTGCGCTAAGTCAACGCTTTGGCCTTTTGTTGCGAGCACAATGTCTCACTGCGGTTAGGTCACATATCTAAGATCAAATTATATTTCCTTGTGGGAACATGCATGTCATTCAGTGGCTACAGTGGCTACTAAGTTTCCTCTTGGCTAAGAACTGCCTTTAGCTGGCTTTCTGCCAAGCAAACACCTGCTACCGCCTGAAACGCCCAGGTCAGTGAGATGGAAGGAAACACTTACAATCTCAGATCTGCAAATGTCTTAAGGCTTCTTAATGCTTCCGAGGTGGCCACAAGGAACTTCCTAAAGTGGACTCTTTGCGTCTACATGGCTTTTATTTAATTTTTCTGAAGATGGGAAATATTTTGCAATCAGCAGGACTGGTTTGCCAATAGAGGAGCACGTGATTCCAACAAAAACAACGAAGAATGCGCCTTTATTTTTTGTTTTGTTCCCCTCTGCTTGAGCCACACAACAATAGCCTCCTCTGTCTGCGCCGATGCCTTCAGCAGCGCTAATAAGGCACAAAAGCCACTATTGATGGGGATTAATTGAGCAGAAGGCAGACAGCTTGATTTAACCTATGGTGCCAAGTGCAGCGCCCCCGCCCATCTCCAGAGCATGTAGCATAACATTTGCTTTAAAATAATTGTTCCACCAGCGATGATAATAAGCTGTTCATGTCTTCTTAAAAGTCGACGCCATGTTACAATCCGCTGAATATGATTGCATCTCTGAAGAACCCAGCATGTCTGTTGCATCCGCCCTTCATTTTCCTGCCATAACAAAAAGTAAGCATTTGTTGTCCCTTTTCTCTGTTTAGCGTCTTGTTTTGTTCCGTTCCATTCGTGACAAGTGACCCAGGTCATTGCAGGACATACAATGTTTTTCGGCAAACGTCCAGATTTCCGCACGTTTAATCAGTGCTGACTTTTTTGTTTCATTGATGGTGGCACTATTGTCACAGTGAGGGCCCTGAAATTAAGACTTTGAATTACAAAATGTAAACCAGCAATCACACACCTCAAGTACCAAGATGAATCGACTCCTCTAATTTCAGTAACGCTGGGATTGCGGGTTACATGACACCCTGGGAAAGCGAGCTGAAGGTTGCCCTTCCTTCGAGGCCGTCTCGCGCATGTTCTCTGCTAACACCTGCACGAGGCAGCAGGCAGGGATAAAAGCAGAGGTGTGGCGGCGACGCTATGGAAAAACAAGCATTGACCGCGCCTTGTTGGTGCCCGCTTAAGCGTCACTAATCAGGGAGAACAGATCAAATGTAGCCAACCGCCGTGGGCAGCAGCTGAGTGCGCACTGTCTAACACTCACACACGGTCTCTCTCTGCCACTCTGTCTATGTCTCTCTCGGTCTCTGTCTCTCTCGGCAAGCACCACTTGGAATCAGCAGTGCAAGCTTCGCTCGCACACCAAGTACAATTAAATGTACAGAGGGGCAAACCTCACTCCTACAGGGACAGCATATGAAAAATGTCAAGCCAAGCTAAATTCTGTAAGTGCTGAGTACTTGGGGGGGACCAAGGGCAGGAGCCTGGAACCTCCCTCACAAAGAGATAAGACGCAGGTGTTCAGGCCCGGACTGGCCATAGCGGGCACCGGGCAATCCCCCGGTGCGCCGCAAGGGTGGGGGCCGGTTTTGAGCCCCTGGGGGCCGATTTTGTTACAGGGCAAACTCAGCCGAAAACCGGCCCTAGCAAAGCACTCGGCGGCACCTCCAAACTCCCCGAGTGTGGGGGGGGGGGGGAGGGGGGGGGGCCGAGCACTTTGCCACGGCCGGTTTTGGTTCCCAGTCCGGTCCTGCAGGTGTTCCCTTGACACAGAAATGAGGTGTAGTGCAGTCTGGTAACAGTAGCATAAGGCTGACTCACACATCCAGAACAGTTTAAAAGAGTAGCAGCTGTGCAAGCTTCCTTTACATGCACAGAGCAGAACAGGGGCAAAAAAATCTACAGCTGTTGTCCACAGCCCTAAATTGTCAGAGTAATTAGAAAGCAAACCTAAATAACTTGATTTTTTATTCATGGTGTCTTCTAAGGGGTGTGGAGGCAGGGGACGGGGAGTTTCGGCAGGGGGTTTCCCTCAAGGGACATCGGAATCTACCTGCCCATGTGTCCACAGCCCTTAACTGTAGTAATAAGAGAGCAAACAGAAATCAGGAGGTGGATGTGTATTAAGATAAACTATGTGAAAAAATGCTAGGTATAGTGTGAAACAGTCAAAGGTACTTCAAGGAAAAGAAGGACTTACAAAATTATTGTACATTGCGCCTTCTGATAAATTACAATACTCTAAATCAAACCCTATCACAGGTCTTTTGAAAATAAATCATGAAACTCGTGGTACCGGCGTCAGCCTCATCACGCTCTTGTGACATTGGCGTTGAAATAATGGTTTGGCAAAAGTGTAGAGCCTAAAAGAGAAATTGGAGTAAAACATGACGTAATCATAGCTATAATATCAAAATCACGTTGCAGTTATACATAGGTGACGTGAACATTGTTGGACAAAATGCAGACATGCAGCAATCAATACCAGTGACGTGTGACGCTTGGGCTGCACATGTATGCTTCATGGTCTGCACATGTGGGATTAATTAGATGCCCTTGGGGATTATATGGGCTACAGGTATGCTGCTCTTGGGCTCACACGTTGGCTACATGGGGCGCACCTACCATTTCAAGAATTAACCGTAATGTCTCATCTGCTATGATATGTACCCATGTGGTAAGGCCTTCTGATGGCCACTCGTGCCTAAAATGTAAAGGACAGTTAAAGTGAGAGGTCAGTCCCTGTTGTATGTTAAATATGGAGGGTGCATTTAGTAATGTTTGTGGTCTGAGGGGCTGCTTGTGTTAAAAGGTGTGCTTTAATGTCAGCCACGGCCGGTAGTAGGTGTAACTGCAGGGCGGTGACGTAGGGAGGGGGAGGGGCAGGGTGGGGGGTTGTAATGTATGGATTACAGACTTTAACAGGTAAGTAAACATGTAAATAAATAAAACGGATTTCGTTGTGTGCACTGCATCACCAAATGCGATGCAGTGCGCGCAACGAAATTCGTTTTATTTATTTATATGTTTACTTACCTGTTAAAGTCCGTAATCCATACATTACAACCCCCCACCCTGCGCCTCCCCCTCCCTACGTCACCGCCCTGCAGTTACACCTACTACCGACCGTGGCTATTTAACACCTTCAGTGCGGCGCAAATTTTCGCGCTGTGCTGAAGGTTCTAATGAGCCAACGGGCTCATGACGGAACGGTTCCGTCATGAGCACAGACCAACCGACGCTCATGACGGAACCGTTCCGTCATGAGCATCGAAGGGGTTAATGCTGAAGGAGCCCTTGTGCCCTAGAATGTACCCTTTTAAGGGACATCTTAATGGGTAAAAAATTAATCAGAAATACATTTGAAAATACAATAGAAATACATAATCTTTAGATCTGGCCTTAATGCTGGTGTGGGCCTTTCATGATCAGGATAGCCCACTCTGGCAGGCTATAAGGCTATATTATAGGCTCCTGCTGCCCCTTTGTCTTCAAAGGAGCTTTCAACATTCCAATTGTCTAATACCGCTTCCTTCCCCTCAACATCAGCCTATAATGCCCCCATTTTAAAATATTGGGTCAATGTTCACTTTCTTCACACTCCAAAGACTCTAGCATCCAATTATTAATTTGCAGAAGGAGACTTACCACAGTGCTTTTTGTGTATTTCATACTTCACTGTGTACTCCGTGGTAAAGGTTTGCAATTCCTTCAAATCTGCTCCACCATATGCGGGATGCAATGACGGTAGGTTACGTTGTCACTGCAATGCTAGAGTCGAGAGATCCTGGTTTAGCCTGAGGTTGATTGTAGACTGTTAAAATCAGGATGTCTTTGGGAGGCTTCGGTGCAGTGGATTTGGAATCTTTTCCTGGCCTATGGAAGGGTATTCCCGTACATTTCTCCTTGCTATGAACTCCTGAGCTGTCCGCTTATCTACCCCACAGAGTAAGTAGGAGTGGCTGCACTGATGCTGGTGGTTGAGTACCGCACCTGGAGCACATCCGCTCAGACTGGCACCTTCCTGAGCATTTGTAGAGGCACTATGACTGGCATATGCATCAGCACTTGCGTCAAAACTAGTGCCTTACTGGCACCAGTATTAGTACCGACACCAGCAAATTCACTTGTGCTTAGGGTAGAAGATAAATGGGTAACAATATTGTCACCTGCCCCAGTGTCTGTATTAGCATTTACATGGTCGACTGCAGTGCTTAATTTGAGTCGGTGGTTACTTGTGGGGGGCTCCAGCACTTATTTTTGGGGGCCAATACTTATTTCTCTAACTCAGGCATTCGCTGCGAGCAAAAGACGTGGGAAAGGCGAAGGAAGAGAAATTAAGCGCTGGACAACTGCACTCCCTGTGCAGGGCCCTGCAGTTGCATCTGCACTCCAAACCACGGCTGGATCTGCAGTGACCCTTGCACTGCCATCTGCACCCACTGCCAGTTGTACTGAGCCTTCATCAACTTGCACCCCTGCCATGGCCCAAGATCTGCAACACTATGGATCTCACACACATGGTCTCAAAGACACCATAATACAACAGTGTGAACAGGCCAATACACTGGCATGATGACTGGGAGACACATACAGGGAGAGTCACAAAAGGGGATTGTGAGATGGGCACAAAAACCTGGAAACTAGGACACTGGGACTGAAAGATGTGGACAGAGACACAGGAAGATGTAGAGACAGCAAAGCATACATTGACACTGGGAGAGACAAGCAGCGAGACAGGGAAATCTGAAAACACTGGGAATGTGACTGAAAGGCTCTGTGGCAGGGATACAAAGCAACACTGATAGGGGATGGGAAACCTACACACTAGGCATGGTGGGGTGGGGTGTGGGAACATGAGACACAGACAGAAGGAAAATAAATGACTCTGATACAGGGAAACACTAAAACTGTGGAACGGAGACACATCTGGAGAGGGATGTGCAAGCTCTGGGATAGAAAGACATAACTACTGTGATAAAGATAGTGAAACATGTATTTAGGACAGTGAGACATGGACAATGGGGCAGGCAGACATAGTAAATGGGTATGGGAGGGAAGGACACAGATAGGCAGTGCTTAATTTGCAAGAAAATAAATAAGTGTTGGGTCTCACAGTTTTCTTAGGAGACCACCGCAGGCCCTGTAGAATGCTGGGTTCGCAGAATAACAAGGCTGCCTAGTTGCCTGGTCTTGATTCCTCTTTCATTCACCACCCTACACTTCCTGTTTCTTTGTGTCATTGTTGCAGGCTCTTTTTCATCACTGCTTTCGCCCTTAGTTGCTGCATTCCTTTTCTCTCCTCTTTTCTCTCAATTGTCTTCATTTCTCTATCTTGGCTGGGACACAGTCTGACTGGGCACAGGTACCCACCAGGAGTGGATACTCCATTTGAGCGAAGGAGGGTCTCACCACAAAGAAAAACCCAGGGCCAGAATTGAAAAATAAAATGGTAACAATGTTTATTTATTACCATTTTATTTTTCTGCAACTTACTTGTCCCGAGCTGAGCGTCAGGACAGGGCAGGCCATTGCTGCTGAGTGGCAGCAGGGAGCTGTGTGCTCAAGTTAAGAAAAGCACATGTCTCTTTGGCCGGCCGTCTTTGGACAGCCAACCAGACATGCGCATTTTAAACAGACAGCTGGGTTAGAAAAAGCCAAAGCCTCTAGTACTCCTTAGAGCGATGATAGAGGCCGCTTCCACCAACCCTGGCGCTGTTCTCATGTTTAGAGTAGTGCCAGGATTGGCTTGGGAGCTTGGAGCTGCCTGCCTCGAGGAAAAAGACAATCAAGGAGGATGTCACGCTCGCAGGTAAGTGCCTTAATTTATTTTATTTTTATGTCTCACCCTCCCCTCTCCCTCAGGACATGTCAGACGCCACTGGTACTCAGCACCTTGAATCAACTACACAAATTGAACACTGCAGCCAGTGGAACCTACTTGTATTCAAACCTGTGACCTTATTACTGCATACAGATGTCTTCAAACAGCGCTGGACTGGTCTATTGGGCATTCAGGGTGGGCCAGAAGGGATGGTCTCACCAGTCAGTGTGTGAGCGAGGCATGGGGTACTCGGGTATGGATTTGAAGCACTGCCCGCTCTCCACCCATATTGGTCATTGGCTTGTGTCATTGCTCTTCGTAAATACTGGCGTCTGATTCGTATATAGGCTTGTCAGTCCCTCCTTAGTACCGCCTTGTCTTCATTTGTAAACTCTCATGAAGACTGGCCCTTTTACTTCGGTTGTTACATGGCACATGTTATTAACGGCATGTGAGCACTATTTTCATTAATGAGTTTCTCCCTTTACAGGCATGATATGCTTTTCTGCAACGGCGCCCACTTTCCTTGCAGCACTCTCGGGACGCCGCTTGTTTTCTTTTGTTTCTGGAGGCAGCAATGGAAGGCTCTGTGGTCGCAGAGCTGCTCCCCCTGGCTTTCGATTTCAAGCACACTGAAAACAGGCCTGTAAAAAGCACGATTGACAGCAAGCCTCTAAACCTCTGCTCTGTATCTCCGAGCGCTGTATTATTTATTTATTTATTTATATTTTTGTCCCGCTTTCATCATTAACTGTGCATGGTGAAGGACGGGGTCAACGGGGGCAACGGGTAACGTCGGCGGCTTAAAAAACACACATAAAAAAGTATTTTCAATGCAATAGGTCTTGCATTTGCGTGAGTTTAAGCTATTTGCATTGTAAATGACAATGCCTTTTATTGATGTTTTAAAAACCAACACATAAAATAAAGGCATTGTCATTCAACAATGCCAATAGCTCATAGTCTCGCAAATTAGAGACCAATTGCATTGCAAATGCTTGTTGTGTTTTTTTCTGGGTCTGTTTTATGGTCTGGTGGACCACTTTTTACAGTTGATTTCTCTGATATTATCACAAACATTGCCTGCAGCAAGCACAAATGCGTGCAATTTCCCATAGCTTGCTAAACAACCAGCGGGTGTTTACAAGTACAAAATTGCTCTGATTTGCAAATGTGGATCACAGTCTTAGAAATCTGATTTGCTAATGGGACCCACTTTTATTTTGGTGCCAAGTCTACCCTGTCTTCAAAATACGCATACACACAAAGCTGTTTTACCCACATACCGAACAAATTCCTCACCATCTCCTCGCAAACTGTACCCTCTCTGCACAATAGCAGACTACGGCTCGCCGTGTCACTGGCACACCTATCGCATCTTATATAAAACGCAGGCTTCCACTTGCGAAATAAACATAATACGTGTTACATAATCCACTAAGAATCACCCACGCATGATTCACTTTTAAATGCAGCATTTTGGCTTTTCATTTTTCATATTGCTTCACCCTTTCTCTTTCTAAATACTATTCTCCCCTTAGTTACGTTGACGCAAGTCTCGGCACAACGCTAGTCACGTGATCTCAGTCCGTCGCTAAACGTCACTCATTTGCACTTTTAACAAGTGGAGAAGCAAGCTCCAGCCCAGGGGGTCGTTCCATCAGGAGACAGAATGCCTTCATTAATTTTAAAACCTCTGGCCTGGGAGGGGGAGTTAGTGAGAGCCCAGCTGAATAATTCAGCAGCAGCTTATTAATATGTCTGCTCACAGACCCAGCATTGGTGACTTAGATAGCTTAAGACTGCTTGAAGGGAAATGTAGGTGCTAGAAATAAGTGCAGTTCAAAGAGCACTGTGCACTGAGCGGTGCCGGGGAGTAGAGGTAGCATCAGCATACACTTCTAGGTAGGGATGTAACAAGTGAGGGGCAGGGCAGAGTGCAGACTCTTAGACTTGTACCCTCGCTTTTCAGGGCCCTACACGTCCGCATTAAATGTACTGATTACTGTCAGACACAGGAGCTACTGGGTTAAATGAGGGGTGGGGAACCAGGTGGAATATTAACTCTGGTCCCGTAAAATCTTCTGACATGATTATACGCCTGGGGAGTTATAGACACTGGGCTCAATTTACAATGGCAATCTGAAACAAAAGTCTAACTTTACGACTTTTGGTATTCACAGAGGTCATTTACGAGTCATATCTTTATGTCTGCAGTCAGGCTGGAATCTCAGTACCCGGGCCGTACTCTCCGCATCCTGGCCTTACACTCCGGCTCCAGTCGTATTCTCCAGCTCGGGTCAGATGAAGTGTTATCAATGGGACGAAATAAAAATTTTTACTAAAAGGAACATTAGGAACGTGTGATAAATGTTAGAGGAGGTCATAAAAATCAGTTTGAGCAGGGAAAAGGGTGCAGCTGGACATTACATCATATCGCAGAAAAGTTTGCTCCTTTGCATCATGGTACATGCAGTCCATGATTTGCACTACCCCTCTGACCTGTTTTGTCAACTACGAAATCGTGATGCGTTTGATATATATATATATATATATATATATATATATATATATATATATATATATATATATATATATATATGCACAAATAAATGAGGCTCTCTCACCAAACCAGCGCAGCAGCCGCCACAGCAATGATGGAAAAGAAAAGCCACGCCACTCCAACGTTCGTTATGGGCTGAAAACGATTTATTAAGCGCTCAAGGCCACCAGATCTTACGCGTTCCGGGCGTCCGCCCTTGTTCACATATATATATATAGTGTGTCAAGCCTTTGAATAAAGAATCGCTTTTGCAAAGATTGGGCCACATCGTGCTGTTTTGACGACATCTAATTCAGCATTTGTTTGTGTTAAGGAATTCGCCATTCCGCCGTGGAACGCCGTCGGAAGGGGCTCGGTTAAGGCGAATGCTTTTTGCTCTGCATTGAGCTGTTGTGTTATATATATATAATGGAATTTAAACTATACAATATGTCCGAGGTATGGAACACTATCCTTTTGAAAGCATGAAATGCACTCGGAAAATGTGTATTGATTGAGATTTCGCCAATACCGGCAGTGGAATCCAGTTTAAACTTAAAGGGCAGCAAAGGAGCATTCTGGACGAAGTAGTCCCTTACAATTAATTTTGACTATTAAACAGCAGGGGAAACGTTTATAACTGTACCATTGTGGGGGTTACTTTAAACCTTGTGTATTTTGAAGTACTTTCCTCTGCTTCATTGTTTGGAAGCAACGTGAAAGAAATACCTTAAAGACTGTCCCTTTAATTGGAAGGAATGGACTGAAGTCCCTTTTCACTGTCCTTAGAGTTACGTTGATTTAAAACCTAACGAACGCACGGACAAGTAGCTATTGGCATCTGATGAAAAGTTGTTAAACTTGAAACGCGTTATGCCTGTTTTGCTCCAAATAAAAAGAACTTCTTTCAAGCTCTGCTGGTGTGGTTTGTGCAGCGTGAGGGATTGTGCACGTGTGTGTAGTGAACAAGGCGGCAACGCCGAAACGCGTCTAAGCAGATACTGATCTAAGGAATAAAGTTTGGATTCAGATTCACGGAGTCAGCGCCTTCTTCAATCGTATGAGCATGGTATGATAGAATATATATATATATATATATATATATATATATATATATATATATATATATATATATATATATATATATGAGCTTTCAGCCAGCTGTCTTTGTCCATTCGTGTGTTAATATGTAATTTACATTTTTTTGTTCCGCCCAAACCAGCATATAGCCTGGGCCACAGAATCTGCCCACTTTCACCTGTCTTCCTGAGTGTGAAAGCATTATGCACTTGCACAGTGTGGACTTGCACACAAAAAGAAGTTTCCATGAACAGTTTTCCAAAGACATTCACAAACATTAGCAACGCCAACAGCTGGCATCCAATACCAAACATATTGGTTTTGCCAGTGCTTGATTTTGATTTTTCTGCGGCAGCAAAAAGCGCACACAGGGGCACATGCATCAATGTAGGCTTTGCGATTCCTTAATTGCTATTATTAAGGAATTGCAATTAAGGAATCGCAAAAGCTTATACATGTAGGTATCGCTTAAAAAATGGCGATCCCCAAACATTCCTTAATTTCGACTCGCAAATTGCAGTCACAATTAAGGATTGGCTTCCCATTCATTAGAGGTCCATAGGAATTAAAGGAAATTGCATGCGCAATTTACGAGTACACAATAGGTACTCGTAAATTGCGCATGCAATTTCAAGGGTGCCAAAAGGACACCCTGTTGCACCCCTCAAATTGATATGTGCACACATGTTGCGTACACACATGCCCCAAGAACATTTGTGTGTGTAACATGCAACTTTGAAAAATGCACTTTAGTGCATTTTTCAAAGTTTTTGCTATTTACCACCTGGCATTATTTTTCGGTAAATAATGAAATCGCTATTTTAAATGGCATCTTGCATTGCATTTAAGGAATCGCAATGTACGATTCCTTAAATGCAATCGAACTTTGCGATTTTTGCTTTTGGGACGATGCATCCCAAATGCAAAAATACCAGTCGCAAAGGTGCAGATTCTGAGAATCTGCCCGTTTGCCACCGGTTTTTGCCTGGATGCATCTAGCCCACAGTCTTTACACTTTGAGGGCTACGTTGTTCTGTGTTATCTGAACGACTGCTGCTCAGCCACTCAGCACTTTTCCTAGCCTATAATAACAGGCCTATAAATAACTGTCTGCAGTGTCTTATGACATAATGAGTCAGATTCGCGTATACCACTACATTTCAGGCCCCTTTCCTCAAGTGTAGAAATAAACACGTGCTTCCTCCAATTATAATCAGTGCAGAATGATGATGGTAATGGCGCAGCACCAAAGGCAGAGTTAATCAAGTTCAGAGCTAGTCGAGAGCCCTAGACACAGACTGCCCTGCTGTTTTCTTCTCTTCTGAATGAAAGGCGGTTTTAGTAATGACGTTGGAAATAGCTCAGTCAGCTCTCTCGGTCGGCTCTGTCACTCTGAAAGACACAGTTTTCGAAATAACTTGCAACTATTTTTCCTTTTGACGTTTCTCATCCCAATTGCAAGCGGAGAATATTATTTTATCGCTTACCGAGCAGCTTTATTTTCTGCAAAATACATGGGCCTACTTACAGCTCCATAAAGGTACCAGAAGAAGTCACTGCTCGATGTATGTTTCGTAATACATAAATGTTTCAGGTACAGAGGAAGTGTTCAATTCAGGTCAGCGCTTGAAATGGAAAAATAGAAGTGCAGGTACTCTGTACGAGAGTACCTGCTTGTTTCTAAGAAGTGCCGGTACTCTTCAATTAAAAGTATAGCATTTCTCTTGAGAAGGGCCAGTACTCTCCCTCTCAAAAAAAAAAAGGTGCGGGTACTCCGTACCGGACAGTACCGGCCCATTTAAAGCACTGATTAAGGTACATCAAAACGCCATCCATGAGGTGGCTGGTGACGTCCTGACATCGCTGAAACCACAAATAATTCCTTGTTTACCCATCTGTTTACTAGAAGTCAGAGTGACCGCAACCGTTTTTTCTATGTCTATGTTTTATAAGGGCATACAGATGTTGAAAGGCCTAAACCATGTTAGCTGTTGTAGATCCAACCTAGCCACTCACACACTCCCAAGATACAAGATGCATCGGCAGTCACAGGGAGGAGTGGGGAACATTTATCAGAGGCAGGAGAGGAGGAAAAGGACAGCTACCAGCAAGAATGACAACTGCTGCCTTTTGTAAAACTGCCATCTTTTAGCTGCAACCATTGCAACTCCAAGCAGAGGTACCCCATGGCTTCATGAAGACATATTGTGCATTCATATATATACTGCATGTGTTGGAAGTGAGTTTGCGGTCTGTGCTGCGTATTTGCAAGTAAAATGAGCTGTACTCCTTTTTTTCAATTTTTTATTTTTAACATCAGCTATCACAGCTGTGAGTAACACCACAGTCCAGTTGTGTGTTGGGGAGGAATATCAAAATCTAAAGTGTACCACATGATATGATAACATCATGATATTCTGTTCCCGGAGAAGATTCTGTAGTGATCAGAAGACTGAAATTAGTAGCAGCACAGCACTGAGGTACTGTGCCAGATACCTCTGACTTTAAAGTAGCTGATCAGAGTAGGTTACAGGATGTCCTGAGTTAGCTCATTCCTATTATGGAGCATGAGATCAGTTAAAATAAAAATGTAATGAACCTTTATGATGATTTTCAGATTGAAATAGTAAGGACACTCCATATGAACTCTAATTTTTTGCCTCAAGCCAGATGACCACAAAAAAGCTGTGGTTTGTGGTTCTGTAGTAGAGCAAAATAGGGCTAATATGTTTGTCTTTATGGTGGGACCCAGGCTAGGTAGAGGAGAAAAGGAGTGCTCATAAGAAAAGCCTCTAGAAAGGGACGTAGAGAGTTGACATGGCGCTCTAGCCACTCCACCGGGGCCAATCACACACTCCTCATGAAAACCATAATTCTCTCCAAAAATCATGGAAAGGGCTTGATGTGACCATCTGGAATGTGAAAGTTGTCTAACACAGTCTAACTGCACATGAATGTAACGGTAGCTCACAAATGAATTAATGATGATATTACAGCATGTGAAAGGGGCACAAAAAATGTATTTCTCCTTGAAATTAATTGAGGATAAAATTAAAACCCACCTTTTCAAGTTATTTCAAAAACTGTTGGCGGATCACAGCTCTTAAGGAGAGGGCGAATGATAAACACAGGGACTGTCTGATCTTTTTGATGCTGGTTGGTGTGATCAAGTTGACATGATATTTTCCTATGTTATCTTATCAACATCTACACAGCAATTTACTATTATTGTACCATTACAGGACATTCCTGCTCGGGGTCCCTATTTTACACAGTTCTGTCGTTTCCATCGCTGTTTTTAATGGATGTTTTTGGTTGTGCTTGTTAATGGTTATTAGAACATTGGAATGTTGGGAGCTCCATTCCAGACAATGGAGTGCTCCCTTCTTCTACGGGCCGGTAAAGGCCCGCAGAGCAACATTCCAATGTTCTACAAAGGCTTCTCGAAGCTAAAGGGGATTTATATCCCCTCGAGCTTCGAGAACCCTTTGTTTAATTTGTTAGAACATTCTGCCCTCTAGTGGCAGAATGTTCTAATAGCCTTACAGCCCTTGTAGCAGGGCTATACCGGCTATTAAAGTCCCGCTGTCTCGTTAAAGTCCCTCGCCTTCGGCTCGGGCCTTTAACGATTCAGCGGGCCTTTAATAGCCGGTATAGCCCGCTACAGCGGGCTATAAGGCTATAGTAAAGGTTTGTTAAATGTTTAGTTTGATAATGACTCAAGATTGCTAAAGGGAACATATTAGAAATGTATAATGAAATTAAAGCTGCTGTAAATATGGGTTGAAGTTCATTGACGTAGGGTGTAATGGCGGTGAACACTGTATGTTTTCATTGAATGTCTATTTTTAGGTCTGAGGTTCTCCAAGACCTTTTGACTCCACTAAATTTAAATGTATAGTATACTTACTCATACAGGCTTCCAGCCAGCCGTATTCAGCCAATTGCCTGTTGTTGTGCCATTTTTCTTCCATACAGTATGGGGCATGGCTCAGCCTACTTCAGCCACTGGCTAACTTGAACTTGAGTGTTGGCATTCTGCTCTTTCACTAGGAGCACATCCGCACAAAAAGTAAATCCTTCAATACTAGACCCGTTATGCTTACTTTTTGATGCAAAAAATATTTTTGCTTACAGGAAACAGTCAAGTTCACAAAAGCAATGCTGAAACCAAACCCGCATTGACAAAGCCAAAAGGCTGTCACCCAACCCAGACCTATTGGCATTGCCAAAGCTTGTCTTTTTTTTCATCACAAAGCTGAATGAGCCTGATAAATGACTGGAAATCAGCCTCCATCTGGCTGTGTGCTCCGGGGTCACCTGGTTGTCATGCCGCCATGCAATCGCTCCTCATGTGTGTTTACGGCGGGAATGGTGCCAGCCATCTTGTGAATATAACTGAGATGGGATCTCTGGCTGCCGTTCTTTAAATGACTTTCTGACTGCAATCACGGGTGACATTCTGACACTTCACTGTGATAGAGGGCCTCGCTGGAGCTCATGCATTATTCCTTTTAATGATGCATGTATGAGCCCGTGGCACCAAATTAACGAGCAGAAATCCAATAGAAAGCTGTTGGAAGTTCCTAGTTAAATTCATTTATGAACTCTGGAAGGACGTATTAACGCGACATGGATATTAATGGAAACTGAGCATTAATGAAATTAGGCACAAATTGTCATCTTTAATGCTGTGGCTGTACTGATGGAATACGGTAGCCCACATATAGCGTGGGCAGTGCTTAATTTGTAAATAAAAGCGTGCCGGTACCCAAAGCTATCCTCTAAAACACGTGGCTGCTGCTATTAAATGTGCCCGCACAGAATAATGAGGCAGCCTAATCCTAAAGCCATCTCGGGCCTTTTTAATCCATTAACAGCCGCTCCCTGTCCCTTCTGCACACTCTTGCAGTTCTCTACTTTCTCCCTTTGTGCCACTTTTCCCTCTTTCTCTTCCTGTGTCCTTCCCATATGTCTATTTTGCTTGCAGTAAATGCCTGATGCAGAAAAAAGTGCCAGCCCCCACATCAATCAATCAATCAATCGTTTGTAGAGCGCGCTACATACCCATGAGGGTCTCAAGGCCCAGGGGGGCGGTCTGCTGCTACTCGAAGAGCCAGGTCTTGAGAAGTCGTCTGAAGGCCAGCAGGTCCTGGGTCTGACGTAGGCCGGTAGGGAGAGTGTTCCAGGTCTTGGCGGCGAGGTAGGAGAAGGATCTGCCGCCGGCGGTGGTTTTCCGGATGCGTGGAACTGTGGCGAGGGTGAGGTTGGCTGAGCGGAGGCTGCGGGTGGGGGTGTGGAAGCTGAGTCGACCGTTAAGGTAAGCTAGTCCGGCGATGTGTAGGGCTTTGTGTGTGTGGATGAGGAGTTTGAAGGTGATCCTCTTGTTGACGGGGAGCCAATGCAGGTCTCTCGAATATAAGTGCTGGTGCCCCCTACCGGCAACTACCGGCTCAAATTAAGCCATGGGAGTCAGCGCTTGTTGTTGAAGGTAGAATGAATCTGGAGCAGTGAATGTATGGCTGTGTTACTTATCTGCTTCATGTTATAACCCCTGCATACGAGTTAGCGCTCAGAAGGATGGCTGTGAGTGAATGCAGGTATAATGGTATGCTGTGCTTAATTCGTGCTGGCAAGTGGTCACTGTCACTTTATTTTGGGGAGTGGGACTTATTTTTTAACGATCAGACTTTGAGCAAGTGCAAGAAAAAGAAAGGAAGAAAAACAGAGAAAAATAGAGGAAGTGAAAGATAGAAAGAAATATTTTTCTAAACCTGCAAAAATGAGATAGAGAGACAAAAAGTGTTGAGCGATGGAACAAAAAAGGCATGCAATGAAATCAGGACTAGCTAGCATTCATACTCAGCAACACTGCCATACAGCAACACCGGCAGTGGACACCTTAGAAAAGATTTGCTCCTGAACCTGTTGTATTTTATTTTATTGGATGGGATGGGATTGGATTGGTTTGATTCAGTTTGGTTTGGATTGGTTTGGATTTGATTGGATTGGTTTGGATTGGATTGGATCTGCATGTATATATTGCGTACTACCCCTTACAAGGTATTGAAGCTCTTTGTTGTGAGTAGCATACTACTCTGAAACCCAATGTTAGTGGTTAATCCAGTAGTTATTGGCTATTGGTATTAGTCTTGTGCTCTCAAAGAAACCATTCCATGCATTTACTCCAGTCTTTTGTTGAACATTAATCTAGTAGGAGTCAGGTGTGATCATTTGGGCGGTGTGTGGTTGTGAGTTCATGCAGAAATTTGTTGGTGTGGCAAAAGAACCACTGAGCCTAGGCATGCATGATCATTAATTCCTTTTGCAGAGCTCAGTAGCCCGGTTTGTGTGTGCAGTACTGTTATCCTACATTTGATGACCCAAAGAGGTAACATTGGCTGTGACTACTGTCCTCCTTTTTTCTGATTTCCTTGCCTAATTCTTACTTCCAACCCAGTTTTTTATTTTTTTATCAGACTTTGATCCTGGGCAAGAAGGTGAAAATCATAGAAGGAAATAAAGATGAAATAAAAACCGGAAAAGTGTGGCAAAGAGAGAAATTAGAGATGGAAATGACCTTTAAGAGTGAGATATAGGGTCAGGCAGTGTATGCTGGTAAATGAAAGAGGGATGACATGAAATCAAGGCTAGAAGCCTGGGTATGTGGCAAACCTGACCTCCGGCAGCAGTGGTGGTGAGCTTTTGAGATAAATAGTGAGAATTTGTACTTATTATTTTACAAACGAAGCAGTGACTTATCAGGAATTGGGTTTCTTGTCAGAGATGTATGAGAACCCAATACTGAAAAAATTATATTTAGTAGGTGAGAAATGTGGTGCATTGGTAGACATGCATGCGAGCCCATCTACTGTAATAACAATAATGCTGGAGTTCAGGAAAGTAGCTCAGGGTTGACAGATCAATAAAGGCCAGGGCCAGACAGGCCTTATATTCCAGTAGGCCTTTACCCAGTTGTCTAGAGCCATTGGAGGGCAGTTTTGAAAGCCCCGGGCCAATCCTAGTGCCCCTGTCACTTTCCCCAGCTATCCTAGGTTAATTGCAGCTGGCACAGAGAGGCTTCAAGAGAGAAAGAAAGAGAAGAGGGAAGGAGAGGGCACAGAGAAAGCTATCAGAGACGGAGAAGAGAGAGAGGAGAGAAGGAGAGAAAGAGAATGATGGATGGATGACAAGAAGATGAAGGGAGTGGGGCTGGTTGAGAATTTTTGCCAGGGTTGCTTTTGGTTCCTCAGTCCTGCCCTGATGAAGACCCCAGTATTAAACTAGTGTGAGATCCAAGGCTCAGAAATTAGGCATATTCACAGTGGCGGCTTCTGGCATTCATTAGTGGTGAGGCAGGGGAGAGACAGTACAAACAAAATTGAACATAATTAAAGTAAAAAAATTTGCCCTTACCTGCCGCTCCCGACAGACGCCTCCTCGCTCCTCTCTGATTATCATCGACTACAGTAGCACACTGCGCAATACCAATCCCAGTACTTCTTGCATGCAGGGAATACATGCTGAAATAGGTCAGAGCGGCCTGCTTTGCCTCCTAGAAAGTAACTGGGGGTATGCGGCGTTTTTCCAACCTGGCTATGCAATACAGCAGGGTTGGATAAACCTAAGTGTGCATGAAGGCTTGACCAGCCTAAGACGGCTGGCCAACCCATCATGCGTACTTAAACGTGTCCACCACCACTCCCACTGCATGCCTGTCACAGGGGATTGCCTGGCCCCGCCCGCTGAAGACTCGTGTCTGCAGGCAGAAATAAAATGATAATAAAATGCTTTTATTATCATTTCATTTTTCATTTTTAGCAGGGCAGTGGCGCTCCTCCACCATTACGGAGGAGCCGCCCCTGCATATTCAAGCGGGTGCAAGAGCAGGAATTAGAGGCGTGCTGCCTCAGAGTAATGAATGTCATCCTCAGTGCGGCATATGTCTGTCACAGCACAGAGAAAGTAAAGGATGCCCTCTGCAGGTTAGGAGGAAAGTGCAAAGGGGTTGAGCTGGGTGTATGATTTACGGCCATAATAGTAGACAGGACTGCAGGGGAAAACTGAGGTGCTTTGGCAGAGTTGTGTGTTGCTCTCAGCACTGCAATAGTAGGAGTTGGTGATGCATGTTGTGTTTAAGGGCCACTGGCAGGACCTCTGTTGCTTTCAGTGGTGGAATAGCAGAGGCATATTAGGCCAAGATTGAACAGCTTGTGTGCCCCAGTTTCAGTACATGAACCTAAAGGTATACACATATACACTTATGGTTTACAGCCCTTTAATGCAAATGTTATACATATAAAAATAATGAGTAGGAGTTGGGAAGGGAAGCAGTGGATGTGAAGGAGGGTCGGATATGTTATTGAGTGTATAGGAAAGCTAGAGAGACTAAAGTGAGGCACTCTCATGGAGTGCTGAAAGAGAACTGAAAAAGTAGGCCTGACATGCCAGCAGAGGAAAGATACAAGTCTTCCAATCAAAATTTATATTAAAAAACTGTACTCCAGGTGCGGGTCAAACACAAGGAAAGTAAGGAAAACTGTTAAATAAATTGCAGGGAACACAGATAGTAAGAGGGTAGGAGCACACTGCCTCACATCCCAGTGCCATTTCCCCTTTGTATCCTGGTTAGTGTAGTACAGAAATTTGCACTTGCATCGCAGTTCATCATAATTTTTACCGAAGCTGGTGCAGTCACTAGTGTATCTCTAGACACATGTTTCTGGATTATTCCGTCATCAGTAGAGATTTATTCTGGGATTGCTGGACATGCTGCCATAAATTTCCTCAGGTCAATACCACTCTGGGCACACAGGAGCTCTAAAGTACAGCATTGGCAATGGAGGTGTCCCGCAGCTCTTTTTCCTTGAAGGCCTCCTTGCAGGCCGCGTGCTGCAAAGAGGCCTGAAGGGGGCCCGCGGCTAACAGAAGTATTAGCAGTAGTCCCAGTGGGCCTTGCTGAGGGAATGTAGATTCAGCACCTCGCGGCTCCTCGCGCGCTGACGTGTGACCTCAGAGGAAGAAGGCAGCTCTGCGCGTGCGAACTGTGCCCTGGCATTCTTCGCTGGAGGCCGCGTTCCAAGGCCGGCCCCACATTCACGATTCGTCCCGCGGCCATTCCCTGGAGAGACAGCTGAGAGTGCCTGAGGAAAATGTGAGGAATTTTGCTGGCGAGGCTGCACGGTAGATATCCACGTGTGGGAGGGGAAGAAAGGGACGCGTTCCATCTCCTGTGCAACATACACACGTTCCGATAAAGAAACAGTGTTACCTAGAATCCCTTGCGCAAGAGCTTACATAACAGTTGGACAACAACAAAATATGGACGACACAAACACTTCTTTTGTATATATGGATATATAGAATTTCTGGCATTTCATTCCAGTATGTACCCCTTTCTTATCCAAGTTCCAGTCAAAATGTTGTCCTCTTCCTTGTCTATGTATGAGGTAACTGCGTTCGCGAAGACTTCCTGCAGGCAGGCAGGGAGACAAACGTGCCGCGGGGGCAGGCAAGAATCACAGGTTTCTGTTTTTGCCAGACAGTTTGCTAGTACTGCGGAATCAACCTTATGGGTTTCTGAACAGAAGATGCAAGGGGGACAACAGTTAAAAACATTCATGGTTCCATACCACTTCCACAGGGGAGCACAAGATTGTTTGCATCGGTGGTTTTAAAGCGCCTAAGTGAAGCATTATTGATGCTTCAGAGCGCTTGAGAAGTTTGCTCACAGGAATGCCGAAACTAAGCTTTATCCAGAAAGTCACTTTTGTAATTTTATTTTTATATTTGGAGGTACAAACATGAGCCGGTGACAATGACAAATATCAACAAATCACATTGAATAGTTAATAATATACATTGAATAGCTTATAGATAATAAATATGAAGTATTACATGAAATGCATCAGTACTATTGTTTTGAAACTACATTTAAAATATAATCTGGAATTCCAATTTCTGTAGAAGTGACACTCATATTTGTAATAAAAAAACACCTGCTCACTCTGTACATCGTTGTTTCTTTATCAGGAAGTCACTATGAACAGAGTGACCATTGTGCATTAAGTGTTGACACTTGTTGATATAGTTTCTTTCTGTGAACCCCTGAATCTTTTCTGGTCAGCGCGGCTCCTCCGCTAAGGCGGAGGAGTGTCACCCCACTGACAAAATCAAAATAAAATAAAATTATAATAACACTACGTTATTAGCATTTTATTTTTCCAGTTTATGGGGTGGGGCTTGGCTGTGTCACAGCCAGGAAGGGGAGGAGTGGTTGGCACCTAACTGCGCTAGTTTTGTTTGGCTTGCCGTCTTGGGCGGGCCAAACAGTCTTGTACACTTTGCATGTTCCCCACCAAGCAGTAATACACAGCCTGGTGAGGAACATGCACAGGCTCCCACTGCCTGCCTGAGAATCGAACCAGGGCGCTCAGGCCAATCACAACGCTGCATTGCAGCGTTGTGATTGGCTAGGGGAGCCTGCTGTTGCATCCTGCTTCAAGCAGCAACAGAAGAGGACGACGCAAGGTGAGGCAGCGGTCACGCAGCAAGGTATTTTTGTAAAAAAAAAAATCTATCCCACATCCCCACCCGTGCTACTTCGTGGCAGCTGCTGCTCCTTCTGGTGGCCGCCAAACAGCTGCAAATCCCAGGTTCTATACATCCCTCAACAAGACTAAGGGTGTATCCAGCTTAGCATGATGTCCAATCTGAGGAGCGTAAGGGAGCCAATGCCTTGACCCAGTGTCGCTTGTGTGTCAAGTTCAGTGAGCAGCCTTTGGGGGTCGGTTTTGTGAAGGCCAGGCTCCTCTTAGAATTGGCTGTCCTGTGACAAGAGTCCGGAACGGAGTTCCTTGAGCATAAATGGTCGAACAATTGTGTTAAGTGGGTGGTCCAAAATGAGGGATTGTTTTTTAAATAAGTCACTAGGGAGGCCTTTCGGCCCTGGTGCTGAAATAGAACAGGTGTTAGCTCCAGCATCGGCCCGTGCAGGTAAGAGTGGTTGGACGGTGGGGCCGGGTTGGGGGGGTGGAGGGGGAATTCGACAGTTGACGAGGGAAATGTATTTATTTAACTTTCCCTAGTGGTCGTCTTTCGAATCCTGCCCCCCCCCCCTTCAACCCGGCCCACTGCCCCACCGCTCTTACCTTCACAGCCTACTCCTGGTCAGCTCTGCATTGGCCCAGCACAACCCACCATTTCATGGACCCAGGTGAACGAGGCACTCTGTAAAATATGATAACTGAAAGAGTCTTTTTCAATGTCACAGGCTGTGTAAGTCATACCATGGTGTAGAAAGGGTTCAATGATTCCCAATATAAGCAAACAAAATGGGACCCCAACAGACAAATCACTTAATCTACCCGTGCTTAAAAAAAAACCAAAAAAATGAATGCGTCCTTGTGTAATGTAACCGGTGCTCAAGTAAAGCACCCCAATACCTTTGAGTCAAGTTTATGCTATATAAAAGTGCAAAAACAAAAAAGGAGAAGCAGAGTGTCTCCCACACTCCTATGTTCTTGTGCAACTTTCCCGGCTGATCTATGCAATATGCCTGTTTTTATAAGTTGCAGTGCAGGGAAGAAAAAACCATACCATTGATCATGTATGGCTGTCACTTGCAGACAGATTGTTGAAGTCTGAGGTCGGAGCTGGACATCCATCAAGGTCGAGTTCGCCGACAGTGATGCAAACTGTGAAACAACCTGTCATCACAGAGTTCACTGTTGTTTTTCTCGACACTACGGCTCTTCTTGGTCTTCTGTCTGGTACTGTCGCCCTAAGGCCCCCGGCTACCGGTCACTACATTACCACACAACAGAGATACTGATATGTTATCCTGTTCTTGGTTGTTGATTTTTTACCTGCATTTCATTTTTTTAAATGTTTGCTTCTATTCATTGCGCTCTTTTGTTTTAGTCACGGAAGATTGCTCTCTTCAGGTTAACTTGTGCAGCACTCATGCTCTCGAATGATGATCTATAGAAAACTTCTAAATAAGTATAAGTATTATTTTTATATATGTCTCATGCAGACCATTGGTGGTTGCAAGACTTATTTTTGAGGAGGTTGTCCTTTTAAAGTTGAAGATTGCCATCAGTACTGAGAGTAATGATATATAACAAGGCGGGAACTTATAGGGGCCTCTGAAGGCATGTTCGAGTAGTTGTGTTTTTAGGAATTTCTGAATCTCAGAAAATTGTCTTTTGTGCAAAGGAGTAAAGGAAGCCAGTTCCAGTGAAAGGGAAGTTTTAAGTGGAATTTTGAGTCCCAAATTGTTAGTATCTCACCTGATGAACGGAAAGTCTGTTTTGGATGGGGGAATGTCATTCCCTAGTCTTTGATATCATTCCTAGCCACAAGGTTGACACTAGGAGGTGTACAAAATTCAGGTAATTTGCTTTCACATAATTATACTTCAGCAAAATTGCTTGTAATTATGTGAAGTGCAAATCTGTCATTTTGTGTTATATTTTTTATTTTTAAAAAGTGCAAAGAAACCAAAACACCTCGTAACAGCTGCTCGTGTGCTTTTGTTACTTTGCATTCGCAGGACACTTATAACGCAAACGGGCGTTCCCAGTAACTTTTTCCTGCAAATTATGTTTCTTTAAGCAAAGAGGCATAATACCCTAATTATGGGAATTTCGCATAATTGACTAAATTATGCGAATTATGCCAGTGTGATTTAAATATCGCTAAGGCCTAGTTGTCACAGTGCTAAACAGAAAGGAGAGGTGGGAATGCACAAACTAGTGTAGGCTATTTTTCGGATTTTACAATGTTTCACTGTTCAGTATCTTGATTTTGGCATGGCACAGAGGGTGATCAATTCTTACTGTTTGCTTCTTTAACCTGTGAGGTGTTCTCACGTATTGATCTTATGAGTTATATGACTAAAGTTTAAATCAATAGGTGGGCTTGTCTAGTTTTTCAGATGAGTGGACTCACTTCAGTGTGAATTGTGGAGAGATCTCCTCCTGTGGTTTGTGAAGAAGGGGGCCCGGGGAGGCAGAAGATTTATTCTACTGGACAGCTCAACTCAGTTCGACTGGAAGTAAATCTTGTGATCAGGGGTCCATTGTGAATGGGGCAGAAAAGGGCCCAATAATCCTGTCCTCAACCACCCTGACATTACTGATACCAAAGGCATTGGTAACTATGGTGGGGGAAAAATTACTCCCCATTACATATTTTTGGGGAATAACATGTGAGAATTGGCATTTTGCTCCAAGTCCTTTTCCAGCAGACAAAATGGAGAAAAAACAAATTGTGTGTCAGTATGATACCAAGGGGAGTCCCCTTATTTGCATGGAGGGGTGTCACATTCAAATGAAATAATCCTTTGCATTTGTGCCCATGCCATATTACAGATCCAAAGCGATACAAAAGGGGATGATGGACGGAGCATTTGAGCAAATCAAACACTCACTCCCAGTCAACTGATCTGGGTTTAATCCATCACCATTCTTTAGCTCACTCTGCCACCCCAGTTCAGACATGGCCATATGCAAATCAGTCTGACCCTGTGCCACATGGGAACAGTCCAGCCCGAACTGCCAAGCCATGTCTTCCCTGGACTGTAAACAAGCATCCTGGGACCGGTTTCGGATTCATAATCCTCATCAGCCATTGTGCAACATTCCGTCAATCATCTTGTGTGTTTTGATATTACAGACCCAGGCACACAGGCAAAGAATCTGTCAGGAGCATATTGACTGTTTGCCACATAGAAATTTGCGCAGTCAGCCTGCCCGTGATATGCACTCCTTCTGAGAGGACAGGGGTCCCAGGAACACCCAGTCATCCCCCTTTAGGCAAGTCACTCACATCACATTCCTGAAGGGGCCTCTTTGCCCTCTTTTCAAACTGAGGCCGGGTCACCAACTCCAGTGAAAAGTGAACCTGTGGCTTCAAACCATCCATCTTTTACTAATATGGTGTTCACAGGCCAGATGTGAGTGCATGCCTGCACTAATAACAGCGCATTTATCCAAAGAGGGGGCACCAGTCTTCACCCAGTGCATCCAGATAAAGGTCCCATTAACAAAGATAGAGGGACCTGGAGTAATCAAGGCCCAACACATACACTCCCAGAATATGATCACACAAGAAAATTGTGTTGTTTCTTTAAAAAAACGGGGGCAATGCATTCTACAACGAATCGGGGTGGACAGAACTCACAGTTACACTCCATGGAATTCCATAGAGTTACATAAAAACTCTGCGAGATTCTGCGGAGTTCCGCCCAGCAGGCAGAAAATGAGCAGCTTGCTCTTCTCGCACTGCAATTTAGAGCCGGTGGAAAAATCTGCGCAAATCGCATCATACGTTGCGCAAGAGAGCGAGGCCAGTCGAGTTGATTTTGCTGCAGCTCAAGCACAAAATCGACTTGAGAGATAGAAAGACTATTCGAGAGGCAGCCCTCTGACCGCGACTACCCGCAATCGTCCACGTTAGAAAATAACACTAAAAGATCCCAAATCTTACTTGCGCTCGCCAGCTTGCATTTTCTGGAGCCTCGCAGGAGAAATATGCTGTCACATAGTGATTGGCGGAATTTGTCTGGAACTCCTTGTTAAATGGTAATACGGAGTGACCACAATTCTACCAATTCGGCGAGTGGAACACCCCTATGACTAATATGGCCCCTGGTGTTCAGGGTGGCTCAGAGCCATGCTATTTCCTTGTATCAGCAGTCACCTAGAGATGGCGAGGGTCATGATTAGGTTTACCAATTCATATGGAGATGATTCTAATAGATTTTTAGAAATAATTTTAAAAGGACACTATCTCTTTCAAAGAATTGCCAATCTACTGAGTAATGAATGTACAATCTAGCATCACTGCTGAGAATAGGTCTTACCATTGAATGAAATTAAACAAATATTTATAAAGCGTGCAAATGCAGTAGGTGTCTTGGCACTAACATTGCCATGAACGAACAATAACCCCTACCTAACTTTTAATTTTAAAACAACCAGATTTTCACTGCTTTCCTAAAATGCATATGGTTAGTCAGGTTTTTATTATACGAAGAAAAACTATTTCATAATTTCCCAGTGGCAAAAGTAACATTTAGTCCTCCCAATATGCCCGTCTTACTATAGGCATCAACTAATTTCTTGCAGACGAGGAGCATCACTTTCTACTAGGAACATGACACTGAAATCTGAATTTGATATATTGTCGTCCAAAGCTATATAAGGCATTATGGGCTATGCAGAGAGCCTTAAAAGCAAGACAAAATATTTTACAGGAAGCCAGTGCAGCTTTTGTAATGCCTGGGATATTGACTGGAATTTTGGAATCTTGAGAAGCAGATGAGCAGCTGTGTTTTGAAAGGTTGGTAGCTCATTCACAAATTGCTGTTGCAAATTCACGAAGAGCGTAATAATCAATTCGTGATAGTACTAGAGCAACAATCACTATTTTTCAAATCAGATGGAATGCAAGGAAAGACTTTCTTAAACATTCTTAAAACCTGTCGAAGTAACCTGTTTGATTTAACCTGAAAAGGGAAATTTATCATCAAAAATCACTCCTAGATGCTTTACCTTTCAGGAAGAGGGTGCCCTAAATCCTGGAGCCACCAAGACGGGGGTTCAAAAAGGATCTATCATTGTCAAACAGAAGGAATTCAGTTTTTCCATCGTTAAGTTTTGGGCAATTGTTTTTCATCCAATTTCCATCAAACAGTTATAGAACCTATTTGCTACCTCCTGTTCATTACTTATCATAGACACAATAATTTGTCTCTCATGTGCAAGCATAGCTTTACTTAGCCAGAGGGAAAGAAAACATCATTCACTGACATGGAACTGAATGTAGCATCATCAAAAAAGGCTCTAGAAACACACAGGGCTTTATTATGAGTCTGGTGATCTTTGACCGTCAGACTCGCAGTGGCAGTCTTGCAGCCGCCGTGTAATGAGGGTGCCATTCGGACCAACACTGCTGCGTTGGCAATGCCAGGGAACTGCCGTACCCTGGTGGTGGTGCAACAGACATATGCAAGGCGGGATGGCCTCGCTCCGCCAAGCATATTACAAGATTCCCCACTGCCAGCCTTTTCATGGCGTTGATCCCACCATGAAAAGGCTGGCGGTGGGGAAACAAAGGGGGCCCTACAGGGCCCTTATGCCACCTCTGCCACGGGGATGGATTAAGGCTGGCACAACATGTTCCCACTTGTTTGCAAGCACCTGAAGTTCCTGCACGGCATGGACTTAACAGTCCATACTGTGGTAGAACTGCTTTTGCGTTCTCATTGCGGTGCCCGTTTTAAGGACACTGCCATGGGAACGGCAAAAGATAAGCCTGCTAGACACGAGATGAACTCGAAATCTGCTGGGCAGTCCATGCATGGCTTTGGCGGTGTTGTGCCAGCACAAAGCCGCCGCAGCACCACTAAAGTTGTAATCAGGCTCATAGTCCACTTGACTTGGAGAAGCTGGCTCAGCTAAATTGAGTGACTCAAAAATGTTTGCTACGAAGGACTGTACTCAGCAGACAAAGGGAGAATGTTCGGTCCATGCTACAGCAATATAAACTCATGGATTTTGCTTCTGATACCCTTATTTCCCCTCGGACCAAGAATATCTTGGGTCTAATTTGCCTGGTCTCATCAAATTGAAATACCCAAGATTTAGACTGTCCTATTTTCCCAATTTTGAATTTGAGGGGAAATGGAATCAAGCTCTTAATAAAAAGTCTGCTTGACGACTTTGTGGACTTACAGCTGAAACTCTATTGGCCCCAAACATGTGTCTTTAATACATTTTCACTGGCAACCGATTTTTAACAAGGCAAAAGTAAAATCCACCCTAGAGTCTGTTTGATATTGCTTTGAAATTTAAGATAATGGTGCTATTACAAGATTAACAACATTTTTAGATGATGCATATAAAGTGTTAGCCTCCTGCGTTTAGTAAATTTTAACTATAACTTTTTTTTAACATACACATGTCCAGTACTCTTTAGTCATTACTTTCTATTTTTTATATTTGTGGTGATTGTGATACACTGCTTTTTATTGTAATCTCTGGATTAATACAATAAACTTCTATATTATTCAATACAATGTATTTCTTCATTAGGATCGCAGTCTCTCATCTGGAAGCGTAGCTCCTCTTAATGTGTAATCCAGACCCTTGTTCCATAGCAGAAGGTGAAGACCACATGAAGTTTAAAAAAATTGCTATAGCTCTCCAGTGACCATTTAGATTGGCCTCTATTATGCCAGACTTTTTATTGTGTAGCTGATCACATTCCTGAATTGTTGACCACTGTTCTGGAAAGTCAGAGGGCAGTCGTTGTAGGGTCGGAGCCATTATGTCAGGTTTGATAGCATTTGTGGCTCTCCATGGATGTGGGTCATGTATGGGATTAGTAAAATCCAACAGAATCTGTAATTTGCGTTCAGAGGAAATATTTCTCTCTTTCCTTAATACTGGAGTCATGTGTGCCTGGTACTGTTCAGGATGCAGGGCCTCATACTGTGAAATGCAAACATGCTGGCCCAAAATGTACACTGTTGTCCAATCTAAGAATAGTCAGAAAGAAATTATGCCACTCAGCCCATTTTAACCCATTTTCTTTACCAGATCTCTCACTGTTAATGTCTGCTGGGCAGAAGATAATATGACCACCTCAATAAATTGGTCCACATGAGCACCAGGAAGGCAGCACTTCCTACTTGCCATCTACCAATAAAGTTTGCACACAGAACTATAAAATAGCTGTTGTTTACACCCTTTCAATCTCAAATATTTCAAAGCACTGCTACGAATCCTACTATAACATTACTAAACAGTGAGCCAGTGGAGGTGCAGTTCATCCCAGCAGCTCCCCAAAGCTCAAGTTATATCTGGGCCAATACGATAGTTTCTCGTCAAGATGACTCTCCAGATTGGTGAATACCAAGATGGAGAATGCAATCTGACAAATCGCCGTTTTTGTAGAATAACTCATTTGAGTTAGGCACATCGTCCGTCTAAACATCCAGCCTGGTATTAAATCTGAGTCCACAGGTTGGAGATTGAAAACAAAATAAAACTCTACATACCTAGGTAAGTCAAATGAAAACCAAATAATTTAACAATTTAAATAATGGGATGGAAAGAGAGATTTGAGAGACAAAAAAAAGTTACAGTGATCTGTTTTCTATGTTTACCACCACACTTGTTGGAAGGCAGATCCTAGGAGAAAGCAGGGTGGAATAGGAAACCCAAGTGGGGAAGAACAAATCAAGAAATGGCAAATCAAAAATAAATATTGCTCCGACACCAGGTATTCCTTTCTTTTATGTAAAATATCACAAATGCTAACTTCGAGACAAACAACTTAAAAATGAAATTGAAATAGAACAGGGCCTATATTCAAGACTTACTTTGGGTTCTTACCCATTAATAGGCGAAATAAAGGCCAATGGGCCAAGAGAAGAACAATTGATCAGGTGCTACCAGGAAAAGAGAGTATGGGGGTCATGTATATTGTGGGCTGGCTTCTCCAGCAGCAGTTCACCTGCCTGATTTAGCCTTATCTCTTTCCAAACAGAAACATTTTACCAAATGTGTTTCTGCTGACTTTGTCAGAGAACTTTCAGTAAAAAGCTGGTGGAATGACAGGCCTGACTTCATTGTCTCTTCAAAGACACACCCTCTAAATGGGGCAACTGCAGATTTTTGGCAATTGCCCTGTTTGTGTCAACCTCTAAATGAAGGCCTATGTGTGTACGCATCTATTCATATATGTGCTATGTCTATAGAGCAAACCAAGCCAAAAGACAGCAGAGTGCTGTACAGGATCAAAGACAAGCATAAAGATGACAAGTGATACCAGAGGTAGCTGGTTTGTGGATGGTTAATACACTGTTTAGTGTTCTTTTTAAAAAGTGCGGCTTCAACTCTTTTCTAAATTGGAGTAGCATTGAGGCGGTCCTATTGGATACAGGAATGTTGTTTCAGATCCTGGGTGCATAGATAGAAGGCCTGCTGCCTTGTTTTTTTCATTTTTAATCTTCTTATCTTGCCGTCAGAGGGTGTTCTGAGAGTGTTTGTGCTGAAAGCAGTCAGACATGGGGAGCTTGTCTGCAAGATAAGCAGGGTTGCTGGTTGGGATGGCTTTGTAAATGATGTAGCTGGTTTTGAAGATGTCGGTTCTTAATGAACTTACATCACACAAAAGATTAATTGTGAAAGGGAAGATGTTGATAGTGTAAGCAAAGACCCTGTTATTATCCTGATATGTCTGTTATGCTCATAGTAAATGCAGAGCCCACCTGCCCTCGATTCGTAAGGTGTTTTTTGCCAAAATACTTTGTCGTTGGGAAACTGTTCACTTCTATTGAACTGGATATTGATGCAGGCGGCCAGGGTCCCTCTAAATAAGTTGTCACATGAATAAGCACCACCTTGAGTCCAGACAGAGAGCACAGCTGTGCTTCACTAATGCTGTAATAGCAAACATTATGGTTTAATATGAAAGCAGCTGTGCACGGCTTGGCATGCCTGCCAGTTGCCTGCGGTGCTATTAGTAGCCATTTAAAAAAAAATATGGAAGCACACCATGCAGTCTGGCCCATGTGCCACAGTGTAAGAATGTGATTTCAAAGAAACCACTTCTCTCCTCTGTTGATACCACACACTCACAGGGAATCGAATGGCAATCAGAAAAAAAGAACTAGGTGAGCATGTTCGGAGTAAAACTAAATAATTTAGGCGTAACATCAATATAGGGTTGAATATATAATTCTCACTCACAAACAAGGGGTGTGCAGTTTCAGTGGTGGTTGGCAGCAACGGGGCAGGGCACAGGGGGTAGAGGGGGACAAAATGTATATTTTTAAAAACACTTACCTCCTCATGCCGCGGCAGCCTCCGTCTCTTCTCCCTTATTGCTGAAGAGTCCGGAAGCACGCAGGCTCCCCTGAGCCAATCACAACTTTGCAATGGACAGTTACGATTGGTCGCGGCACTGTGGTTCGGTGCTCAGACTGGGAATGGGAGCCTGGGCATGTTCCCCGCCCAGGCTGTAATGCAACCTGGGTGGGGAACATGCAAAGTGCGCATGATTATTTGGCCGGCCCAAGATGGCCGGCCAAGCAGCCGTGTGCACTTAATGTGCACAGTCCACTCCTCCTCCCTGAGCCACCAGCCCCGCCACCCAACCCAGCCCCGCAGAAATGAAACATAAAATGATAATAACAAGGTTATTATCATTTTATTTTATTTTTCCCTTTTCCACTGCTCTGAGCTGTCCCTATGAAGTTTGCACACCGACTGGTTTGTGAATGGAAATGCAGTTTGAGATGAGGCCTCTGTAGTAATAGGCCGCAACAAATTGTACATTTGTAGGAAGACACAATATGAATATTCGAGAGGCACATCACAATTTGTGTTGCCCTGTGACTGCTGCCAATGGAGGAATGGGGGCAAGCAGACGTTGATCCCTGAATTTGCTTTATAATGCAGGGGACATTTTTCAAGCAGCCTGAGTCCATTAAAGGCACAGGTGCTGCTTTCAAAAACACAAGTCCCATTTGGTAGGAGAGCGGGCAGTGGTCACCTCTTTCACACTTCTTAGTATTTATGAGTCAGAAAAAATGTCAGACTCATAAAAGGGCTTTTCTACATCAGGGGAATCCTTTTTTAAGTGGCACACCCTGTGATTTTACGAATAGCAGGGTTGGCAACTGTAACATTGCTTTGTACCTCTAGCCCTTTGCTTTGTACTCTCCTCCTCACTGGTTGATGGCTACGCTATGCCTGAGACTGCAGGAGACTCCAGTAAGTCTTTTTTGGTGGATGGGTAAAGCACTACACAGGTATTCCCCCAAGAAGGCACGCTCCCAACTTATGATACTAAATATTGTAGCAGGAATATTGTCGGGTTTATATATCTAATCCTAAATATCATGTACAAATATATTGCCCGAGCAAAGTTAAAAATAGAAAAGCTACACCCAATGGGGCAATAATTTGTAAATAATATTTGTGACAAGTTATTTATGTCAGGCATAGTTTTTCTATAAAATAATCTGGCCACAAGCTGCTCCAAATCTAGGTATAGGGTGCTTGGAACTGAATATCAAAGCAACTTCTCAAGACAAAGTATCTCTCAAAAGACCTAATTATGACCTTGGGGGTAAATTCCAGTCCCTGTGCAGGAAGAATTAGCACGAGGATCAGATTTCTGGACCATTCTTAAATTACAAAATTGGATATTTACCGGATACGGTAACTGCAACACCACACAATGTAACACTATCACATTTCAATAGGTCAAACTTACTGAAGTGTTTCAGGGGAACATTCCCAGATAAGATGCAAAACATGCAGAATTTGGTGTGCTAATAACACATCCGTATGTTATGCCTCATTTACGTGCCCAAAACTCAGAACAGAAGTGTGTTATGTCCCATTTCCTTGGCCAAAATTCAGCTAGCAATAAATACATTGCCATCGGGAATTGCTATTTATTGTTTGTGGAAAATAACTGTTGTAAATAGATGACAAGATACTTCTAGTTGATTACATGTAGATTTATTGTAGGACACAGCTGAGTAGAATATATGATTTTTCAACGATTACAAGTTCCACGCATGGCGTTACCACGTGAATTTTACATCGCAAGTGGCTTTACCACGCTGGAATTTACAACGAAGGATTGTACCACGGTAGAAACGTCTTACCTGCACGTCTTTCTCCAGCAGCCCTTACTTCCATCTACCATGGAAACAAGCGTCAAAACACGCCTTCTAAAATAAAAAAAGGACTGTTTTTTTACGTACACTGCACGTCTTTGGGGGAGGGTCATTCCTTTCACTTCATTAATACCACAGAGCGTTTTTTTTATTTATCTAACTCGCTCCTTAATTGTTGTTATTTTTGGGGGGGGAGACCCCCCCAGCCCCCCCAGCCCCCCTAGCCCCCCTCCCAACCCTCCCCCAGCCCCCCAGCACGACTGGACGGAATACCACGTCTCCCCCCAACCCACGCTGAACGTACTTTCGTGGTCAAGACGGTCGTGGAAGGCACCCACGTTGAAAAAACGTTTGCGTGGTAAGTGTACCGTGGTAAACGTTATGCGTGGGGATGCCTTCGTAGTAAATGATGTTTCCCAGCTGAGTACAAACCTTGCCAGCTGACCAGACCATCAACTGACACAAATAGAACACTGGCACAGGTTAGAACACACACAGGTATTCTGGGAGGCTGAGGAGATAAGAACACTAAGGAAGGGCTAATGATAATAACTATTTGAAGTGATCACACTACACAGGTTAGTGTGGAAGCAGCACAAGCTTTATTGACTGTATGTCTCCACAGCTTCCAGGAACTGACAAATGTCCCAGAGATTCAAACCATAATGTTTCATTGCCAAGGCAATGACATCATAAGTAGCTGTGGCCGAAAGCACGAACATAGAACTAAAGAAGAAACTACTACACTCTCCCTATTTTGCGTAGATTTTTGACAGGGTCAAACTATTTTTTGTTTGAGTTGGGATTACCATCTCAGCCCTCCCTTGAATGGTCACAACTACCCATCCTTCTCAAATTGTAAGACCAAGTATGGAACATTAAAGCCCAATGCTTAATGCCAAAAAGGAGCTATAACAGCTTCGCATGCCACAAACCTGGCCTGAGGGCATTAGAGCTCTATACAAGAGAAATTGATAAGTTACACATTTTGAGGCTTCAGGAGTTTAAGTACTTTGCCTAGAATCACAGGCTGTTGAGCCAAAGACAGGACTCAAGCCTGGTTCCTAAGTTCCATGGTCAGCAGCTCGGCTGTACAATGGAACAAAGCAGAAAAATATGTTGCAAGCCTTAATTAACCATGCATCTTTTACCACCCATTTTTTACAACATGTATGTTTTTACAGCAGGTGCCTTTACCATGTTTTGCTTATTTATTTAAAAACAATGTATTTGTGGGGGAAGACCCCCAGGCCCCACAACTTACCTTAAATACGTGGTAAAGGCATCCGTTGTAAAAAAAACATACACGTAAAAACATGCATGCTTAAAAATGCGTAGTTCAGTCACACCTTGGTAAAAACCTTGTTGTAAAGACTGTTTCCCCAGCTGCTCTAGTCACTAGGTCATATCTCCTTGTATAAAAGACACCAAAAGCTCCCCCTTCATATTATAATGTACAGCTTAAAATATTGGCACATCGGTCATAAAATGCCCATTGCTTGGCTCCCTGGTAGTTTAGGTGCATACCAGTCATCCGATAACTATGTCCAGGAGCATCAGTGTTCTAGGAAACAGGTATGCTCTCAACAGGATGGCCCTTAAAAAGGGCTTGTTCCGACGAGTGGAGATGAAGAGGTGAAAAAACAGCAAAGCCTTGTTAACACATAAATGGTCTTTTAAAGGCCTGTGAAGTGCTCGGGTGCGGCTGCGATAAACTCAAAAACTGTCTGTGTGTGTGCCCGGGAATCTGTCTCAGCCCAGGCTGGCACACATGACAGGGGTGGGGTGGAAGCCCTTTGAGCCCAATGGGTGTTCCTCGCCTGATGAGGAGGTTACTATCTCCCACCCTTCAGCTTTAGAGGAAGGACTCTTGACCTCAGGGCTTTCACAAACGGAGGACAGCCGGGGCTATTTCTCTCAGGCCCACTCTTTTCATGACCCCACCCAGCTGCTGCTAAAGGATTGCCTCTGGAATGCATTCACATACAGCAGTTAATGGCAGCAGACGCTGGTTGGCCCAGCATGATGGAGCAGCATCTAAATGTTTCCACAGAAGAGAGCTTTTATAGGGTGTGTGACCTGGGTTCCAGAATGGCTTCTGAGAAGCCTGTTTGCAGCTTGTGACTAATGGGGCTGCTCATGCAAGAGCTGTGCCGAGCTGGGAACTGGGTCCATCAGGGTGCTTAATTTGTAAAACAAACTAAGCGCAAGGCTCGCGTCATGAGGCCACTGCAACTTGCACAACACATTGCCCCTGCCATGCTGCCAATGATAGTAACAACACAACTACTAACCATCACACACCTACATGTGTGACATTTCGGAATATTTCAGCTCTCCAAAGCTATGAGGATGGCTTGGGCGGCAGGTGAGAGTCACTTTTAATGTATGTTTAAATACTAATTAACAGTTGTAGTTATTGCTAAATTAGGCAGACAGCGCCACCTTGTGGCAGACTGTCACTAGCGAAAGTGTTGACAATTATGTGCCGGTGCCGAGCACCGGAAACTACCGGCTCAAATTAAGCAATGGTCCATCTGCATATTAATAATGAACACTGTACATGGACAGTGCTCACCTGCTTCCACAAGGAAGACTGAAAGTCAAAAGAGGTAAGCATCGTAGGGTGGGATCTTCCATTAGGTGAAGTGAGACAACAGCCTTTTGGCGTCGAATAGCGGCGGGGTGAAATTACTGCCAGAGGCCAGACAAATAGTTTTAAGTGTATGGGAAGTGCTCCAGCAGATAGATTTCTGTTTAGTCTGAAACACAGAAAATCATGTTTGGTGTGAAGAACCCAAACAGATGAGTCAGATCTATTTGTGCTTTAAACAATGTGACTGCCCTGATGAAAACGCCCATTGTACAGCGATAACTTGTCATACAGCCTCTCACTGAATGCACTGTCTTCGGAATGAAAATTAGATAGTGGTCAAATGGGTAAACGGAGGGCTTAAATAGCATTGGCTGCAGGTCACTGTTCTTATGTGCTAATAATTTTCCTTAGATTTATTTATATAATTATGTATATGGGTAGTTCTAACACAAAGCCATACGCTGGTGGGATGCTTCACATCAAAATAATAATTGGTGAATCTGTGGTGGAGGTAATGAAGATATCAACAAAAATAACAAAAAGTCTACATAGAGCATATATACATAGCCGGTACATCACATCTAAAGTATATATTATGTAGCAATTTTACACTTGTTGGAGTTGCCCCATTTCCCTTACGAGACCAGCCACCTGCTTAATGTTGTATCTTACTTTTAAACTTTACAGTCTACAAATTTTACAGGTCTTTGATTTATGGATTAATGAAGTAAGACTGCCACAGTGCTAAAGCAACACACTTTTTGGTGACCTATCTTACAGATTGGCTGCGGAAGGGCTAGTTTTGTTGCCAAAGATTGGCACCCTAGGCGAACCATACAATCAGCATCTCACATGTTTTCCCATTTTAATCTTTTATGGTTGATTTTTTCTGGGGGGTGCTCGAATTTGGCCTCAACTTATCCTGGCACCCTGGGCAAATATCTGGGGCCCCATTACACATGTGGCACACTTTCCTTCATTGCGCCGGGATAGGTGCGCCCAGCGCAATGAAGGAAAGTGCGCAGCATTATGGGGAAAGCGCTGCCCCCAAGGCAGCCATGGACACGTGCTGCCCTGGAGTCAGCGCATTCACGTGAAATACAGCTGCTCCATGTTTTAGTGTGCAGGCGGCAACCCGTTTGCACTTTTGAAGGGGAATAGAGACCCCGCCTGCAAGGGGATGTCTGGGGGGTCCATGGGACCCCCTTTGCCCTCTTATGAGAGCTGCTCTCAGAAGGCGCACTGACAGTGCGCCTCGTGAGGGCTTCTTTGCTCTGCACCCACTTCAGTAATGCGGCGTGGGCACAGAAGCAAAAGAGGGACTACCCCTTGAAGAAAGCGCTGGCGCTTTATGTGCGTCAGTGCTATTGGTATTATAGAAAAGGCCGAAATAATATCTGCGGCCCCTTCTGTAATACCAAAGTGCCCCGGGGGCACTCAAAGCAGGCACAAACGCCTTTTGCGCCCCCAGGGCACTTTATGTTATACGAGACCTGGTGCTCCTACATGGACGGCTACTTTTCCTCATGAGGGAAGCTTTCAAATCACAAGATCACTCATTTGCAAATGCCTAGATTGTTTTACTGCTTCTTTCACCGCATCATTTTGTCTGGAACTAAGAACCACAGAGGAGACTGTATTGTACCTGGTAACCTGAGGGAATACTGACCACCACACATGGACCACAGCTACCCCCTAGGGCTAAGCTGGTGCCTCCATTTTGCTTAGCCATGCTATGGATGACCCATCAGCCCCTGGTCTAGTAGTTGTGGGAATTTGTGTAGTAGATGTGGTTTGCTGCAGCCGACACAATCCATATGTTCTTTTCCTGCCCTCAATTGGTCAATTACATTAACGACATTGAAGTTTTTTTTAGCTCAGATCACTGGCAAAGAAGTGCTTCTAACACCTACTTTAGCTATATTGGGGGTTGACCAAACTTAAAGATCTGCAGGGAGAAACAAAGCCGAAGAAAGTCTCCTATTTATAGCTATGTCTACTCTTAGAGCGGTTATAACCTCCCAATGCACACAACAAGGAATTATCTATCTATAAATTGAAAGGTGGTAGAAGGTGTGATATGGGCCGGAACATTTGGGGCCCAATTACGGAATGGATTGGATGAAAACTTTTGTTTTGCTTATTTTCTCTTGTTTTAAGATAGACCTGTCAGAATACAATTTTTTCTTTTCTCCATTTTCCTCTCTCTGTTCTTTTCGGACCCTTAGTATTGCTGGTATCATTTGTGTAACATTTTGCTTTGCCATAACTAATGTCTGGTTCTAAAATTCAAAGTAATAAAAAAAAATTATTAAAAAAAAAGCCCCTGACAAATCCTGTCAACAAAATCTATTGGGCAACACTACCTGTGTATTGCACTGAGCGAGAATCTTACACCGACCACAGAGGTAAATTCTGCTGACCGCCCGCGAAAACACCCAACAGACTTGCTTGGCAGAAAACAAGTTCTATTTTAGACTGCGCAATACGTATCCCGTAAGCGTATTTTGGGGACAACTCGTGTGGAATGTTGTCCATCTGACTTGTTTTCTCTTTCCAGGTTCTCCTCAGACGGCCAACAAGCGAGGCCTTGTGTGTGGGTTGAGTGGGTGGCTGCCACAGCTGTTTGTGCCAGGACATTCTGCAGGCTGGTACTTTATTTACAAATCATAACCCGGCTTCTTGGCTACTGACAGTTGTGAAATCAAAATGTAGTTTTAAAAGAAATGCTGCAAGTTGTCCTAATTTAAATAAAATACCAGGCCTTGATGAATCCCAAGATATTTCACATAGGTTATCATTTTCGTGTGTACACAGCTGGAGGGCTATGTCAAAAATGTAAAACTAAAAAGGAACATGTTTTATAAGACTGAGAATGTCGACATTCAAGTAGTGAATTTGGAACGTTTACTTAAATTGGTGAAATGAGGACACTGTCAATTAAACCCCAGTTGATTCCTCATCAACAGCTGCATCGCGGGACCCACAGCTCCAGTGGAATGATTGATGGAGTCAAAGACAAAATGAAATATTCCCATTTGAGCACCCCCTTTTCTAGAACATGTGTCACCTTTTAAAGCCTCAGTCACCTTAATGTACCCAAGGTCTCGGAGCAACAGGTCCATAGATGCGATCTTTTGACAAAACTCTTCCACTATCAGAACCACTCAAAATATGCCTCATTTATTGTGATAATGGCCAAATTTAAGGCCAGATTTAGAGTTTGGCAGCTGGGATACTCACGGATATTGCAATGCATGTGCATTATATACAATGGCCTTAGTAATACAGGGGCATATTTACAAGGACGGAGTTAAAATTATTGCTGCTTTAGCGGCAGGAAACTGCTGCTAAAGCGGCGATAATGGGCTTGATAATAGGCTCTTGTAAATTCCAGAGAATTCCAATAGAAGCCCAAGTTTACATTAGAACATGGGCTTCTATTGGAATTCTCTGGAATTCTCAAGAGCCTATCATCAAGCCCATTATCGCCGCTTTAGCTGCAGTTTTCTGCCGCTAAAGCGGTGATAATTTCAACGCCGTTCTTGTAAATATGCCCCACGGCGGTTGGGATAATTTTCATGTTTGTGACCGAGTATCTTATCTGCCACACTCCTAGTCAGACCCTAACACTTGAATAAGTTCTCATCAGAACGCTAGTAGTCTACGTTGCAATTTATCGGACAAGCTTCCCTACACAAGACAACTGGGGCCCTATAACAAGATAAGACAAATGACTACAAGAAATCCTGATATATCCAGGTACTCAATGAAGCCACAGCCTTTCTAAAAAAATATTTTGCATCTGAGATGTGCTTAAAAATCCTGACAATATGTCCTGAATTTTCACCTAATTTCTTTCGGACTTTTTAAAAGACAAAAATCAAGAAAATATGTTTCTTTATCATTTACTGTAGGCAGTGCTTAATTTGACCTGGTTGGGTGTCTGTGGCGCTCCCTGGCACTGGTGGTTGAGGACCAGCACTTAGTTTTCCTCATCTGATATCGGTCGATAGCATGAGAGGGAAAAACAGACAAATTGAAAAAAAGAAGGAAGAGAACAATTGAAATACCAGTAAAAATAGAGAAAGCAAGTGAAACACTTGGTAGAACTGTTCTCCGAAAGTATAAACTCTTAGAACCTTTACCGTTTATAAACAAGCAGCAGACTTCAGACTTTTCACGTCACTGCTACACAAAGCCTTGAAGAGCCCTCCGAGCATTAAACTCCCCTTAGACTCAGGAGGCCCTTTAGCACTTGGCTAGTTGTACATATCTTTTACTAATCTCACAGAGTTTTTCGTTCTTTTTCTGGGAGGGAGCAAGAGGAAATTTAGGGAATACAGGATACAGGATACTGTCTCCCTCATTTTTATGTCAACTAAAGGTGTTCTCTAACCCTTCGTACCAGATCTCCGTCAAGGTGAACTCGGACTTCAAATAATAAATCCTGGTGGTGTTTCTTTGAGACCCTGTGTACTCTATTAGTGTCATGCCTCATCATCAGGTCTTATCCTGGTCCCTATAAAAGAGGATGGACTCAACCACATTCCAGAGGGCACTTGCGTTATTGATCGGACGAGGTATTCTAGTGAGATATAAAAACCTGTGAATGGTACCCCAGTATCCCTTTAATATTCTGTGTCCTTACTCAGGTCCCCTGCCCCCGCTTAATATGTGCACGCATTAATGGAGACAAAGGTAGTGTGACACCTATTCCTGTTGCTAAACAGGGGTAATGAGCGCCCATCTGCCTCTAGAAAGGCCACTCAGACATCCACTGGGCCGCTGGCGATATTTCAACAATAGAGACACCGCCCAAATCGCACCCAGACTGCTAAAAAAAAGCAGCCCACAGCAGGAACTCTGACACCGGCCCCTCGGGCATTGCCCGAGTGCCTGCGTTACCAATCCGACGCTGGTGGGGCTTCACTCTTCTTGTTTTCTGTCATTTTTTGTATTATACTAATAGTGAATAATATTACTTCTTTTGCTATTCGTTTAATAAAAAATGGATTACAAATAGCTGAAATATAACTTTCCCTAGCAGCTGCGGTAAGTAAACAAAAAAAAGATTTTAAATGTATGTTGTGCATGCTTGCAGTTTTGAGTGTGTTTATGTAAGAGAGAGTATGTGTGTGTAGGCAGAGTGTGTGTGTGTGTGTGTGTGTGTGTGTGTGTGTGTGTGTGTGTGTGTGTGTGTGTGTGTGTGTGTGTGTGTGTGTGTGTGTGTGTGTGTGTGTGTAAGCATGAGTATGTGTGAGTGAAAGTGAAGTTCAAAGGGCATGTAAAGTCACTTCCGCTACCCCTGGAATTATGGTGAATTGACATCCATGACCATTTACCATGTACTATGTATTTGACCTGATCTGATTTCGGTTCGTAATAACTTGTACCGTCTGTCGTCCTCATACTAAAAGTCCATTCTTGACACATATGCTTCTGAAGTCTTCCCACACTAAAGAACTCTATATTCCTTCTTGGCATTAGCACAGGGGTCTCCAAACCGGTCCTGGGGGGCCGGATCCATGCCAGATTTTTAAAATTACTACATGTATCTCAATGGGGATATCCAAAAAATCTGGAATGGATCCGGCCCTCCAGGACCGGTTTGGAGACCCCTGCATTAGCGGATAAGTTCTTCTTTCGAATAATCAGGACACTTTTTGGGTCGTCCTTGGAACCCAGTCAGAGCATCATAAATGCATGGTGAAAGACATTGGCATCAGTTGAACAGAGTTTAGCCCTAGGGAGATGAGTTGGTCCAGTTCTGTGACCCCCACTGACAATCTTAAAGCTTCAGGCATCCTATGGGTGGGAGAGGCCCGACCCTGTGTGCAGCACTAAAGCACATTTCTCTCCCAATGTGGACCAAGCAGTCGCTTTTGTGTTCAGAGAGACATTGCCATGTGTGATGTGGTCCTTCTCAGAGGGCTGCGTCAACAAGCTTTGTACCAGCATTGGGGTTCGAATGAAGCAATGGTGTAGGGACACACAGACTGTTAACAGTTACAGAGGACTTCTGCATCAAGAAAGCACCTACCACCCTTTTTAAAGATGTAGTGCATATTTATATTTAAGAGAGTTTGTGGCGCTGCTTACAGCATAATATATCAATGAAGAGAGTGATCCGTCCAGGACTAATGTCTCCGGAAAACATGTCCTAGCACTGCAGTCCGACCGCGTGAATCTGCGTATATCAGAAGTCCTCATCTGCATAAGTCTATTGACAGGGCAAATGAGTCGAAGAAGCATAAGAATATTTAGAAAGCCATCTGTAATGAGTAAATTGTATACATTTTGCAAATCGTTTTATGCACGTTTTCTTTTACTTCCCTTTTGAAATATTAGTTCAGAAGCTGCAAAAGCAGCAGCGCCGGGACATTTTCTTAGGAGATGTTTTCCAAATGTTTTTTTTTTCATTCGAGCAGAATTCAGGAAAGGAAGTCCTTGTTTGTTGCGAAATTTAGATGTATTTGGGACCAACGCTTCAACCTATGCGATGTGCTTGAGACGCTAGCAGTTGCAATCCTAGTGTTCTGCCGCTAGAGGGGAGCACTTCATGGCCATGCGTTTGTTTTGAATGAAACGGTGCAGAAGCGTTCCATGTTGTGATAAATAAGATAATAGCGTCATTCATGCAGGGAGCAAGCTATAGGTCGCAGCTGCGACCTCTGACTACCCCCCAAATGACGTCATTGGCGTCATTCAGTGATTTGTCGTCTTATAAAATGTCACATTTCCAGAATGCAAGTCAGATGAGAAAGCATAAATGGGAAGTACTTCGCATTATGGCCTTACCCCACCAGCCATCCTATCCTGGCTTCTCTGTAGGTCCCTGTGAGAGCAAAAGTATTCTCTGAGTGCACAACAGTCACCTCTACAAGATACCTTTCTAGGCAGGGGTCCCCTTAGAATAGCTTCAGTGGAGTCCAGAATATGTGAACTTTTTGGCCGCATTCCAAAACCTCAACATTCATTAAGACATACCTGCCAACTTACACGGTGCCACCGTGTGACACACGATATTGGTTCTCATCAAACGGTCGCACAGTGAGGAGCCGATATCAGTGCTTTAAATGGGCCGGTACTGTCCGGGACTGAGTACTGACACTTTTTTATTTTGAGAGGGTGAGTACATGCACTTCTCAAGAGTGACATAATACTTTTAATCGGAGAGTACCGGCACTTCTCAGAAATATGCAGGTACGCTGGTACAGGGTACCTGCACTTCTGTTTTTCCATTTCAAGCACTGGCCAATATCACATGGTGGCAGGGAAACCGAGCCGAAAACCACAGTAAATAGTGGTCCAGATCTTTTTCTGAGGCTTTGACCAGCTGACGCTCCTTAAAGGGTGTGAAAGCACCCCAGCAGGGGCGGCCTTAGGCATGTGCAAGCTGTGCACCTGCACAGGGCCACCAAACCCCAGGGGCCACCACGCCAATATATATCCTTAATATAATAATCCTCTGAGGATGGATGCATATTTGCGTGACGGCCCCTGGCAGGGTTTTGGCGGTCTCCAACTCTGTTCCGGTTCCAAACACCTGAACCCCCCCCCCTCTTCACTGGCCTCTGTGCTCCGCCCCGCCCTGAATCCCTCTTCCGGGGCCCCCTACCTACGCTCCCTGCCCAGGGCCACCATGAGCCTAGAGCCGCCCCTGACCCCAGGACATCGGCACCAGCATCAGTAACTTTTATTTTTGAAGGCAGGGGCTTCAGGGCGGGGTTCAAACGTGCCTCCAAGGTACTTCTTTGCATGAGGCCCGCCCCCTCCTCACACAGTGAGATTGTTCTTCAAGTTGGCAGTTGTGTGAAAGTAGAAAAGGCTGTACAAGCCAGAGCTGCCTAGCAGAAACAGGATCAAAAGCAGAGATCATGTCCCAATTAGGGATGTGGGTATCATAAGACAGTGATTCTGCCATGATAACTACAGAAGTGGTGGAGATATTTCGACAGCCTGTTTGGGTCAATGGCATTCCACAGCCGGCTCACTGCTGACGTAGCGCAGGAGACTCCCTTCTGTGCATATGAAGGTCTTTCAGTAAAGAAGTCACCATGGACGTGAGATTTCAGACTGCCAATGGAACTGTAAACACTAAGAAAATGGAAGCATTGTGGCGCTGTATAATGTATTACCACACTACCAGTTTTGTATACTTGAGTACAGTGCTTATTTGTTGACTTTGTGTTGTTTAAAATCATGATTCGCCCACCCTCTAACTTCCAGCCTCACTGTCCAAATAAGATTATCATATCAATATCAAATTAGGCACTACATAAATGGCAATCAATAATAACAATACATATTGTCCTTCTTTTCTTTCATAAGTATTAAGTCTTCGCTGATAAGTGTGCTGATGCCTGCCATTTGTCCATAGGTGTTCCATGTCTTTAGTTAATTTTCACGAATACGTCAAAGCTCCCTTGAGAAAGCCCATGCCGCTCATTTAAGGCAAAATGACAAACAAGCTAAGTGTCTTTTGGTAAGAGGAAATGAATGCATAGTTTTACAAATATACATTCAGATTCCTTTCTAAACTTTATTTTTTTAACCAGGTAAAATATTCGAATCACTGAGCAATATAATGTTATTCCACACATTTATTTTTTAACAGATTTCTTTGTCATGCCATACATCAATGAGTTTCTTATCCTTTTTTGTAGAAGTAGATCTTTTTTGTTACATTGTATTTGTTTTGTTTTTTATCCTTTAGCAGAGATCAGTGAGTTTAACATTTTCTGCTCTGACCTGCATAACTTGGTGAATAGGTTTGGCGCTTAGAAAGTGGTTTGCTATTTAGGTGGCAAATCAGTCACAAAATGTTGGGCAATATTAACACTTGTTTACTGAGCTATGAAATGGCAAAACTGAACACCAAGCACTATATAAAAACACGTCATTATAGGTAGCCAATATCTGGCAGCCAAAATGTTAGGCATAGAGAGGTTGTTTTGCATTTTGGACAAAATACAGAATTACAATACAGTGTGCCACTTTTCATTTTAGGAGAAACAAAATAACTTACGCTATTAAAATGCCCTTCAAGCTCCTATCTAGCCTTCTGCTACTTGCCCGTTTGACGGTACTAGGCAGGGCTTTAAGTGGGCCGGGTCCTGCAGACGCTCAGCACTGCCAGTTCTTAAAAGCTGCTGCTGAGACGGGTCCCAATCGGGCTCTCCATTTTTCCCCTCAACTTCAGAATGAAAAAAATATATATTAACTCTGCGGCAGTACCACCCTTCACTGCCTTCAAGGTAACTTCAGAGAGACTTATTATAGTTCTTTCACAGTATCATCATTTCAGAACTGAAGCATTTTAGATAATATATATTACAAAGCCATATTTGTTGATTATTTATCTTACAACTACTGACAAAGCCAATAGTCCTGGCTTGTGGTATCTGTAATATTATTTGTGGTATACTATATTTGGATGCAATGACAGAAGCAGCAAAATACCAGTCGGGCGGCCCACTCTGCTAAGCAGTAAGCATAGATTTTTAGCTTACTTGTGTTTAAGCCACGCCCTTAATCACCCCCTCCACGCCCCTGTGTGAGACTCCCTAGTTTTTTAACTCACTTAAAGCCCTAGTTCTAGGGAGGAAGAGAAAGAAACCTGATGCTCTGAATTCCTCACAGCGTCATTTAGAATCAATCTGTAATGAGGCACAATATAAAAAAAAATAACCGACAAGCTAACTACCAAGCGTTTCTGCTCTGCTACATTACAGCTATGACAGAAATTACCGCAAGATGGCTATCTGACATGCAGCAAGAATGTAACTAAATCCTCTAAATTGATTATGGTTGCAGTCAGAGGGACTATTGGCAAGGCAACTACTGTTGTTAGAGTCCTGATCAGAAATGAGCAGTTTGAAGAAGTGCTCGAGTTCTGCTGCCAGCATGTGAAGAAAACCACGTGACCGATTCTGCCCTTCTTTACCAATGGCGGCTCCTCCACAAAGGCGGAGGAGCATTGCCCCACTGAGCAGGCCAACAAGGAAACAATAAATTATAATAACTCATTGTTATCATTTCATTATCCGCCCTTGCTCAGCTGGGTAGGGGCGTGCTGCTATGCTCACAGAGCAGGGCAGGAGTGGTTTGCCCACTCCAAGTGCCCAAGACTCTCTGGCCCACCGTCTCGGGCTGGCCAAACCATCATCCACACTCTGCATGTTCCGCACCAGGCTGCATTACAGCCTGGCTGCAGAACTTGCCCAGCCACACATTCCCTGGCTGAGCGCCGAACCACAGTGCTCAGACCAATCACAATACTGCATTGCAGCGTTGTGATTGGCTATTGGGAGCCGGGTGCTGCCTGCTTCCTGCCCTGGAAATGGGCAAAGAGGAAGGAGGCAGCGGCGGCAACAGGTGTTTTAAAAAAAATGTATTCCCTCTTCCTCGTGACTCACCACCCCACCGCTGCTAAATAACAGCCGCCACTGTACATTCATGAGAACGGTGCTTTGCCTGTGGTATATGCGGTCCAGTTTGCTCCCCCTGAATCACGGTTAGAATGGTACCTTCCTGATACAGTCGGAGGGTATTTACTGCATGTGTGAGTGCAGTATGTATTTGACGACTTGCTGTGCAATAAATATGATGAGCCAGCTGCACATATATTTGTTGGCGTGAACTCTCTTACTAGAGGAACAAGAATGTCATAAAATAAAACAAGTCTGGGAAGAAGCACGTTTAGGGAAGTGATACCATCTTTCGGCCTCTCAGAGGGAGACACATTCACGTGTCTGGGAAACTGAGGGCGCCATTTCATTGGTGGCTTCCTCTTCGCACGGAGAGTGTGAGGTGCAGCTGCTGGCGTGGTGTGTCAGTGGGGCATTTGTTACGAACGGCGCGAATTAGATAGTTTGAAGCTGGGCAGCTAATGGCTCAACAGCTTGCTTTAATCAGCAGTCACATGGCAGGTAAGGGCAAACTGCTCGACGGAAGTGTCAAAGGCGAATGACAGAAGGCTCACACTTCCGGCCCACCTCGTTAAAGCGGCTTGCAACCAAATGTGTGTTGTGTACCGGAAAATGGGCCTTGGCTCGGCCACTGTTGAGGAAATGTGAAACATGGAATAAGTTGCACGTCTGCAACACAGAGGTTGAAGTGCGTAAAATGTATGGGACCTATGAGGGGTGTAAGAGGGTGAGTTCAGCTAATTTGGGGGACAATGCGACAAGAAATATGGGGACTGTCAGTGCAAAATTAAAACGTGCTCCCGCCCATTTCAGCCACTGCTGCGAAACAGTTTCTCTCGAAATCATCTCTAAGAGCACTAAAGCGGTATTTTTCTTTTCAATTTCGTTACAATGCTGCCTTTTAGGTTTATGGTGCAAGTATGCTTTTTTGCTGCATTGATTAAGGAGCTGTCCTGATTACGTTCTGAAATTAGTGCTATTCTGCCTTTGTTCGTCTTTTGTTTTTTCATATCCAGTGCGCATTCCCCCCATACCCCTACATGTTTTACTTTATTGGCGGATGTATGTTTTATTCCTAGACAGCTCGTGCATCATTTTAAGGCTAGCCTATGGACAGCGGAGTCTCACGCCTGATGTGATATAAAAACAAACATAAATATTAAATATACACAGGCTTAAAGAGGCCTTGGTTCAGCTCTCTTAATCCAATCGATTTGTTCAACTTCATTCACACTTGCTTCCTCCTTCCTATCTTTAGGGCGATACCTTTTACTACTGTCTCTCAAGAGTTTTCACATTAGCAGCAAAAAGCATAACATTTGAACTACACAGCAATTAACCTAACCCTACCATCTGCTCCAGATTTCAGTTGAACACACACCTGTTCTGAGCACTTTTCATCCAATAGTTAATGGAACTCAAAATTCGATCCCTGCGCAAACTCCTGTTCAGGTCAGGATTACATTTTTCCCCAGCCCTTTTAATCAGGGCCTAGCTTTTTCTCCTGCCTTTCATAATCTCTTCAATGTGTCTGCCATCGACTGCACACATGGCACAAACATAAACCCCTTATCTATTGTATTGTATTGTAATTGCATTTATATAGCGCTTACTACCTTTGACGAGGCGTCAAAGCGCTTTTTCGGCGAGTAGCTTAGTGACACTTAAAAATGGCCCCTTAACGGGACTTCTTTAAGCAAGATTCTACATGTTCTAAAACATTTCTCATCAAAGATGACTTTGGTTCTGTTGGACATCTTGCAAACTGATTCCATGCACAATGGTGTGATGGGGAAAGTACTGCCCCTCAAGGAAAACACTGGGTCTGACTGGCCCATTTAGCACAGGGCAGTTACGGAAGGGCTGTCAAAAAGGTCAGTGTGTTCTGGTTTTTAGTGTCTTTATGGGCTAGTTTTGTGACCTCGGGTAGGAAGGATTTCATGGAAGGACAAGTACATGCCCTCGAGTAGAAGACACAAAGAGATGCTTTGATTGGGCTTGTGTTCAGCAAGGAGAGATCTGACACTCACAAGGGTCTTCAAATTCAAAGCTTGTTATGATTCACTCCCAAATTACTTCAGTGGTTAATCCCCCCCCAAAAAAAAATTAGCCTGTGAAGAGGCTTAAAATCCTTTTTTGCACGATGTTATGGATGCAAGGCACTTAAAAAAGTTAGCTAACAAATATTTTCACAAAAGTACATTGCCCATTGTTGGGACAGGGATGTCCCTGGGTGGCTTTCTTAGTGTTAACCCATTCACTGAGTAACCCAATAGCAGGAAGGCACATTTTTTTACAATCTTAGTGCCCAGTGCAGTTGCAAATCATTCATGGACGCTGAGGGCTTGTTTATGAAAAGGTACTGAAGGCCCAGAGCAGGCGCTGTGGTCTGGAGGGGTGCACCAAGTGTACCATCCCTTTCACCTGGGATTACTGTTGATGGTCTAGTTCATTGATGCTTAGCGGTGGTGCCACCATACTATTTTTGAATATCTAGGAACAGCTAGGCCTTCTTCTTGTCCCTTTTAGCAGTCGATAAGCCTATCGACTTTGAACCAGGAAGTTCCACTAAGGTTCCAGTACTGGGCCAATATCCTGAGTGTATGGTATGTGTGCAAGGAATATCAAATAAGTGCCATTATGAATTTGTATGGCCGGCAACTGTGAAGATATTAGACGAGTGGGATCCATTTTGGATTTCCTTGTTTAGCCCGGCACCAATAGGGGCTAGTTAACCACCTCCAAAAAAAGTGTATGGCTGGTATTCCTGAAGCTTTTGTGATGCACAAGATGTTAAGGTGGGGGAGGCTAATGGAGACTGCACTCCTTCCAGATAAGTAGCAGTGGCTTTTCAGCTGCAGCTTGCCTTATTGTTCCTTCCAGATCACTCCCATTAGAATGGATGGAAGGTGTGGTGAAGTGGAGATAGAGGATGAAGCATTTTGCCAGGGCCTCCTTTTTGTTTCTCCCAGAGGGGGCACTCCAAAAGCCTGATGGGTATCAGGTGTGAGGATTTCACTCATCATTGGGTTCTTGTTTTGAGTTCTCTCCCTGGAGATGCCCCTTACCATTCCCTGCTGTGGGTCCATAAATTGGTGGCAAAGACGTTGTCTTCTCTGGAGGGGTGATACACAAACTGAGTGCACCACCTCAAACCAGTTCCAAAACGGGCCAGTGAAATCAACATTGCCTGTCTGGAAAAATACTTGAAACTTCCCCCAAATGGTTCCAGGATTTCTCACTGATCAAAAAGGTGAAACTTCTTAAAGTGCCAGGAAACTCTTCAGATCCGGGCCTCATATTACTTACAGCTGATCTTTTTGCCTCTCCCTAGTGAATGTGGTGTGTTGCATTGATGAAGAGAACCATGACCACTTCCAGAAATCTCCGTCATGCTTTATCCCTGGAATCATGGTGCCTGTTGGTGGCGCCCATCAACACTGACCCAGCTCCCAACCAGGGCTCGAGTCGGCGTCCCCCCACTTATTTTACCAGGAGCTCGATAACTGGAGAAAATGGAGCCACACATTCACTCTTTGGCCTCTCTGGGCGAGATCAGAGCTCATTCAGACCGCTGCTCATACGCTGGCTTCTCTGATACAACCGCATCTAAGGGGTAAGCGAGGGGAGGCAATGAGACTGATGGTGCAAGCCACCTTTTGTGACATCACTTTCTGTCGTGACATCAGCATCCCCCCACTTCTTTTTTCAGGACTTGTGCCCTGCTTCCAACTGACTCCCCAGTGACCTGTGGGAAGACCCTCAATACTCTTTCTTGGGGTAAGGATTGGGCATAAATTGAACCACCAAAGATTGCTGTTGCCTCCACTGCACATCTTTGGCTTCTTTAACTCCACTGGCAGCACCTAGACTGAAGTTGGGGCCACACACATGCTGTTCATCCAGGGAGGACCTTATGCTGGGGTCCCATTGTACTAGAAAAGGTACATTGACGCTGAACACCACCCTAAAGACATGTGCTTCTTTGAACTGAAATTGTGGGCCTAATTACTAACTGTTAATGAGAAACCCAGAACCATTAGGAGACTGACTTGTGGGACATAGACCTGCTTGCACTTCCGACTGTGAGCCTGTACACCGCACCTGTATTTTGACTTCCTAGATTGCTATGGCCTATTGGTGTTGCACTTCGTAACAACCCTGTGTTGCCTTACATAATGTATTTGTGTTGCATTGTCAATTGTGCAATAAAGTGCCTTTCTTTTCATAAAGCTTAAAGCACTTGTCATTGTTGCGTTCTATTGTGCGATTGTTGAGTTCTGAGGCTCTACCTCCAAATTACCTCTTTGATACACTGGAACAGTGTCCATGGTGATTCGGTTTTAGTAACCATAGTAGGTCAATCCACAGGACGTCAGTTGTGAAAGGCCTCAATCACCTCTGTTGTAGCCAAGTAATCATTGCGTGCCCCAGGACTGCCAAAATGGTTCCGACATTCTGGTAAAACACAAACCGTTTACTGCAATATGTTCCAAACTGAGATTTGTGAATGTGGACCGTTTTTCTGATTGTTGCCTACTTTTTTGTCCTGGTCCACCACTGGGGAAAAATACAGATTTGATGAAGCGATAGGACACTGAAGGTGCACATGGTTTTGGAATAGGATGGTGAAGGATGCTAACACTTGTGAAGGAAATGAGTCAGGTAGAAGAGAGAAGGGAACTTTGCAATGCTTAATTTGAGCAGGGACCAGCAAATAACTCTGAACACTGGCACGTATAGCAGTCAACTACATGGTGGAATTGTTTGTTCAATTTTTCAACCACAGAGTGTTCAATAATGTAATATACAATAAAATTAGAAATCTCGGCCGCCTAGGCCATTCTTATAGCTTGATTGGTCTGAAATAGTCCAAACTATCACATTTGTAAAAGTATCATGGTTAGTAGTTTTGTTGGTACTGGCATTGGCAGCACTGGCAGAACAATTAGTGGTGCAAGCCGGAGTGGCTTTACTAAGAAGCATTCTGGCTCTTATGTTTTTAGAAATTAAGCACTGGAGCTATGACAAGGTGTGGGGTGCTGGAATAGGAGTCTGAGAGAATATATGACGTTACAACGCAAATATTTACAACGCATGCTTTTACAACTCTGTGTTGCAACTACTATTACATCGCATGATTTTACAACGCATTTTTTAAACTACCATTACAACGCATACTATTACAACGCATAATACTTTTAGGGCAACAGTAGGGTAAGTGTTGGATAGTTTAGGGGAAAAATTACTATTCCCACTCCAGTGAGTGCAACAGTAGGGTAAGTGTAGGGTAGTGTAGGGCTAAGAATTACTATTCCCAACTACCCCAAAACCTATACCCACCCTAAAACAAAAAAATCTCCATTACTAACTTAAAAATGCGTTGTAATGGCATGTGTTGTAATGGCATGAGTTGTAATGGCATGCGTTGTAATGGCATGCGTTATAATGGCATGCGATGTAAAGGCAGTTGCGTTGTCACAGTTGCGTTGTAAAAGGAGTGCAATGTAATGACTGCGTTGTAATGGATGTTTCGCGTGTGAGAGGTTGACGTGGCAGAACAGCTCTCCCCTAAGCCACAGTTGAAGGATAGCCAAGCAAGTGGTGTACTGGCTGCCAGTGCTGGACTGAGAATGCAAACCAGCCCTGGCAATTAAGTCGGACCAGCCCGGGCTGGGGTGGTGGTGGGAAACACTGCTGCTGCTTTTGTTACAGGGGGACAATATTGCAGCACTGATGCAAAACCGACCCCCATCGGTTAAAAACCGCCCCCATCGCCCCCAAATCTGGTTCCCACCCTTCCAGCCCACCAGGAAAACACCTGGGGGCATATTATCAAGGGGGCTTATCTCCGCTTTTTTGGCTTTAAAAGCCAAGAAAGCAAAGATAAAATGATCTCCCTATTACCTAGCTGTCGCTAACACCAGTTAGCAACAGCTAGTAGGAGATATTGACCATCCTGGGCCCCACTTTGCATGTCAGTGATATTTATCACTAATGACATGCAAAGTGGGCGTGCCAAGATGTTAGCGACTGAAAACAGTCACTAACATCGCTATCTCCTATTACCAACTTTTGGATATATTCGCGATAAGCGCGAATATCTCCAAAACCTAACACCTGCCCTGAGCAGTTCTTAGCCATGTTATCCAATGGGAGGTGGATAACTTGGCTAAGAGCATTAGCTCGCTAATGCATGAATATCGCTGACTTTTCAGCGATATTCATGCATTGAGGCGATTTTTATCGCATTTGCGTTAAACCTTGGTAATACCAAGGTTTATTTACGGTAAAAATCGCCGCAGCTCAGCGGTAAATTTTTGTCTCTAACCAAGCAATAGCGATAATTATCGCTATTGCTTGATAATATGCCCCTGGTGCCGCTACAGCCAGTCCGGCCGTATAGGGCGCTATGAGTCCAATCAACCTATCATGCTCAAGCGACCGTCTGAGGGCGCGCGTCAGCAACATGAACTTTAGGACTTCAAAATGTATTGTGGGTGAAAACTAGTGTAACCGTACTATTCAACTGTTTTGTAAGTGACTTACAAAACCGTTGAACTAAGTGTGCTTCAGAGTCTGAAGGCACATTTCCTATAGCTGAAGGAGGAGTTCGTGTTTGGGAGTGTATGTGCAAGGCCGGCATGTGATGCTGATCCTTTATTATCATTTGGATGCTCAATGTCCAGCATGATACCACTTCCTGTACTTGCTTGTTGTTCGGGGAGAAACGCAGAAGGTCAAGGGTCAGTCTTCGTAAAGGCACCGGAAGTGGATACAACAGAGTCACCGCCCACAGTGATCTTAGTCGAAATCCCACAGCCTTCCCGGGACTCCCTTTTGATCCATAGACTCTGCCCTGGGAGGTGTTTTACGGTCACATCATCTGGCACAACATAAATCTGTTAAATGAATTGAAATTAGCAGCGTCTGTTGTTAGTACTTAAGACCGGGCTGGTTCAATGAGCGGTGGAAGTCACGGCTCGCTTTTGAGTGATTGGGCTGACCCGGTCCAGCGAGAGACTAAACCCTTAAACATATGCGTCCCTTGCGGAAAAAGGTCACATTTCCTTATTTACTCCCTGATGCGTGTGTTGTGTTTAGCGAGAATGCAGGCCATGCTGCAATAGAAGCAGCGTTGAGTTGCAGTAGGAGAGAGGCTCTTCCTGAGTATCTTTAACCCCTTGTGAATATTTCCTGTGAAGCTCCTTGAAGGTGTCACGGGGCAGGGCAACTAAGTTGTTGGTGGTGATGGTGGCAGGGGGTAGGGTGTATTTTAACAACTGGGCCTAGGTTTAATTTAGTTTACGAAACAGAACACCAGTGGTTGTTGGTCACTTTTTGTTATTTTTAATTTATTTACACAACATGGGTCGTTGGGTCCAAAATGGAGGTGAACGCCAGACATGCATTTTTAAAAAAATTTTTTTTTGTAATTTTGCATAATTTTGTAGGTATTTCATGTAATTTCCACAAAAGGAAATGATCCGAATGTCGCCCAGGCTTAGTCACAGCAGAACGCAGTGTCATCATCCTGTCCCTAGCATTTCCACTTTGACCAACTCATGTAAACTTCCTTACAGCCAGCTGCCATTGGAATAAACTTCCCAGTTTTTTTGTTGTAGTTTTTTTTGTTTTATAAAGCGTGAACTATACCCAAAGGTATCAGAGCACTTTACATGATCACCAGTTGCGTTACAGATAGACACATTAATTTTTGTTAGGCACAGGAAGATTAAGTGATCTGCCCTGAATCACGGGATGTTGAGCGCCACTGCCGAGACTCGAACCTGGTTCCGCCGCTCCGAGATCGACTGCTTTAGCCATTAGGCCACATAGGTTAAAGCCTACCAGACAGTGCACTTCTCTGGTTTGCTAAAGACATCTGGGGACATTCAGAAATGTTTACCTGGGATTGCATTTCACCCTTAGCTTACGATTGGCTTTGCGGTTTATAACTCACACACGCTTGCTTTCTATTTGCTGGCTTTATTTGTTTTAGGCTGTCCAGCTTATTCCCTTATCCCAACCCTAATTTATGTATTTATCCACCAGTCCTGATTTTCGGTAAACAATCCTTTAAATCTTGCTCTTATCTTGTCACATTTGCTGTGCATTGAGAGGCATAGGTCAAAATTCAAGCTGTCTTCCAGGGAGCTTGGTGTTTATTTTTTGTTCCCTGACTACATAGTGAGAGGATTTATATGACACTCATGCTGGCTACTCGGGGTTTGCTCTACAGTGTTATTTTTTCTAGCACCATTTTTTTTTTTAAATGTCTGTAAATGAACTGCGCAGGTATTTCAGAATATGGAAAGCACAAATGAAGCACATTTTTTGATAATTCTGAAGAGTGAGGGAAACGAAGATTTTAATACCATCAAACCAACTCACTACACTAGGTGATGTGATTTTCACACATTATAATTTGTGCGCTGCATACCATACTTTTATCAGTAAAACTGTATGTCGGTAATGGCAGTGTGTTACCACAGTATGCATACTCCACTTTACCCCACTCCACTGTAATCTGCATCACAACACGCCACAGCACTGTACTCTGCACCAATCCACACTATGCCACTCCATGCCACTCCACACTGTCCCAGCACTCTACTCTGCACCACTCCACTTTACTCCACTTCACTTGACGACTCTGTACTCTACACCCCTCTCCTCATTGCCAATGCACTCTGCCCCACAATACTCTGGTAAGTACCACTGCCGTCTTAACCACTGCACTCTACACCAATCCACTCTACTCTAAAACAATCTACCCTAGCCATTGCACTCTACACCACTCTATTCCACTCTACACCACTCCTCTATACACCACTGTAGTCTACCCTGTGCCACTCCACTTGAATCTACCCCACTGCACTCTAAGCAACTCTGTTCTATGCTGCTTCACTCTATGCTACTGCTCTCAATATCACTTTACTCAAAACCAATGCCCTCTTTGCCATTGCACTCTATGTCACTCTATTCTACAACACTCTGTGTCACTTTACTGTGCACCACTCTACACCACTGCCCTCTATACTAATGCCCTCTTCGCCAATCTATTCTACACCAATGCATTCTAAGACACTCTATACTGCAACACTGCACTCTCTGCCACTGAGCTCAATGCCACTTTGAACTGTAACACTGTACTCTATGCCACTACACTCTACCCTGCACCACTCTACACCACTCTACTGCACTCTATGCCAATCCACTGTACGCCACTGCAATCTATGCCACTCTTACCTACTGTGCACCACTGCACTCTATGACACTACACTCAATGCCACCTCATTCTAAGCCTTTCTACTGTACTATTCATCACTCAACTGTATGCCAGTGCATCCCACCCTACTCTACTATGCACTACTGCACTATTTGTCACTGCACCACTCTACTCTATGGCAAGGCACTCTGCCACTGCACTCTATGCCATTGCAAAATACTCTGCACCATTTTAGTCTACGCTACTCGACTGCACTCTAAGCCAGTGCAATCTACGCCACTACACTCTACGCCAATCCACCTAATCTACTGTGCACCACTGCAATCTACGCCACTTCACTCTATGTTTCGCTACTCTATGCCTCTTTACTCTGCACTACTCTACTCTATGCCAGTGCACTTTACCACACTCTACTATTTCCCAATGCCCTCGTCACGACTGCACCAAAGTGCTCTGCACCACTGTACTCTATGCCTCTGCACTCTACACGTCTGCTCTCTACTCTGCACCACTCCACTCTAGCCTGCACCACTCCACTATATGTCACTTCACTCTACTCTGTAAAAATCTACTCCTCGCCACTGCACTCTACGCCACTCAACTCCATTCTGCACCACTCCACTCTATGCCATTGCACTCTATGCCGATGGACTCTACACCACTTTACTCAAAACCAATGCCCTTTTTCAATCTACTCTACACCACTGTACTTTATGCCACTTCACTCTAGTCCACTCTACTCCACTCTGCAACACTCCATTCCACAGTGGTCTACTCCATTAAACTCTACTTCACTCTATCACACTCTACTCCACTCTATGCCATTCCACAACCCTCAACTCCACTCTATGCAGCTCTACAGCACTACTCCACTCGATAATGCTCCATGCAGCTCCCTTTACACCACTCCATGTCACTTTACTTAACTCTATTCTACAACATACTATTCCACTCTATGCTACTCCACTCTATGTCACTCCAGTCTACCACTCCACTCAAAGCCACACAAGTCTACAACACTCTATGCCTTTCCACTCTCCTACACTACTCCACTCTGTGCCACTTCACTCTGCAACAATCTACTCTTCTCTATGTCACTCTACTGTACAACACTATGCTCCACTCTTCGTAACACTCTCTATGCCACTCCACTGAGCTCAGTGCCACTTTGATCAGTGCCACTGCGCTCTACTCTGCATCACTCTACACAACTCTACTGCACTCTATGCCAATGCACTCTACAACAATGCACTCTATGCCACTCTAATATCTTCTGTGCACCACTGCACTCTATGACACTGCACTTTACACCATTCCCTCTACACCACTCTACTCTACGCTGCATCACTCTACTCTATGCCAGTGCACTCTACCCTACTCTACTATCCACCACTGCACTCTTTGTCTTTGCATCCACTGTACTCTGCACACCTTTACTCTATGGCAATGCACTCTACCACTACTCTATGCCACTGCAATATACTTTGCACCATTTTAGTCTACGCCACTCGACACCAGTGCACTCTCTGCCACTACACTCTACGCCAATCCACTCTACATCTCACTAATCTACTGTGCACCACTGCACTCTACGTCACTTCACTCTATGCTTCTCTACTCTGTACCACTCTACTCCATTCCAGTGCACTCTACCACACTCTACTATACCCCACTGTACTCTATGCCACTGAACTCTGTGCCACTGCCCTCTAAACTATTGCGCTGTACCCTGCACCACTCCACTCGAGCCTGCACCACCCCACTCTATGCCACTTCACTCTACTCTGTAGCAATCTACTCTACACCACTGCACTCTACACCACTCAACTCCATTCTGCACCACTCCACCCTATGCCTTGCACTCTAAGCCAATGGACTCTACACCACTTTACTAAAAGCCAATGCACTCTATTTCAGTCTACTCTGCACCACTATACTTTATGCTGCTTCACTCTAGTCCACTCTACTTCACTCTATGACACTCTACTCAACTCTATGCCACTCCACAACACTCTACTCCACTCTAAGCTGCTCTACAACACAACTCCACTCTGTGATGCTCCATGCTGCTCCCTTTACGCTACTCCATGTCACTTTACTCCACACTGTTCTACAACATACTATTCCACTGTACTCCACTCCACTGCCCCACTCTACGCTACTCCACTCTATGCCACTCCACTGAATGCCAATCAATTCTACAACACTCTATGCTATTCCACTCTCCTACACTACTCCACTCTATGCCACTTCATTCTACAACAATCTACTCTGCTCTACACCACTCTACTGTACAACACTCTACTCCACTCTTTGCAGCAAACTCCATGCCACTCCACTGTGCTCTACACCACTCCACAATACTCTATGCCACTCTACTCCCCAGCACTGTACTCTACAACACTCTACTTCACTCTACTTCACTCAACTCTACTCCACTCTACACCCTTCCACTCTATGACGCTCTACTTCCTCCAAGACACTCTGCAACACTCTACACCCTCCACTCTATTGCCACTCCATGATACTCTACGCCACTCTACACCCAGGGTCGGCTCCTCCACTATGGCAGAGGAGCGTCGCCCCACTGCTTTTAAGCAGTGTGAAAAAGAGAAACATAAATTGAAAATAACTTTGTTATTATCATTTTATGCTTCATGAAGTGTCCAAAAGGGAGGAACATATTTTATTACAGGAGGGTGGAGGCAAACCCCACTGGGTAATAAAAAGGGCTGGAGATTTAAATGTTGCAACCATATTGGTTAAATGTTAAAATTGCTGAACGGCCTACCAAATGGTTACTGCTTTTGAAAGAAAGGAACGCAAACTCAGCCCACCTAAGGTGCAGCTCGTCAAGAATGTCCACCTGTCTTTTCAAATAAATGTGTCATTTATTTATATATGTTGAATTAAGTCTAAAAATACACTGCTTGAGGTAGTTGGACCTAAGGAATAAGGAAACCATATAGCCCATGTATTTGTATTTGAATTAATTTGAATTGCATATAAAATGCCAGACCAAATCTTGCTTCTAGGTGCGACAGAAATGATAAAAAGGACAAGCAATGAGAGAAACTCATAAGAACAATTTTAGGCAGCACTACAAATCACATAGTCGGATACAAATTACACTGACATAAGATAGTCATATGCAATAAAAACATTTTCAGTTTGTGTATGGAGAGTAAGATTCTGAAAATGCATAGGTACATTATTTCCTTGCCTGGCTCCACCAAAAGTAAACATCTCATTGTTAGATTTAATATGTACCCCTTGTTAGCCAGATTGACAACTACCACGTCTTGTCAGAGGGCTATATGATTATATTAAGACAAACGTAGGGCTCTCCAGATCTCTAACCAGATCTTCTAAGTGACAATCAGGTTTTGTGGGGCTATACTTTCAATCCAGAGACCAGCTGGTTACTTTGGCCATAAACTATGGCACGAAGTGTAGCTGACATGTTCGATTCCCTAATAATAACTCCTCCCACTTCGATAATGCACTACATACTGCTTAGTTTACTTACTAGAGACTGTAGGGCTCACCGGTTAATAATCGAGGCATAGTGCAGTGGTGCCCTTGCAGCTAATGCATGATACATTTACCTTGGAAGAGTTTTACGCAAGCATCTGCACAGCTGATTGCTTGTTGAAATTAAATATTGTCTCCAAGCATCTGCCAATGAGGTATATAATAAGGTAGCTGGGACAATCATATGCCTTACCATGAACCTCACCACTGGAGAGGCTTAAAGAGATTGAATTTTAACCTGGCTCCTGAGCACCATGAATTTGGACTGCTAGATATCCTGCAAGACTATCGGGCCTTCTTGGAGCAAGCCAGGGCTTTATTAAGAGATTGAGGTGATTGACTGGCTGCATTCATATTCTTGCCACTTGCCTTTCCTCAGGTGTACCATGAATTCCTAGTTCATTATATCCTCTGATGTACTCAAAATGTTGATGCCATCCATTAAGTGCAATAGAGTTGTCCGGGAACATTGAGCATAGTTAGCAGACCTGTGCTCTAATGGGCCTTTACATGGAATTACCATGAACCAGGTAGCACACCTGCAAATAATTTTTGTTAAAACACAGTGTGAAGAGTGGGCAGGGCCTTGGAGGGGCAGGGCCTCACTCTGATAAGTAACTTAGAGGCACACCCCTCACACCAAACCCACTCCTTTAAAAGTAAAAACTTGCTTAGGCTGGCCTCCCTTTAAATGACTGCACCTATCTAAAGCCTTGAAAGACAAGATGGAAATCCACTCTTTGCAGTAGTATCAGACTCGTGAGAAAGGAACCAATATTGTGTACCTGAGGTAGCAAGTGGACAGCAAATACCCTCACATTCTACCCTCACTACTTCCTACGTGTTGTGTCTGATGGTGTCTTGGTGCCAGGTCCATAATTGGGTTGTAATACAGGATCCACAGTTTGGTGGTCTCTGATGACATTTTGTAGAATGGCAACATTTATTTATTTATTTATTTATTGAGCTTTATATTGCGCTGACTAAACCCTGAGGTATCAGAGGACTTTACATGAGGAAGAAACATTGTTTCAGAACATGGTTATAAAGTGACATCAGTTACTAGAGAGTAGTTACAGGAATTATATGAGTGCAAAAGCATAGTATAAACATGAGGAAAAAATAGGCAAGGGGAGAGAAGAATTAGGGGAGAAAGGGAAGGAATAGGGGAGGCAGACAGAGAATAATGGAGGGATGAGGAGGGGAAGGATGTAGGAGGCACAACTGGAAGATGAGGAAAAACAGTGTCCGACGTCCGGCTGGGTAGGTGACGGCCGAGGGGTGAACCAGAGCCAAACTCCTCTATTTTGCATTGCACAGGAATGAGCTGGAAGGTCCTTTGGTAGCCCCTAAATTGGTATCCCTTGGCTGAGATTTAAGAAGGGTGAAAGATGTCCCCCTTTCCACTGAAGAAATCCCCTGTTACAAAACTCTTTGCTGCATTCTTCTTACTGGCCAATCTGAAATAGCAAGCCCAGCATAACAGTAATGCGTGGAGGCGGCTTTGCAGTAATGGTGTTATAATGTGGTAATGAAGTAAACCAAGTTATATCAACACCCAGGCCTAGGCATGTAGTTAAACATACACCAATATATTTTCATACATGTCCTTAACCCAATGACCAGGTTTATGAGCTGCAGTATATTTTAGGGGGAAAAAAGTCAGCTGGTACCTTTGTAGGGTTCTTTGACTGAGCTGTTATGGGGATTTTGGCTTTGGGGAAGTTGCAGGTGAGAGGTGGGACCATGAAACAGTATTCCTCAAGGAGCAAAATCAGCTGTTGCTTTTGCGGGCCAAAAAGATATGACTTAGAAAGGGAACTAGATGAAATGGGTCAAATGAGTGCATTGCACTAGGGTATTACACTAGCACTAGGGTATTACAGTAGCATTCCATTGGTTTCAGATTAAGTACACCTTCTTTCTGGAAACCATCAACGATGTCACTGATTAGCCAACATATTGTAATGACTATTGTTTACTTACCAATCCGAGGTGGGTGGGATACATGTATTATGTGTTAGGGGGCTTTTATTGCCCAAAATGCATTGGTATAAAACACATATTTCACAGGTAATAAGGTAAGATAGACGGTAGTTCACAATTTTCTGTGAAGTATGGGTTGCGTCATCATAATGACAGGTGCTAGGAGTATGTGGCATTGAAGACCAAATGGTGCAGTTAGGTTATCTAAATTAAACAGCAAAACAGGATATTAGTTTCAGCTGAAAACAACATGTTTTGTCAAATCTGCACATTTTTTGTCAAATTATGTGAAAATCCATAACTAAGCAGTAAACATAGCAAACCATTAAACCCGTAAATCTACTGCCCCTCGCATTTCTCTGTTGCTTTACCAATAATTTATGTATGAAAAGTAAACCAAACTGAACTATTCTAATTCTATTCAGTTGTCATTGCTAGCTGCAGTTTTAAGAAAGCAGCCTTTTCCAGCTTGGTTTTAAAAAAAAAATGTTATTATAACAATAGATAACTCGTTGTGGTGTAATATAATCAAAAATTGCCATTGGGGGAATCTACTGACATTAGCAAACCACCTGCCCTTCAGTATCATGGTTTATGATGTGTCCAGAACCCACCTACCTGTATCTCTCTCTCTCTCTCTCTCTCTCTCTCTCTCTCTCTCTCTCTCTCTCTCTCTCTCTCTCTCTCTCTCTCTCTCTCTCTCTCTCTTTCTCTCTCTCTATTTTTTATATATATATATATATATGTTTTATATATAAATTCAGAGAGATAGATAGCCAGACAGAGAGATAGATAGATAGATAGATAGATAGATAGATAGATAGATAGATAGATAGATAGATAGATAGATAGATAGATAGATAGATAGATAGATAGATCATAATAAACAAAATCCTAAAATTCATCACGTAGGGTGTAGAATGCAACCATGACTCCTTTGTCCATCAGCTCCTATTTAAGATCTCAAGCATGGCATCAGATATGATAATATAAGTTACAGCTTCACTTACATCAGTAATGTCGCATGACATCATTCAAGTGCGTGCATCTCAAAATATAATATCAGTGATATAATTGACAATGCTATTTAGAACGCAATGGTCATAGTCAATGTATATTGGAATGGGATGTATGGACCTAGCCCACCCCTAGCTGGTGAATGTTTGTTTTTTATACATGGCATATGTATTAATGTTTAGCATCAGCACACAATACAGCGCAATACAGCAAACACAGAAAAGAATCATCAAAAAAAAGAAATTACGTTAGTTGAGGGAGCCAGTGGGGTTTCTTCCACTAACACACTTCCTGATTCTCAGCTCTATGCCTTGTGATTCTGCTTGATGCTAAGCAGAAGTCCATTTCCTGCCTCACGGGATGACTTTTGCCTCATTATTTATTTTACTGCACGACATGTGCTCTATTAGACAGATAACTCTGTTTCTGGCTGGGCCTAAAAAAAATCAGGTACCACTCCATACAGTCATACACTCATTAGTCTATATTGATTTGACATTACACTCTGATAAACACCTATATTTTTTTGGACAGAGTTAGCACCTATGGGCAAGCATGAGACGTGTAGGAAACATCTGTGCATTGTCAGAGGCTTCAAAAAACATGTGAGTACTTCTGTCCATCACTTTGGCTTCCAGGATTTGAATTTTCTAATTGTGAGCATAAGTACTAATGATATAGCTTATCGTGGCTTTAGATCTATCTCGCTATTAGTTTTGAAACATTAGGAAATGTGGTCCTACTGTGGCCAAAGTGTCAAATGTAGGCCAACTAAATATGGTGACCCCAGGACTGGACTGGCCATTGCGGGCACCGAGCATTTCCCCGGTAGGCCGCCAGGGTAGAGGCCTGTTTTGGACCTCTAGGAGTCTGTTTTTGTTACTGGGCACTTTTGCAGCATAGCTGCAATATCGGCCACTGTAATAAAAACTGCAGCTAGGAGACGGGAGTGGTGCTTCCAAGTAGCACCCCAGCCCCAGGGCCTGGTCGAGCTATTTGCCAGGGACGGTTTTGATTTCCCACAAGCATATGGCTGCCACATTACAAGCCTACTGCCTCCTCATCCACTCTTTGAAGCACCCCCGGCTGTTTTAGAGGTATACAAAAAATAAACACATAGATATATAACTGCACAATGTAGAATTCCGAGACTATTTTGCGAATTTAGAACTTCTCCCGGGATCCAGCCGATGCAATGAGACTCGAAACACACCAGCATTGAAATAAAAAGCTTTAAAACATAATAATGTTCTTTATATATAGCTCGAACGCAACAAACTCTAAATTATCTAATAATAAATGTTATCACAGTGTACCTCAAGAATACTCTTTCTATTGAGAACAGAAAGAGCAAGAACAAAGTTGTTTTTGCTGTGATGACTATCAAGTTAGAGGTTGCTAACCTTTAAAAGAAATATTAATTTCCCCTTTGCCATATTTGTTTGTCATTTTTCCAGCCATCACAACTGAAAGTCAATGCTGCTAAATGTACGGACAGGCGTTCTCTATATGGTTCCTGTCAGTATATACAAGACAACTTTATGCCCCCAAAATGGCTGTTCTTGCAAGCAGGACCATATCAAGCTGCTTGTTAGGACAAACTGAAGCTAACGACGTCATGAAGGCTACACTGCCAGTGTCTGTTCAGTGTCTTGGAATGTAAACCTATGCATAGCTGCGTGGCTGTAGGGTCATATTAGGAAGCGCGCAGCATGGATCCTTCCAGCACTTCTGCCATGACAGTATGCAGTAATGAGCAGAGTGGAATGAAAGCACATCGACCTGACAATAGGCATGCATGCTGCTTGTCTCACATTCCGGCTGCTACTGTATCCTGTCACCTGGGTCATTTCTCGAGTACAGGGGATATCTTACAAGGTCCAAAGTCACTTGGCAACAGTTTGCGCATTAAAAGTGTGTCTAAGGGATAGTGATGAAAGCAAGAAGTTACCTCAGCTAAATACTTGCCAGAATACTATGCACAGCTTCAAATCGTGAGATTGAACATTTTTTCCTGGTAAAGTAGACAGTGCACCATTATTATTTTTTTTCTTTTTATCACCAGCGAAATGCAGAGTCAAACAATCCTTTACTTTATCAGTCACAATTTTCTGCTTTGTCGTGAAACAAGAGACAACTCGACACAGCATGGCCTGGTCTTCTCAGCTTACAAGAGGCTGCTGGAAAGGTTTTTCGGGAAGAATTTGGTTGCTCAGGGCTATCCAAATGAGCCTCCTTACCTGAATCCCTGCAATTCTCATGGGCCCAAGCAGTAGAAATACCTCTGTGAAATTCTGGGAATATAGGGATTAACAGTGAGAATTGCATGGAATATTCCGGATCACCTGATAATCCCCCCCCCCCCCCGCCCCATCCTGAGCTAGGCAGATTTAAGGTAGGGCGATACAGAGACCAGAATTTTTCACTCTTACCAGTATCTCCCTGCCAAAGAATTTAACTCCCCATAATGGAGAAAAACGTACAGGACCTCACATTTATGTGGCTTTTGCCATTTCTGGAGGCTTTTCCATTCAGAATTACCACTTGCTCTAAGCAGGTGGAAAATGTGAGAGGGGGCAACAGGAGACCTCTGTGCAGATGTTGGGGGTGGGTCGTGAGGAGGTCCAATATCAAGGAAGCTTCGGGATTTCTGTGGAGAGTGTCTCATGCATTCCAGTGCTGTTGAAATGGTCTGGTGGCAACTAGGTTGAGCATTTCTGACCCTGGTGCTGTGCCTGGTGGTTTTAGCTGGTGCATTTTCACTAATAGCAAAATCTGGTTCGATGCTCCGGCACCTGGTATTCTCAGAGGCTCTAATACCAGGCCACATAAAATTAAAGAGGATGGTATTCCCTAGAGATACTGTTCCACCCAACTCATAATACGGTCCCACAGGGGAATATACAGGGCGAGTTTATGGCCTCCTCATAATCACAAGACGAGTAATGGAAATCTGCATTGATCACTTTTAAAGTACAGAAATTATGAAGACTTTAGGGATATCTGATCCCATTTTATTGTCTAGTTAAACTGTAGTCTGACGAGCGCTTGAAGTGATGGAGAAACCTCTTAACGTGCTGTGTTGGAGCTCATAGGTAAACTGGGCCCACTGCGGTCCTTGCGTAGTGGCGAGCCTCACCCCGCAAGTGCATTCATTCCTCTATCAAGCTCCTAATTAAGTAGCTGTTTGCTGCATATAACCAAATGGAGCGTACTCGTAATTCACTATAGACTGCTTACCTGATTCAGCGAAAACGAGCAAGTGTGTGAGTATTTTTGATCAAATGAATGAATGGAAGTCTTGTACTATACCGCTCTATGATCATAGTCACCTCAAAGTGCTTCTCATGTGGAGGAGTGGTTGCGGAGTTCAATTAAAAAAAATTGGGTTTTCAGGTGTTTTAAGTGAGTCAGATGGCTAGTGTCAATCTGGCTGTTCACTTAGAGTGAGTTAAATAGTTGAGCCCTTGAACTGCAAAGGAACTGCCTCCTTCCTGGCTGCATTTTATTCTGTGGTTTTGGAGTAGGGTTTTCTTAGATAAATGCATTAGTGATGTATTTTTATGGTGCAGGATCACTATAGCAGATGCATGATATTGCGTGACGAAAATATTGGAGCCACTACATCGATTTAACTACTACATTGCACGGTAAGTCTACAAAAGATGGGAGTTAAGAATAGGAAATATATTCTTCCCTTGACAACATGATGGTAGGCGAGGACGCAGTTGCAATATGTTTTGCATGCCGATGTTATTGATTTTGATATCGCCTCATTCACCGTTTTTGAAGTCACTGAAGCCACTCACTCTAAAGATTTTGGAGGTCAACGGGACATTGATAGGCAGTGACTTTAGGTTAGGGTGATGACATTTTGTACCAGGTGTAGGCAGACACTCTTTCATGTAGGTAGGCTCAGGCACAAATAGTTGGTGATGGTAATGATAGTAGTAGTAGGCAGGGTGACCTTTACCCCAGCACTAACTACTCCAGATGGGTTAGGGCGGGGTACCTAGGTTGTGGTTTAATATCCGAATCCTGTGTTTGTTTCCTTCAGCTGCTGCCCATGCAGGTAAGGGCGATGGGGCCAGGTTGGGGGGGATTCGACAGACGACCACGAGGGGATATTAAATAAATAATTTATTTTCACTCTTCATCGTCTGTCGAAATCCCCCCACCCGGCCCCACCGCTCTTACTTGCTTGGGCCGTGGCTGGTTCTATTCATTTCAAATACACCATTGCGTTGACTGTATACATTACTTAAACCCTGTAGTTCTGTACATCATGTTATGTCTCGTTCACAAAAACAGCACAATACTTTTGAAAAATGCATCCCGTCATTGGTAGTGACTGTGCACCTAAAGGGTATGCAACAACTAATCGCATGAGTTAATTTTAGCATTTGGAAGCATTTTGGTGTTTTACTGACAGGATATAAACCCTGTCTCATAAATAATGGGACCACGAAAAAGCCTGCTGCCGGTTTAATTCAGTGGACCTTTTGATTGTGGCAACCTTCATTTTGGATAATGCAAAGGAATTTCCTATGACAAATTTAAAAGAAACCCATAAAAATATAAATCAGCCCCTTTTTACATCTCCTTGGTATTTTTTTTAATTGTGTTAGCAATGAAAGCAAAGGCCTACATTTCGGTTTCCGTCACCGAATCCTGTGAACAAGGCCACCATTTTCTATCGCTGCGTTTTCTGGCTCGGGACACAGTGAACTACTGAGCTGGAAGGTTCACCGCAGCGCGCCCTGGCACTGCCTCCCTTCCGCCGCAGCTGCTATTTACCAGACAGAGCGTTTGTGGGAATAGAGCTGGCACGAGGCGCAGTCTGGGCATGCTGAAAGGGTTTAAGGAACGCGTAGCCGGGTGATGTCACTAGCGTTTCCAAATTAGCTGCACGTGTTTTTTGGGATATTCATATGTTGTGATTCATGATTATATGTTTGCATATATAGCAGAGCAGCCAATCATCCCCTGTGTCTCTTAAAATGGCCGCGGGAGCACCTGCCCAGATAGAAAATATGCACGAACATTCCAACTTGCTACGATGTGGGTGGGGGAATTAGAGTGTATTTTATTGGTGAAGACATAGAACTTTCCATTCCCCTTGCAAGTCCTAAAGTGATTTCCTGACTGGTGAGTAAGAAGCCACTGTGTATTTATAATTAAAATAGTTATTTGTTACCTTGAGCAGGTCACAACGCACTTCGGGTTTCATCCACGTTTTTCTGGGCGACGGAGCGTGCTCTGATACCACAAAAAGTGGAGTGCTATGAAGAAACACAGGTAAAATAGAGGGCCAGATGTATCAAGCTAAATTGCGATCATAAACTCTGAAATTCGCAGAATGTTAGCATTTGCGATTGCAATGTAGCTGTGTGCAATGTAGGAAAGAAAAACCTACTCGCAAAATAAGGAATCTCAAAATTTGCGATTCCCTATTTTGCGCATGCATTTAGAGAATCGCAATTTGCGATTCCCTAAATGCTATCCTAGTAGCCATCGCAAATTGTGATATTGTTGTAAGGAATCGCAAATTAACACCAACTTCAAGTTGGTGGTAATTTGCAATTTCCTCGAAAAAAGCATTTTTTTGTCTTTTTCAAAGTGCCATGTGGCACACATACATGCCCTTTGGGCATGTACGTGTGCCCTTAGAGCATGTATGTGTGCCACATGTGCACAGATAAACATTTCAGGGGTGCAACAGGGTGTCCTTTTGGAACCCTTGCACCCTTGAAATTGCATGCGCAATTTGTGAGTACCTTTTGGATCCTCGCAAATTGCGAATGCAATTCCTCTTCATGGGAAAAGATTTCTTAATTGGTATTCGCAATTTGTGATGCGCATTTAAGGACTATTTAGGAATCGCAAACATTTTTGCGATTACTACCTACATAGCATTTTGCGAGTTCTTAATAGCGATCCTCTAAAATCGCTATTAAGGACTCGCAAACTGCTACAATGATACATCTGCCCCAGAGGACCTTATTTAGCGATTCAGAAAAGGGGGTGGTGATGAACAGAGTGTCTGAATTAAGCAGACCCCTCTTACCCAGTCCAAAGATCAGGGCTTGATCCATCACCGTTATTTAGCTCACTGGCTATATGCAAATCAGTCTGTCCCTGGCCCAGTGCATCATGGGAACAGGGCAGACTAAACTACCAAGCCAATTCTTCACCAGAAAGGAGACAAGCTTCCGGGGACCTGTTTCTGGCATTTCAGCCGTCGTCGGCCCGGCTTGCTTGAATCCTGATGGTGCAGTGAGCAAGAGACTCATGTCTGAGTATACCCTGCCACACCTATAGTGGCCAAAAACGATTCAGAAAAGGGGTTGGTGATGAACAGAGTGTCCCCGATAGCTTGTTTCCTTCCCAGTGTAAGAATTGGCTTGGTAGTTTGGTTTGCCCTGTTCCCATCATGCACTGGGACAGGAACAGACTAATTTGCATATAGCCAGGTTCTGAGCTGGGATGGTGCAGTGAGCTAAAAAACGGTGTTGGATCTAGCCCTGATCTCTTGTCTGGGTGAGAGTATTCTGCTTAATTCAGAAACTCTGTCCATCACCACCCCTTGTTGTTAAATTTTTTGTCCACCATAAGCGTGGAAGGGTATACTCAGATGTGAGTCCCTTGCTCATTGCACCATCAGGATTCAAGCAAGCCGGGCCGACGACGGCTGAAATGCCAGAAACCGGTCCCCGGAAGCTTGTTTCCTTCCCAGTGTAATAATTGGCTTGGTAGTTTGGTTTGCCCTGTTCCCATCATGCACTGGGACAGGAACAGACTAATTTGCATATAGCCAGGTTCTGAGCTGGGATGGTGCAGTGAGCTAAAAACGGTGTTGGATCTAGCCCTGATCTCTTGACTGGGTGAGAGTATTCTGCTTAATTCAGAAACTCTGTCCATCACCACCCCTTGTTGTTAAATTTTTTGTCCACCATAAGCGTGGAAGGGTATACTCAGATGTGAGTCTCTTGCTCATTGCACCATCAGGATTCAAGCAAGCTGGGCCGACGACGGCTGAAATGCCAGAAACCGGTCCCCGGAAGCTTGTTTCCTTCCCAGTGTAAGAATTGGCTTGGTAGTTTGGTTTGACCTGTTCCCATCATGCACTGGGGCAGGAACAGACTAATTTGCATATAGCCAGGTTCTGAGCTGGGATGGTGCAGTGAGCTAAAAAACGGTGTTGGATCTAGCCCTGATCTCTTGACTGGGTGTGAGTATTCTGCTTAATTCAGAAACTCTGTCCATCACCACCCCTTGTTGTTAAATTATTTAGCGATTGGCAAATGGGATGCTACATCACAAATGCAGAAGATGTCCAGTCTGACATATTGCAAGCACATTGATGCTTGTTGCACTTGTAATATGCCAGACACTATATCTTTTACATTTGTGACAGAGCACCCCTCCGCCAAACTCTAAAAATGCCTTCTAGAGGAGGGAGCTAGAAGAATTTCTGTCAATATATTTGCAGAATTTGAACCAAAAAGTGCGTTCTGAAAGGACAGTTTTCTTGTTTGATTGTTTAAATCTGGACCATTCTTGGGCAGTGTCCCAAGGCTCAAAATGAATCCAGTATGGGCAATTTAAAAGAATGTTTCCTGAAATACTGGTAACAAAGAATTTAAAGATCGTCTTAAACAGGGAATTTAAAAATCCCTTCAAGTAAGTCAAGATTTTAAACATTGCACCTTCATTTAATGTATTCATTTGGGAATTTCGGAATAGTACCCTGCCACCATGAGTGGAGTTTCTTGGCGCTAAAAGATACTGCGAGCCAAAGAGGAATTGGAAGCTTTTTAAACTCTACTAAAAAGTTAATAACACAACAGTCCAGTAGTGAGCAGAATTCAACTGGAATCGAATTCCATGTGATGGGAGTATAAGTAATGGCTCCCATATCCTGAAGCGATTGGCCACCCCAATTATCGGTATTGATATAAAATACGATTAGAAGTGCACACTTTATAAGTGCACTAATTATAATTATTAATTAATTCATGTTATCGTCCAGTTGTATAGCTCACTTCTGCCACTGGGTAAAGTTTATTGTACAAACAAGACAGTTCAAAAAATATTTTAAGATCACCGTAATGCAAAATATTCCTGACATTGAAATCTAAATTGCATTACCAAAAAAATTCTAAAAGTTCTATTTATAGGTACAACACATATTTGCAAAAGTTATGAGGCAATCATTTGCGTCTGTATAGAATAATATCTCAAATTTGTTATAACAGGCATAAATATTTGATAGCTGGCCTCCACTACTTGCATGAACGCCAAAAATGTTTTATGATGAAATAATTATTATTCTGCATGACAGCCCACGCCTCCCTCAAACAACCCCGCTTCGAGTCGGTCCTGAATAACCATTCTAAAATGTTTCAACGCCCCTCAAACACTATACACCTCCCATAATGGGAAGTATGAGCTCAAACCCCAAAGCCCCCACCCTGTGTCCAAAATCTACCAATCTTTCCATGTGGTTCTCGATGGGAGCAAAACATGTTTCACCCAAGGCCTGATCACTTTGAGTGAAAACTACTTCAAGATCATTAAAAATAGCCAATGGCCCTGAACTAGATTTTCCCAAGAGCCACAGTGTCCCCCATCATTGCCTGCCCTTCCATTTTAAATCCACCATTCTAGCAAATACCAATTATGCTTGAACAATAACCTTTTACCCCAGATCCAATAGGTGAACTCCATATCTGTGGAATTTGCTCTTCCCTGCAACACCCTTGGAGAAATGGGTTATACCCGAACAATAGGTCTTGCAATTGTGGCAGGACAGGCATTTAAATGCCTAATATTTAAAGTCCTTGAGAGTACTTGGCTTCTCCAATACTTTCTCTGAATCATTTTCAACCAATCAAGGACCGACTATGGAAAAAGATATAGGAGGTTCCCACTTTGCCTCAGAAAATTGTATATTCTCGATAGATGAGCCCACCATAGTGTTACCACCTACATGCATAATGACGACACCGGAAAGCATGAGCCTGTGCTATGAATTACATTCCTGATGTCTTCTATAGTAGCAGAGGTGAAGGCACACAATGTGGAGCCACTGGACTTGCATGTCTTTTTTCCCAGTGGCATAAAAAAACTTGAGAAGCCCCCCTGCAAAGTGCAAGGATCCCCCCCCCCCACGTTCCAGACCCAGTCAGGAGCTCTCAGGCCCGCCCAAGCACAGTGCTGGAGGGGGCCCACTGGAGCTCAGGACCCCCACGCATTCTGCACCCTTGTGCAACACAGCACAGCAAATGTGTATGTCTCATTGTCTAGGAGGTGGTCTCAGCATAACAAATTAGCGCATCTGGGCCTATCTGTTTGCAAACTTAACTGAGCATTAGGATTGGTACGTGTGGGGCAGAGCACTGTCTTGTTATTAGTCCACTTGAATTTAACCTACAATTTCCTGTACATATGTTGACAGCCATGTTCTTTCAAAGAAACATTTGTCGTGCTATGGATCCGGAGAATCGACAACCCAAGGGAATAACCCTCAAGGCAAAATTCACACGTATATCCATACTTGCAATGTGGAGTATCGATTTCTTAACCCTAAATAACTCAATTGCACTTTTGAAAGCCAAGACCTTACCCAGGGGTAGCCTAAATACACATACACTTGAACCTATTGTGTTGCAGACTTAACAAGAGCGGAACAAGGTCCTGTGCAGGAAGCATCTAAGGGACAAAAGCGGAAGAACCCTTAAGACTTTATTGCCCCTTAGAATTCCTCACACCCCTGTTTTTTATTTATTTATTTAATGTGATTTTATATAGCGCGAACATTACCTGAAGGTGTCAGAGCGCTGTACATAAGAACTAGTTGCATTACATACGAACTTTGGATTACATGAGTTACATTAGAGAAATAAACAGGAGAAAAAATTGCAAATGTACAAGTGGAGCGAGGGGAGGGAAAAATTGCAAATGTACAAGTAGACATGCTTGGGGAAATTATGATTAGCGAGTGAGCGGGGAATGATGAATGCACCTCCAATGCAACAACAGACTTCCAGTGGTGCAGGGGATGGTCCCACCGTTAGCCTAGTCTTAGAGCTCTAAGCCCCGTGTTCTTGGGGAGTTTTTGGATGCACTGCCATTAAGCCTTTTGCAACCGTGATATACTTATAGATTCAGGTCAAAGATATTGATTTATCAGAGCAGGCACATTTCTGCAGGTGTCACCATACTTGCAGATAGTGGGACATACCTTGAAGCCATTGTAATGTTGTTATCCATTTTATATCAATGTGCGTTGTTGAAAAGGCAAAAATAGCCATATAATAGTGCTGCAGAATGTGCAGAGTAATCAGCCATCTTGCATAGTTTGCATTTACTTGACGTTCATTGTTGCTTTTTTGATCATGTACATTATACATCTTGGCCAACAATGTGTTCTTTCCTGCACAATTTCAGAGGCTCTATAAATATGTCAAGAACAAAAGAATGGCGGTTCAAAACAAAAGAACAACAGACATTAAAAGCTCACAATTTCAGGACAGATAATACAAAGCAAAGTGAAATAGGAGATATACCCAGAACAGACTTTTATAAAAATGCCTTAGGAAGAGGTGAAATTGGAGTTCCTTTTTAAGTAGGAAGTAAAGTGGTCCTGCACAGAGCACGAAGGAGCATTGCACTGGTGGCGTAGAACTGCTTCATACAGAGAGAGTGAAATAAACAACTAGCCTGCTACCATTGCAAGCACATAACAGAGCAACAAGCGAAGGACGGTGTTTGGGAAGCGGTAAAAGAAACAAGTTAATGACATGATTTACATTCATCGGCTGAGCACATTTTGTTCGCACAGCCAAAACATAAGCCGCGGCAAACAAAAAACAAACTGTGCGCAGAAACAAACATAAATAGCCAGAAGTGAAAGCCCACAAGTAATAAGGCCAGTAGCCATGGGCATGAGCGACATCCCAAGAGCAGGGACAAATATATGCGAATAACCACAGAAAAGGCAGGATTTTCGAAGGGTTCACAAAGGAACAAATGGAAAGCTATGTGTGTAGTCTAACACCATAGAATAGATATAGTATGTCTCCAAGACAAATCCCTAGCCGAGACCTAAAATTAACAAAATATTGACATAACACTATCACAAAATAATCCACATTATGCAGCATAATATGCCTTTTCTTGCTGCATAATTTGTTTCTCCCCTGCCGCATTATTCCAGTGGCTCTAACAGTAGTGAACAAATCTTTGTTAAATATTCACCTTGATTTGTAGAGCTCTATCAAAGCAGGCTTGTGGGTTCTTAGTGTCTGTTTGTATGTGCACCCCCTAGGCTTTCCAGGAAACACAGGAGAGAAGTCAGTCAGAATATCTTTATTCCGCTTATTTAAAAGCCATACAAAGAAAGAAAAAAGATAAAATACATTTCATACAAAAAATTTCCTATTTACACGGAAAACATTAAATGTAAACAACAAGTTTTAAAAAATGACATAGATGACTAATCTTGACAGACAGCTTTCACCCTTGAAGCGGCTACCAGAAAATTAGCAATGCAAAAAGTAATGTGGGGATTGGGCAGTAATTGTAAAAAGAGCAGAGCCGGTCTCACTTGAGTGAAGCCGGCCTCTTTAAGAATAGGCAACAGATATTTTTTCCTTGGCTCTGAGTACAACCCACAAAACATGACAAAATGCATTGTATCTTGCACTGAAAACTGGTCGCAGCTACAGGGTGGGGCTAATTCTGGCTTCTGCCAATTATTAAAAGAGCCTAAATAAAAATGTAACAAATTAAATCTGAATTTGGTTAAAAGGAACCTATGGAAGGGGATTGTGACAAAACCAAGATAGGGTGCAAGTGATAACGAGTTAACCAGTAAACAATGATCCCTCACTGCCGGTTTTACCAATTCGCGTTCTTCGCGGCATGCTTCCTTCCTTCCCATAAAGGACTTTTTCACAAAGTCAATGTCTTGAATCCTAATATTCTCAGGGGAGGTAAAAAGCTCCGGGCGGCCTAGGTCTGAAAATGCCCTGGCCAAATAGGCCAGCCAAGGAATCTTGTTGGATTTATCCAGGGACAGAACGTCAGACATAATCTTGTGATTTAATGGGAGTTCTTCATTCATCCACATTTTTAACCAAAAAATCAAGGGGGCCATACTCAGCTTATCAGAAAGAAATTGTAGGCCCACTTCTTTATGAATGGAATAGGTTGGGGTCGACTGGGGTACAGGAGAGAATCTACAGCCACTTTCTGAACCTTTCAAGGAAAGGTCGCTGGGCTTGAGCCTTTTCTCCACCATGGGCAAAAGTGAGCACGGAATTGGCCGACGGATGGTTGACGTGCAGTGGCATAACATAAAATGACGGGGCACCCTGCAAAATGTGTGGAGAGGCCCCATTGTCTCCCAGATCGCACAGATATTAATTATTCTTGGGCTCAATGGGGTCCCAATGAAGGGTTGGGGTCACCTTATGCTGCAGCTGGCCTGCTCGGGAAAGCAGAGTGACTTTCCCAAGTGTTTACCTAGTTCTTAGTCCATGCCATTGCACGCAGTCGGCAAGGCATGCATTGGCATGAGTTTGGGAGGTGAGGCAACCCCCTCCACAACAAGGAACCCTGCCCCCCTCCGCATTGCAGGGGCGGCGTGGGTCTCTGTTACAACCCTGATGAGGTGTACGCTTTCAAGGTTGGGAATGCTGCTTGGCCTACATTTAACATACGTCCCAGTTTTCAAAAAGAGAGACGTCTGCAGTCTTTATTTGAATGACTTTATTTGTATTAAAGCTCTCTTCCACCTCGCCAGAGTGATTTTTGGAGGCTCTTGTTAACATTACAAGTACAAGTGGCTCTGCATGGTGCTGGAGCTCTGACGTCACTTTCTAAGTAAGGACCCTTCAGGGAGCCTCTGCATCACTATGGTAGGGTATGTTGCTCTTCACATTGCAGCACACTAGAGAGACTTTACAACAATAATATCTATTTCACTAACATTGAGAAGATTGTTTAAGGGCAACCACCCATGGAAGGGTGGGAGGAGGCGAGATCATAAGCGCAATCACTAGAAGGAGTACCGTAAGGAAAACGTTTGTCTGCAGCTGCAGTGAAAACATAATATGACCTATTTAGTGCTGCTTTTACTTACCTTTTATTTGCATTTTGGAAAACATAGAAACTGATTCGGTCCTTATGTGCCCACATTCTGGCACACATTGATACTCACGCTCATATCTGTCAAACTGAAGAGGTTTGTACCCTGATTAAGAAGGACCTGAGTTACAGTCTTCTTGCTTCTTATTACCAAAACTTCACAATACACTTTAAGCCTTTTAAAGTCTGGTGTTAGCCAAGACCTATTGTACTTTCTAAAATGATATATATATTTAGCTATAGCAGGGACTTTCAACCAGCCCTCTTCATCCATTGATCTGTTGTTGTGCCATTCACAATTTTCTTCTGCTTGTTATAGCGCACGGCATGAGATAATGGGGTAGTCCTCCTCAGCCACTGGCTAATTTCACAATGATGATGGCATTTCGCTGCTTCACAAAGACCACATCTGCCAAGGGCTACTATGGCAATGTGTACTTTTTCGGAATAAAACATATTTTTTGCTTTTAGCCAGTTGTTTCTGGGTTTTTTAATACTGGCAAAGGCCCTGCAGCTTCCCAATAATAATGTTTTACAAAGACCACGGTAAAACAAAAGAAGCATTTACAAAGCCAAATGCTGGCAGCCGTGCCAGACCTATAGGTTTCCCCAATGCATGTTTTAGTCTCTGCATGTGCTGGCTTGTTCTATTTTAAATGCTTCCCTTTGATGGTTGTTGCCACAGTAAGTGAACTGCAAATCTATAGGCTGTGAACACAACTATTGCCACTTTTGTTATGCTTTCTTCTCACAAAGTCCGTCCACTATGAGCTGTACTGGTCAATCTCAAACTATTGCCCTAATTCCTGGTTTTGAGAAATTCTTACTTTGGTGCTCAAGTTTGAAGACTACTTGCAATACGGGATGAGTTGATGATGTAAGGGGAGCACAAAGGGACTACTGCACTATGCCACCTAGGTCATTGTTGTATGCTTTTGACAGATTTAAGAAGTTTAACATGGATCACATCCTCAGCAAACATCTAGACCGGTGGCTCTTAACCTGTTGTCCAAGGACCCCTGGAGATCCACTCGGCCTACTCAGAGAGTCCACAACTATTTTACACAATTAAATATTATTAAAATTAATAAATGAAAATTATATAAGAATAAAGAAGCAACAATGAAATTGTGAATACTTTTTCTATATTCAATTAACAATAATTCAATATTTGAGCATGTGTTTGGTGTATACTTCTTTTTTAATGTATTGCTTTGAGGTTCAAATAATAGAAATTGCTTAGGGCGGGGGTTCCCAGCTTTCAATAATGACTCACTGGGGGTTCCCATGTCCCAGTAGTGATTCAGTGAAGGTCCACAGAAGTCAATAGGTTAAGAACCTTTGTTTTAAGACTGTCTTTTTGCCAAGTGAAATGCAGCATTCTTTGGTGGCTGCATCAAATAACAGCATGTTTGTAGAGTACATTTTCACTCCCGAGGAGTCTCAAGGCACTACTTGTTACCCATCTCAATGCTAATCATTTTATTAACCTCTGAAGGAGGAAAAGCTGAATAGAGTTGCCAGAATTGAACCTGTGACCATAAGGCCAAACACAGAAACCTGGAGAAGATGGATTAGTCTGCTGAGCCACCAGACCCAGCTCATAAATCATTTTTTAAACTTTTTATATTCAAAGACTCCAAGGCACTTTACTGCAGTGCTAGTTTTCTGTGTAATTTTTAGGTCTGGTCAACAGACAGGTGAGGGTCTTACCAGCCTTATGGGATCACATTAAATAATGAATTAATAACGAAAAGCTTACACATATCTAGTGGCAACTTATCCAGAGATTTGGAAAGAAGCGATATTTCTTCCCTTGGCTAAAAAATCTGGTATGGATGTGTCTATTCTTTCCAACTGTCGGCCTATAGCTCTCCTACCTTACATGTCAAAAAGTATGGAAAGACTAGTGAACAGCCAAGTATCTAACAAACCTTTGGATCCCTCTGAGAGCGGTTTTCATGTTAACAATCGCATGGAGTTCACGCTGCTAGCTGTACTGAATGATATCATATATACGGAAAAAACAATGGTTCTTGTGGGAAATACAAAAATAGTTGATAATAATTAGGCACAATGGCTTACATTACTAGTAAAGGATGTTAAAAGAGAGACACTCATACAAAAATGCAATCAGGGAACTAAATACTCTCAGCACAGAATCATATCCGTATTTTGAAAAACATGTAAAAGAAGTGCTCAGTGTCCCAAGTCAAATTCGAACCAACACTTTAAACGAAGAAAAATAAAATGACGTACAACGTGGTTTCTTAATCGAGGAACTGACCATTATAAATAAAATTTAATGATTCAACAGTTTTGTCATTATTTTATAAAAGCTGGAAATGGTTGGTTTTTTAGGTATGTTGGCGACGTTTCGACCCCACTGTTAATGGGAATCTCATCAGGACCTAACAATAAGGGACACCTGAAGAATCTCAACATGAATGCAGGACATCACAGGATGGAGTGGTATTCGCTCCTGGAGGTTGACCTTGACGCACAGACTGCTATCGGCTCATTATCATTCTGTTGGCAGCGAATATTACATACAGAATGGTCATGGTCTTCTCTGTGCAGTTACAGCATTTACTGTGCCTCCTCCTGTCCCAGCCAAGGGCATGTCATTCTGCTTTTTTTGAGGGGCTGGTGACACCTTACCAGGCGCCAACCTCTGGGGAGGTGGGGAGTTGCATTTCGGCACTTGTTGCAGGGTTAACCTTCAGATCCCTTGTGTGCCATCAATTTATAGGCTTTATAATTTACTGTGTTTAGTGTGCTCCCATGCTTCACTGTGTGTGGAGGCTGCTGTGAAATGGTACACTGTGTGTTCAAGCTGCTGAATGATGATTCATGATTTGATCAGGCTGGTATGTGATGATTCCAGGCTACTTTATGGTTTTTCCTGGTGTGACCTGGCTTCTGTCCGAAGTCTTACTTAGTCTTAGTGAGCTGTCTGATGCTGAAATATGACCAGGCTACTTACTGTATGATGGTTGGCAGTGTGATGTGGTTGCTATCACATGCCAACACTGCTGTCACACTTTCATGGGTAGGCTGCTGCTTGCTGTTCCATATGTGCCAAGTATTGGTCGAGATATGCCACTATATGTTTTGAGCAAGTCCAGCACATAGTATCTTTAAAGCTGTACTTTACTATAGCTTGGAGAGTGCCTGGGGGCTGTTTTCGAAGGTTATTTAGTGCATATTTGTACTAACATGAAGCACACTTCCAGAATCAGTGGCCTGAATTGTCTTACAGATGGATAGTAGAGGCTAGTAGAGGCTAAAATGAACTGGGTATCAATACTAGGGTTAAATCAAAAAATAGATACTGAAAGGAGGTCTTTAAGAAAATCATTGTTTGGGAGAGTCTCATGAAGGAGCATGTGAATGAACAGGTTATAGGTAAGTAGACTCTGGCTGGCGTGACAAGAATAAAATACGATCTGGTTACTGAAATACATAGTGGACTGCTTGAGGTGGGACATAATGAAATGGGAGAATACTCATGGATGTGTCTTTACTTTTCAAAACGTTACTGTTGTGTAAGGAGTAAGCTACCTCCCACTTCTGAGGGCGTCCAACCTTCAGTGAAATAGAAATACTTCCCCGCTCCCTAGATTCCCCTTCCCCCCCTCCCCCTCTATCCTCAGTCTGTGTGCCTGTTTCTTAGCGCCGGGACACCCCATTGCTGGGGCAGCTGCTGCGCTTCATCAAATCCAGAAATAGTGGTGTATGAATATTAAGGGTGGACGTGTACAATTCCTCCCTCACTTTCTAGCCAGTGATGGATAATGTAGCATTTAGCCTTCGCCCTTTCTACGTCAAAAAATTAGGTAATGATAATGGCCAAATGTTCCTCTTTAACAGAATAAAGAGAATTATGAGATAATGAGCAACAAAATACCATGTATCTCCTCTACAGCACCACCCACAAAAACACGAAATGTAAGAACTTCACACCCTTGCACGACTAGCTTAGGACCGAGTGCAAAAAGTGTAGCAAACTATCGCACATACTCCCCAGCCTTATCATGACTTTGAGTTGAGAAGGTGAATGGGCAATAAAGATGCATTTGAATTTTGATTTCAACTTGTCACAAGTGATATGTGTTCACGAATTGAACGCAAACGTCAGGCTGTGCCGTCTGACAAGTTTCTGCTTATTTCTTTAACATGTGGATTGGTGTTTACAAAAATCTCTCACTTTGCAGTCACAGACAGAATAGTAAAGTGGACTATTTGACAGTCTTGTTGTGGTGGTAAGTGGCGTGTGAAAACAAAGGCTGTAAGCTGTTTTTTTTAATAAAACAGAACAACTTTTAAACACCTGTAGATGAACTGTGCAAGCATTTCAAAACATATCAGTGGTTAGGAAACCACAAATGGAACACTTGTTTGTAATTCAGAAGTGTGCTGGAAACGGTTTTAATTGGATCAAAACCATCAAGACACTTTACTTGGTAATGTTCAAATGTTACATATTTGCTGAAACCACATTTCCACACATTATTATTTTCATGCAATTAATATTTATCAGTAAAACAGCATTTTGCTTCCATTTCAATGGAAAATGTTTTGAATGTACAAAAACGGTGCCTCCTTCTGACCTACAATAATGCCTCAACAAAGTGCGTCGTTTCTAGTCTGCTGCACACTTCTGTGCATCGATGAGAATCTATCTACAGCTACACCTCCAAGAAATGAAATAGCTCAACCGGTATACTATTTCCCATATACAGGTAAAATAAGGATGGCTGATATATGGCTAGCCAGGGCATTATATAGTAGTATCAACTCCTATCTAACAGTTCTGGCCCACAATAATACCATACCACTCAGCAATGTGCAGCCAATCATAGCTCATATAGGCTGGTTAACAACTCCCTTTTCCTGCTTAATGCTCTTACGCTCACATAAGACCTGTCCGCTTTGGGTCTTATCCATCACTCAGTACTGTACGAGCCCCTAAACCAGTCATCACCAGCTGAACAGACATGGAATACCTCCAGCGATCTAACACATAAAGCTGGCCACTAGGAGGACGCAGTCCCCTGCGTACTTCTTAACATATCATAGTGGCACTCAGATATGGGATGCTAGCAACAAAGTTCTTCCAAGCAGATCGTCCTGACCACTTCTCTCATCAAACATGCCTGCTCAGAACCATGAACTGTAACCAAAATATCAGACTACACAACACAGTGCAGTAACCATACAAACAGATTATGATCATATCAAATACCAAAAAAAGACCTGCACATTTGCTCAAAGCTGCGCGCATACCAATAAAAAGTATGCACATTTGCTCAAAGCTACGGGCATACCAGTCCTGAATTTGAACCAATGCCAGAGGATCACCCTACTTGTAACCAGTTACTGAACTTATTGTGAATTATGAGGCCTACAAAGTTAGAGTGCACCTGCAAAGGTTTCTGGGAGAACACGGAGAGGGAGAATCATGAATAGCTGATGTAATCATACCCAAAATGATTGACTCCCCAGTAGCACCTCAATACTGATAGGATTGTCATGGTTCAACCCGTAATTCCTGTTAATTCTGCACCCCCCAACAGGACTTCAATATTGTTTACTTCATGGGTGAGTAAATTACAACTCTCTCCCCTGTCACATCCAGTCACATGTAAAGGTGGTGGCTGGTGTGTGTGTGTACATATAGAAAACACAGACCCTCCAGGATTTTACAATTTGCAAAAAAATTGAAAAATCTACAGTTTTGAAAAAATGCATTGATTTTTACAAAACGGCCCGCGAAATTAAGAAAATATGGTGAAACGTTTGCCCTGACAGAATTAATAACTGTTAAAATGTAGTGAAATAATATGGTCACTGCCACAGAATATGCTGCATAATTTGTCTTTGTATTTTTGCATAATTTAGTCAACACTGCCATGTAATTTATATCTCCGTTGCAACATAATTCCATTGGCCCATCATCCCGCGAGAGCAAAGCGTACATGCTGGTCTGATTAGGGCCAATCACACCCTAGAGAAGAAATAGTACTTGACAAAGGTTCCACGAGCACCAGCGGAAAATGTAGTATGTCATAATATCAAACACAATATTACTATGCTACATAAATATAGTAGCTAGAATACCTGAAGCCAGGGTTTACTTCCAAACGACGGGAAGAGTATTATGCTGTTCTGAGTTTGACCTCTGTACAGCTATTCTTTGATGGTACAAACCATATAAATGAAAAAATAAATAACTCAAAACTGAACAAGTAGCTGCCAAAATAAATTTAGAAAAAGGCAAGCTAGAAGAATGTAAGTGGCAACAACAGATGGTTTCTGAAACTAGAGAGCAATGTGAGCGCAAAACGCTTGTTAATATGCATGGAATACTTGGTGACTTGTTGGTAAACGTTGGGACTCACTTCCGGATTACCAAATAGGCAAAGTAGGCACCGGCCTATGGGCCCCACTCCTATTAGGGGCACGCAACAACGGATCAAAATACAGCTTAAAGTACACCAACCCGAGGCATGAGATTGACATAACAGTTGTCTCTTGAAAGCTCATCTTCTGGCAGGTGTCAGTTTGTAAAACAAATCTGGTGCATTGGGTATTAGGATATAATTTGCGAGGGGGGCGTGAAATTTCAACTGCCTAGGGGCCTCCACTGGGTTTAATTCGGCACTGTTCGGATTTAACTGCCAGATTCATCAAAGACCCTTTTTGCGAGTCTTTAATAGCGATGCATAAGGAATCGCTATTACAGACTCGCAAAAAGGGATTCATGTAGGAATCGCAAAATAAAATGCGATTCCTACACATTCCTTATTTGCGATTAGCAAATTGCTAATCGCATATAAGGAATAACTCCCCATTCATTCCTATGGGCCTAAGGCAAATTGCTAATCGCAAATAAGGAATAACTCCCCATTCATTCCTAAGGGCCTAAGGCCCATAGGAATGAATGGGGAGTTATTCCTTATTTGCATTTAGCAATTTGCTAATCGCAAATAAGGATGCGATTTCAAGGGTGCTAGGGGTGTCCACAGAACACCCTGTAGCACCCCTGAAATGTAATCTACATTGGTGTTGCGCACACACATGTCCAAAGGACATGTGTGTGTGCAACATGCAACTTAGAGAAATGCATTTAAAAGCATTTTTCTAAGTTTTCGCTATTTACCACGAGGTTTGACCCCGCGGTAAATAGCGGCCTGAAATTGCGAATTCGCAATTTATAAATGGTTGATGAATTGCATTTAAGGAATCTCAAATAGAGATTCCTTAAATGTAATTCCTCGCAATTTAGCGAAATCGCATTTACCGATTTTTGCATTTGGGATGATGAATCCCAAATGCAACAAGCATTGGAAATGCAATAGGTCTCGCATTAGGAAAGTTGGAGCTATTGGTATTATAAATGACACTTTTTTTTATTTATGTGTTGGTTTTGAAAGAAGCAAAATTAATAGCTTTGTCAGTTACAATGTCAATAGTTTTAAATTTTGCAAATGCGACACCTATAGCATTTGTAATGCAATGTGTATTGTATTTACGTGACTTAGATGTATTGATATTACAAATAACAATGGCTTTTAATTTTGTAAATAATTAATACTTAAATAAAAGTTATTGTAATTTATAATGGCAATAGCTTAAACGTTTGTAAATAACTTTTGTGAAGATTATGTTCAGTGTATTTTATTGTGACGAAAATCCAAGAACATTGCATTTGCACCTACACACACACACAGAGCCACACACATATAGATGTGGTGGTGGTGGATCTGGGGGATATGGTGGTGGTGGATGTGGTGGTGGTGGTGATGGTGGATGTGGTGGTGATGGTGGTGGATGTGGTGGTGGATGTGGTGGTGGTGGTGGATGTGGTGGATGTGGTGGTGATGTGGTGGATGTGGTGGTTGTGGATGTGGTGAAAGTGGTGGTGGATGTGGTGGTGGATGTGGTGGTGGAAGTGCTGGTGGTGGGTGTGGTGGATGTGGTGGTGGATGCGGTGGTGGATGAGGTGGCGGATGAGGTGGTGGATGTGCTGGTGGATGTGGTGGTGGTGGATGCGGTGGTGGATATGGTGGTGGTGGTGGATGTGGTGGTGGTGGGTGCAGAGGAAGTGGTGGTGGATGTGGTGGTGGTGGTGGATGTGGTGGTGGTGGATGTGGTGGTGGTGGTGGATATGGCGGTGGTGGATGTGGTGGTGGATGTGGAGGTGATGGTGGATGTGGTGATGGATGTGGTTGTGGATGTGGTGGTGGATATGGTGGTGGATGTGATGGTGGATGTGATGGTGGATGTGGTGGTGATTGTGGATGTGGTGGTGGATGCGGTGGTGGTGGTGGATGCGGTGGTGGTGGTAGTGGTGGATGGGGTGGTGGTAGCAGTGGATGTGGTGGTGGATGTAGTGGTGGTGGGTGTGGTGGTGGTGGTGCATGCGGTGGTGGTGGATGCGGTGGTGGTGGATGTGGTGGTGGACGTCATGGTGGATGTGGAGGTGATGGTGGATGTGATGGTGGATGTGGTGGTGGTGGGGGTGGTGGATGTGATGGTGGATGTGGTGGTGATGGTGGATGTGGTGGATGTGGATGTGGTGGTTGTGGATGTGGTAAAAGTGGTGGTGGATGTGGTGGTGGATGTGGTGGTGGAAGTGATGGTGGTGGGTGTGGTGGATGTGGTGGTGGTGGATGCGGTGGTGGATGAGGTGGTGGATGAGGTGGTGGATGAGGGGGTGGATGCGGTGGGGGATGTGGTGGTGGTGGATGCGGTGGTGGATGTGGTGGTGGTGGATGTGGTGGTGGTGGATGGAGTGGAAGTGGTGGATGTGGTGGTGGTGGTGGATGCAGTGGATGTGGTGGTGGTGGCGGATGTGGTGGTGGTGGATGTGGTGGTGGATGTGGTGGTGGTGGATGTGGTGGATGTGGCGGTGGTGGATGTGGTGGTGGTGGATGCGGTGGTGGATGTGGCGGTGGATGTCATGGTGGATGTGGATGTGGTGGTGGGGGATGTGGTGGGGAAGTGGTGGTGGATGTGGTGGTGGTGGATGTGGTGGTGGATGTGGTGGTGGATGTGATGGTGGATGTGATGGTGGATGTGGTGGTGATGGTGGATGTGGTGGTGGATGTGGTGGTGGATGCGGTGGATGTGGTGGATGTGGTGGTGGTGGATGCGGTGGATGTGGTGGATGCGGTGGTGGTGGTGGATGCGGTGGTGGATATGGTGGTGGTGGTGGATGTGGTGGTGGTGGATGCAGTGGAAGTGGTGGTGGATGTGGTGGTGGTGGTGGATGTGGTGGTGGTGGATGTGGTGGTGGATATGGCGGTGGTGGATGTGGTGGTGGATGTGGAGGTGATGGTGGATGTGGTGATAGATGTGGTGATGGATGTGGTTGTGGATGTGGTGGTGGATATGGTGGTGGATGTGATGGTGGATGTGATGGTGGATGTGGTGGTGATTGTGGATGTGGTGGTGGATGCGGTGGTGGTGGTGGATGCGGTGGTGGTGGTAGTGGTGGATGGGGTGGTGGTAGCAGTGGATGTGGTGGTGGATGTAGTGGTGGTGGGTGTGGTGGTGGTGGTGCATGCGGTGGTGGTGGATGCGGTGGTGGTGGATGTGGTGGATGTGGTGGTGGATGTCATGGTGGATGTGGAGGTGATGGTGGATGTGATGGTGGATGTGGTGGTGGTGGGGGTGGTGGATGTGATGGTGGATGTGGTGGTGATGGTGGATGTGGTGGATGTGGATGTGGTGGTTGTGGATGTGGTGAAAGTGGTGGTGGATGTGGTGGTGGATGTGGTGGTGGAAGTGATGGTGGTGGGTGTGGTGGATGTGGTGGTGGTGGATGCGGTGGTGGATGAGGTGGTGGATGAGGTGGTGGATGAGGGGGTGGATGCGGTGGGGGATGTGGTGGTGGTGGATGCGGTGGTGGATGTGGTGGTGGTGGTGGTGGATGTGATGGTGGTGGATAGAGTGGAAGTGGTGGATGTGGTGGTGGTGGTGGATGCAGTGGATGTGGTGGTGGTGGCGGATGTGGTGGTGGTGGATGTGGTGGTGGATGTGGCGGTGGTGGATGTGGTGGTGGTGGATGTGGTGGATGTGGCGGTGGTGGATGTGGTGGTGGTGGATGCGGTGGTGGATGTGGCGGTGGATGTCATGGTGGATGTGGATGTGGTGGTGGGGGATGTGGTGGTGAAGTGGTGGTGGATGTGGTGGTGGTGGATGTGGTGGTGGATGTGGTGGTGGATGTGATGGTGGATGTGATGGTGGATGTGGTGGTGATGGTGGATGTGGTGGTGGATGTGGTGGTGGATGCGGTGGATGTGGTGGATGTGGTGGTGGTGGATGCGGTGGATGTGGTGGATGCGGTGGTAGTGGTGGATGCGGTGGTGGTGGATGGGGTGGTGGTTGTAGTGGATGTGGTGGTGGGTGTGGTATGTGGGCCCAATCAGCCTGTTCTCGTCTGCAAAACGAATACCTCATACACCACTATCGCCTCACACACCAGCTAAATTTGCACTGAAAATGATGACATCAGGAAATTATTAGTCAATGGACCACAGCTGAGCACCCACCTAAAATCTTTAACAGTTACCCGAATGGAAGTGATTAAGAACACCTGCTTGAGTTAAGAACTTTCATGCATACAACTCCTATAAGACCACCAAACCTGTGCAAGTCGAAGGTCCACGATAGAACATAGTGTGAAACAAAGTCCCTCAGTACTCCTCATTCACTCTAGCCGTGACTTGTCAGTAAGAGAGGACTCAATAAAAATAGTATACCTTTCTGCAGTGGTGGTACGGTATTCGACCACTGTAAACTCCACTGATGGTTTCACAAAAGCAGCCAAAAAATCCAATGTTGCAATGTCACAGGACCGGGAACTGGACCGAGGGAGTTTAAAAGTATACGCCAGTATCTACCACTTAAAGTTCAACTATCTTAACATGATTTAACCCCGGAAGGAGGCATGTTCGCATGAATCACACAAGTTCAAAAACATACCCAACTTGACACAAGTCACAAACAAAAACTTTCAAAACTAGAAGACCATTTCAAGCTACCAACGCTGTCATAACCTAAAGAAAAAATTATCCAACCTCACACCATTCTTTTAGCACCCATCAACAAATTAACCAGGTCATCCTTGACCTAACCACCTCCACAGATATTCATGGCCCAATTGACAAAAACATCTTATAATTGGGTTGGTGTGCTTCTCCCAACCTGGCAAGCCAAGCCATTAAAAGCATCAAAAGTCAGGGTCTCATGACATCGCAAGCACCAAAGGTAACAATCAAAACTATGCATCAACTTCAAGACTCACCACTGCCACTAAAACGTACTATACCAGAGTTTAAAAACTGCACAGTCTTCATCGATTTCCACCACAGGCTTTCAAAACCTATAGAATGGGCCACTAAAAAATAGATGCCTGTGCAGCAACAACATTTTTGCATTAAATCGGAAATGCTGCCTTCACAACATAATCGATCATCTGAGGCATAATTTACAGATCTTTTACCAAAAATATGTCTGGCTCAGAACAAGCAAACAGTTTTCACTACTGTGAAGTTAACGGAATGCCCTCAGCTGTAGATTGCTTTAATCAGGCTTTTAAAGAGGTGAACATATTGCCCTGATAGTGTAACAATCCCCATTTAATGAACTGAGGGAATGGTTTTTGTCTGCAGCAGGAAATAAAGGTCTTAGGTATTTATAATGAATTAAAACGGATGGCTAGAATGATCCCTTTACTATGATTTTTTGTTTCACTATCAAGGCAGAGTCATGCTGACATCATATAAACGTCATTCTCAGGGCGGTATTTATTTCAACAAGGCACTCGTACTTTAGAAGAATCACAAATATTTTGCAGCTTTAAAGTCTCCTATCTTGAGCCCTAAAGTGCATGACATACAAATAGGACACATGCCACACTGATCCGCTGAGTTGTATTTAATGGGAAGTTTGCAGCACAAATTCTGTATTAAACTGTCTTTCCCTGCTGCATAATGCAGTCAACCCTGCTGCATAATTTGGTCTCCCGGTGCCAAATACTTCCAGTGGCTCTGCTTGTAACACGCTGATCCCCCTCAGGTTGCACAAAGGTAAAAAAAAACAGATAAGAGCAGTAAAACCAGAATAAATAAAAGTCTCTGACATTCCACATTGGGTTTTATGGGTGATGTCTTCAGGTGTCAAGACTTGTTTCAGTTAGATTCATTTTGGCAGGGAGTCAGTTGGAATGAAAATTGCACTTGCTGATTCTAGAGCTGTATAATGAATGCTTTCTCTGGCAGTATACAGGTTTGAAGGGTCCAGGCACCTGTTTCTGTTAAAACTATGATGTTGGCAGCCCATACTAGTAAACACAGAGCAGTGGTTGCCTACTCATGTTTATGAACAGCACTGTGTACAGCTTATAAACTAATGCATGGAATTTCTGAGCTAATGTATGCACTAAAAGTCGCATACTTGCATCATTACAGCACATATACTCCTTCTGGGCCAGGGTATGGGCACTGTACATGTTCATGATAAGGGCCCTGATCCATTTATGTGAAGGGAATGGGGCTGCACATCCTATTGGCTTGCTCTGCAGACCATCACATTCTAAACCTAACAACAGCAGTGTTTCAGTGAGGTGTGTTTTAAGAAGAAATTAATTCTGGAGGCATACATATGCACAGCATGAACTATTTTAGCAACACTCCCGGTACCTGAGCTTTCAGAGAACAAAACACTGTTTTACTGTCAGTAAATGAGGATAACATCATTGAGGCACAGTTTGCTGTCGACTGGGACACTGCTGAGAGTACATCTGCTCCTTGCTAAACAGCAACTTTCAGTAAATAGTGAGCTGAAGCCATGTGATGTCAGCCATGCGGCCAATAGATGAGTAGAAACAGTGGCGTGGATAGACCTTTAGCCGCCCGTGGCGGTAGCTTCTCTTGCCGTCTGACAGCGGCGTTGCCGGTAAGAGGGGGGCTGCTGACGATTATTGTGTTTGCCACACAGCCGCAGGTAGCCACTGGGTGGAAGTAGATCGTGCTGGTAGTGAGACCTTGCAAATTGTCATAAAGGAATATTAAGTGGCCCGACTGGTTAACAGTGAGAGCATTGATCGGTCAGAGGTAAGTTCTTAGAGGTAGAAGCAGCACATACAGTGTTTGAGACAAGTGGGAGACAAAGCAGTAACAAGCCATCGGCATTGCTGTGGTGGGAATGGGGGGCGGGGAGAGGCAAGAAGGGAAGAATAGTTGCCGGGAGCAGCAGCCTTTGATGTGCCAGCCGGCCGGCCGTGAGTGAATAATTAGGGGAGGAGAAATGCCGGCTGGGGGAAGCTTGAGATGCCTGAGGAGGCTGGTGGCTTTGATGTGCACGCGCTCTCGGGCACTGCAACAAATCGCCGAGTTAGGTAAACTCTGTTTAAGCTGTAATATAGCTCACCAGCTATGCGCATGCGCATCAGCAGGCGAGCCCTAAAAATTGCGCTCGCAAAGGGCCAGATTCTCAGAATCTGGCCCTTTGCGAGCGCAATTAAGCTTCATGAATCTGGCTGTAAGAGTGTAAAACATTTTGCGCAGTAAATTCAAAGTGTGTTGTCGATTTGGAACTGGTGTACACAGAGTTACTCTCTGTTCCTGGCACCGTAGTCAGACCCTCCAGGATTTTGCGATTTGCAACAAAAAAATTGCAAAACTGCAGTTTTGTAAAAATAATGCGATTTGTAAAAAACTGCCTGTGAAATTTGAAAAAGGTGAAGATGGGAGATCAAATGGCTAGAGTTTTGCCCAGGCAGAGCGCTCATGCGTCCCGTGCTTCAGGACAGCAGCATGCCTTTGGTAGCGCTGAGTAATCTGGCTCAGGGGTTCTCCATCTGTGGGATTATGGACATGAAGTCCCCAGAAGTGGTGGTGGAAACCTGCAGGAGCTCTCCCCCAGGAATGTCAATGCGGGCATAGACTTTAAACAGCAGCCACTAGCAGAACAGGAATCAACCCTTGGAGCGTCCTGATTTAGACAAAAGAGCAGGGGACATGGTAAGACGTACAGCCTTCAATTAAATAAAATTGAATACCTCAAGTTTCCTGCAAGCACGTAAAAGTGAACCCCTGGATAAAATGAAGCCAATCAGGATTTACTTAATCCTGCTACATTCCTGGTAGCTAAATTGAGAATAATAGTAGATGGTCTCGCCCTGGGCTCCACCCTTAGAGCTGGCAATGGGTTACATGCCTTAACAGCAGTGGCATCATTATTATTGACTGAATCAACAGGTAATGGTTTAGGGTTATTCAGCTCACCAGCAAAAATAGCTACATAGCTACATCTTTCACAAGTAATGATTGACAGCCTGTCATCCCCAAGGTATTGCGTCAATCTAGATAAGCAGATAACAGTAGCAGAGCATACCTGCTGGCAGTAGGTATGTTGTAAGGGTAGTAACTTGCAGGTGTAATAACCCTGATTACTTGTGGCACCTGACAGAGCAAACAGTCAGATCGCTTGTAAAAAAAGCCCAAAAGTAGCATCTTTATCTTACTGAGATAAAAAGGGGAGAAATTAGTCCTCCTTCAGCGGTTATCAACAAAACATGCCCTTTTAAAATGAAACACTATGCAGTCTCCAAAAACTTGCTTTTGCCCGTTGCCCACCAAAGGAACCCTTCTAGCCATAATGATTTCATTATGCAAAAAACTAAAATCCCATAATCTCCTGCTGAACCAATTAACAACTTTATTAATAAATTGTTGACATTCATCACTCTGCACAGGTCGAGGAGGAGCTTCTTTTAAAACAACAACAAGGGGAGTTGCTTGAGGTGTCAGTTGAAGAGTCATTTGTGGCTGCTCCAGAGTCAGAAAGACAATACAGGAAGACTAGCAGAATTAAGTTGAGGGACAAATGTTACAGTATTAGTTTCCTTGCAAATAAAGCTATCAGAATCAAGGCGCTGGATGGTCCCACAAGGTTGGGGGGCATCAGTGGCATCCTCAATTGTTCGAATTGACGTGGGTAGGTGATAAGGGGTGGGCAAGTCGAAATGGCACACTTAATTGCTTTTAGTCTACCCATGAATGGGTCAAATAGTCTCTTGAGTGCTGGTATGTACAGAGTTTGTGATGTTGAAACTGACCTAACTTCCAGATTCACCACAGCAGTAGTGGCATACACTGGACTGCCAACTGGATTGGGCGGCACTTTATCCCTACGGTGCACAGTACGCAAATAGTCCTTTTTTAGGTTTTGCCTCGCCGAAGATGCGCTCTGCGCATCTTTTCGGCGCAGGCGAAAACCTGATGAGAAGAATAGTGTGGCTTGGTTCGGCCCTCGTCGTTGATTGGCTGGCTCCGTAAACGGAGCCTTGCCATTGGACGAGGGGCCTGTCCGTCAATGCCGGACCAGACACGGGGGCGTTCCCGACATTCTTTGGCTTTTGCCGACGTCACCGGACGCCGGGAACGCCCCCGTGTCTGGTCCGGCATTGCCGGCACTTCTGCGTCTCTCCTAACCCCGTGACTGGCCGGCCGGCCAATCCTAGCGCGGCCGGCCGGAAGTGCCCGCCCCCCGCAGCCCGGGGGAAGAAGGAAGACGGCAAGAGTATACGGAGCTCGCCTGGCCGGGACCCTCAGCAGAGGAAGCTGACAGACAGTGCACGGAGTAGGAAGTTATGGATTAAGTAACGGGCTCCTGTATTAAATAGTTCCTATATGAATGCCGTGCATGCCAGCGTGCATTGCGGATTTCCTGTTCTCGTGAAATAGGGGGGAGGTACATACATCAAGATGGGGCTTAAGGTAAATGTAGGAAGTTATCCATTATTTAGCAGATATCATGAATTCCCTCAGTGACGCCTGCTCACCTGCGGCTCACGCGCTCCAGGAAGCGGTTGACGAGCTGCTCGTGCCGGCTGCAGATGTTGCGCTGGAAGGCGCTCTTCATGCAGTCCTCCACGTTGCACACCTTGACCCGGCTCGAGTGCCAGCGGATGTTCAGGTGCCTCAGAGCCGGCCCCAGCACGAAATTGTTCCTCTGCAGCTCCGCCGGGGAGTTGAAATTCAGCAGCGGCCACAGGGCAGGGTTCGAGAAGACGTCCAGGAGGTCCCGGCAGGTGCGCGCCAGGCTCCGCCGGCTGTCCTTGTCCAGGAAGGAGAACACGTGCAGGAGGCACTCCCGGTTCAGCTGAGTGACAAGCATGGCCCGGGAGAAGGGCCCGGAGCGGGGCCGGGCCGGGCCGAGAGAAGATGCCGGGACGAGGATGGGGCCGAGTCTCTCTCTCGAGACGGACCAGGCCTGGGTGTGAGGCGGGAATTATGAGGAGACCCGGCCTGTGGAGAACCCCCACGATGGGGAAGACCTATAATGAGATGGGATAGGCCTGACCCCGTGACCCGAACACTACTGTGTTGAACAATCTGCGAACTGAGAATGGTGCGGGCCCCGGCCGGGGCCCGTGAGTGACTCTGGCTGGCACTGGCAGCAGCAGCTGCAGCACAGCACTGCAGGAATGGTGCGGGCGGAGCCCCGGCCGGGGCTCGTGAGTGCTGGCAGCACTGCGGGGCCGGGCCGGGCCGAGAGAAGATGCCGGGACGGGGATGGGGCCGAGTCTCTCTCTCGAGACGGACCAGGCCTGGGTGTGAGGCGGGAATTATGAGGAGACCCGGCCTGTGGAGAACCCCCACGATGGGGAAGACCTATAATGAGATGGGATAGGCCTGACCCCGTGACCCGAACACTACTGTGTTGAACAATCTGCGAACTGAGAATGGTGCGGGCCCCGGCCGGGGCCCGTGAGTGACTCTGGCTGGCACTGGCAGCAGCAGCTGCAGCACAGCACTGCAGGAATGGTGCGGGCGGGGCCCCGGCCGGGGCTCGTGAGTGCTGGCAGCACTAGTTACTGCTGCAGGAATGGTGCGAGCGGGGCTCCGGCCGGGGCCCGTGAGTGCTGGCAGCACTAGTTACTGATGCAGGAATGGTGCGGGGCCCGTGAGTGGCGTGCACTGACTGGCAGCACTGCAGGTCAGGAGGCTGGCAGCAGCTGCAGCACTGCACTGGCTGCAGGAAATGAATGGTACGGGCTGGGGCCCTGGCCGGGCGTGGTGGGGTGGCTAGCACACTGAGGGGCCCCGGCCGGGGCCCGTGAGTGAGGCAGGTGGCACTGGCAGCAGCAGCTGGAGCACAGCACTGTAGGAATGGTGCGGGCAGGGCCCTGGCCGGGGCCCGTGAGTGAGGCTGGCTGGCACTGCCACTGACTGGCAGCACTACTGCTGCAGGAATGGTGCGGGGCCCCGGCCGGGGCCCGTGAGTGGCGGACACTGACTGGCAGCACTGCAGGTGAGGTCAGGAATGGTGGGCCGTGGCTGGCAGCAGCATCTGCAGCACTGCACTCACTGGCTGCAGGAAATGAATGGTGCGGGCGGGGGGTGGGGCCTGACGTGAGGCTGGCAGAGGCTTAGCGGCGGGCGGGCTCTGCTCTCTGCCTCAGTCAGTGTCTGAGCACGAATGGTGCGGGGCCCCAGCCGGGCCCAGAGTGTGAGACTGGATGCCTGCCTGGTCTGGATAGATTATTTGCAGGAATGGTGCGGGGCCCCGGCCGGGGCCAGCCGCCCGTGAGGCTCGGCTCTCTACCTCTTGTCCTTGAAGTGTTGTTGAGCCACTGGCACTGCAGCCTACCTGAGGATGATGAATGGTGCGTGCGGGGTCCCTGCCGGGGCCACTGAAATTGATACAAATGGGTAGGCGGGCCCCGGTCGGGTGACACGGTTTGTGACTACTGTAGTAGTAGTCTTAATGGTGGTGGGTGGATCAATGGCAGTGGGACAGGGTTGTTCACTCCTCACATTCTGCAGTGTTTTTAAATCAAAGTTTATTTTAACATGCATGGCCTCGCGTTTTACCATCTCTACACCTACGCCAAAGATCTTTCAAGATCTGACGCCCTACAATCTTTTCACTCCAATGTGAGATTCTCAGCATGTAAATGATTCTCTAAAACTGCAGTTTAAACCAATGCCTGCAGCTCTACCCCTTTTCTCTTCTGACCAGACCTGGTTGCTAGTGGAACGAGTTATCACGCGCTGCAGGCGGCATGAAAACACCCAAGTGCGATTGGTCTTTTGGCCCTTAGGTTCGTCTCTGTTAATGGGAACTATGCTGGCCTTTTTAGAAGGTTAAGTGGGCGTTTTGTTTAGGTTTATTTGCAGTTGGACTATTTAGTCTGACTGCCGGGTGCAGGAGAGTGGGGCGGCAGTATACCTTTTGCGGGTACCCCACCGACGTCTGAATCTTAATACGCGCAACCGGCTACTTAGCATTCTTTGGCATTTTACTACTTTGGAGGCCTGTCTTTCGTCAGGGCGTGTCTGGAATATGACAGTTACTGCAGAGCTCGTGAGGTAGTGGGCGCACTTGTTTCGGTTTCACGTTAAAAACTGATGTAGTACGAGCCTGCTTTACTTGGGGACAGCAATTCCACAATTGGTGCAGCTGCCTGTTTCAATAGGCTGGGCCATATTGCTGACAAAATCGTATGTTTTTTTTAGATGCACAGTTTTACTCGCGGTGTTACTTTAAGCTCCTTTATAAGTGCATGCGAGTGTCGTGGAATCAAAGATGGATTAAGAGTACTTTTCTAAACCTCCGCTGGCCTTTGTTACCGTTGGTCACTGGAGCCTGTTTCACGTATGGGTTGCTTAGCCTTCAAAGCATTTGCCTTCTGAGCTGCAGCTAAGCCAAGGAGAAGATGCCTTTCTTGCTTATGTTACTTCGACCCGCCGTGGATTGGTCTGGGTAATGGGGTTATAAAATGCAAACCTTTCCCTCTTCTATCCCTGACAGCAGGGACGTCAGAGGAAGAGAAGTGGCCGTAACACAGCTGCGAGAAGAGGGAAGAAAAGAGAGAAGTGTTGGCACTTGCACCTCTCACCATGAAGTGCATCCTGGGGCGCGCCCTGGCCTTCCAGCTGGCCCTCTGCGTGTGCCTGGCCCAACAACAGCGTGAGTTTGTCTACTGTGTGCTCTCACTCCAGGGGGGGGGCACTCATTCAGGGGCGCACCTAGGGTGCCAGGGACCCTAAAGCAAGTAAGGGGGGATGGGGTCCCGTCCTCTGGTTTGGTAGTTATAAAAAACACTTTAATTGGGATTAAGTGGGGCAGTCACGCCCATGGGCCTCGGTGTCACTGCACCTGCTGCTCTCAGTGATAGCAACGCCAGTTTGGCGACCCCCTGCTCACTTAATATCGTCTCTGCTGCCCGGATGCCCACCGGAAGGAACAGGAGACCCTGCTGTTTGGGTAGTAAAATATAAATAATCAGGGTTCAGTGGCCCCTCGCGACTCTGGCCCTGGTGTCACTGCACCTGCTGCACCATCAATATCTACGCCTCTGCCTATCCAACCCCGGGGCTGTCGCTCCTCTGCTCAGTCACTGTAGGCGCTACTGTCATAGGGTGTCCGCCTCATTCCATGTCATGGCAGTCACTGTTTACATTCATCTGCTGTCATGACATCGTAATGTATTCTGGGAGTTACAGTCCAGATTTGCTTCAATTGAAGAAATGAGTTGTTCAGAACTGATGCCTGGTATTTGAGGGTGAAAAGTTCATGACTGGAAACCGTGTCCGTGATGACGTAGAGTGAGGTGGTCTCCCTGACGGTCATATCACAGGGGTCGTCACAACTCTGTCAATCAGGGATGTCACTGCTTGAGCTGGCACCAGTCTCTGCTGTCACTAGAGCTTGTGTGTTTTCTCTATGCTGAATCTTGGTACTTGACGTGCTCACCCATGGGCCGTCACTGCTGTTTGTCTGCCCACAGGTGCCATCACTGCTTGGTGCCGTCTCAGTTCTTTCAAGGGTGTCTACTCTGACTCGGCTCTCACCACAGTCACTGTTCTGCCCACACAATGGAAATTGCCTTCTTTCTACTTACACCCATGACATCTTTTTACTTTCTTTCCACCCCAGGGCTGTCACCGGCTGCCTCTACGGTCCCCTCACACTCAGGGTTGTCACTGCTGTTCGTTCACACCCAAAGCTGCGTGTGTTTTCCACTGACACTCACTGTTAAGTTCAGTCACTGCACTCTGCTCACTGCGGGGTTTTGCCGGTCTTGTTCGTGTGGTTGACTCTGCTTTCCTTATCTCGGCGTTGTCACTAGTGTCTGTTCACACGTGGGCAGTGGCTGCTGTGTTTCACACTCAGGTCAGGCGGTTGACTCATATTGTATTGCAGCATTTATATAGCGCTTATATGGGGCGCTGAAACGCTTCCCTCATGGGTCGCATGCTACACGGTGCAGGTTGTGTGGTTGGGAGGATTTTGTCCAACTCATAACTTTGCCCCCTTTAACCCTGTTTATTTTCTCTTTTCCTTCCTTCCTTCATTGACCCCCCCCCCTCCCCTTTTTGTCCGTCCCATGGTTCGGCCCAATGCGTTCCTGAGGTGCATCGACTTGAAATAATGAAGATTGATTTACTTTATTTAAAATTTCAGAGGCTGCTTTACAACAGTTGTGATCCGCTGTGGTTAGTGTTTCCAATGTCCATGTTGTGTATGGAGACCACCGAGCTGCAGTTAATGTGGGAGAGGATGTGGCATAACTGCCAGAGCTGCTGACTTTGGAGCCAGGGAACCAGGTTCGAGTCTCAGCGCTGGCTCAACATCCTGTGATTCTGGGCAAATCACTTATTCTCCCCGTGCCTAACAAAAATGAATGTATCCTTGTGTAACATAACTGGTGCTCGTGTAAAGCCTCGAATACCCTCAGGTGGAGTTTGTGCTATATAAAACGGCCCCCTCAAAAAACGTGTTATGGAATGCAGCGCCTAGCAGTGTGTTGGAAGATGAGGCATGCAGGCTGTATTCTCATTTTTGTTGTTATTTTCCTTGTTCTGGACCCTAGTGGTGTGCTCATTTTCGTATGAATTACTGTATTACTCGAAGGAGTGTATTTTATTCTATTGTAGATAATGAATTCTGAGAGGAGCGGGACTACGAAGATTAATAAATGTTTTATATTTTTTTACTTTCTATGTCTGTCTGTTACATGGTTACAAGACGGGGGATCTTAAATGATTTTATATCTATGTATTTTATGGTCCCTGCCCTTTCCCAGCCTGTCCTCTCCCAGCCTGTCCACTTCCAGCCTGTCCTTTCCCAGCCTGTCCTTTCCCAGCCTTTAAACTTCCAGCCTGCCCTCTCCCAACCTGCCCTCTCCCAACCTGCCCTCTCCCAACCTGCCCTCTCCCAGACTGTCCCCTCCCTGCCCTCTCCCAGCCTGCCCTCTCCCAGCCTGTCCCCTCCCTGCCCTCTCCCAGCCTGTCCCCTCCCTGCTCTCTCCTAGCCTGTCCTCTCCCTGCCTGTTGTCGTGTCCCGGCGGCAGCAGGCAGCAGCGTGCACTGCGTCCCCGAAGTAACAGCCCTAAAGCAAGCAAGAAGTACGCCCCCCTCCCACCAATCCCTGTTAGGTAGTGGAAACTGTCCAAACTGGGGTGCAGACAGCCCCTCTCACCTTTCGGCCTGGTACCACTGCACCAGCCGCACTACTTCCCAAACTGACCGTTCTCCACTTCAGCCCCGTCTAAATTACAATTCATGCTTGTGACCCTTTTGCCTGCTTGTGCTTGTTTTCATGACCCTGTTGCCTGCTTGTGCCTCCGTGTGCCCCTGTTGCCTGCTTGTGCCTCCGTGTGCCCCTGTTGCCTGCTTGTGCCTCAGTGTGCCCCTGTTGCCTGCTTGTGCCTCCGTGTGCCCCTGTCGCCTGCTTGTGCCTCAGTTTTCGTGCCCCTGTTGCCTGCTTGTGCCTCTGTGTGCCCCTGTTGCATGCTTGTGCCTCCGTGTGCCCCTGTTGCCTGCTTGTGCCTCCGTGTGCCCCTGTTGCCTGCTTGTGCCTCTGTGTGCCCCTGTTGCCTGCTTGTGCCTCTGTGTGCCCCTGTTGCCTGCTTGTGCCTCCGTGTGCCCCTGTTGCCTGCTTGTGCCTCCGTGTGCCCCTGTTGCCTGCTTGTGCCTCCGTTTTCGTGCCCCTGTTGCCTGCTTGTGCCTCCGTGTGCCCCTGTTGCCTGCTTGTGCCTCCGTGTGCGCCTGTTGCCTGCTTGTGCCTCCGTGTGCCCCCGTTGCCTGCTTGTGCCTCCGTGTGCCCCCGTTGCCTGCTTGTGCCTCCGTGTGCCCCTGTTGCCTGCTTGTGCCTCCGTGTGCCCCTGTTGCCTGCTTGTGCCTCCGTGTGCCCCTGTTGCCTGCTTGTGCCTCCGTGTGCCCCTGTGTGCCCCTGTTGCCTGCTTGTGCCTCCATGTGCCCCTGTTGCCTGCTTGTGCTGTGTGGGTGTGTGTGGAGGGCTCTGTGTGGCTGTGTGTGTAGGAAGCTTTGTGTGGCTGTGTGTGTGGGGGACTTTGTGTGGCTGTGTGTGTGGGGGGCTCTGTGTGGCTGTGTGTGTGGGGGGATCTGTGTGGGTGTGTGTGTGGGGGGGGCTCTGTGTGTGTTTGTGTGTGTCATTTGCGAGAGATAAAGCTAGTGGCATTGTAAATGACAATGCCATTATTTATGTTAAAAAAACATAAATAAAAATAATGTCAAGAGCAATGCCAATAGCTCTAACTTTAACAAAGGCAAAACCATTGCATTGTAAATGCTTGTTACTTTTTCCTAGGTGTAAGCTGAGAAATTCATCAAAGGCTTGGCAGTATTAACAGGATCTGAATCAATAGTTACAAGTTCATGTGAAATACAAGGATTAACTCTCCTCCATCAGGAAGACCCAGATGTCTTTATTCAACTCAGGTTACTTCATTTAGTACTAGGGTCAGCGACTTCTGATGCTGGTAGAGCCTACTTATCGTCAAGCAAAACCCATTTGGTGACACCTAGGCTTTTCTCAACATTACTGATCTCATGGTCGATGATAGCATTAGTTAAAAAATTTGCAAAAGAGGGTGCCCAAGGAAGAGGTGTCCTGTCTCCCCGATCCGGAGGCAGCGATGCCTCGGCAGGGGTGCATACATGGGCACTAGAACATCCCAGGAAGAAATACAGCAAACTCCCACGAGGTCAGGACTGGAGCTGTGCTATGGTAGAGCTGCAGACACTTCAAACATGCATATTTCAAGTGGAATACTCTGCTAAAACAGTTTCCAGTGATTTTAGGCTGAAAATGAATGATTATAAGTCAAATAAAGTGCCGCACAAATGCAGCTAAATTTCCATATTTGTGCCTCAGAATTTGCTAATCCATGCTGCAATATCCTGGGGGTCTGAACATATTCACTCGATCAACAGTATTGTCTATAAAAGAGCTCTAGCAACTCTGATGATTGCACCGTTAAGAAGATGGACACTGCTAGCCGGACTCCTCCACTCTCAGAGGGAAGAAAATCATGGGCATCTGGACAAACTTGGCGAAAACAGGCATGTGTAATGTGTGGGTGAACATTGAACTTCTCATGGACATTATAGTTTTGGGCTCACCTCTATAGGGTCTGGCTGCAGTAGCAATCAAGCAGTATAGGGGCCCATGGTGACAAGAACAGAGCCATCATAATCCTGGAGCTTTTACACTCTTGCCTGAATCAAAGAGGCAATGTTTCTCTTGGTCTGGGGCCTAGATTCACATTCCATTGAAGCCTTGCGCCTTCGCGGTTGACCGTGATATAACTTGTCATGCAGTTTCCGAGATTTTAAATCTACCCTATGGTTTATTGGATGACATCTTGCGTCCTTGTCAATGTCCTTACAGTATCCCAAGCAGCTAAAGAAACCCCACTGTAATGAACACTCCATCGCAAGACAATACATAGTCCTCCACCTCTGCCAAAACCTAGTACACACCTCACTTAGTTAGCTTTGCTGATTGTCTCTCTGCCTTTGACTCATGAAGCACTCTGCTACCTTTCGCCTAGGTTCACACTATAAAAATACCACAAACATGCACACACAAAAGTATACTGAAATATTGACAATTTGTGGAAAGCAAACTCTTCTTGCGTACTCTGCTCCCTCTAGCAATAAAGTATCCCTCTAGCAATAAAGTATTTCAAATGTGTTGAAAGTTTGTTCTTATTGAATGTACGCCCCACTGACGTACATACAAATCTTGCCATTACTGGTACTGGGAGGAATGCGACCTCTGTTTTTCTTTACATGTATTTATTTTTCTAAGTTCGAGTTTTGAACATTGCTCAAGCCTGCCTAGATGAACTCTTAAGAAATGCATCTTGAAATATTTGGCATGCAGCTACAGATTTGAAAAAGTTATGCCTAATGAAATTTTTTAAACGTCAGCTGCATTGCTCCAATCGATCTGTTTAAAAAATGCAAATCTGCTAGGGAAACCTGAATGTATTATTATCTGAAACAGATGACATCATGGCTGAGGTTGACAGTGTTCATTGCATGAAGGCAGGCTAGTCAAGTTGTCTCCATACTGTGTTTGAAGAAGAGAATGCCACTCTTCAACTCCGATCTTGTTGTATGATCTTGGGCATCCAATTTTAATGCAGCTGGGCAGATAAAAAGAGGGTGAACCCTGCTATGATTTTTGTTTATCTCAAACAGCAAACATGATCCGGTAATAGAAGTACACACAGTTCTGAGGAATCAAAATTGTCTCATTTTTTTGCAAAGATGGTGTCTTGTGAGATTTGTGTGACACTTTAACACTACTTTACTGCAAAAGGTCCCATTTCGAGAAAAAAAAAACATAATTGCTTTCCTTGAAAGATGATTTGCGTTGCACGATCATTGACTGATAAAAAACGATATTTTCACAGACATTAATGTATGTGGATATGCAATTTTATACGAGGTATTTGTGGTAATAGATGAATGTATTACTCATTTAGATATGTATAACACTGAGTGGAAAAGGCATTCATGGCCTAATTGAGTTACCAAACTGGAAGAGCAGCAATTTCAAGCAGCTCATGTGCACCGACCTATAACTTACAGCCAAAGACCTCACACTAAAAGAAAGCATGTATGGGTAGGCTGGTAAAGTTCTGAGTGACCTCGTAGCAAAGGGGCCAATGTTACATCCAGAGAAGACTTAAAAATTCCCAGAATCCTCTTAGTGGACGTGTGCATGATAAGGGGAAACACAAGCAGCATGCCTTCGCGGATCATCTCAAAAAAATCTCCCCATGGACGTTTTTAGGTCTCGCCTGTCGATGCGCATGCGCATCGAGCAAGCGAGACTATTGCGAGTTATCCACTCTTTATCTGCACTGCAAGGAATCGTGGCGATTCCTTGCAGTGCCCGTGACTTTTAAGGTCAATGCGCATGCGCATTAAGCTTATGCGCATGCGCATTGACCTTAAAAGTCACGGGCGCGTGCATGTCCGTCTGTTTACCCGCTCCGCCCCCTCCCGCCGTGTCGCCTTGCCTACTCTCTCTCCCCTCTCCGCCCCCTCCCCTTCCCGCCGTGTCGCATTTCTCCTCCCCCCTCCCCTCTCTTCCCTCCGGCTTCTTTTTTTTTGTTTATTTTACTCGCCCCTCTCCCATCTTCGCCCCCGTTCCGCCCCCTCCCCTTCCCGCCGTGTCGCATTTCTCCTCCCCCCTCCCCTCTCTTCCCTCCGGCTTGTTTGTTGATTTGACCCGCTCCGCCCCCTCCCCGCCGTCTCGTTTTCTTATAACTCCCATACATCCCAATGAGGTTTGCACATTTCTCCTTTGCAGCAGTATCTCAGAGACTGCCTCATTGGTGTAGGGTGAACCGCGTTCTCTCTGTTTGTGTTTTTGTTGTGCCTTTCCCAACAGCCGTGACAGGTATTCTTCATGTGTTTTTTGGCGCAGAGTTTTATCGTTGTGTTGTTCGCCCCTGAATTCTCCAAATTCTGCACGCAGCCTCTTTGTCCTCGTGTAAAGTCTCAATTTCTTGACAATGGCTGTTGTCAGCAAATTAATAATCCGAGGCCCGGAAGGTTCCTCATTATGAGTTCTGAGTTCACAATGATTTGCCACGCTCTGTTCCCGAAGGTTCGCTGTCATGGCCGCTGGATCACAACGCGGTCGTGTATCACCGCTGCACAATGGCCCCGACACGGAGAGGCGATGTGTGCTTTCAGTCGCTCCATTGTCGAAACCTTTTCAGTCGGTGCTGACATGATTGTTTTTAGCATCCTCTCTCCCCGCCCTCGCGACTCTTCGTCACCTCCGATTAACCTCTCCCTCCAATGTTTAGACAGCAGTCCCTAAACAGGAAACTCCCAGGTCCCAATCGGGACCTGAGCGCGGCGCTCAGCTGCAGTTACCTGTAAGTAATCTGTAGTTTGGATAGACAGACGTTCGCATTTCCGAAGGACATTCATTCTTTCATTTATAAAATCAGTTATATTGAGTTGGGTAAATACACCGTCTGTGCCTCATTCTCTATTTTATTAAAATAGTCTTTTACAATGGTATAGATTAAAGATGTGTCCTGTTAAACTGTTACATGTAAATCATGACACTTAAACACGCTCTCTCGCAGTGTTCCTTTCGACATCCCGGACACAGAACGGGTTACTCTATCTCACTCAGGCGCATGGTTGCCCGCTGCATTTTAGACGCAGAGACGAACCCCTTCTCCATTCCATCTTAGGCGCACAACATCCCGATTTGCTGCAAAAAAAAATTGCATCCAAGACGAAATACCAACTGGGGTGCAAATTGTGCACAACGGGTTTCTACTTGTTGAGTTTGGAATTGACTGTTTCTCGCAGCCTCGCAAGACGGAAACATGAATGCATGTGTGTGTGTTTGGTGTGTGCGTGCCTGGGAGTGTGCGCAAATCTGTGTATGTGTGCATGCCTGTGTGTTTGCCTGTGTATGTGAATGCATCTGTGGGTGTGTGTGTGTGTTTGTGTGCGTGCCTGCGTGTGTGTGCGCGCATCTGTGTATGTGTGCGACCCTATGTGTGCGTGCCTGTGTATGTGTGCACATCTGTGTGTGTGCATCAGTGTGTGTGCGTGCCTGGACTTGTGTGTGCATCTGTGTGCGTTTGCCTGTGTATGTGAAAGCATCTGTGCCTGTTTTTCCTTGTAGGAGATTACGGGTTAAACTGCCCAGTGGGTTAGAGGCCAAAGACTGCCTTTCAAATGCAAAATCCTTCATGTTTCTGCTGATAGGCTAACATTAACACTTTTTGGAAAACCAGCATAAGACTTTAACAGGGCAATCCGAGGTTCAGCAGTTAAATGTGTCTAAAGACAAAGAGAGAGAAAAAAATGACCCGCCTCATCCTCTATTTTATTAAAATAGTCTTTTACAATGGTATAGATTAAAGATGTGTCCTGTTAAACTGTTACATGTAAATCATGACACTTAAACACGCTCTCTCGCAGTGTTCCTTTCGACATCCCGGACACAGAACGGGTTACTCTATCTCACTCAGGCGCATGGTTGCCCGCTGCATTTTAGACGCAGAGACGAACCCCTTCTCCATTCCATCTTAGGCGCACAACATCCCGATTTGCTGCAAAAAAAATTTGCATCCAAGACGAAATACCAACTGGGGTGCAAATTGTGCACAACGGGTTTCTACTTGTTGAGTTTGGAATTGACTGTTTCTCGCAGCCTCGCAAGACGGAAACATGAATGCATGTGTGTGTGTTTGGTGTGTGCGTGCCTGGGAGTGTGCGCAAATCTGTGTATGTGTGCATGCCTGTGTGTTTGCCTGTGTATGTGAATGCATCTGTGGGTGTGTGTGTGTGTTTGTGTGCGTGCCTGCGTGTGTGTGTGCGCGCATCTGTGTATGTGTGCGACCCTATGTGTGCGTGCCTGTGTATGTGTGCACATCTGTGTGTGTGCATCAGTGTGTGTGCGTGCCTGGACTTGTGTGTGCATCTGTGTGCGTTTGCCTGTGTATGTGAAAGCATCTGTGCCTGTTTTTCCTTGTAGGAGATTACGGGTTAAACTGCCCAGTGGGTTAGAGGCCAAAGACAGCCTTTCAAATGCAAAATCCTTCATGTTTCTGCTGATAGGCTAACATTAACACTTTTTGGAAAACCAGCATAAGACTTTAACAGGGCAATCCGAGGTTCAGCAGTTAAATGTGTCTAAAGACAAAGAGAGAGAAAAAAATGACCCGTCATCCACTCCTGTTTAGTCGCTCCTCATTGATTTGTGTGGTTTAGGGGGCGCACCGAATACACCACTGTGATACACCGTACTTTGAACAAGTGTACCACATTCCTGTGTGCTGCGCCTTCCAAACATTGTTGAGTTGTCAGTCAAAGCCCCCCTCCCCCTCATAAATTCTTTGTATGTGGTCAAGGAGATGCTGACGAGGTAAGGTCCTGTCGATGGCAGGGGGGAAGCAGGAGAGAAAGGCAGCCAGAGCCTCGAAGCAGAGGGCTGCTGCTGGCAGTGCAGCCTGCTGGACCGGGTCACTCTGTGTTATCAGGCTGCATGTACAATGTCATTTTCCTGACGCCCCCACCCTCTGTATATTTGGCCTCCATTTTCTCCAGTAAGGATGAATGACAGCTTTACTTACAGATTCTCCAGCACAATATGATGCTTTTTTGACAGCCTGTCTTTCAGATGCAGCTGAGTCCGGAAATAGAGAAAAAAAACATGCAGTTCTGCTTTTTTTCGCTCCCATCTGCTCATGGCATGCGCAGTGTGCTAAAAATTCATTCTTTATGTATGTCAAATGCAGGAATCAGTCTTTGGCGTTGAATTAAATGTTAGTGATCGCGTTTCATTGCATTCATTTTTATGTCAAATGCAGCCGGAAATAAATCTTAGTTTTTGAGGTAAATGTTAGTGGTCGCATTTCATTGAATGCACTCCCTTTTCCTACATATCAACTTTTTCTGCATCCTGTTCATATGAACAGGCCAGACAGACATGGTTTCTCCTGTGGGCTCCCTCTGTCCCCTCCCAGCAGCCCAGTAACAGCTTCTCTGTTTATGAAAACAGTGCCTTTTTTATGCCTCTCCTAATCTACTAGGGATGGGGGAGGATAATGCCAACAATGCAACCCCTCACCCTAACTCACCCTCACTCACCCTCAACCCCTCACCCTCACTCACCCTCACTCACCCTCAACCCCTCACCCTCACTCACCCTCAACCCCTCACCCTCACCCACACTCACCCACACTCACCACCACTCACCCTCACTCACACTCACACTCACTCACCCACCCTCACTCACCCTCACTCACCCTCACCCTCACTCACCCTCACCCTCACTCACCCTCAACCCCTCACCTCACTCACCCTCAACCCCTCACCCACCCTCAACCCCTCACCCTCACTCACCCTCAACCCCTCACCCTCAACCCCTCACTCACCCTCACTCACCCTCACCCTCAACACCTCAGCCTCACCCTCACTCACCCTCAACCCCTCACCCTCACTCACCCTCAACCTCATGCTAAAGATTTACAAAAAAAACCCATTAACAATTCTAAAAGCACTAACTCTAATGCTGCGAGACCTATTGCATTTCTAATGCTTGTTTTAATATAAACTTTGTCAAAGTTAAAATAATGGCACAGGATGCCATCCTTTTAGTCCGCAGAGGTCAGTTTTTAGCTATAATTGCGATCTGGTGTGCATACACTGATCATGCCATATTGGTTTGTAATGTAACAGACCAAGAATGTCTAGATATCGAATTAGAGGAACCATTGGACCTGGTCTAAGCCTTTCAGTGTTTTATATAGGGCAATTCAAATATTTAGCAGAAGTGATGAAAACAAAGGCTAGGGGGCCCATGTATCAAGCAATGTTGTGCTTGCAAACGAGCTGATTCGTAGAACTGGCCCGTTTGTGAATGCAAAAAAGGCCTTTTCCATGTAGCAAACTCTATTTTGCGATTCAGTAACCTGTTATTCGATATTTGGAAGGTGCGTGTTTAGGGTGTCCCTTCCAAATATCAAATTGCACCAGCATGTTTGAATGTTTTGTGATCATGAATGCTGTAACAAAACATTTGCAATTTACCACCAACTTCAAGTCTGTGGTAACCCATTTGCAAATGGGACAGGGCCCCAAGGGACACCTTCCCCTTTGGGAATGGTGGCGAAAATGTTTTTAAGAGCAGGCAGTGGTTCAATGGACCACTGCAGCTCTTAAAAAATGAAAAGAAAACTTTTCATTTTTCTTTTTTTAAATGCAACTCGTTTTCTTTTAAGGAAAATGGGCTGCATTTAAAAAATAAAATCATTATTTTATTGAAAAGCAATCAAGAACATGGTGGTCTGCTGACCCTAGCAGGCCACCTTCCCTGTGATATTAGCAATTCCTAAAGGGTCGCAAATTGTGACCTACCTCATTAATATTAATTAGGTAGGTCGATTTACGACCCCATAGAAATCGCTATATTAAACTCTTGGAGTTCCATACATTTGGAATAGCGATTAACTAATAGCAATTTGCTTTTCCAAATGCGGATTCATGTGGCCCATTGCCTCTTGAGAGTTGATATCAAAAGTGTCATGATTATTGGAAAAATAACTGTTTGCTAATTGTGTTCAGGCTTCAAAAGTGCACAAGGCCAAACAAATAGCAGCAAATCACCATACAAACGCCAGTAACATAAAATACGACAAAGTAAGCAGGACCACTGGTGTTTTCTGATTCTGTGATGGGTTCTGCATAGTTGCCTCATAATCAACCATCTGCTGCCTAATCTGCAGTGAACTACAAAAAAAGAGGACTACTAGCTCGAACTTGTAAAATGTTATTAAACAAATAAGTGCCAAACATGGTGCCGTACAGTGGTGATCGTTTGCAAAGACTGACTCGACACCATTAAGTTGCTGATTGCTGAATTCAGGTGTTAAACAGGTACTAATCATGTGAAAACCTTGCCCAGACCATAAGAATGCATGCTAAAAAGTCAAAATAGTGAAATAACACTTACACAAAACGTGCTGAACGATGCCACATAATTTGCCTTTTCTTGCTGCATAATTTAGTCAACCATGCTGCATTTTCTTGATCCTCTGCTGCCACATGATTCCAAATGTCCCGGATATATGTATATATTTGAATGATGGAGACCGGGCAGTAGTGAGCAACTCTGGACCCGATACATAAGGCACCTAAAACAACATCTATGAAGAATAAGATCTGATCTGCCATTGACCCTCTCCCGGTGGGCTCACACCTTTGCTAGTGTGTAGCAATGCCAGGGCCACTGACTCAGATTATATGACAATGAATGACCTAATTAAGCAGCTGAATTCACTAAATTATGCGTAATGAAAAACTAAATTATGGGTTCGCATTTTAGGGCAGTTTTTCGTTATTTTGCCATTGACATAATCCCTAAAATCTGGCATGAAAAACTGGCCTTTTAATTAAAATGTATGATTATCACCTCTCCTTTTTTTGTTCTTTCAGCTTGCCCTCGCCTTCCTTTATGTACTCTGCATGCCTCCTCTCTGAGTGCGCAACCTACTACGGTCACATGCATTTTGCTCTTAATCTGCATTACTGTATTTATGCAGACTGCCCACAACTCATTTACAAGGCCACACTCTTCCCTCCTTCCTCCAAAGTCATACACCAGCAACCTAACAATACCTATTCTCCTCTAACGCGTCTATTAATCCCACCAAAAAGGTGTGCATGAGCTCACACGCCCTTTTACCCCTCACTAATGATCACAACTAACCCATATTAATTTAGTCTACCATAAGGAAACTGAAATGACTGCATGGAATGGGTTAATGAGCGCAAAAGATATATCCCAATAACAATAAACAATACCACTGGATTAACCAATAACCTTGGGTTCCGGAGAATTGTGCTGCCAGGTCTGAAGCACTTCAACGCCTCGTCAGGGGTAGTTGGCGCCATAAAATACAATTTCAATTACAATTGCAGTGGGTGGAAATCCCTTTCGCTGCACCCGTCGGCCAAATGTCGTTGCGAGCACTACCTCCGTAGTGCCGCGCACGTTCATGGCCGCCGCGGCCCTGCCCACTCAATCAAACCGCGGCGTAATGGCCGCCGCGTTTAAGTGGCTATGGTACAAAAGGTTTGATTGTAAGGTATGAAACTAAAAAAAAGCATTGGCAAAGGAAAAAAAGAATGGCCTTTTTTTTAACAAATACATGCAATATGCAAAAAATAAAGTAACAACCAGGTACTCCTTTTCAGGTGGCTGTGCACACATTAACAGGCAAAATGCTGTTGCTCACAGTGCAAGACACCCAGTGGATAAAGTGAGCTGATTCACTACACTCTGTTGTTTTCTTGGGTGGAAAAAAGCTGAATGCCAATAATAAAGGATCAGTGAATGTTGAAGTAATGAAGTCAATTCATTACCATTTTATTTTTCGTCACTCTATCCCGAACGGAGCGTCAGGATGGGGGAGGGCTGCTGCTGACTGGCAGTTTTAAGTGAGCATGTCTTATTGGCCAGCCGCCTTGCGATGGCCAGCCACACATGCGCACTTTAAACCTCTCTAACCCAGCTGTCTTAAGACGGCTGCGTTAGAGAAAGCAAAGCCTCCAGTGCTCTACTTCGCCGATAGAGGCCGGTCTCACCAATCCTGGCACTGCTCTCATGCTGGTGAGAGCAGCGCCAGAATTGGCTTGGGAGTTTGGAGCCTACCTGCCTGCCACGAGGAGAGCAGACCATTGAGGAGGACGTCACACTGCAGATAAGTGCTTTTAATGTAATTTTTTTTTATAATGTCCCACCCGCCACACCACCATGAGGACATGCCAGCCGCCACTTTCTAAAATCCAGACTTAACAAATGACAGGGCCGAGAATAATGAAGTTACTTACTATGGCATTTATTTGCAGCGCCACTCAACAATTGTCTAAAATGAGCAGCAAAGTGAAGGGTGTGCGATCTTGCAATAGCTATTTTGCTGCTGTGGTTGGAGATGGAGAAGACCTTTTGCAAGCAGCATCAAATTACAGTTTTGTTGCTTGTTTCAGAAACAATAATTTGGGTTATATTTTGCAATTTTTTAAAACAGAGAAGAATTTTGGTGACATTTTGGGATAAATGTGTGTTTATTTGTGGCCAGGAGTAGCAGCTGTGGGGAAGGGAAATTATGCAAATGAGGAGAAAGCACCCTTGGTACACTGAAGTCTCCCACAGTTATGGGACTTGCTGTATAGTCAGCTGTTTTGAGGCAGTTAAACATTTATAATGTACCTCCCTGGCTTACCAGGGACTATTTTGCATGTTATTTTTCAGTTGAGCATCAGTCATGGTTTTGCACAATGTGGTCCATTTCCTTAGGAGTCCTTCCTGTAAATCGTGCATGTAATTCCTTGTTTAGATGCCCCTAGGCATACACAAATAAAAATAAAAAGTAAACATAAATTGCTCCAAGTGACCACAGATTAAATAACGTACGTTCATAAGCAATATTTTCCAAAGCATCTAATTTCAACCAATGCTTTCTGGGTCCACTGCTCAATTAAACAAACATTTTAACTTGTTTATATTAGGCATGGGCAGTGAACTCCACTCTGTTCGCAGAGTTTTCCGCACTCCTCTGAGTATGCGGAGTTCCGAAAAACTCCACTATACTTCCTTGCTTGCCAATGTTAAGTTGGCGAGTGCGAGCGAGGAAAATTCAACGCTAGACCGCCTTCCTGTGCGATTCCTCAAGGCGGGCAGTTCCGGATGGTTGCGATTGCTCGAATTGAGAAACCATCCGTTTGCGATGAGGAAGCTGCAGCTCGAGCAGAAAACCTACTTGAGCAGCAGAAAGAAGCAGCGCCCTCTCGCGCTGCATATGGTGCTGTTCAAGCTGATTTTCCAGCGCAGGACAAACACCTGGTGCTCAAAATCAGCACGAACTGCGCAACCTAAAGCACTCCACTGCTTGCAGGACTCAGCGTAGAGCAGCTGAGCTTTTTGGTCATTTTAAGGAGTTCCCCATAGTGGAGCTCTGGGAACTCCACCCAGGCCTAGTTTATATGGTGACAAGCGTTGCTTTCCACCTCAATAAAGCTTGTTTCATCAATTTGTAATTCAATCAACTGAAGCACATCCATAGTTTCAAGTGACAGCACAGTAAATTGGGAAAATATTTTAGGCTGCAGTGGGGCCAAAGCCATTTCTTCATAACTTACTGCACCCGGCAGTCTTTTATTCGAAGCTTTACTTGATTAAGAGTATTTGACTTGCATCACATATTTGGGATGTCTAGAAATGCTAGTGATCTAATGACTTTATAATGGTTTCTGGACCATGACACAAAATTGTTTCTTCCTCCTGGTAACGCAGAACTACATGTATTTAGGAGTTTTTATTGTCATCTTTCTACGTGCTTTTTTTTAATATATATGCATAGCTAAGTCTGGAAAATTCTTATTTTTGTAAATTACAAAAACGAAACAGGTTGCGGATTTGCTTGTTCCTATATTTCTCGCAGATGTGAAACTCCCAGCAAAATCCCCAGAGAAACAGAAGCATTTGCAGCCGGCTCACGTGTTCTCCATTTCGCAAACAGCTAAATCTGGTAATTTTGCAAAGTGAAAGAGATAAGAGAAAGACATGGTGAATGTGTTCCACACGAGAAATGGCCACGTAGGCAGAATCTGCACGCTTTTTCGCGGGAAAGTTTCGGTCAAATCTCTACGCATTATAAGGAGAGCTTCTTCCAATAAATAGACAATTTAATAAAACCGTGTCCAGTAAAGGGAAGGGGCTGGAACCCTCACTTATCGTGTGTGTGTATGCTGCTTTAGTACAGGAAAGCATCCTACATACGTTTTCCACAGTTACCCAGCTAAGACACCATTTGCTGTTTGCTCATTAATGCCCGCAAAGTTTGCATAGCCAGTCTTATCAGCTCGCATTCGGCCTGGCTGGAGGGGGGCAGGGCCAGGATGTCAAATGGGAGCGGTGGGGTCGGGGGAGGTGTGAGGAGGCTGACAGACTGCACTGGGGGTGGTGATTAGTGGAAGGGAGGGGGGTCGTTCGAGGATGTCCTATGACCCTCTCTAGTTGAAGAGCACGGTTTGGGAACGGGAAAGGTGCGTCACAGCACAGGCCAGCCCTCAGACCCAGGGATGACTTGGAGGGACTGAAGTAAAATGCTTTTTGGACTCGTGTGATCGTGGGCGAGGATACAGTCGAGGTCTGCTGTGGACGACGGCCACGTGTGTTCCCCGTCACTCCTTGCAGCGTGGGGGTCATGTTTTTGCGGTGTCTGCTCGTCCTCGGAGTGGGCGTGTGGCGGCAGAGTTGTTCCTGGGCAAGCGTCTCCCCGCGGCACGGTGAGTGGTGTGGGTGCGTCACGGGGTGACGCCGGTGGGCGACCTGGAAGTGAACTGGGGCGCGGCGACTCGTCCGTGAGTTGGGTTTTACTGACACGTGCCTGGTTGTTGCTGCGGTGATGTGTGAGCGGCTTCATCCAGGGGACTGGCTACAGCTGCAGTTTACAGCACGCAGCCGTTTCCGTGATTAAAGGTCACGGCAGCAAGAGGGCGAGGGGTTGGAGCTGGAGAAAGACGAAGGGAAGTGGTTTAAAGACTTCTAAAAAGAGGTCGAATGGTAAAGAAAGAGATAAACGGAAAACGAAAATTGCAGAAAGATTTCCTTATCATTTAGACGATTAAGCTAGTTTTTTAAAATGTAATGTTAAGAAGTGGACAGCAGTTTTGCGCAGAGGGTTAGGTATCTATAGTGCAGCAAGTGGAGTGGCACTGGGGCCTAGGGGCATGAGAGGCCCTCTTCTCCCCATCGGTGCTGCATTTCACTACCTAACTGGGGACAGGGCGGGGGCTCCTCTTTTATTACTTGCCTTGGGGCCCATGGCACTCTTTTTATTACTCCACCGCCGTTGGTCACCGGGTTGCCCAATGAAGCCCCCTTTCTGTTCAATCGTACTTGCAGCATGCATAGTTTATGTGTAATGTAAGATTTATATTTTTTTCTTTCAGTGGTACTCCAGGAGGGCCGGACCCCTGCCAGTTTTTCAGGCTAACCACTATGTTAACGTATTCAACTTATATGCAATGTATAGGGATGCATGTTATGTGGAAATCCTGAAAATCTGGGAAGTATGCGGCCCTCCTGGAACCTAGTTGGACACCCATGGTTTATAGTATGTATTGACAGGGGCCTGCAGACTCCGGGTTGCACTTTATTAGATAATGTGCTTCAATGACACCTTTTAAAGAGGAGTTGATGTGTCTATTGCCGTCTGTTCACACGTCTGCAGGAAGGATTAGGGGAGCATTCTTAATGGGGGTACTTGCTGTATTACGCAAGGCTGTGCTATGGTATGCCCTGCTGTGAAATGTTGCACTGAACTGTTGTATTTAATTCTATTTCATGCAACGCTATGATGTGTTATGTGATACTGTGCTATGCGGTATAATTCAACACTATGGTGCTTTATGCTATGCTGCGCTGGTTTTTGAGAACGTTTACTGTGTTGTGCTAGGCTGTGTTATGTTGAACTGTGATATGTTATGCAATGCAACCTAAGGCTACATCATCCTGTCTTAGACTACACTATGCTGTATTAATGACATTGTGTTTCGTTAGGCTAGATTCTGCTGCATTACTTTACCATATGCTGTGTTCTGTTATGCTCTAGTTTTATTATGCTTTGTAATGTAGGATTTGTAATGTGCCATTTGTATCTTCATTATTATTAGCTATATGCTAAAGTAATTACATTTCTGCTGTTCAGGGTTTGTTTACTCCCATAGGATGCAATGAGGTGTCGATTATGAGTTTTATATACTTTTAGGTCGGATTCTCCTTAGCTTGTGTCGTTTCATTGCTATTATCTCTACCTCGAGGGTGACTCATTTTATCTACAGGAAGGAACTGCACGAGCTGGAGTGATTTGTCTTTAAAAAGCAGCGAATGAGCAGTGACGCTATCAGTGTGTCAACGGCTCTAGTGCAAGGAAGGAAGTGGGGCCTCTGGCTGCAGTTTGAACTTTGAAATATATCAATGATCTAGGTTCAGTGGGGCCCTCAGGTCTCTGGGCCCGGGTGCCACTGCACCTGCTGCACCAATTTAAACTACCCCCTGCGAATGGGCACTGTTACCGTCATGAACACCTGGAAAATACATCCATTGTTTCATGAACATTGCCTACTTTCATGTGAATAGCAATATGGAAGAACAAACATTGGCAACGCCAGTAGATCTGGCTTGTATTTTGAGACCTGGCTATGATATTTTTTTTAAATGCCTGATTTAGTGAAGAAAAGAATCAACACGGATTGCTTTCTTTATATGAGGCATCTTTGAGATGAGTAATTGAAGGTGTTTTGATTCAGAGTACTTTTCAGATTCATAGTAGCTCCCCTCTTCTTGCAGTATAGGCATTCCCCAGGAGGAGTGATACACAAACTGCAACATCATGTGCACAGAGAGAAGTGCTCCTCTGGGCGGAGTCAAGGCCCACACTATATGTATTTCAAAGAATTGGTAACCATGTGTCTTGCCGCAGCTGTGCAGTGAAGCCAGTTTTTTTTTTTAAAGAACCACTTTTTAATGTAGTGGACATACTAGGAATCAAAATTGTGGGATGTCAGCGGCTGCGTAGTCTTGAATTCACTTCAGGTCTCCCTAATCCATTACCACACACTGCTGCCCCTTCATCGTACTCTTGCCGGTTCCTACTTTCTCCCTTTCTGTCCGTTTTCCATCTTTCTCTTCCTCCTCCCTCTTCCTCCTCCACTCCAGTTTGTGTGTATTTCCTCTCGTGGTCAATATATGAAGAGAAAAAATAAGTACCAGTCCCCAAAAATGAGTGTCAGCGACCCCACCGGGAAAAATGAAGCACTGGGCGTCTGTAACATTATGGTGGCAAAGTCAGCTAGTATTGAAAAACAAATAATATTCATTGTGATGGTGGCACAGTGTGGTGTCCTCGATGTGATATGAAAAATGAGGCAGGTCTGTGCTTACAATAACAATCCCTGGTCATGTCTTACCACTTGATCTCACCCACCTCACTAATACAGTACATACCTTACAACCAACCCATGCTTTAGCTTTCCATACATAATTACACCTCACAGGCACTTAATCTCTAACCATCTTTTCACCCCACCAGTGGTCATCTAAATGTCCTGATGTCCCTTTCCCATTATTCATTAACTGTCTCATTATTTTTGCACTCCAACTCATTTTCAGTTCAACTACAGCCCTTACTGGAGCTTTGGAGCATAATTGCATCCCTAAATCTCACCTCTTCCAGAGTTAGCGCAACTGATATTTGATGAACGCAACTCTCCTGTGGCCTCTTCCATATGTCCCCAATCTGCGCCCAGGAAAAATGCTCACTTGGGGTGATTGCTTCCACACCAAAGTGCACCACTTTATACCCTCAGAGGTATATCCTAATGTTTTAATTTAGCTGTCCAACATCTCTCCTAATAACCATATCACCACATCACCACATCCATCAGAGCCACAAGATAGTATTCATACTCCCAAAAATGATGATTTACTCCACCTCTGTCAAATAAACCATGGTCCTCGAATCTTATTTGTTTCAAAAGTGCATGCCTCGCATCAAAAGTACATGCCTCGCAAAGCCCTTCCGTTCCCAGCTCAACTTTTGCCATGTACCAAGTCATTCCTCTCTAAATTAATCACAAACATGTCCAGGCAACTCGCTCCCTTGTGTAGATGTACTGGTGCCACCATGAGCTGTCTACAGTGGGATATATGTTGTTACAACGCATGCTTTTACCACACATGCTTTTACAGCGCAGGTTTTTCAACGCAAGTCGTTACAACGACTTGCGTTGGGGGGTGCTGGATAGTGAATAGTTTAATTTACTATTCCAACTCCAGTCCCCGTGGATAGTAGGGAAGGAGTTGGATAAACTATTACCTATCCTAGAGCGCCCCCAGCGCAATTCGTTGTAATGACTTGCATTGAAAAACCTGCGTTGTAAAGGCACTGCGTGGCAAAAGTTGCATCGTAAAGGATGTAATGTAATGTAAATTGATACTTGTATAGCGCACTACTCACCCGCAAGGGTCTCAAGGCGCTTGTACGAATACCGCTGTGGAACCCATCCTGGCTTTCCCTGTGAGGCGTCCACTCTTGGGCACTCCCAAGGTGGAGGCCAGGCATCCTTAGCGTTGTGGGGGCCGTTGTGGAGATTAAGCAAGCTATTGCCCAGAGTTGCAGAGTGGGACTCCATGATTGGAATAGGCACCGAGGCGAGAATTATCAGGTCCGTGGAATTTTGAGCCCAAGACCCGCCGAGGCAGGGAATTGAACCCTGGTCCTGGCCTAGACCTCTGCATCAGGGTCTGCCGCTCTAACCATTGAGCCACACTTCTCCAGGATGTTTCCCCTACAGTGCATTCCTTTTTAGGTCTCGCCTGTCGATGCGCATGCGCATCGAGCAAGGCGAGAGTATTGGCACTTATCCGCTCTTTATCCACACTGCAAGGAATCGTGGCGATTCCTTGCAGTGCACGATAAATTTAAGCTCAATGCGCATGCGCATTGAGCTTAAATGCGCGTGCACATGCCCCCAGCCGCCTACTCTCTCTCTCAGCCTTCCCACAACTCCGCCCCCTCGATACTTGATTGCACGGCCGCTAGGCCGTGCCTCCCCTACTCTCCTCCCCCCTCCTCCTCTCCTCCCATGCCTGCCTGCCTGCCTCAACTCTCCGCCTCCCGATCTTTTTTAATGTTTTTTTGTAGGTACACGTGTACATAAGGAACTTCCTCTTAGCCCTACCGACACAGTGCCCGAAGACAGCCACCAGGACTGGTCAGTTTTATAATGCATTGAGCATTGCGGAAAAAATGAATGCGTTTCTGACACGGATCATTAAAAAAAACAAGCTTTTTCCTACATTACCGAGCTGCTACTAATTAAATAGCACACACACAAGTATCTCGGCAAGGGGTCTCTTTAACACTTCCTCCTGCAGACAGGACTGATTTAATGTTTCTTGTTTTAAGCCACTGAGTGGACGGCTACTTACCAATTAACATACCTTCTCCTTTCTCAGCGACATGAGATGCCCTGCAACTGATAGGCACAACTACAAGGGTGGGCTACCTTCAGGGGAGACTTTGCAAACATTTGCATTTGAATGTCTGCACAACGGCAGCTCCTTCCAGGGGTAATCAGTGTGTCCCAGTATCAATGTCTGCTCAGGAAGGGCCAAGCGGAGCCCTTCAGGACATGCACGCAGGGGCATCTCCGCATTCAGCCTGCCTGTTCCCATCCCATCAATCACCGCTGTCTGCGTGCTTGCAGTCTGCTGGGTAAACTCGCAAGCCCCGCCCCTCGGTCGAACTAATCCCCGACACTCAAACTGCTGTTCCTGATAAAGACGACATGGCAGCTCTGAAGTAAGCTGGCACGTCACGCGGCTATGTAAATTTACATTGTCAATCTTTTGAAGCACAAAACGCCACGGGTCTCTCTGTGACAAACACTGGAACAGATGAATCAGTCATGGCGCAGATACTAAATCAGCATGAACAACCCCCAGCCGTTAGGTAAACCCCGTTTATCCTCACAATTTACTAGCAGTTTTAAAACCTGGCGCCCAAAGTATTCGAGATGATGTTTTTATATACATTGTTGACTTTGTGCAAGGAAGCCCACTGGGCTTTATCAATTTATTGGGTGGGCGCATCATTAAAGGTTATGGTGGTTTCCCCATTACAGTGTTCACAATCACAACATGAATACTGCGGAATGTGCATATGTGAGCATGTTGAAATGCAGCTACCATGTCATTTCAAATGGAGGAATTTGATTCTAGCATAGGCCACTTTGTAATCGTCAACACCCAACGTGACATTGAAGAGCGGCTAAAATGGTCGCAAACGTAAGTTAAGTACCAAGAGTTGTGCATATTTGGACACTGCTGTACTAAACTATAGTGGCTCTTCTCTACAGGTTTGCTGTGATGCCTCACTCACCCTCACTCACCTCACTCACCCTCACACTCACCCACCCTCACTCACCCTCACCCACCTTCACCCTCACCCACACTCACCCTCACTCACCCTCACTCACCCTCAACCCCTCACCCTCACTCACCCTCAACCCCTCACCCACCCTCAACCCCTCACCCTCACTCACCCTCAACCCCTCACTCTCACTCACCCTCACTCACCCTCAACCCCTCAGCCTCACCCTCAACCCCTCACCCTCACTCACCCTCACTCACCCTCAACGCCTCACCCTCAATACCTCACCCTCAACGCCTCACCCTCACTCACCCTCAACACCTCACCCTCACTCACCCTCAACCCCTCACCCTCACTCACCCTCACTCACCCTCACTCACCCTCACTCACCCTCAACCCCTCACCCTCAACCCCTCACCCTCACTCACCCTCACCCTCACTCACCCTCAACACCTCACCCTCACTCACCCTCAACCCCTCACCCTCACTCACCCTCAACCCCTCACCCCCTCACTCACCCTCACCCTCTCACCCCCTCACCCACCCTCACTCACTCACTCACCCTCACTCACTCACCCTCACTCACTCACCCTCACTCACTCACCCTCACTCACTCACCCTCACTCACTCACCCTCACTCACTCACCCTCACTCACCCTCACTCACCCTCACTCACCCTCACTCACCCTCACTCACCCTCACTCACCCTCACTCACCCTCACTCACCCTCACTCACCCTCACTCACCCTCACTCACCCTCACTCACCCTCACTCACCCTCACTCACCCTCACTCACCCTCACTCACCCTCACTCACTCACCCTCACTCACTCACCCTCACTCACTCACCCTCACTCACCCTCACTCACTCACCCTCACTCACCCTCACTCACTCACCCTCACTCACTCACCCTCACTCACCCTCACTCACTCACCCTCACTCACCCTCACTCACTCACCCTCACTCACCCTCACTCACTCACCCTCACTCACTCACACTCACCCTCACTCACCCTCACTCACCCTCACTCACCCTCACTCACCCTCACTCACCCTCACTCACCCTCACTCACCCTCACTCACCCTCACTCACCCTCACTCACCCTCACTCACCCTCACTCAGCGCAACCACAGCATCTTCACTAAATATATTTAATAAACTTTAAGCTATTGGCAATATAAAATAAAATCCATTTTATTTACGTATTAATTATTAATTGTTTTTTAAAGCCATTGATTTTTTTAATATCAATACATATAAGTCACATATAAGTCCCGTTAATACAAAACATGTTGCTTTACAAATGCTAGAGGTGTCACATTTACAAAAATTATAACTATTGGCTTTGTAAAGAAGAAAGCTATTAATTTAGCTATTTTGAAAAAACAACACATAAATAAAAAACAAAAAAATAAATAACACCTATAGCTCAAACTTTCCTACTGCGAGACCTATTGCATTTCCAATGCAATAGGTCTCGGAGAATTTGAGTTAGAGCTTTTAGAAATGTTTATGGCTTTTTTTTTTTAATTCTTTAGCATTGGCTACAGGAAACAAAAATGCTAAAGATTTACAAAAAAACCCATAAACAATTCTAAAAGCACTAACTCTAATGCTGCGAGACCTATTGCATTTCTAATGCTTGTTTCCTCACCAAGTATACATGAATTTGGCTCACCTCCAAACCTAGCTGTTTCCCAAAAGGTCTCCGTTATACTTGCAGCACCACCTACTTAACACCATCAGTGCGGTGCAGAGTTACCCCGTGCGCTGACCATCATAAATTCCCATTGTTCATGACGAGCTCAGCTCGTCATGAGTGTACGATAGGTATACCTTATGACGAGCTGAGCTCGTCATGAGCATCGAAGGGGTTAACAAACAAACGTCCAGCTATCCACACCTGTGTTCTCTTCTTTTGGTCCCAGATGTACCTTGCATCAGTGAAGAGAAGTCCTTCCTCTTGTCTCAGTTCTGCTTCCTCCTACCCCATCCAGCATCTTGCAACTCTACCTACAATGAACTTCCAACCAATCTTGCCTGAAACTTTAGTGGAGTGTGGTAAACAACCCTCAGTCATTTGGAACACCCTGACCATTCTAATTCCCAGAGTTACAACAGCATTACCTTAGTCACTATGGGTGCTCCTGGTGCCCACCCACAGAATCTCGGTACAAAAGGGGGTCGTAATGGATGGAGCATCTGAACCAATCAAACACTCGCACCCAGTCAAAAGATCTGGGTGTGAGTGTTTGATTGATTCAGATGCTCCGTCCATCACCACCCCCTTTTGTACCACTTTTGGCCGCCATAAGTGTGGCAACGTATGCTCAGACGTGAGTCCCTTGCTCACTTTGCCACTGGATTCAAGCAAGCCGTGCTGAAGACGGCTGGAATACCAGAAACCGGTCCTCGGAAGCTTGTTTCCGGTCCAGGGAAGACATGGCTTGGCAGTTCTGGCTGGACTGTTCCCATGAGGGACAGGGTCAGGCTGATTTGCATATAGCCCTGTCTGAACTGGGGTGGCAGAGTGGGCTAAAGAACGGTGATGTATTAAACCCAGATCTTTTGAATGGGTGTGAGTGTTTGATTCAGATGCTCAGTCCATCACCACCCCCTTTTATACCACCCACAGCACCTCAGCAGCCTCAAACAAGAGAAAGCATCCACAATAAATGTGTCTAAACCTGCAATATAACCAGGGCCGGCTCTAAATTGGATTGAGCGCCCTGAGCAGAAAGCAAATTTGGTGTTTGTTGTGGTAACGGGAAGGTGTTGCGGTGTGGGTGTGATGGCAGGAGGTATGAGCTGATTACAAAGCCTTTAACAGGACCCGATTGAGCTCAAGAGGGACGTACGAGCTGCTGTTTGCCAGAACTTCTCATCTGGCAGCAGCACTGTGCTTGAAGCCTTTGTTGAGCTATCCACTAGATATCTGCATTACAATTTGAAGCAAACGTCAGGGCATGCTGGAAGGTTTTTTTTCTCCTTTGTGTGGGCAGGGAATGTCTACATTTCTGAAGCATTTCCACTTATTATTTAGGAATGTCAAATGATGCATCAACAGCCAATCCTCAATTTATTTGAAAATCAAACCAAGATATAGATACACATGCTTATTTGTGACTTAATTTAGCCCATCTGTCTTTTGCCTGTTCACTGGCCTATGTCCCTGTGCTCCCCCACAAACTGTAGGGAGAGACCCACAACCTTGGTGCGTTGTATCTCCATATCAACTTTCCACTATTTATGTACACTACGAGGTGGTGTTCCTCCGCAACAACCTCTCTCAGGAGATTGCTTTAGTTCTTGCAGTGATGATTTTCCATCTAGATTATTATAATAGCCTGATTGTTGGCCTACCCAAGAAATCAATCTCCAGTTCTCAGAGTCCAGAGCCAGGCTCATTGGCTTCTATACTACTTCCATACCACACCCGTTCTGGAGTCCTCCGATGAATCCAAGTAAAGGGAAGGGAAACTTAAAATCCCTTTGTCCACAAAGTGGACGATCAACAAACTAGTTGGCTCTGTTGTTCCTTCCCAGCCCTGCCAAGATTTCCAGATCAATGTGCGACTAACTGGTCCTGTACAGATATTTTCTTTGAATCAATTTTTTAAAATTTCCCTTTAAAACCTGGACGGTTATTCACAAAATTCAAATACAGGCATTTGCAATGCAATAGGTCTTGCATGTGCCAGAGTTTAAGCTATTGTCATTTACAATGGGGATAGCTCAAACTCGTGTAAATGCGAGACCTATTTCACATAGAAGAAACGGCCGCCATTGTCCTTGTCTGCTTGAAAGTGAAAGCGGGCATGGCGAGGAAAGCACGTCATGCCTGTAGTAGAAGAAACTCATTAAAGAAAATAGTGCTTACAGACTAAATAAGACATACCGTGTTGCAACAGAAGTAAAAGGGCCAGTCACCGTAGGAAGTAACAAATGCAGACCAGGCGGCACCAAGGAGGGACTAATAACAGGCCTAATAGTGACTTGGAAGCCAGCGTTTATGAAGGACAGTGAAACAAGCCAAATAAAAATATGGGCTTAGAGTGGGCGGGGCTTCAAAGCCATACTCCACTACTGCATGCCTTTCAGCAACGCATGCGCTGTCCAGGTTGACCTAAAAAATACTAGGACAGGCACAGTCCATCAAGCATAAACCGGGGAAACTTGCCAGCAATGCATACCTCCCCTTCCACCAAGGAGACTGGGCTCTTCAAACCATAACTTACAATACATTTGACCACTCGCCTGCTAGAAATCTGAAAGAACAGTCCTTAATGTGCAAGGATCTTCTCAATGAAACCTCTTTTCATTACATTTAAGACTGGAAAATGACTTTTTCAGATTGAGAAAGTGGTTAAAGACCTAACTCTTAGATAAGACAAATGAATACCTTTTTAAGCATCTAGCCACAGGTGTCATATCAGCGCAGTAGGCATGGGTAGCTAGGTCTTCGACACGTCTATGTCTATGGCCTAGGTCTATTGTCTAGCTACCACAGCACACTGCTCTGACATGATATCTGTGGATAGATGCTAAAAAGGTATAATAAGCAAGAGGAAGCCAAAATACTTTTCTTTTTCTTTTTTAGACTCGGTTGTCTGCTGCCTAAATTAAGATTGTTACAAGAAGAAGAGATGATGGATGGAATGCTGAACAAATCAAACGTTCACCCCAGTCACATATCTGGGTTAAAGCCATAGGTTTTTTTGCTCACCATGCCATCCCAATTTGGACCGAGCCATATGCAAATCACACTTGACCCTGCTACCCATGGCAACTGTTCAGCCTGAACTGCCAATTAAGATTGTTGGCACGCATGAATGCATTGAAGCTAGGTAAGTCAGACCTTGCAGCGTGTGGTGGAAGTTGTGTTGGTTTTTAGATCCTGCCACGTAGGAAGTCGGGAGGGGGCTCAAAACTTGGCCGCCAACTGTGGCTGGCAGTCGCTTCCACGTTCATCGGAGTGGTGCACTGGCCTCAATGGTTTCCCTGGGTAGTCTTGGGGCGGGAGGGGAGTGTTACTGGAAATGCTGTAAACCGCCACTCAGTGCTGTAAATGGGCTGGTACTCACCAGTACTGAGTACTGGCACTTCTTAGATTTCTCCCCTAGAGTACCGGAACTTCTCCTTGTGTCAAGAGAGTACCGGTACTCCTAGAGGCAAGCTGGGGTCGGGCTCTGGGGTGTGGGATTTCATGCAGCGCAGGTGCTGCTGAATACCTTTAGGGGGAGCGTGTCTGTGAGGCACTCTGACAGTCAACAGTGAGTGTATTCAAGTGCTAGGTTGCTGCTACCTTGCACTCTAACTGACAGCGTGACAGGAGTAAGGAGATGTGGCCTGCCGGGAAGAGCTACCCACATTGGAACTTTTGCGTTGTCAGTTAGTGGGAGTCTGCAGCGCTGGAATACACGGTCACAGTGCACAACGCTTTTTGCCAAGTTCAGCTCATGTGTACAGTGCGCCATTAGTACTTTTTTTACAGTTATATATAGCGCACACTTGGCAGTATTAAAGCACTTTAAATGAGTAGTGCAAGTTCTACACGAAAGCCTACTTTATTTTGTTTGTATGGCACAGAGAGCTGGAATCCCAGCTTCTGCTCACCATCCTGGTATTCTGGGTGATCTTCCCGTACCATAAAAACAAACAAATGATGTTTTCATGTAAAACTCATGCTTCTTAAGTAAAAAGCTTTAATGCCCTCTGGCCAAGTTCGCACAATATAAAACTGCAAAAAACACAAATTACGACGTGCACAAATGAAGAAACTTGGCCAAAGGACACTAGAGCGCTTTTGCATTGAATGAGAAAATTCCACCATTGTTAAACACCTGCCACGAAGCCACGCACCCAGACACGCCCCTTCGAGACCCTTAAGACCCGTCCCAATAAATTTGGTGAGTACCGGCACTTTTCTTTTTCCATTTAAAGCACTGCCACCGCCACAAATGAACAGACATTTCAAATGGCATTTCCACCTTTAAAGCATAAGTACAGAAGCTTCAAGAGAGGGTGAAGTAAACGTGCATGTCAATGTGTCACAAATATCCAACTTTTAATGATGCGGCCAAAGACAACGTTATTTCTCCAAATGTAAAAACAAGTTTTCCAAGTGGAGAAAAAAAGTGGAGAGAGTATGTGCTGATTACTCTTCTTCAAACCTTCGTCTTTTTTGGTGAATCGGGGCTGATAGTGATTACGCCAGAGACACAGAATGTGGCCAACTTTAGAAGTTGGAAAGGGAGCTCAGGTATCGCCAACATGAACACTACACAAGATCGCTCCAACAAACGACGATAAGAAAAAAAAAAGCAACAACAAAAAAATAGTGTGACATTTGTCATACACAAACAAGCTCTGTAACCGTACTGTCCATTGAAAGCAGACAAAATGCGGCCACAGCCTGGGCGCGCTGTTGTTGGCCGCTTACTGGATTCCATCTCGTTTGCCCGGAAGGGCCTTTCTTTTCAAATCCCTTCATCGTCTCGGTTAATTGTTAATTGTGCCTTCCTGCCTGTGTAACCTCTCCCTGCAGGAGGGCAGCCCAGCCCCGAGGCTGCTCATCTGAGGAGTAATCTCCCTCTGCTGCTTGTGGCTTTTCTCTTTTTATTTTCGGCAACATGGCGAAGCTTTAGTGGAGTGGCCGGAGTGGATTGGGTCCCGTGGTTTATCCCATGGCAAACAAATGCAGCGCCTCGAGCCAGCCAGCATGGCCCCTCTCGGCGTCCATTTTATTTTCACAGCATTTGCATCTCATGGCCATTTGGCGGCTAGTTAGGGGAAAAAAATCAATAGGCAAAACGTGGAAGTTCATTCGAAATTTGTAAAAGCTGCAATGGAAATGGACAAAATACATCCAAATATTAGGTTTCATATCGTTGAACCACCGTGTGCAGAGATCACAAGTTGTCCCTTGTGAAGTGCTATCGTTTATTTTATTCTGTTTACTTTTTTACCTTCGCATTTTCGGACTTGTGTTCCTGCATGTGTAACACTAAATACAGTACTACAATTACCAGAATGCAAAACGAACTTCAATTAACCGCTCTTCTCAGGGCCCTTGAGATATTTTGAATGTGCGAGAACAGTCCCTGTTTGTTCCATTTATAGGGCACAGGTTGGGATTTTCGCCCAAAACCAGTGAAACCAATACAATTTGCCGCAAGATGCAGCCAAAGCGTCTGGAACATAGAAAACAAAACCTCCGACTGCTCAAGGTCTGAAGAGTTGTTTTGACTGGTAGTAGGCACCAGGAAGTGATTGCAGTATGCAACATGCTGATGTGAGGCAAAAGCAAAAACATACCATACCTTCACGTAAATTTGGTCATCAATATTTTGACTGTGATGTTTTTGTAGCATATTTAAAACTTTATATTCTGTTGCTATAGCCATTTAACATACTAATGCAATCTCATAGCTGGAGTCTGGCATCACTTCAGTTGAATCATTCAGGCCCAAATGGTCTTTAACCCTTTGCATGCGTCTGACGCCCCCCCCCCCCGGCAGTCAGACGCAGCAGTGGGCATGTGCGTCCGTCCGATCTGAGCACGCATAGAATTTCCCCGCACCGCAATTCTGGCCACGCCCAAGGGGTTAAGAAGAAAGCCCTGGAATGTTATCCCCACCTACATGGATTTATCTGGTACCCCCACACCCTGGGCATGCATCATCATGCCGCTAGTCGCAATGCTATTTCCACCTCTTCCCTTAATAGTGGATGATATGTTACTTCTAGAGTCAATCTAGGCACCCTGCTGTAGTTTCTAAGATCACCATCTAGTACTGCTTGGCAGTGCTATAACAAGTCACACATGCCCGACTGCAGTCCCTGCCAAGGCTGAACGGCCAGCAGGCAAAAAGCGTTGGATTTCCTCTTTTATTTCTCCCAAGTCCACACCACTGGCTCGGGGAGTGGACACAGATCCCTTGGTTTATATTTTGCTTACTTTGGCCCCATGAGTTGCTTGTGTGTCTGGTTTGTTCCTGTACTTGGATCAATGAAGTGATGGCTGGATATCTGGGCTAGAGCCTCTTAATGCCAGTTTGTAACTGTACCTGAACTGGGGTTTTGGCATGCCCTCCACACTTGAGGCGGTGCAACATGTTTATACAATTATCATACCTCCAATTGTGTAGAAATTCACTGCTGAGTTTTACAATAAATTCATGTCTGACTTTGTGTCCCTACGGACGTGTATGATCTAATCTCCCGTATGTATTTCTTGTTGAGGATTTATAATATTTTTTTTCCTAATAGGTACCTGGGAATAGTTGGGTTCTTTTACTACAAAGTGTTCCATAAAGTACACAATCAAAGTGAAGTTTGTCTTTGATGTCACTCAGAACCTTGACTGCTACACATCTACAATTTTATCGTAAGTGTGATCCTCCAAACCCTCGCGTTGCATCAGATAGTCATGTCTAACATGTCATCAACCTTCCCCTTCTCTTAGTTTCCCTTTAGAAACACTGGTGGATTGCCACCACAACCACCAACCCTGGGCATCGTTGCCTTTCATTTAAATATATTTTTTAAATACTTGCCGTCCAACCACCCTCCCTGCTATCCCCAAACAGTAGTACACTCCTGACCTCAAAACATAAAAAAAATGATCTGGTGACCTCACATCCATCCTCATTATCTGGGGAGAAGATATGGCGCTAGGGCCAGAACTGCCAGCTTTGGAACTGGTGAACAATCTTTGGGTCTCGTTGTTGGCGCAACATCCTGTGATTCTGAGCGTGACCTTGTGTAATGTAACCGGTGCTCAAATATCTTCGGGTCGAGTTTGTGCTGTACAAAAGTAAACACAAATGACAAAAATCTCCTTAAATAAGACCATCTAACTACCCCTTCCCAGTATGTAAAAGCACAAATACCCAGTGCCTTGGCAATCAGTAATGGCGGTTGGCAGCGCAAGAATGCCGCCCATGTTCCCCATCTCCTCCAGGTCTGTGGTGCCCTGAGAGAGGCAAGAGAAGACAGATGAGCGAGTGGAAAATCAGCCATCGTTCCACCACCTCCCTCTGCTCTCTCACAAATAGAGTGAAGAAGTGATTCAGCAAATCATCGACCAATGGATTCTAACATTAAATCACTGCTCTGACATCACTGGAGTGAAATACGAAATATTTTTCGCTGTTCTGTCATCAAAGCAGTGATGAAGAGTGGTGGTCCTGCTAATGGCTTACCACAAATTATAAATAAAGGGACGTTTCAGCATGCTTCATGTTGGAAATATCGGTAAAGTAATTATTGCTAATTTAAGATTTAAAGCAACATTGAAAGAAACATTGAAAACCGTTCATAAACGTGTGCAAGCAGCCTGCTCCAGTAATAAAAGCCAAGTCAACAAAACTCCTGGCATAGCATATGTGACATGGCACACACTTTGAATCCCACTGACATCAAAGGAAGCGGTACCTCATCGTAGACCTCCACAACAGGATTCTAAGCAATGCAATACGACCCTTAATTTTGATGACATCATAGTAAGTGAAATCGCATGAGCTTGATCTAGTGCCATCACAGTAAAGTCAGTGGCATAGCAAGAGGGGGGGTCTGCCATGGGCAGCACGAGTTTTGGGGGTAGGGGCCTCCCCCCGCTATTACCTGTCGACTCAGGGCGGCAACAGCAAGCCAGTAAACGGAGAATGCTCTTCACTGTGGCTGCCGTGGGGCGGAAAACACAAGGGCCGCCATGGGCGGCCAGAGGACTAGCTACGCCACTGAGTAAAGTCAAAGAAGGGGAATGCTGAACGACAAGACCCGCAAGTATTCACACAGGAGTACCCTCGCTCAGACAGAATGGTATGTCAAACACACATACTTCACACAAGTTAGTGGGGCTAAATAAGGCATTACCCTTATGAACTCTTCGACTTCTTTAATTGTTTGTATACAACAACAGAAAACTAATCCTGATGAAGTCTTCTGCAACATTGTCAGCATCAGACAAATCTCGTGTTGGCGCGGGCAAAATGCACTTCTGGATGTCTAATAAAGGACATGTGTGGAATCTACGAGCTCAACTCTTGATTCTTGAGTCCTTGGAGGACCACTTCTTTGGGTTGTATGTCATTACAACGCATGCTTTTACCCCGCATGCCATTACAACGCGGAGATTACAACGCATGTCGTTACAACGACTTGCGTTGAAGGGCGCTGAATAGTGGAATAGTTTAATTTTCTATTCCAACTCCAGTCCCCGTGGATAGTATTGAAGGTGTTGGATAGAAAATTAAACTATTCCCTATCCAACAGCGCCCTCCAGCGAAAGTCGTTATAACGACTTTCGTTGCTATCCCCGCGTTGTAATGGTAGTGTGGGGTAATAGTTGCGCCGTAAAGGATGTTCCCCCCCCCTTCTTTGACTTTTGGAATTCTTCAAGCAGAGGAAGACTTGGTGGCTTCTCCTCTTCCTCCTGGAGCACCAGATACTTGTAGACATTTAAAAAAAACGATCTAATTGTGTTTAATTGCTACTACTGTGGCCGTGTGCACCCTCTTTCCCAGCCACCACACTTACATTCTTTATCACATCACAGAGAAGTAGTAAGAAGTAAAACAACATAAACTACGTGCACAAAGGCTTAAGTAACAGAAAGAATGCTAAAGCAGGAAACGTCTGTTGTTCTACACACTGATGTAGTGCACTAACACCACCAACACTGATCACCAGAAACAGTCAGGTCTGAAAGATGAACTCTGTCTGGCAGGCCCTTTTTATGTGACCTTACATCAAGTTATCTGCCTGTATGTCAGTTATCTGCCTATATGGGCTGTTATCTGTTTTCAGCTCAGTTGTCTGCCTTCAGCCGCCCTTGGTTGACACGCAGATGCCTTCCAAACTGCATACCAGGGTCAGCATGCTACCTCTGCAACTGAAAGCTGACATTTGGGATAGGGAGGGCCCATTTTAGGCTTTTGATGTCGGTGCTCCTAAAAGATAAACTCCAGAAGGGGGGGGGGGGGGGGGGGGGGGTGTTGCCAAAGGCTCTTTGATGACCCCATGCAGTAGTCACGCCTAATTGGCACCTCTCATCCAGAAACTCTTTAACAGCACGCAACGCCTGACACATTCCCCAAAAACACTTGAATCAGCGCGTGATGAGTTCCAGATTGGTGCATGGTTTAGCATTCTTCAGCATTTAAAGGCAGCAGAACGTCCGCTTCCGGGTGCTATCGGAAGTACGGTGTGTATATTATATCCGGACAGTTTCATGTGTGCTTATTTTATGTGCAACAGATAATCTGCCTAATTCATGAAGCTGAATTCGGCTCGCAAAGGGCCAGATTCTGAGAATCTGGCCCTTTGCGAGTGAGATTTTTGCATTTGGGATTCATCATCCCAAATGCAAAAATCGGTAATTGCGTTTTCGCAAATTTGCGATGGATTACATTTAAGGAATCTCTATTTGAGATTCCTTAAATGTAATTCATCATCCATTTAAAAATTGCGAAATCGCAATTTCGGGCCGCTATTTACCGCGAGGTCAAACCTCGTGGTAAATAGCGATAACTCAGAAAAATGCTTTTAAAAGCATTTTTCTGAGTTGCATGTTGCACACACACACGTCCTTTGGACATGTGTGTGCACAACCCCTGTTCATATTAGCATTTAAGGGGTGCTACAGGGTGTCCTTTGGACACCCCTGGCACCCTTTCAATCGCTATCTTATTTGCGATTAGCTAATTGCTAATCGCAAATAAGGAATACTCCCTATTCATTCCTATGGGCCTTTTGGCCCATAGGAATGAATGTGGAGTTATTCCTTATTTGCGATTAGCAATTTGCTAATCGCAAATAAGGAATTAGTAGGAATCACATTTTTTTTGCATATTCCTACATGAATCCCGTTTTGCGAGTCCTTAATAGCGATTCGCTATGAATCGCTATTAGGGGCTCGCAAAACGGGAGTATGATGAATCAGGCTGAATGTTATCGCATGAGGTAGTCTAGGCTATAGGATGCAGAGGAGTTACTGTCATGCGTGGTGATAGTGCTGTGCTACACATTTTCTGCTTGAATGAGAGAAGCTCTGTCTGCTCCATGACACATTTGTGCTTCCTATGTCTACGTGAGATAAACAAGCACCCATTCCATACTCTTATTACCTGAATCGCACCTCCTTTTCGTATTCTATAATCTTCAATGTTCTAGTAACTTGTTAATATGTAACTTTCACCACGACTACCGATAATTAGTTTTACCTGTTTCCATGCTACTCTCATTCCTTATGTAATTTACTTCCCTCTATTGTAAAGCACTCTGACACCGCTGGGTAAAGATTGCACTATATAAAAATGCACAAATAAGATACACCGCTCACCTTGCCCTCTAATGGTGGATGGGGGATGTTTAATGGGCAATGCAGTTGGTTGATGAGAGTTGTGAAAAGTCTACCACTGAGCTAATCCGCCTCCTCTCTTCTGCTTGTGATGTTAGTGGGAAGTAGGGTTAAGGAGGAGCTCCTAGGTTCATTGGTCACGTCTCCTCCGCCCTCACCTGAATCTCCTACTCAGATGCTAAATTAGAGGTGGGACCTCAAGCACGTGGGGAGGGAAGAGGATTTGAAGGTGAAACAAGGAAGGTGGGATAGGCAAACCATAGGAGATTAAGGGGGATGGAACATTTGCGCAGCGCCTAGAAAGAAAGAGTAGGTGTCTGGGCGACTTGCAGTTAAAATAAATTAAATAATGAAAGCATTTTTCGAGACAAGCCCAGTGCCCCCTCTGACACTAGGTGCCCTGGGCCTGGGTCCAGCTCGCTCATGCCTAAAGCCGGTCCTGACAGGATGGACACACCCTTTTCCAGGGATTATTTGAGGTGCAGAATGTATAGCACCAGGACTCCGAGCCAGGCCGGCCATGGCATTTTCCCGGTGAGCTACTGTTATGGGGGCTGCTGTGAGAGCAGTATGGGCTGACATTCCCCAACCTTGCCTTCATGATCCCATTCTGGTTGCGGCCTTCAGCTGCGTGGACTAGTTTGCCCATTTGTGCGAGGTGAGATCTTGGTTTCCTGTCCTACCATGCTTGGTCAGCGTCATCATGTCAACTGCCTACCTTGCTTTGCAGCATTTGACACCATGTAGCGGGTGCATGTGAGAGCTGCTGCTGTGCCACACATTGGATAGGGAAGTGGGGTTATAAGTGGATCATCAGGTAAGTAATACTGATAACAAACAGGGTCCACACAGTTTACGTACAGACAGATTACTGCATGGTAGGCTTGTTGCCCAGGCTGGACCGTGAGCCAAAAGCAGAATGGAAATACTCTCTCTCACTCACCTCTCTCTCTTTCATCTGTGCCTGCTACCATAAACTATGAGTTGGAGACAAAGGCAGTGGCCATTGACCTTCAAACACCACCCTCCATTTTTTAACAGAGTTTTATATAGCGCAAACTCGACCCGTAGGAATTTGGTATTAGAGCGCTTTACACGAGCACCAGTTGCGTTACATTAGGACACATTCATTTTTGTTAGGCACGGGGAGATTATGTGATTTGCCCAGAATCACAGGATGTTGCACATCCTTGCTGAGACTCCAACCCAGTATCTAGATTTGAGGTTGACCGCCATAGCCGTTAGGCCAACTCCTCTCCTCTCCATTGGCTCAAGCCCACCAACCTCACTACTGGGGAAATGCCAAACGGAATTCATGGCCAGTCCTTCCCTCCTTGTTGCTGATTCTCTTCCTTTAGAGCGGAGGTCTTCAAACTGGGGGTGGGCTGTTTTAAGGGACCTGAATTGATCCAAAGAGGGGTTCTAGGCTCTGGCCAAAAGGAGCATTTACCATGCACACAGGGAACACAGACAGCCATCATGGTTAAAACAGTGCTATTATACTGAAAGACCGTAGCAGTCAGCCACGCTGTAATGGGCCATCAATAATGTATTTTTTTTCACTCCTGTCCTAGCTGGAAGTAGGAGCCAGAGTGAGTGGCACATGGGAGGTGGAGGGTTCCAAATAACCCTCAAATCACCCATTTCTGGTAAAAGGTCACACTATGGATACTGATACACTTTTAGGGAGTTCAGGATCTCACTGTCGTATGGCAAACCCAGCAAGCCTGCTAATGCAACATTTGATGGAGTAAGCCTGTCCGCATTAAATACTAACCTTTGTCCTACTCTATCCTTCTGCTATCATTCCAAATCCAAATAACTGACCAACCTATCCACCACTTAAAATGTACTTGCATGTTTCACTATACTAATTCAAAACTAATCCTCTGTGGGTTCCGGAGTAGCGTGCTACCCGCCGAAAAAGCGCTTCGACGCCTCGTCAGGGGTAGTAGGCGCTATATAAATGCAATTGCAATTACAATTACAACAGAAAATCCTAAAATGTGTCTGGAATTCTGAAAAGTACACTTTTAATTCTTTATCCTTGACTTTGGGAAAAACTTAAACCCAGAACTAGTTGCTTTAGTATTGTTATCCACAATTATGCGATTATGAGATTATTACTATTATGTACACGCCAGATTCTTTAAACTGTCCTTGCACATGTATGTTTTTTTCTTTTACAGTTGCTCACGTCCTAAGGTTTATCTTTTTTCCACATTGCCCGTTTACTTTTATGCACATTACTACCTTTTTATGTACATGCCAGATTCTTCCTCTATGCCACCATATGCCACTCCACTCTACACCTCTCCATTCTATGCCACTTAATTCCACTGTACATTGCTTTACTCCACATCACTGAGACTCCACTTTATGCCACTCCACTCTGCCCTATGCCACTGTACGCTACTCCACTCTATGCCATATCACGCTACTGTATCTTATTCTATGTCACTCTGCTTTACGCCACTCCACAGCAATTCACGTCACTCTACTCTATGCTGCTCTACTCCTCGCCACTCTACTCTACTCCACACGCTCTACCTCATGCCACTCCACTCTACCTCGCTCCACTCTACGCCACTCTACTCCATGCCACTCCACTCTACGCCACTCTACTCCATGCCACTCCACTCTACGCCATGCCTCTCTATACCATGCTACTTTATACCATTGTAAGTCACTCCACTCTACGTCACTCTACTGTAATGAACTCCACTCTCCGCTACTCTAAGCCACTCCCCTGTATGCCACGTCACTACCTTTTAGCCATATTGCTGCTGTACAATATTTTTTAAAGACATTGCCACTGCCAGTAGCTCTGCATAGGCGAGACCTATTGTCTTTGCCAGTGCTTGTTTTGCAAAGGATACAGAGGTTGTGCCAATGAGAGTATGCAACGAGTGTATGATAACAGTCTTACACAGGAGTACTGCCTGGGAATTAATAATTAATATCAGAGGTTCTTAAATATGTATTAATCCTGCTTGATTAATCATCTACTTTAAGCCCTTCTCTCTTTCTTTTGTGTTATGGGTGTAATTATCATCATTTGCGTTTCATATTTTTATACAGCAGCACTTTTATCAATTTATGGTTCACTTAAGAACTCTAAATAATATAAGTGTAGCAAATAGGCAATATGTTTAGATTTTTCCCCACTAATCCTTTAAAGTCATGTTTCACAGTTTTTTAACGTCTGGCACTTTATACTAAGAGCCGTAAAAGTTTCTACAGAAAACGTGGCTAGTTTTTTTTGTTTTTTTTTAAATTTCTTAAAGGCGGCTCATGATGCAAATTGCGGTGCCTCTCAGCAGCGCGGCGGCCGTGTCAGCCCGGTCCGTACCTCACCCTGTCAGTCCATGGAATATTAAGGGTGCTGGATTGACTGACAAGTGCCAGACAACGGGCACCGGTCAGCTGATGCCGCCTGTAGGTCAGATTTAATGAACGCCCCTGTTCCAGTCTGTGAGCTGTGACCGGCCCCGTCACAAGAAGCCAGGCCACGCTAGGGCTTCACCCCCTCCAGACCTTGAGGTGAAACACAATCCTGAAAATAGTCCATAATATTCCGCAGTGCGTGCTCTTACAACAAGCAGGGGTCTGTTCTCATGAAATGCCCTCTGCGACGGCCCAACGCGCTGCTCCCCTGACAGGTGCTTTGGGCTCCTTGACTGACATGCGCAGCACAGGTGGGCGCTTGATTCGCAGAGCACCCATCACATTCACAAGAGCCCATGAAAGGGCACGCGCCTACCCAAAGCCTGGAGAACACAAGATGGTGGGTGTCACAGGGATTGATTACTGCCTCGCTATTTTTTGTCATCTTTGCCAGACTTTCATTCCACCTGCTTCAGAAGTGTGAAAGGGGGTTTTGTTGCGGGTCTGTTAATAGCAAGGGTCTACTCTACCACATGCATAGGGTACAGACCAACCTCTTCACAAGCCTGTATGTCATGGGACCACCTACCTTCGCCTGGTTGCTGCTTTATTCCATCCCGACAGCGGAGAGGATTGCCTATTATGTTGCCTGACATTTTGTAATTTGGAGGGTGCTGGCCGGATGTAAGAAGCGTTTTTTTGCACCTCACACGGTATGATTCACAGAATCAGGACTTGTAGACTACAGAAAAAGACTTTTTGATGTGTTACAAACACAGATTGCCTTCCGGTAACTCATTACAGAATTGCAATTTCTGTTTCCGACTACATCCGAATAGGTATTTAGAAGGGGGGGGGGGGGGGGGGGGGTTGAGGCACAAATACCGATTCGGAATGGGATGTATTAATGTTTACAACCAAAATCCAGTCGCAAAACATGACTGAAAGCCATTCGGAAATAGGCCACCCCCCTTGAGAAAGTTGAACAAAAATGCTTTTTACAGGTAGGCAGTCATTCCAGGGACCACTACCTACACTTCAAAAGTGTTGTTCCAATTTTCATGTTTTTAAATGCATCCAGATCTCCTTCAAAGAAAATGGATTACATTTAAAAGCATTTTTTTTTTTAAAGCAATCAGACATGATGCTTTGCTGACTTCAGGAGGCCGCCATCCCTGTGATAGCTACAATTTATGGTGGGTCACAATTTTTTTTATAGTTTGGTTTTTTTTCACAATAGGTTATCATAAACAATGGCTCTGTTCATCATACATACAGTTGTATAATTATCCAATATACTATCACTCTCCCATTGCCATCTAACCCCACAAGTCCCCAAATACACAATGAGGCGTCTAGGTGTTACATTAACCGTCCAGTCCATGATAGTCCCACCATTTCCTTCATATCTTGTTATACTTCTGCGGGCAACCTCGCCCCTCATATGTTATTTACTCCAACTTGCCACACAAGTCCATGCCTCTCGTCCAGGCTTCCACAGCTAGGGCCTAGGAGGATGTTTAGTGGTGGGCTATATCATGTTTTGGTGCGATTGTGCCAAGACCAACCAAAGATCTATTTCCCCCAGGTCCCCCAACATCCTCCAGAATTCCCAACATTGTAATGTGTGGATTTGATTCGATGGGGGCCCCCACCACCGAAGAGAGGACACCGAGAATGGTATCCCAGTAGATGTGAACCACTGGGCATTTTCAAACCATATGAAAGAAGTCACCCTTTAGGTCTTGACATTTGGTGCAGGTGAGGCAGTTACGAATACCAGCCTTCCTTAAGTGATAGGGTGATAAATAGGATTGGTGGAGGATATCGCCATTGTAGGAGACGGAGTCTAAAGGATATCGTCTGGATCCGAGTGGACATACATGTATCTCTCCAGTAGGTTTGGTCAAGCTCTCCAACACAGCTTCCCATTTAAGCTTTAGATCGTCTAGCTTTGTAGGGGAGTGAATGAACAATGATTTGTAGATCTGAGATGTCCCACCCACTCCTAGATTTCCCATAAGTATCCTGTATGTAAGAGGGCTCCATTTAGGGATGTTTTTTCATTCTGCTTGGAAGGGGGAGAGGGCATGATGAAGCTGGAGCTATTGAAAGAAATGGGAAGCTGGCATTTGGAACTCTGATCTAAGATCTTGAAAGGATTTCATATGATCCTTCTCCCAGACATCACCCAATCTTGAGATTCCTACAGAGTCCCATCCTTGAAAGCCCTTCAGGGACATTACCTGGGTTAACCACCTACCCTCGCATAGTGGAGTTTCTAAAGTAAATTTGTGATTCCACTCTGTCCAACGAACCGCGTCTCTTCACACTCGGAAAGCTACTTGGGCTACCTCAGGGAAAGGGATAGGGCTCCATACATGAAGTCCAATACCTTCTCTAGGCCCAGCAGAGCCAGTACACCTCTTTAGGCTGGGTCAATTCATCTTCCATGCAGCCTGTCATTGATGGGAAGAAGTTGTGCAGTAGTACAGTTGCACGCCCGTCATTGCCAACCCCCATCGCATGTCACACAAGTACATTTCACCCAAGCCACTCTGGGAGCCCTACCAGCCCAGATACATTTGCGTCCCATGTCCTGCATTGAATTAACACACATACTTAGGATATTAAAGGGATAATTTTATAACACATATAGCCGTCTGGTGAGGATCATCATTTTTAAACAGGGTGATGTGGCCCATGATGTTAAGAGGGAGATTATTCCAACCCGTCGGATCCTCCCATGACCTGCGTGTGACAGGACAGAGGTTTAAACTCCACGTGAAGTCTGGCTCCCAGGAGATATGCATCCCAAGATATAAGAAGCTGACCAGCTGTATTGGGATCTGGGACTGCCAGCTCTTGTCTCTTCGGTCACCTCTTAATGGGACCAATATGGATGTACCCCAATTAACCCATAATCCAGAGGCCTCCACGAACAGCCCCAATATTTGGAGGAGTCTGGGCCCGGTTTCAGCCAGATGAGACAGAAACAGGAACACACTGTCAGCTTAGAAAGCTACACAGTCCTCCAGAGCAAGACTCCAGTCAAAGCTCCATACCTCAGCATCTTACCTGATTCAGGCCACTAAGGGCTGAATGGCCAGCACAAATAATAATGGAAAGAGGGGATAGCCTTGTCTGGTGCCCCTCCATATAGAGAATTTGTGGGAGGGAATGCCGTTAACCCGTACCCGAGCCAATGATACGGCATATAGGACCTTCACATATGCACAAAATCGAGCCCCAAAACCCAATTTTACCATGATTTCCTGAAGGCAGGTTCAATCGACCGTATCAAGTCCATTAATAAGAGGGCAACCAGACCTCCTAGAGCTTTTATGCAAGATATGGACCACCTGGACTCTACGGATATAATGCCTTGTCTCATGGCTGGGGATAAATCCAAACTGGTCTGGTTGAACTAGGTGAGGGATTACCCATAGAGTAAGCAATTGGCCAGTAGTTTGGCGTACAGCGTAACCTCGCTGTTTTTTAGGAAGATGGGTCGAAATGAGGCACAGGCCACTGGTGAGCTGCCCGGTTTGGGCAGGATTACAATTGTGGTGTGATGTTTATTGGTGCGGAAGGAGCCTTTGGCAACGGCCTACGAATACAGTTGGAGCAGAGGCAACATAATGGTTGGGTAGAGCTTACGATATAGCTCGATTGGAAAGCCGCCTGGGCCCGGCGTTTTGCCAGGGCTCAAGTCCGATAGTGTTTTTCCGATGTCCACTAGTAAGATGTCTTGATCAAGGGCAGCCCGGTGTGAGCCCATCAAGTTGAGCAAGGGAATGTTGGACACTAAAGGGGATATTGACTGGCGTTCCAGTCTGGTCTCCCGGGCATAGAGGGTCTCATAATACCGGGCAAATGCAGCTGCGATCCACAGGGAATCCTCAATCCATCCCCCTAAACTGTTCTGCAGCCAGGATATGACCCTGGATTTGGATCAGCATCTGGCGAGCCAGTGCAGTAGCATGCTGGACTTCTCTCCCAACTCATATACCCATTGCTGGGATGTCATCCAACATTGGAGATCAGTATCGAAACAAAGTTGGCGAAGGGAGACCATGTCCAGCTCTAGTTGGTGTTGTTCCAGGGCAGACTGGGCATTCAGACCCTATGCTTTCTGCCAAGTATCAAAACCTCCAAATCTGTTATCCGACTAAGTTTGCCCCTGTGGATACCTCTAAACAACCAGCATTTGCAATGCAACGGTCTCGCCTTTGCAAAAGTTAGAGCTATTGGCTTTGTAAATGACCATTTTTATGTATGTGTTGGTTTTGAAAACAGATGAATAAATGGCATTGTTATTTACAATGGCAATAGCTTAATCTTTTGCAAATGTGCGACCTATTGCATTGCACACCCTGAACCCTCACCGACATAACGGCCTAGGAAGTGTTCAAATCGAGAGGACCTGCTTAAATACTTCACAAGTCTGCGTTTATGACAGACTAGCGCCTTCCTTTGCTCGCTGCATTGCAGTTTATGCAGCAGCTGTGTGCAGGGCGGTAGTGCATTCATATGCATGTCTCGTTTGTTATGTGTGCATGTATGGATGCAGGTAATTTAGAGGAATTTACCAAAGAGACATACTTCAATCCTAACAGTGCACATATCCCGCCCGCCATGTGGCACGTGAATTGGTGAACAAATCCCTGCCCCGAGACCAGGGCGATTATTTCTCTCGCCAGACATTTCGGGAAGGGGGCAGAGGTGTAGTAGGCCATGGCAGTTTTGGAAAGCCCAGATCTGCTGATGGCACGTCTGTCTCTAAGGGAAGGGACCTGAGACCTTCGGGTGATTTACGCGCGATACAAATGAAATAAAATGGAAATGGAAAATGAAAAGGACGGGACTGGCTGCTGTGTCCCGTTCTGGCCCTGCAAACACCTCCAACAGTCACACAACGAAAACGAGCTATTAGCATTGTAAATGATCATGTTTTTAAGTTATGTTTTTTTGTTTGCAGTGAGTGAGTGAGGGGCGACTTATACCGCGCAACTTAGCCCAAGGGCATCAAGGCGCCAAACGGGACAGAAAATCTCAAATCACCGAATCCAAGTCTACGAGTAGGCCTCTCGAAAGAACCAGGTTTTCAAATCTATGCGAAAACGCGCCAGAGAGGGTTGTCCTACCAGTTCAGGTGGAAGGGAATTCCAGAGCTTAGGTACCAAGGTGGAAAAAGCTTTACCTCCCCATCTTGCTTTTGCAAATCTAGGGACTAAGAGGAGATTTTTAGAAGATGGGGAGTAGGGATGAAGGAGGGACCTAATGCCCTCTGATCCAGAGCCATAAACAGCCCTGTGGGCAAGGCAAAGAAGTTTGAAAGAAATCCTAGACTGGACGGGCAGCCAATGAAGGTTTTTCCTCACTAAGGATACAGATGAACGCCTAGGGAGATTGAGGACCATCCTGGCCGCGACGTTCTGCACCATCTGTAGGTGATAAACAAGGCTCTTGTTCATGCCCACATACAGAGCGTTGCAATAATCCAATCTTGAGGAGACGAGAGCTACTGTGGCCTGCTTCCGGGCATCAGGAGAAAGATAAGATGCAATCTTTCTGAGGATCCTAATAATACCACAACAGGTGGACACGGTCCTGCTGACCTGACGGTCAAAGGCAAGAGAGGTATCAATCAGGACCCCAGGTTCCTAGCAGAGTGGGAGGGAAGGGGACAATCCCCACCAGTCTTTTGACCAAATGTCTTAACTACCCCCGAAGATCAAGACCTCCGTCTTCTCTCCGTTAATTTTTAAAAAGTTCTGGTTCATCCATTGGGATACTGCCTCCATGCAAGTTCTAAAATTCAGGGCAGAGTCATTCACAGACTGTGTAAGGGAGACCATGATTTGAGTGTCGTCGGCATACGACAACACCTCAAGCCCGTAAGATCGCACTACCCTGGCAAGTGGGGCCACGTAGATATTAAAGAGTGTGTGACTTAAGGAGGATCCCTGGGGGACCCCACATTGCACTGGTTTGGAGGGGGACAGAAAGTCACCCAGTGCAGAAATGTAACAGGTAAAACAGCTGACTTTGCAGTTGAATTGAAATACTAACTGAGAGCATGCCTTGGCTTTGCAGTTTAGATCTTTTTAAAGCAGTGTTTTTTTAGCTTATAAACATTGAGTTTCCTCTGGCAAAGCTTAAGAATTTGCATGGTAGGGAGATAAGCAGTCTCTCGGGATTAAAAGCTGCGTAAAACGACACTGGTTTGATTATGGCTGAGCCCTGGGGACGACAGCTATGGTGTATAAACACAAAGTAATAATAGTTTGTAAATTTAATGAAAACGTTTAGGAAACATGGTTTAAAAGCAGGCAGCATAGACAGATTGATGCCATGATTGTATGTGATCTATGTAAAGCGTCACGGCTGGGGGTCTAGCTGAAATACAACAAGAGTTAGAGCTATTGGCGCTGGCGTGAATGGCAATATTTTATAGTGTTGGATGTGCTAGGCTGAGTACTGCGTGAATACTGGGGACACCACACAGGAGTTGACGGGGTGAGCGGTGTGAGGCAGCACACAGCACTGCCGGGATGCGCACTTTATAGCACGGCAGCCTAGGGCTGCAGGATGCATTGAAGTTAATATGTCCTGCACTTACTGATAGCTGTGGAAGGCAGTAGCAGGCTAGCTTCAGTCCCTATGTACTTGGCACAGAGCAGAAGCAGGTAGAGCCTCAGGCTGCAGCTTCTTTGCACAGGATGCTGGTGGTGGGGACATTACCATCTGAATCTTAACAATGTAATAACGTCAACAATTAAGGAGTGGGTCGAAGTCCGCAACCACAGCCCCTCTGAAGTGAGAGCTGCAGGGGAAGCAACCAAAAACAGGGGCGGAGTTGCATGGTGCTGCGGAGTTGCATGGTGCTCCGGAGAAATAGAGCTGAGAGTTTTGAAGGTCAGCTCTCCGCTCTAGCCCTTAAATGTTAAATAAAAGCAGTGTTGTTGATAAATAAATAAAGGTGCACATTCATGCCGTGTCGGGAGGTGGAGGAGGTGTTCTTTTGAGGAAATCCCACAAGCAGCACACCAAGCAAATGAGCACAAAGTTAAAGCGGCGCTGTTATTTAATAAATAAAGGCGTAAGGGCATGCTGTGTCAGAGGTGGGAGAGGTCTGGAAGTGGCACGGTTACTAAATAAATCAAGGAGCCCAGGCATGCTGTCGGAGGTGTGAGAGGTCTGCTTTTGTGTAAAGGTAAGAAATAATTATGAAGCACGTGGGCGCAGTTAAAAATAAACAAAGTTGCGCGCCCATGCTGTGTCGGAGGCAGGAGGGGTCTAAATGCGGAGCGGTTATTAAATAAAGGGGTGCAGCCATGCTGTGTCGGGGGTGGGAGGGGTCTGCTTTTGAGGAAATCCCACAAATAACACTCTAAGCAGATGAGCCCAAAAAGAAAGTAGCACGGTTAATAAATAAATAAAGGTGCCCGGCCATGCTTTGTCAGAACTCCAATGGATCTGTTTTGGAGGCAAGCTAAGAAAATTTTTCGAAGCACCCGGGCACCGTTAGTAAATAGATAAAGGCGCACTGCCATGCTGTGTTGGGAGGTGGGAGGGGTCGGATTGCGGCGCTGCTATTAAATAAATAAAGGTGAAGGGAGGTGGGAGAGGTCTGCTTAGTAGGAAATCTCACAAAAAACACTCTAAGCATATGCGCCTTAAGTGAAACAGGTGCTGTTATTAAATAAATAAAGGCGCACAGCCATGGTGAGGTGGGAGGGGTCTGCTTCGGAGGAAAGGCAACAAAGAGGGGTTGGAACAATGAGTAATAAAACGAGAGGGATCGTGCACAAGAGTTGAAGTTACACTAACAAAAACATTTTGGAAGTGGCGCGGGGCAGATTAACACCCGCAGTGCCCTTACACTAACAAAAACATTTCGGAAGCGGTGGGGTACATATTAACACTCGCAGTGCCCACCCTGTGATGCAACGCCAGCGCCAAGCGGAAAAGAAAGTGAATTACCTGCTGCACCATCCTGCTCCATCTCTCCATCAATTTAGCAGATGCTCTAGTCTCCGGCCCCGAAGCATCTGTCCAAAGCAGGCATCAATTCTAGATGAGGGGTGTGCGCAGGGAGCGTGTGAGAGCCGGCGGGACGAGAGGGTGGAGGGCTGCTGTCCCACGCGCTCCAAGTATCTGCTTGCTTCTCTGCCTGCCCGGCTCCAAGCCGAAGTCTCAGCCGGTGAGAGTGGAGCGTACGTAAGAGCAGGCAGCAAGTAGCCCGGTGAGCGGGGCTGACTTTTACAGCACTTGGGGGCCTTAACATGTGTTTACAGAGCATAGATGACTCCATGGATCGGGGCAAGACGCCGTGAGCATGCACATGGGCTGTCCAGGCATCCTCGCTTGCGAAAGTGAAAGCGCGGGGAGCGCAAGAAGAGACGCGCGTTCACAGTGCGTGACTCCTAAAGCGTGCAGGCACAGCCATTGTCTCCTATGTGTTTGGCAAGCTCATGCACCTCTCCTGTCTCACTTCGCTAAGCACCCGGCGACTATAGGTCTTGCTTACGCGAGCAGCGCATGCGCTACATCGGTAGGCGAGGCCTAAAACGCTGCTCACACTCCGCAGATAGGCCTTGCCTGTCTCCCATTGGACCCCTCTCAAGATCACCGATCCCTCATTCAGCTCAAGATAGGCTTAAAATTCAATTTGCTGGTGAGCTACAAACTATTCATCTTGAAGAAACCAGGCGTTAACTCATCATATTGGACGTACATCAGTGTAGGTACAGTCATAACGAAGGAGGGCTGGAGCATGAGCTCTCAGTCCCCGGGGTAAAACGTTTGCCCCTGAACCACATAGGATATCTTCTGCAGGAAGGAACAAATAATCCATGCCTGGCCCCATGGGCTGTGGAAACATGAGTGTATTCCAAGGTATCTGGATGTCAAACCTCCAATGTGCCTTCAAGTATTATATAACGTCCTAAGGGGTTGTTTGTGACATTGGACTTATGGTGGAGAATAGCCACCCGTGATCTCCTAGCATGCATTGCATGGTTTATGTTGTCATATCCCCTATGGGCTAGGAAGTTGCAGTTCTGTTCCAGTAGGTGGGTTTCCTGTAAAAGGACTATCATTGGCATGTGGTGTTGTAAAAAGAGGAATATCGCCCCCCGTTTAATGTGATCAAGGAGACCGTTGACATTTCATGTCATTATTGTCCGAGATTAATTCATGTGGGTGGCAATAGAATGGCTTTTCTGTCCTCCCTAGTTATTCTCCCATCAGCCCTTGAGGGGGATCAAGAATTTGGAGGGGGCAGTGGTGGCCATTCCGCAATGGGATGGGAAACATCATAGTTAATAACTCTAGATATATTGTCAAGCAGAGACACACAAACCAAAAATAAACATTCAAAACAACACCCCTACCCTCAACTCCCCTCACCCTATACTTACCACCCTCAAGAAGCTTCTGTTGCCCATTCCCAACTGTGTAGAACCAACTACTCAACTATGAAAAGTAGGTGTACCTAGACAGATCAGAACCCCCCCCCCCCATTACTCTCCATACTGTAGTTAACAATATCATTGTAGATTATAGTGGTGCTGGGGTGCAATACTGTCAAAGCAGCATTGTGCCCTGTCAGCCCAAACTCAAGTCCATAGAAGGGTCCAGTGGCTCCAGGTTCGCGCCTGTTGATTATTGGCTCCTTGCTCCTTCAGAGTTCCTGGTTAAATCCAGTTCCTGTCCTCCCACTCATCGACGACGTGACAGCTTCCGATGTACACAATCCACATGACCCACCAGGGCTACGGTCTGACCTGGTGGAGGCCTCCGAGGACCCCATAGTAGTGGTTCATTAGTTGTGAGCGGACAGAGAAGATGGTTTAAAGGTGATGAATGATCTGTAGGATAAAGTAGCAGGTAGGGTACAAGCATGGCATGCAGTTTAAATTTGACTTGATCAAAGGATTTACGTTGCATTTGTACCCAGCAGGTATAGTCCGGGAAGACTAGAACATGCCCGGATTGGTATAAAAGATCCTTTGTGATTTGGGCACACTGGAGACACGCATTCTTGTCTTTATAGTTTAGGAACTGTGCTATCATGGGTCTGAGCGGTGCCCCAAGGGGATTTCTGGGCCAGTGAGCGATGCGCTCTCTAAATGATGAAGCAAGAAGACGGGCGTTTGGAGTCGACACAGGATCTAAACCATTGGTTAAGGATTCCATCAGAAGTCTGGCCCTCGAGCCCTCGGGAAAGCAGATAAAGAGAAGGTTTTTTCAGAGGGCCCGGTTTTCGGCATCCTGAGCCTGGTCCTGGAGGGATTTAGTTTCTCTGGGTAGCCAAGAGAGTTCCAAGAAGAGAAGCTTCACAGTTCCTTCTAGGATCAAGATCCTCTCTTCAACCTCTGAGAGTTTGGTGAAGGTCTTGGTGAAGTAGGTTCACGTCTACCCTCACTTCACTTATTTTCGTTTTCAGTAGGGTCTTGGAGTCGTGAATGGCTTGTAGGATAAGAGAGGCGTTATCGCCTTGTGTTAGATTCTCGGTTCCGGGGCCACCATCCGAACCCCCTTTGGTCAACCTATTGGTGCTGTATATTTGTCCGTTCTATCTTGACCCACAGCGCTTGTGTTTCGGCCCATTTTGAGATTGTCATGGCAGGCCACAGGGTTCTGGGAAGTAATTGGGTTGCATGAAACACACATTTGTGGTTTCTTAACAAGACAATGATAAAAAAAATGTGTGTTGCAATGTGCATGTTAATTACTACAGACATGTTCTTTCAGTGACCTTTTTAGGTTTGGTGCTTTTGTTACAAGTAAAATTATGTTTCTCTCTCAGGATATTGCTTTCTCATGGCAGAAAGCTTCATTAATACAGAAGACATTGGACAGAAAAAAAAGAGTCAAGCGAAAGCAAATACCAGATGTTGTTTTCACATATTGCACAGCAGCTTGTGCTGCTGTGCAACGTCTAAAAAAACCTTGACAAAGCCAATAGATCTCCTTTAGGCAAAACCTACTAGCTTAGCCAATACTTCTTTTAGGGATAGGTTGACAGCACCATTGTCTGCAAAGACATAATGTGGGTTTTGAATGCGCCCCCTGGAGAATTTTGTGCTATTGGCTTTTTTGTCTATTATTCTGCCTCCTGTGGAGTACTTGCATTGTAATGCATGATGGACTTATTTTACATCTTGAAAGTGCACTAAATCATCACACCTTACAGTCTTTATCTCATAGTTGCCTTGTGTATAATTGTTTTTTCACCGCTGGAGCCTGTTATAAATGTATGCCAGAACTATTGGATTTTCCAGTGTTTGTTTGTATTGTGCCGCTGACAGCTCTGAGAGCAAGCCTGGCCTTGTAGTCATATTCTTGTCAAGGAACCCTGCTTAATATTGAAACTTCAATGGTGCTTTTGTTTTTCATTGTAAATCTACATCTCCTGATGGATTTTCATATGTGGCCTTGTTTTCGTAATGCCGACTTCATGCATGGCTTGTCTTAAATGCCTATCCATAGCCGCAGGTGAAGCAGATTGCTCAAGATTTGTTTTTACCTGTCAGAATATTCCGAAAGATCACTGAGACAATGTTTTCTTTAAAATCCGTATCCGAGGCAAGGTCTGCTGCATTTCCTTTGGAGACAATGAAAGTACCTTATGGAGCCACGCCTTTACTAGAGGGCTGGAACATTGCTTGCAACTTGAATGGATACTCTTTCTAATTATGAAAGATGTAATTGTGCATTTGATGAGGCAATTGCATAACTATAGCTTCCGCATCCCCTCCATGCACGGGGGGGGGCTCCAGTGGGCTCCCTCTGGCACTGTTCACGGGCGGTCCTGAGAGCTCCTGACTGGGTCCAGGGCGTAGGGGATCCCTCCATGCACTTTGTGGGGGGAAGGGGGGTCTGCAATAAATGTTATGCCACTGTGATGAGGCCCAAAAGTTTCATTGCATGGCAAGGTGCTTACTGGAAACAACAAGGCCACCCCATTGCTAATTCTTAACCTCAATCCCTAGCACTTGGTCACCCAACGATTGGCAAGAAGGGCCGGACAGAGAACGCAAGCTGGTCCTGGCAATTAAGTCTGACTGACCGTGTGGGTGGGGTTTGTGGGCGTGGTGGGAAACACGGCTGCTGCTTTTGGTACAGGTGGCCGATATTGCAGAACTGCTGCAAAACAGGTAATCTGTACCAAAAACGGCCTCCACCATTCTGGCCCACTGGGAAAACACCCAGTGCCTGCTACAGCCAGTCCGGACAACTCACACCAGTACTTATACCACTAACTTATTCAGCATCAATAAAAGTTTGTATATCACACACCAGAAGGTGCTTTTTTTCAAGGAAAAGGTGAAAAATCAGTCACCCCATTTAAAGAAGGGCATTTACTTTGCTGTTAAGTCTTAACCCACTGTTGGTTTGCACAAGTTTGTCTGAGACCATCTCTGTTACACATGGCTATCGAAAGCACAGATAACCCATTTTTAATCTAGCATATCTATGCCCTCTTTAACATGGGCATATACATGTGTCAAATATGAACTGTAATGCTGAACTTTCACTGTGTGGGAGACAGCTTTGGCTAAAGGGTTGGCCTTGAAACAAGGGTGTGTGCAGTTTCTTCAACTTAGTGGTGGTTTGTGAGGATTGTTAAGGTACTTGCTTTCCACAATCAAGGCTTTTTAGCTGAATTGTAGTAGGATGGCATATAGACAAATCGTGTTTTACACTGAAACCGTGATTTTTAAACTGAAGGGGGGGGGGTGCTCCCTGGTGTAGCCTGAATTAGTTGTCGGAGGGACTCCGGCACTGGCCAAAAGAAGCATCTTGCTATATTCACAGTGTTGTGTTTTTAGTGAATAAAACAGAGTGTCATTGAGTCTCTCTGTAGTGAGGCACCATAGCATATTTTGTCACTCATGTCCTGGTTTTAAGTAGCTGTCAAAGAGAGTGTGGTGGGTGGTCCAAATAACTATCAAACTCATTACCCATCTCTTCTGTTAAAGGCTCACTCTCTGGATTCTTTTACATTGTGTTATGCTATGATTTGTAGAGCACACTATTACCCAGGAGGGTATCCTGGCGCTGAGAAAGTGTGAGTCTAGCCCAACATAGGGCCTAGTGGGACTGCTCGAAAAGCCCGGTCTTCAGCTTCTTGCAGAATTCAAGATTGGAGAAGGAGGCTCATATGTGTAGCTCCAGGTCGTCCACACTTTGGGCACCATGTAGGAAAAGGCTTGAGTGCCGGATTGGGTTTTCTGTATGTGTGCAAGTAGGAGTCCGGACGAGTGGAGGTGTCTGGAAGAGATGTGAAAGAAGATGCAACTGTTGAGGTATGCTGGGCGAGTGTAGTGTAGTGCCTTGAAAGTGTGGGTGAGGATCTTAAATTGTGCTTGTTTGTGTATAGGGAGCCAGTGGAGCTCCTTCAGGTGTTGTGTGATATGAGTGCGGCGTGGGAGGTTAAGAATGATTCTGGCCGCCGAGTTCTGAATGGTCTGCAGCCTTCTTGTGAGCTTTTTGTTGGCCCTGGCATAGAGGGTGTACGTGTGGTCCAGCTCGCTTATGACAAGAGCGAGTGTAATGTTTTTTTGGGTGCTGATTGGCAGCCATTTGAAAATCTTCCTTATTTAGGCCATGGAAACATGGGGTGGGGACTTTTGAGAGACCAGTCTGCTCATGCCATATTGCCAATTATTAATTTGATCGCATATTTAAAAAGGATGCGTTACTATAACTACAGTGTTTGAACTATTAAATATGTTTGGAACTACCAATTTTCTTGAATAATGTGAAAAAAGTGTCACAGGGCAGGAATTAGGCAAAGTCTGGCAACCACTGATTCTGGAATAGGGGTTGCCAAGAAAGCCTTCTGAGTGCTATTAAGCACAATTGTTTCCTGTCTATGGCATCTCCAACTGTATCTTTGGCAGCACAACACTATTTACTCATGGGGGGCTGGAGGAATCTTTCCTTCCATGTTTAGGGAGCCTGTTCATCTTCAGCTTCTGTAACCTGTTGAATCGCAGGGCGTTGTGATGTAAATCGAGAGTGTGTAGTGCTTCCCATGTAAGCAGGAATGGTCTTGGGCTGCGAAATTGCAGTAACATAGCTATTTAGAAGACAGTCAACTATTCTGTCCCTTTCTGTCTGGGTAAAAAAAACAAATCAAGGAGAAAAAAGAAATAAATATGAAGAGATTGGGATGTTGGAGATCAAAATAGAATGGTTGGTTCACAGTTTATGTGGAGTTTCTTCTAACTGCAAGTAACGGCTTGCAAGTGATGGTAGTCCATTTGGTTTATTTAGGAGGCAACCAACAAGACCTGTATGGATCAAGAGCTCTCCTGTCCACCAAGTGCTTCAGTAGTATAAATGCACAGAGATGGGTTTGGAGAAGCCTTTTTTAGTGCACTGTGGGCACGAGGGACCTGACCACTGTTCTAGCAGTGCCTCTTAAATGAGCTTCCTCTCATCTCATGTCCACTGTTTGGGGAAGTGTAATACAGGGGAACGACTTCTATGTTCTATGTAAACTGAATATGGGTTTTAGATCCTGTTTTTCACTCCTGTTATGTCACATCACTATAAACTGATAAATAGGCTCCCCACCCTGTCTTCTTCCACACTGCTAGGTCTTCAGGGAAGAGAGAATACTGTATTGTATTACAACATTTATATAGTGCTTACCACCCCTATTTGTGGGGCGCTGTAGTACTTGCCTACATGGTTAACAAGCTGCAGAGTAGTAGTAGTGCATGTGGCTTGAAGGGTGTTGTCTTAGTTTTGATCATGTGTGGGAAGTGTTTCCATGCAGTGCATTAGGACCACCGAGATCTTGTTATGAGACGCAGCGCTTAGCAATGTGACGCATGAAGCAATGTGAGAGAGGTGCACAATTCATGATTTTCAGTCAGCTCTGCAGGTTCCATTGTGGTATTTCTTGAATTTATAGTTCACTTAGCTGGTTACTCCGCAGTCGTGCCCAATCTGAGATATTTTGTTTAAATGTTTGGTCCTCAGGAGGCATAGGTTGGAGGAAGTCATGGATCAGAGATCTACTGGGATGGACTTTGTTACTATCATCTCATATCTGACTGTCGTTTTTAGATGGCAAAAGGCTGTTATAGCATGTGGCTAGTTGGGACCTGCAATGGTGAACTAAATTAAAATCCTCCATTGGCCAGCAGCATGTGACAGATCTCTTAGTAAAAGAGAGAATGATAACCTGCTGTCTCTCCTGGTGTCCTCTCACTATCCGCAGAACCAAGTGAGGTGTTGTGACGGGTGATGATATAGCATCACCACTCACCATCACTCCTGCCTGCCACAAGTCTGCCCAGTCCAATGGGTGACAGTGGATCCCTAGTGGTCAGCACCTGTGCGACAGGGCTGCTGCGCAGAATGGTGGCTGCTCCCCACTATGTCATAGAGAACTGGTGCATGGCATGCTGGGACACTGAGCGAGGGAAAGCCAGAAAGGGGGAGAGCTGGGTGGCTGGACACCATTTATACTTATCACAAGGGGAATGGGGAAGGTGGAGGGAATTGGAATGGGAAGGAAAGGCCAGAAGGAACTGAGAGAGGGTGTTTTTTATATGTATGGGAATGGTAAGATCGAACATTAAGAGGTGTGGGAGGGTTGCAGGACGCCAAAGTATATTTCAGTTGGAAGGAAAAGGGAGATATAGAGGAAGGCAAAGGGAGGATAACACAACATCAGGTACATTTCATATGCAGAGGAAGTGGGGGTAAAGGCCAAAGGGTGGTAAAGATGTTAGCATGCTGCCAGCTATTTTTTTAAATATACACAAAGGGTAAGGTGGAAGAAGGGAAAGGGAGTCAGGATACTACTCGGTTATCTTTAAAAAAAAAAATGTCTAGTGAATGAGAGGACCCAGTCCCAGGCAGGTCGCTCCCTACGCCGCACAGCTCCAAACGTTTGTGCCCATGTTTCCCGCCCTTGCTGCTGCCGCGATTTTGCGCATGTCGTCTGCCTTTGTTTTTTTTCCCCAGCTGCCTGTCTGCCGTTTTCTTTCACTTTGCTCACTATCACTGTACTTCTTCCACCTTCATTGTATTCAGTTATTAGTCATTGTATTTCTCTTTACTATCTCCTTTATCTCTCCTTATTTTTCTCCTTTCTGTAACTCTCTCTTGTTTTTTGGCATTTCTGCCTCTTCCCCTTCCTGCCGCTGCTTTCCCCGCAGCTCCACCCCCTTGCTCGCTCATTGGCCCTGCACCCGCCTCCCAGCTGCTCCTCCCTCCCACCTCCCTTTTTTAATGGCTGCTGCGCCGCTGGTGCACCAAAGGCACGCCTAAGGCAAGCCCGTCTGCGCCCCTCCGCGCCTAGACCGTGCCCAGCGCCAGACCCCCTGAACCCCGCAAGAACCACAACTCCCAACGCCCCTACGACGCCAACCTCCTCTATGCACTCAACGCCGGCCATTCATCTACCTGCTTCCAGGCCACCCCGAAGCACACCCACGGACCCTTCACCTGCTGAAACTGCAGATTCACCAGCCAGTAAACACCAGCACGACCTGCCCCTCCCACCAGGGCAGGCTCAACCATCTCAGATGGATACTACTCAACATCCGCTCTGTCCACAAGCACGCCGTCGAACTCTGGGACCTGTTTGACTCCTCCTCCCTAGACTTCGCTTTCCTGACGGAGACCTGGATGAACCCCTCATCGGCACCCGACATTGCAATAGCCATCCCGGATGGCTACAAGATCACCCGCAGGGACTGCACCAACAGGCCGGGAGGAGGATCACCATCATCCACAGAAATACTCTCAGAATCTCAACCAAACCGAAGACACCCTCAGCGCCGCCGAGCACCTGCACTTCCAGATCCACATTGATCACAATACCACCCTCAGAGGAACCCTCATCTACAAACCCCCCGGACCCTGGCCACAGTTCAGCGACTCCAGACAGATGTCGTCAGCTCGCACGTCTTGGCTTCCACAGACAATATGTACATAAAATCATAACATTAAGAATAGGGGTAGTTACAAAAAAGGAATTCTAACAAGAAAATTAAAAAGGTATATATGTCATTTTTAATAGTTATTCAAATATAAAAACAAATCTGACAATACATTAGTGTTCAATCAGAAATTAGTACATGGCAATATCAGAATGTTACATTAAAACAATACATAAAAAACATAAGCATTAATAATCAACACAGTCATTAAATTAGCAAAAACGTGGCAAATCCAATAATTTCGACGCGCGCTTCGGCGTACTGACAAACGCCTTCTTCAGGAGCCACAGTCTATATTAATAGCTGAACGCTATGATTCCTACTGTATTTGACGATGCTTCAATATTTGACGATGCTTCAACCACTGGTTTGAACGTAGCAACAGGTTTTGATTTATAAAATAATCATTAACCGATATAATGGCAGTGTAGAAATGTAGTCGATGGTTAATCCATTATACGAAAAAAAAAAATTTATCAAGTGTGTTTCAGGTAAAAATGCTCATAGAGTCATGGGGAGATGTAAAATATCTTCCTTTAGTGCTATAGCACAGCCTCACGATAAAACTGGTACATTAAAGTAAGCGTTTTCTCCCTCACCGGAAATAGTTCTAAATAAACTTTCAAGCCGACATAGGGAAGCCGCTTATTCATAAACGCATTGCCGTACTTCAGAACGGTAACAATTGAGATAGTGTTCCCCTTGTTTCTGATTTGTATGCGGTGGGTGCTGCTATCAGTCACTGCTGGCGTCTCCGGGCCGTTAGGAAGGATGTATCCACAGACTACATCCTCCTCTGAGACCTGAACTTCCACATTGAGGACACCAACGATAGCAACTCCACCACCCTGCTGGACAACCTCGCCAACCTCGTACTCAAACAGCTCGTCACGACAACCATCCAGTCTGCCAGACACACGCTTGACCCCATCTTTTCCGCCAGCAGCCACGTCACCTTCACCCACACCACCGAACTCCACTGGAGTGACCACTGCTGCATCCACTTCTCCTTCAATACCGCACACAACCACCCGCAACGAATCCCCCAACACAGCTGGAACAAGGTCACCGAAGGCCAGCTAATTGCCACTCTCGTCCGAGACTCACCAACTGACCACACCGACACAGCCGCCCGCAACCTCAGGCAATGGATCGATGACTGTGCCAATGCTCTTGGCCGGATCAAGAAACCCTCAAACAGATGCACTGACAGAAGGGCCACATTATTCCCCACTGACCTGCAGACGTGCCAAAGACTCAAGAAGAAGTGACGCCACAAACAAACACCGGACAACCACGCAGCCCTCAAGAACGCCAGCCGCAGGCACCACCAACTCATTCGAACCGCCAAAAGGACCTCCTTTAAGGAACGCATTGACAACAACGCACACAACAGCAAAGAGCTCTTCAACCTCGTGAGCGAACTCCCCAACCCCAGCTCCAGCTCTAACGACATCCCGGTATCACAAGACCTCGTCGACTATCTAGCCACCTTCTTCCACCGCACGATCATAGACCTCCACGACCGCTTCAACACTCAGGCCCCCCCCCTCCCAAGAGCCGCCGACACCTCAGACTCACCGCCCCCCAGTCACACCGGCATCCTGCTCTCCTGGAAACATGTCAACAACGAAGACACCATCAAAACCATGAACAAAACCTACTCCGGCTCACCATCAAAGCCCTGCCCTCACAACATGTTCAACAAAGCGAGCTCCATCATAGCACCCCTACTCCAGAAGATCTTCAACAGCTTCTTCGAGACCGCCACCTTCCCGGAAAGCTAGAAAGATGCAGAGATCAACGCCCTACTCAAGAAACTCAATGCAGACCCAAAGGACCTCAGGAACTTCCGTCCCATCTCCCGTTCCCAGCAAGAGTTATCGAAAAGATCGTCACCAGACAACTGACCGCTTCCTCGAAGAGAACAACACTCTGGACTCGTCCCAATCTGCATTCCACAGCAACCACAGCACCAAAACTGCCCTCATCGCCGCCACCGACGACATCAGGATCCTGCTTGAAAATGGCGAAACTGCTGCCCTCAGCCTCCTAGACCTCTCGGCCGCCTTCAACACTGTCTGCCAACACACCCTACGCACACGCTTCCACAACGCAGGGATCCGTGACAAAGCCCTGGACTGGATCACCTCCTTCCTCCCCGACAGAACCCAGAGAGTCCGCCTCCCTCCCTCCATTCCGATCTGAAGCCACCAAAATCAACTGCGGCGTACCCGAAAGATCATCCCTCAGTCCGACCCTTTTCAACGTCTACATGACACCGCTCGCCAACATCGCCCGATCACACGACCTCAACATCATCTCATATGCCGACGATACCCAGCTGATCCTCTCCCTCACCAAGGACCCCGCCACTGCCAAAACCAACTTCCACGAAGGAATGAAGGACGCTGCCGAATGGATGAAGAATATTCACCTGAAACTGAACTCAGACAAGACGGAGGTCCTCCTCCTCGGCTCCACCCCCTCCGCCTGGGATGACTCCTGGTGGCCGGCCTCGCTGGGAGCTGCACCGACACCCACTGACCACTCACGCAACCTGGGGTTCATCCTGGACTCATCACTGTCAATGACCCAGCAAGTCAACGCCGTCTCCTCCTCCTGCTTCAACACCCTTTGCATGCTTCGCAAGATCTACAGATGGATCCCCGCCAGAACCAGAAGGACGGTCACCCAGGCCCTCGTCACCTGCAGGCTGAACTACGGCAATGCCCTCTACGCGGGAACCACAGCCAAAATACAGAAAAGACTTCATCGCTTATAGAACACCTTTGCACTCCTCGTCCTAGACATCCCCCACAACAGCCACATCACTGCCCACCTGAGTGACCTGCACAGGCTCCCCGTCGTTCACCAACTGCCAGCTTCGCTCTGCTGACCTCGTCCTTGCCACCGTTCCAGGCATCCACCGAACTACCACCACCGGTAGATCTTTCTCCCACCTCGCCTCCAAAACTTGAAACACCCTCCCCCTCCACCTGCGACATACCCAGAACCTGCTGAACATCAGGAGACTTCTCAAGACCTGGCTGTTCATACAGTAGCGGCTCTTCCCCCCCCCCCCCCCCCCCCCCCCCCCTCCATCCCTCCCTCAGTGCCTTGAGACTCTTGCAGGTGAGTAGTGGGCTCTACAAATGGGTGATTTATTGATTGACCTGGGAGTGGGAGACGCGGGTTGGCAGGTATGGTTTGTTTTATATTGAGTGGTGGTTGAGGGTGGGGGCAGAGACGTCACCTGAAGAACACTAGAAGGCCACAACTTTTGTGGGTGGTGTATTTGGCATGAATACCCTATTTCTCCAAGCACCCATGTCCTCTGGCCCATTAGGTAAGCTTAATATGGGGGGCGAAATGCGGCATAAATAACTAGGCCTGGGCGGTGAACTCTGTTGAGTTTGAGGGGTTTCCTGCACTCCGTGGAGCACGCAGAGTTCCGAAAAACTCTGCTCCACAAAGCGAAGCACAGTTTTTTCCACTCTCGACAATGTTAAGTTGGTGAGCGAGGAAAATCCAATGCTAGACCACCGCCCAGTGAGATTTCTCAACACAACCGGTCGCGGATGTTCACAACCGCTCACTTTGAGAAGCCATCCGTTTGCGTTGAAGAAACTGCTGCTCAAGTAGAAAATCTACTTGTGCGGCAAAGAGAAGCAGCGCCCTCTTGCGCTGAGCATGGTGCTGCTTGCGCTGGAAAATTGTGGGCCAAACACCGGGTGCTAAAAATCATAGTGAAAGGCGCGACCTAACGCACTCTGCCGCTTGCGGAACTCTGCATAGCGTGTCAGAGTTTTTTGTTCACTTCGCAGTGTTCTGCTAACGCCCAGGCCTATTCATAACCTTATATTACACACTGGTAGATCTCAACAAATGGGTTTTTAATATCATAGTGTTCCCACTGGCAGGAAAGGAAATTCAAACTTTGCTGTTATTACATATGACATCACTTGGAATCAGGCGGTCAAAAATACCCCAGTTGTTAATACCTTCACCCGCTTATTTTGCAGGGCAGAAATATTCCAATTGAAACTTGAATTTCAGATTTCAATAAAAGTTCAAATCATTCTCATTGCGCGTACTATGTGTCCGTCACTCTTTAACCCCTAATCTCCTCCCTCCCGATTCCGGGACCTCGTCTGGTTACTGTGTCGGTATTTGCCTATGCATGGACCCCTTGGCATGTCTCTCTGCTTTCCTATAGGAGGCCATGTCGGCGAGGCAGCAGCTAGAGGTGAACACAATGGCGACGTGAGGGTGATGGAGCGGATTCAGGGACACTGGTCACTTCAGGCAACAAGCCTTTCTCCTTGGTGATGCCGATCAGCATTTGTCACATGCAGTGAGGCGGAGGGGGCGGGTGAAAAACCCCTTATGTTGCTGCAAGGGAATTCTTTCTCTTTCTTTGTAACGGAATTTTGTTTTTCAGTCACCGAAAGCATCCGAATATACAGCCTCCTATCAGCTCTCGCATCCATGCAAACATCAAGATTGCAGGTTTAAGGCCTGGCAAGACTGATGGAGGTAAATACATCTAATGTCCGTGGTTTAGGAATTAAGTATGAATCTATTACGTACAGCGATGGGAGAACCCGAGAAATAAAGTGCGTTTGTGTTTCCCCATAACCTTTTACACTTAGTCCCTTTTTTAGTGGTAAGGTGGTACAGTGACTGACGCACCTGCGGCTTAGTTTTGTCTATGATTTGAAAGTTTAAATCCAGGCAGGGCCAACTGATGAAACTTTAATATCTCTATGGTCATAAAAAGAGTACCGCTTTTGTGTGCAATGGAAATAGTTCTATTTTTCGTGCACCGCCGACCCTCGTTCTGTTGTAAACGTTCTCATATCCTGCGACTGCCGATAGCAGCCTGAAACGGTAATTATGGCGGAATAAACTGCTATATAAAAATGTTTTTAAAAAGTTAACCCTGTGGGGCCAAAATGACTGGACTTAACCCTTTTTTTTTGTTTTTGTTTAACTTTTGGGTTCCGCACTTGTATTCGTGTATTTTGAATTAAACGACCAAAACGAGAAAAATGCAAAATGCAATCAAAAAAGCATGAGAGGGTGAACGAACAACTAGCACCTGACATGGGGCAGCTATTACATGTCCTCACGAGAGCCCTTTCATCCTGTTCTGTTCACTCAGCTCGATTTCTGCAGTAAACAGTTATCTACGATTGAAACCATGTGTCCGCCGGGGGCTCCTTGTGCTGGTAAAGCGGCTAGAGTCCCCCCCTTCCAACAGGCATGTCACTCCCAGTGTCTGCGGCGCATTTCCACGCGCAGAGCCTGACTGACATCACAGCACCTTTTGTTGCTGAAAGCCTTAGCTGGTGGACAGACAGTGTGAGCAGTCATGTGAAATCGGGAGAGTCCATTTCAGAAGAAAGGGGAGCCTCCAAGTGATCCTCTGTGCTTCTTGCTACATTTTAGCTTTAATATCGCCAGCACTTATTGTGCAAAGCTGGCTGTTTTGAAATACTTTTTAGTCGGGGGGTGTTGCGTTTTGCACAACCTTCCAGGAGACTGAGTCATGTGCTCAATATTAAAGACTCCCCTGGTGCGCGCCTCTGTGGTGCAGTCCAGCCTTCAGCTGGAGTGTGCCTGTAGCAGCCTCGTCTAGCTATGAAAAGTTTTCGAAGGAATGTCAACTCCACCGTCCAGCGCTCGGCAGCCGGCAGGAACCTGGAGAGCCCGGGGGGATTCGCAATGAGGGGACGGGAGCCGACCTGCCCATTGCCCACCGTCCCAAGGGACAATTCAGCGGCTCCCCTTTGAGGTGGATTAAGCAGAGATTGAAGAGCATGGTGACGCTGCCCCGGGACCGCGGAGAAGTATTTAAGAAACGCAGCACCCCTGGGTCCTGCCCGGGGCAAAGGGTTGTTGACACTGCCGGGCTGAAGCACTGCTGAGGCGGGGGAGCAGCTATGGAGGAGGAGGATCAAGCGGCCTGTCCAGAGCCCCAGGAGGAGACGGGCATGTCCGATGGCATTTCCAGGCTCTGGACCGATGTGATGGGGATGCTGGTGAGTTGTTGTGTGCAGCCGGTGAAAGGGTCGGGGGAGGGGAGAGCGCTGGGGAGCTTGGGGGACGACAAATCACCGAAGACCCAGCAGACCTGAATCATACCCGAGAACTTTCATAGCATTCGTAATCCATTAGTGATCCCAAGATGTCCCCGTGCAGGCGTGAAGAGATCATCCAGTCCTATTTGTGAAGGTGCATACTGGGTACTGTAGTCCTGCTTATGCAGCGAAGAAAGTAAATCCGTAAGTACCGGGAGGGGGCAAAAAGGACTGAGAGCCATCCCCACACACACTGACATGATGCATCATCATACTGTTCTTTATTGCTTTGTTGGCTTTTACTTCTGTATGGCTACATACTTTGTTGTAGGTGTCTGTGTGATTTACAGTGGCACAGTGTTGCCACCCACAAAAACTGGTACTCCTGTTTTCCGACCTCGGAAGGATGAATGTATGCGCGAGCCTTTATCAGACTGGAACTTCATTACTAATTGATCCAGGCTGCTCTCATACTCCGTTCAAACAGCTGAGCCGATTTTGTTTTGTTTGTATTTACTTCGCCACATCGAGCATATGTACACAGTGATGTATACATACGTCACAGAAGTTATTTCCGAGAGCATCCTGACCAGCGATTGCAGCGCAGCAAGCGTGACGGGGTGCTCAAACCATACCTTCACTTTCCAAAACAAAAGCGTTCCGCACCAAAAGGCATGCATTCACTGAACATGACAAAATGCCATGAACTGTGTTTTCAAATTAAAGTCGTCCTATGAAATGTGTCGGAAACATTCAGTGAGGTACTTAGAAGGCAACGATTGTTTTATTTTAATATGTTTTAATATGTTTTTGTACTTTTGTTTGGTTCCTCGAAATGTGTTTCGCGGGTTTGTTTTGGACTGGTTTTAGTTGTCATGCATGACTTTGTTGGCCGAGTTCGGGTTCCCCGCAGAGCGAGGGAGAAAGTGCATGACTCAGAAATACTTTCCCTGCCAGACTTTTCTTAAGTGCTGCTAGTGCGTGCACCATGGCTGTGCACCCAGGTGTGGTGAAAACCCTTGCTGATTACGTTATCCCTGCCGCCTGAAGGCATTCGGGAGATTACATACATACATAGAATTCCACTCTGTGGAGCGAAAATCAGATTCTTTTTAGGTGTCAAATACAGACTTCATTGTATCCATACAGATCCCTGAGGTTTTTCATTTGTTTGCATAAACAGCTGATGCAGTCATGTTTTTTTTTATTCTGGCACTAGCAGCCCTGTTCTAAACATGGGATCAACAGGACTACAAATCCCAGAATGCAGAGCCAAAACCTTTACTGGATTAGTTTGTCACGCATCGACTTTGGAAGTTTGAGAACTCAAGGTTCTCCCACTGGTGTCTTCTTTGGTGAAATATGTTACCTTGGCACACTGAGAGCACCTATATGTAATGTGTCTTTAAAATATTCTTCGGGGAAGTTGATTCTGAGCCAAGTGTTTTTTTCAGCTCCACGGTACATTTCCATGCCTGGCTGCTGAAACATGTCCATGGAACGAGTTTAGAAGCAGGGTTCAAGTTTCCACGTGTTGTGAAAACGTAAGGAGCACTCGAACTACATTTGGAATTCACAGTTTAGCTTCGCCTGGCATGCATTGTAAAACTGACAGTGCAAACGCGCACCCCGGAAAGTTTTGTGGACATTTTTAGGACATTTTTAGGGAGCACGTGGTGTTTTCATTGATTTCAACAGCATAAGCATTGATTTTCACTTTGGTGTAACTCCCATATTGATAGCAGGTGCAGTGGCACCGGGTTCCACTGAACCCTAGTTATTGCTGAATTTCAGGATGTAATAAGCGGCCAAGGGGCCCATTTGCTCCCTTGCACCACTGGTGACACAATTGAATTAGGACTCCTGTTCCATGGTCGTACCACAGAATACTAAGCTTGAGACCACGCCATTGACCTCCCTGTCTGTCATAAGTGTTACTTGTGTGGTAACTTTTGTCATTGTTTGTTTCTGTGCTGTGTGTAAAGTCATTTGTTGCACCAGTGCAAACGCAATAAGAATAGTGCGATAACCAGAATGTTGGTGATGGTAAACAGGCGGGCAATCTTTCCTTGTTACACCACCAGATCTTTTAAATCGAAAACCGGGTCTTACTTCTGCAGCTGAAGGTGCATCTAAGAAAATAGGTGGATACAATGGTGTTCACAGAATGCTCCAGTGTTAATGGACAGGTCTCATCCCTGCTTTTATCGTCTTTATTTAAGCGTCATTGCCCTCTGTTGAGGTCATTAACAGCTGTTAAATGCTCACTGTGCCATTGTGGGCCAAGCTGAAGGCTAGACTGTGAAATTATTAAACGGCGAATTAACAGCAATAACTGACTTTGGAATTATTGACCAGGGAAGGCTGTGACTTCAAGCATTAGAAGAGCCGTCACTGTGCCAGTCTCAGCCTTGCATGCAGTAAGTTAAAACACATTGTGTGTCGCCACCACCTTCCTTTCAATAGGCCGGGCCACCTGCAGCGAGAGAGCAAACCCGAGCCCCTCAAAACTCGACAGCCCTCCATGGGTCGCAGTCCCAGACACTGCATTTAATTACTTCACAGCATCCCGAGCGACAGCACAGCAGTGAGTCAGAGAGGCCTACAGGCCCGGCCTCTGATTCTGGAAGGCATTGCCTGTGTTTGTTTGTCTCTCTACTCTATCGTACCCATAATGCAACTCTTCTCAGGGTGGGCCATATTTGGCTTCTGCACACTCACAATAGCGCCCCCCCCCACCCCAGGGAACTTTACGTACCATGTCGTACATAATTACATTTTCTTCACTCTAATTTTCACCATCGTTTTACTTGCACAGTGCTGGGTCTTGAAAACACGCAACATAACCTGTGGTAACCCTCAGTTTAGTCTTCTGTTTGACCTTGCTAATTTTCGCGCAAATTCCTCCTAAAATCTTTTGACAGCACGACGTTAAAGGGAGCACACTGATTGCAGCCTGCAAATACTTCACCTGCCAGTAACAAACATGGCGCCGTGTTTTTGCTCTGAGAAGACCGTTGTTATGCTAATGTTGGTAACATTCACGCCAGTGCTGCCGCCTTGCCCCAATTAATGGCTGAAAATGTAAAGCAGGCACTGAAAGCTTGCATGGGAGAGGGGCCCCGTCCTGCTCCTGCCAGATTTTTGGGATTAGACAGTTCGGCCTTTGTGGCGAGTGTCTGTTTTTTCCGCATGCTGTCTGGTGGCCTGTTTCCATGGTTGGACTGTGAGGGCAGGAGGTGACTGTGGAGAGACCAGGGTTGTGAGTGGAGGTCCCAAAGGCCTAAGGCCCATAGGAATGAATGGGGAGTTATTCCTTATTTGCGATTAGCAATTAGCTAATTGCAAATAAGGAAGCTATTTCTAGGGTGCCAGGGGTGTCCAAAGGACACCCTGTAGCACCCCTGAAATGTAATCTACATTGGTGTTGCGCACACATGTCCAAAGGACATTTGTGTGTGTAACATGCAACTTAGAAAAATGCATTTTTCTAAATTTTCGCTATTTACCACGAGGTTTGACCTCGTGGTAAATAGCGGCCCAAAATTGCGATTTTGCAATTTGAAAATGGTTCATGAATTGCATTTAAGGAATCTCAAATAGAGATTCCTTAAATGCAATTCCTCACAAATGTGCGATTTCTTTATTAGCGATTTTTGCATTTGGGATGATGAATTCCAAATGCAAAAATTGCACTCGCAAAGGGCCAGATTCTCAGAATCTGGCCCTTTTGCGAGCGCATTTCGCTTGATGAATCTGGCTGTATATAAATACAATTTACGATTACAACTGTACTGGGAGCTAGCCTGTTTCTAAGCAGTCATGTGGCAGTGGGGATATGAGGCACAGGTGAAAAAGTGAGCTACAGTAGGTTCACACAGTGGTTGAGCCAGGATTAGAAGCCTGATTCCCTAGTTCTACAGCCTGTACATCAGCCAGAGGGCCACGCCACTTCCGGAAAGAGGAAGTGACGTGGCACCACGTCTCACTCTGAGTTCTGCAGCGAGCGTCTTCACATGGGACTTCTTCTTTCCCGGCTACCAGTATGAGTTTCCAGTCATCTTATCCTTCCTTGGTCAAAAAACGTGCTTGAACCCTGTCCTGTATCCGGTTGCTTTTCCCAGGGTACTTTCATTTCCCCATATTTTAAGGGGGTGAAGCTTTTCACGTAAAAGGGACGGATGGACGGAGTTTCCAGCTGGCCCTGGGACCCATTGGCCTGCTTTACTGTAACGTAGGCACAGTTTATTCCACATCTCTGCCAGGAGCTCGCTTCCCTGGCTCCGAGCGTCTGTGGTACCACATCATTACTTACAGTGCCGTGGCTATATACAGAGACTACTCCCAGCTCAGACTGAGCTCACTTCAAAGGAAGAGACTGACGGCCTCCGCCCTTCCCTTGCTCCCTCCCGCTCGCGCGCTGGCAGTGCAAATTAAGCATAAACTGTGAAGTTGCCTTTCATGCTTCTCGCAATGAAGTTTAATACCTTTAACCACACAGGGAAGGGGAAAAAGGAGGGTTGTTCTGGAAAGGGAACGCACGTATGGATGTCTCCACTCGTGCTAAGAAATTATCACAACAGTCCAACGAAAAGTGTCTGATCTTGGTCCCAGTGCCTGTAATATTGCCCACGTTTAAGTCGTGACATTGCATCCTTCTACTGCCTTGTCATACCATGTTTCGCCTTCATACAATATGGCTGCCCATAACCTTGGTCTGAGGGTCAGGGGTCAGCCGCATTATTTTAATAACAAACAAATCAATCTTGAATTGTAGCCATTAAAAAGAGACCTGTTTTAAACAATAGAGAGATTATCAGTTGACCGTGATAAAAATGTTTGTATCCCAGCAATCACGGTAATTGGTTAGAGGACGCTGCTCTTATTTTTATGAGAATATCACACGAGGTGGGAGTGGAGAGAGCAACCCCTTTCACAGCGCGACACAGGAACACGCTTCGATTATCAAATTTGGGCTCCCCCTTTGATTTCTGTGAGAGCTCGTGGTTTGCGCTCCAGATATGTGCACAGTGACAGAGGGGCGAAGACCTGGGCTAAATCATCACACTCCTCAGACACCGCATCCTCCCAAAATAAATGGTTGACCACAAGAATCAGATCACAAAAAGGAAAGGGCATCCTTTGACCACAAAATCCCACGTTGGTGGTTTGTGGTGAGGGCAGTGTCTATGCTGGGAAATGCTGTGTTGGACAAGCGGCAGCTCCCAGCAGTCTGATGACTCCAAAGCAATGGGAGGGTTGGGAATGCTATCTGCGCCTTTGAGCTGGACCCCGGAAAGCCGCAGTAATGAGGCATGTGGATTGCCCTTAGGAATTATCCAACCCTTGCCCCCTGGATAAGACTGTGTTTTGTAAAGATGTTTTGTGACAGTATGTACTGGTCTAGTTCTCCTATTTAGATTTATCAAAATCTCTAACTGTATTGTTGTAACATCAGATATGTTCCCAAGTGGAACATAGTGAACGTTTCGGAGTCCTCTTCCATCATGGTCTTGCTTCATCAGGTCTTCAAAACTGATACATTATATTTCTACTCCAGCTATTAGGAAAGAAAGAGTTCCAAGAAATCCTCATCAATATATAGGATACAGTAAATACCTATGGACATTTGATCCATACAATAATCGGCCCCTTAGACTGGCTTAATTTAATGTATGTAAGATCAATCTGTGAAATGCCTTGTAACACATGTAACACGCTTTCCTCGAGTAAACATTCACATCATTAAATAATTAACCCGGGTAGTGATCAGCAAACCGCCATTTTGGCAAAAGTTGTCGGAAGGCCTCATTCTAACTAGGGTGCTAAAAATTGGCACAAACATACAGTTTGCAAGCAGTATTGAGTTGTTTTGCTCACAAGTATTACTTTTTTGGGGTGACTCATTGTGAATCATGTGCAAAAAAAGGTTTATGGAACTGTTTTTCTGCACAATTTTATCTCCACCTTACTCCTAGCTTTCACACTTTCCTCCAGGTAGCATCTGAAGTAAGCTGCCTGATTTCGGGACTGAGCGAAATTTGTACAAATCCTCTACTGGGGTCCAAGTGAAGATGTTTAACCCGATTTAACACTTTTTAGTCCAACTCGGGAAGTGGCTTAAAGTCTTTCTGAAACTTGCCCATACTCGACTGTCAGTAGAAGGGTCATTCTGCAAATGGCATGGGAGCTGATAGCATGCTGTAAAGTGCATTGTTTGCTCTTTCAAGTGATAAGATTGCTTAGAGCTGTACCAGGGATAGGACTTTGAACTTACTTGTCTGACCCAACCCCTTGAAAATGCTTCTTTCCACTGCTATGCAGGCACCTTCAGTACTGCTAATGAAACCCCCATATCAGGTTAACGGATAATAGTGCCAGAATGCAGCACTTTGAAGGTATTTAGCTGTCAGTACGTGGACTTGGGCTATCTGAGCCCGCCCCAGCTCCCTCTGTTTTACGCATTCCTAGAATTATTGTAATCCAAGTGCTGAGCTTGAGCCTGAGAGGAAAGCTGAAATAGGGTCAGTTATCTGTGACCATCTGATCAAGTGGACCAAGCACATTTCTGCCAGTTGTATGGATTTTTATTTTTTTATGTAACTGAATTACTGATTTTACTCTCTAATGAGGTCCAACTGGACTGAAAACTTCTGGAAGTGCCTTGTGTTTCTCCTCAGAGGGAGTCTGGCCTGTCAGCTTGGTTTGCACTGTACCTACTGTAGCAGAACCAAGAATGATTTGTACAAAATGGACCCTTTATACAGTGGCATACTGGTGAAAAATACAGTGGGCTGGATTACGACACCAAGTGATTGCCAGTGGCTGAGACTTTTCCCAGCCTTCGACTGATCACCTTTGTGTTTTCATCGGGGCAGTGCCCAAAGTGTGCCGGGTAAGCCCAAAGTGCGCTGGGTACACCCAAAGTGCGCTGGGTGTGCCTAGACATGGGTCTTTTGCTCAGCACTGAAACTGCACCTTGCTGATGAGACCAACTCCTATTTCTGTGTGCTTGTTTGTTTAGTGACGTGCAGGTGCCTGTGACTGGTGTGTGTTAATGGAGATATGAAGCTCTGGTTCAGAATGGGAGTAGTTTTATGCTGTTCTTAAAGTATTATCTTGTGTTGTAGTGTTGAACTGAGAGTAGACTGAAAATCAGTGGCTTGTCTTCGCTGCTTTATGCGCTTTCATGCACATAGCTGAACTCAAAAATTCTTTCTTGTAACTCTATGCTTTTCAGTATTAATCCCTTCAAAAGTGAAGTTTGAGCCAAGAAATAACATTAAGATTTGATGTTTTTGGCACAATATAAACCATAACACAGATGTCTCTCAGTCAAAGAATTACTCTTAGCTTGACAGTAAACCATAAGATCATGTTCTCACCTCGCCTCCACTCATACCACAAACCGTTTTTAGGTCGATCCTGGGCAACACATGCACTGCGAGGCATGAGGTATTCACGAAGGGGTACAAAAGGGGGTGGTAATGGACGGAGCATCTGAACCAATCAAACACTCACACCCAGTCAAAAGATCTGGGTTTAATCCATCACCGTTCTTTAGCCCACTCTGCCACCCCAGTTCAGACATGGCTATATGCAAATCAGTCTGACCCTGTGCCTCATGGGAACAGTCTGACCCTGTGCCCCTTTTGTACCGTATTCACGTAGGGACTTTTTATTTTTTCGATTTTCATAAATACTTTATTTAGGGCCAGATGTACGACGCGCAAAATAGCGCCTTGCAAATTGGAAGTTTTTTGCAACTTGCAATTTGCGAGGTGCTGTTTTGGATGTACAACAGAGTGTATCACACTGTTTGCGAATCCAAATGGGGGCACAAATTGAGAGGCTCATGAATATTAATGAGCCTCTCGCAATTTGGATATACTAAGTAGACCTCAATATTGTATAGTCTGCCCTTGATGCAAGGGAGTGCTTAACCGGATATGTAAGAGAAGACCGAACTATAAATTAGGTTAGATTTGGCAGCAAGGGGAAGTAACAAAGAAAATGTTGACAACTGTAGGGGTCAGCCAAGGGGGCCCGTACTTGTGTTTTTCATCATATATACTCCAGCAATCCACTTCTAGGCAACCAGATCCGATATTCCTCAAGTGGGTGAGTTTCCATTGCCCGTAAGGATTATTGTCGACTGAGGCGTGTTTTCCTTGAATGGAAATTTCCTCCAGGATCCATTGGGTTGGGTAATACATTGGTAATTTTGTTTCCTCTACAACATTCACCTAAAATATGAGAATAGCTGCAGAAATATTTTCGACTTTCTGCAGGAAAAGTATGTTAAGTCTGAGGGGGACTACTAAGAAGTCAGTGAAGCAAACGTGGACAATTATGGTAATGTTCCTCCAAACGAAGAAACGGTGCACCTGGCTTCACTTCGTATTTTTATATTCAGCGCACGTGAGTGAATGAATGGAAAGCAAGCTGATTGAAACATCTAGAGTCCATACCTGCCAACTTTGACATTAATTCTACTGTGTGAGGAAGGGGCGGGGCATCAACGGAGCGGGTTCTGGAAATGGGGCAGGACGTTGAACCTATGGGCCTCTGTGGAGGGATGAAGCAAATGGATGGGGCTCAGAGCCTTTCACTGTCCAGCAACAGCCCCCCCCCCCCACCGAAAATAAAAATTTGAAAAAAAGCGATGTCCGAAGGAGGTTGTAAGTCACTGTTGGATGTTGGCTGCGCAGAGTCTCCACACAGGGAGCTGGAAACCCGCTCTATGCAGGGGTTTCCGGCTCACTTTGTACACACTGTTTGATATTGGCATTTGACCAGGTGATCACGCGAAGGCAGCCAATATTATGTCACATGTTGGCACCGCGTGAGTTGGCAGGTCTGAGAGTCTCTGCCGCAGTGGTGCCCATTTCTCCTCAGTTACTCTCTGCAGTGCTTTACGTCACGGTCTACTCCTTCAAATGTCGCCCCAAGGGCTCACATCTTGTAGCACTATCTGCACCCTCACTCACTTTTTCTCTGTCCCCACTTTGCAAGTTGCCCCCTAACAAAACACAGTCAGGCGCTTTCTGCATTCATCTTTAGGCATTGGCAAAAAGCCCCTCTGAGTGAATTAGTGACTTTGGCTGGTCACCTTTCCTACAAAGAGGTATAATATCAAGCCGCATCTCGGCTGAGCTGCTGGTAAAACAAATGTGACTCCAATCGTGCAGTGTTGCTATGTATTACTGTCAGCCCCACCTTCTTGGCCCTAGATATTCATTTTTCTGTGGGCTTCTAAACGTTGTCTGGCTACTAACTCAGGTAGAGGTAGAAATCTGTGTGGCATCTGCAGAATCCCCAACGCCTGTTGGTAACTAAGAACTGATTTTCCTGTTGAAAAATCTAGGCTGCATTTTTGGAATGTTCCTTCTTGTTGCCTGAACCGGCTGGAAAATGTTAAAAAGTTTCTACTGGACAATCGGGCACTGCAGATCCAAAATTGATTCACATTCATAGGTTTAATACTTCACAAATCAGTAGCTAAATTGACACATTGAGAAGTGTTTGGTAAAAGTTACAGCAAAAGATATATTTTAGATGGGTAGAACTTCGCAAGCTGCGTCTTTTTACCAACGTGGAACAGATCCCCCAAATGTATCTGGCATCGCCTTGCTCTGCAGTCCGAAAAGTGGGTCCTCGAAACAGAAAAGGATCCACTGAGCAAACTTAAAAGGGTACTCGACTTCCCACAATCCTCCTTCTGGGCTATCATTGTGGATGCCTGGAAGTACAGAAGCATTCATTTCCCTACCTAGGATTAACTCCTCGGGGGCTGTAGCTTGAAATGTTTTCTTCACACAAATAAATTATCTGACAGGTAAATGTTGAGCAAATATATGTAACAAGGAGGCCCAAACATTATGTCTAGGCTTGCCACTTGTCCGTCAAAAACCAACGCTAAAACTACTTTTCATCTGGCTCAGGCAATGGAATCATCGCTTGCCTTAGACATGGAGTCAACGATATCCGGATTTGCCCATTGGATCAGTTTGGAGTTGATACTAGCTCTGTGGCACAGAACTGGGACTGGTGAAGTATTAAGAGAAATGTCCCCTAGGCTGCCTTGTCCCTCGTAGTTTCCTCCATGAGAATGATCCTCTCTTAATTTTGGAGAGACGTTGCATTTGTCTGAGAGAGCATAAGCTCAGAAATCAGGTCATGACTCTGGGGTACCCGAAGAGCAAACCCCGGTCTTTGCTCCTTTGGGGTCTATGAAGACTGTTCATAGGGAAGCTTGTCGCAGTTTAAGCTTCCGCAAACCCTTGAAGTAGAAGGACAAATGTTACCATAGAAAGCAATACTGGCTAGCCTAAATTTTGCTTCAGGAGGTATTCTGAAGGCCACTGGAGTTATGCGGCAGTAGAAGACCAAATAGGACAGTCAAATTACGTGGCATAATGTATTGTATTGTATTGTATTGTAATTGCATTTATATAGCTTTTACTACCCCTGAAGAGTGTCACATTCTTAACGTGATGTCAGTGACTCACTTAATTCCAGTGGCCCCTACTATACTGCCTCTTCAACAAGACACGGTCTTCAGGGATCATTGCACACCCAGGCCTGAGTCCACCCTTCTTTTTTTGTCTCTTTTTTTTGAAACCCTACGTTTTGAACTGCTGAGACCTGACAAGAAATCACAACACTGGAGCTCACATCCTTCAACCTAAAACGCCCAGTTTTTGGTCCCAATACGGATTTCCTCAGGAAGCGCTACATAATGAGGGCAGAATATGGCGGGAAGTTGAATCAATTGCGTGTGCTCTGCCTGCACGCTCACGCATAGAAATGTAACAATGCCACGTTGCCTCAGTGTACCTGGGTGTGTTGGGATTACAGGAAGGGGCTACAAAAGGCTTCGGGGAAAACAAACACTGTTGCAGATGTCATTTCCCTTTCTATTTAAAGGTTTAAACTGTAAGAAATGTGATGAGGAATTAGAGTGAAGTCGTCTTTCACTCGATGTGCGTGACACGTTGGATTCTGGGCCTGGTGTGTTTTAAAAAAATAAATTAAACTCCTTGTCGCGATACCTGCCCAGCGATTAGAAATGTAGTAGTCAGCAACACATGCCCAACCGTTCATCCAAAGTCATCACTAAAAGGTGTGACGAACACGTAATTCCAAATTACAGCTGTAAATAAAGTTTACATTGCGTACTGGTACAGATGCTGTGAAAAAGTTTGATATACAATATGTCTGTTGCTGAAACTTCTCAGTGCTGTGCAGTACGTCCAGTGGGTTACTTAAGAAGGACGCAGAAACAAGGAGGGTTTTTTCTGGAGGAAAATTAGTTGAATGTATCAGACCCAGACCATACGCATCAAAAGCAGTACCCCTCTCCATGCTCTGTGAGATCTCCGGTTGGGTATTTCTACGAGGTAAAGAAAGGACACCAGGTGACATAAGGCAAGGATATGCACTACCGTCCTCTATTGTTAAGGGAAAGTAAACCATGCTTGGAATCCAGAGGGGGCCCATCAAGGTCCTGGTCACTGGTGACACTGCTTTGGCTGCACCGGTGATGACCACATCCCTGCTCTGCGACTCACCTCAAAAACGATTGTTATTAGCGTGGCCTGCCGGCAGACTACCTCATTCCTATTCATTCTTAGACTGGCCTTTGAAGGCATTTTCTGTCTGCATTTTCAAATCATTTGCAGAACCTCTGCTTAGAAGAACGCACATAACAGGGTCGAACTGGGAACAAAAAAACCAGGCCCAGACACCAAAATAAAAGTGCCCCTCATTAGCGAACAAGATAGCTCGTCGGACATATTTGCAAATCGCGCCAGTTTTGAACTTGTAAAGAAACGCTGCAGGAATATTTGGCAAGGTCTGGGAGACTGCATGCATTCATGTCTGCTGCAGGCAAGGTTTATGGTTATATTAGGAGAAATCATCAGCAAAAACCAGCTCAGCCTGGCCACAAATTAGGCCCACAAACTTCTAAAAAAGGCCCACACACTAATCAGTGATACAGGCCCAATGGGCACTGCATGATTACCCTGACCCATCTCTTTAGCCTAAGCAAGTGGATACTAGCCCCCTTACCCCCATTACCTCCCAGAGCATCCTGGTGCATGTTCTGTTAACAGAGCAGAGAAGTAGGCTGCAGAAGAGATTAGGGATTGTGTATGGTGGATGGGAATCTTTTTTTTTTGGGTGTGTTAAACTGTTCCAGTGGACTCTCGCTTCTGTAACAAAATATGTTATTTGAAATGTTTTTCATATCTTACACTTTCTAAATTAACTTCTAACCTGAACTCGTTTGCCTTTGTCAAACTGGGTGCTTACTTTCATGCACTCATGACCCCCTGAGAGTCCTTTAAGGCAAATCTCTGTAGATTGTTTATTTATTATCTTATTCGTCCCTGCATTTATACCCTTTTTCTCTGTCCGTGTCTGACTCTTCAAATTTAAAGTCATTCAAAACTGTATAGATTGGGGAAACTAGAATCAATGCTGCAAGAACCATTTGTTGATATTGAATTTGGCAGCGCATGCCATTAAAAAGCATGGGCGAAAGAGTTCGTGTAATTGTAAAAGTAGAACGACTCTTATGGGACAAAGCTTCTTGGGCAATTGGTTTATAAATTAAGGCCTTGCCCACTGTTTCTAGGTCTACTCTTTGGCCATAGAAAAGCTGTAGTGAACTTAGTGTCTTCCAAGTTTGCATATTGCTTTTTATTGTCAGGTTTTATTGTCACTTTCGTTTGCTTGCTTCTTATTCAATGGCTTGCCGTGCTTTTATTGTGTTTGCCCTTCCACTGGAGCATAGTATCTTTATGATCATTTTCTTTAGCTGGCAGGTATTCTTCCATTGCTTACATTTAGGGAACGACTTTTTCATTGAGCACTCTATAAGAGTGCATATGTTTTCTGACTCTTGCCGCCCCATGATGTGTTGCTCCTCAACCATCCAAGCCTGGCTGTAAAAGCACAGCGCCAGACATATGTTTGTTATGGTATGACTGAAGAGCAAGCTTGCAGTTTTTTTTGGTTTTAGCTCCTGAATTCCAAATATTGCAAGAAACACAAGCTTTGTCACACAAAGCTTCAGTCACTTGGGTGGTGTCCGAGGCAGAAGGTGTACATAGCTTGATACTTCTCCTGGAAGCTCATAATCTGCTTATTGCAGGATAATGCAGAGGATCAAATGGCTGGATCCTGTGGAAAGTAAGATCTTGTGGAAAGTAAATCATGTCTTGGCATGTGTTTCCCTTTACCTTCTGAAACGTATTTTTTTCAAATTCTCTTTGGAGTTTCCTGAGTGTCAAGTATTTGAGAAATGAACCATGCCATTTATAAGGATGGAAAACATTGAAATCAATGTGCAGTTTTGAGATACCATGTGTTAGTTGTCTCTACCTGCAAACTTTGGATTTTTTACATTTTACTTTTTTTCTTTTAAACAATATAGACCAACATTGGTAAAGCCAAAAGCTCTTATTTGGGTTATATGAATCCTTTTGAAGAGTTGGCCAAGGCTAATGTTTGTTCTATTCGTCTTTACTTAACCACCTCTCCTAGGAAATATGTCTATATACATAAGCGTCAATTTATGCCGGTGGTTGCAGTTGGAGGTGGTGGAAGGAGGTATGAGCTGGAATCAAGACTAGACAGCCTTGGTATTCAGCAACTCAAGCATTCTTCTGCACTGGCGGCAGACTCCTGAGGAATCTTTAAGACCATGCGATGAGGTTTATTATTATTATTAATTTTCATTTTTACAAATTCCCAGTCGAAATAAAAGAAAATGACTTTTTTGTTTGCCTAAAACATCCCCGAACCCATGCAGGACGGCTTCTCTGATAAAAAGCTGAATAGATTTATTGTTCTGCAATTTTCTTGCAGGATGCGCTAAACACTGTAATTACTCGCATAAGTGAAACAAAGAGCAGGGCACTTTAGAGCGCTAAAGCATCATAAAGGAAACGCGCGCATACTAAAAAAAAATCAGGTAAATATATTTTAATGTCTAAACCATTAAAACACAAACCGAAATTTCCAGATGCACCTTTTATTCAAATAAATAACGTTTTGCTTGAAAAACCAGTATACTGTTTGGAAAGTGGTTATTCTAAGGTTTTTTTTTTCCCTTCGTTTTTAGGTCTGCCCAAGAGACCGCTTTGCCAGCTTCATACTTACCAAATAAATTACACTTTCCATTGAAAAGGCACTTTTTAATTTGCTTATAACTTCTGACCCCATTGATGAATTTTACAAAATTTGGCAAATCAGTATCTTGGTCAGTTAATGGGTGCTCCAGTTTTCGTTCAGATACATGCAGGGGAAAAAAGAAATGAGGGGGTCAGAAAAGAAGTGGCATTACATTGTAGCTGCAAAAGGAGATTTTGTGCATGACTACAACCTAAACCGCTGAAAGGATTTGCGCCAAATTTAGCATGAAAATAAAACTTTACTTAGAAGCTTGCTTCTGCTAGTGTGTTGTAAATCCATTAGGTAGTTGTAAAAGTTGCAGAGCTGGATTTCAAGGATTATTATTTTTCTTATCTCTTCCCTTTTAATTTAAGTGTCATGATTTGCAATTCCTGTCAATCTTATTCTGAACTGTGATTGTCTGGGGAAGGGCTCTGAAATTTCTTTATTGGCCCTCTTGAAACTCTTGAGTCAGATGTGACTCCAGAGTTTCATGCTGTGGAAAAAATGCACCCTGTTTGGGATGCCCTAAGAGATGTCTGACCACTGGCAAGGGCTAATGGGTACCCAGAGGCGTGGTTAGCTCGAGTCGCCATCAGGAAAACACATCAAAGTCGGTGGTTGACTCTCAAGTCGCAAACAATTAGAGAGTCCCATAATTGGCCATTGTAGGTGCCAAAATCAATCATTATTTTGTGGTTGACTCTCAGATCACTACTGACTCAAGAGTTTCTTGACTCTCGAAACAGGTTTGACTTAAGAGCTTTATGGTAAGCAAAAGAAAAACACAAAACAAAGGCAATTTTAACAAATATATGACAACAAGCATTGACAAAGTCAGTGTGCCCTACCTTTCCTGCCCACTTCCGAAGATTAGGCATAGGGGAGCAGGCTACAGGCAGAGGCTAGTGCGCAGGGCCTGCAGGCAGCCTAGGCCCTGCAACTTGCACCATGCGCAGGGCGGGTTGACTGATGATACGGGGGAATGCACAGGGCTTGCCAGACTGTGTCAAACACCCACTCTGCCATGTGCAGTAGGCGTTCAAAAATGATCCTTACTGTGTACGGCAGAGAATTTATGAGGTAGGGGTAGGCTGACAGAAGTGGGTAGGGCGCAGGGACTGGCCGCAGACCAGGCCCTGCACTCCACCTCCACTGCGCACAGCCAAGGGTTAATTGAAGACAGGGAGTAGATCTGCAGCCAGGCCCTGTGGCAACCCCCCCCACTGTGCTTGGCTGAAAGCTGTGCACAGCATGGGTCGGCTGATGCTAAAGGGTTGATTGGACAGCCTGGCTGAAGGCTAGTCCATGTGACAAATCCCAACTACGCACTGCCAAAGGCCGCGTGCAACAGGGGTTGTTAGCTCTTGCCAGGCCCAATGCATGCTGCATATGACTGATGGCCATGAGCTGCTGGGTTGGCTGATTCAGATTGCTGCACGGAGGGCTGTCCTGTTGCCAGCCCCTCTAGCTAACTCTCCATGTGCAGCCAACCCCGCTGCATGCATACAATACTATCCCAGATGATTCTTCAAGGTTACACTTGCAGTCCTGGATTCATGCAGGTGTGCTTGCTGGGCTGTAGCCAGTACTGGCCAGAACTCAGTAGCCCAGCAGGTACTCAGAGTCTGTGATGTGAAAACCAAGCTCATTTGAGAGAGACAATTCTCTTTCTAATGTGGTCAAAAGGTTATGGTTTGGGAAGTGACTGGTGGAGGGGAATTGTTAAACATCCACAGATACCTCCCTGAGTACCAACTATTTTGTAGGAGGTCCACAGTTCATTAATAAGTGACCCATTTGAGAGTTTCAATGGTGGGCCAGTCAGAGAGCCCAAGGACCAGCTGACCAACTAGTGTCCACTGATAAACATGGAAAGCAATGATGTTGATGCAGCTGAAACTAGAATTAAGATATCTCTGGGAAAACAGGTCATAGGGAATTTGTTTGCAATATAAATGTATCAGGATGTTAAGCCATCACCAAAACTGGTATTGCTTAATCTGGAAAATAAATGCCCAAAGGCGCACACAGTCCAGTGCTCAAGGGTGAAAGGGAACCTTCCCTATTTAGAGTGCCTACTTTAGTATACACTATAAACCCCCAAAGAGACTTCTTCAAAATTAGTCTAGTCGGGGGTGGTTGGGGGGGATGCATGCTCCCCATCAGATACAATCCTACAATGAGTCTAGCACTACTTTGACCGTCTGATGATGCAGTAGGCATTGGGGCAGTGCCAGACATACTTAAAAATTCAAAGCTCATGCACAGGTTCCCTTTATCAAAACTTTGTTCATTGGGGTGTTGGTTGCCCTTGTCCTCCGAGCCCTGGGAGCTCCTCGCCGCATAGGCAATTCAACAGCACGTCTTTTAAGAAAGGACCGGCAGTGGTTGGCGCTGGGCATAGAGGACGAACCCTTGGGAGGAAATTGCTTCCTACACGAGACCGCGCGGGCCTCTAAGCGAGCTTGACCAATCACTCAAAAGTAGTCCACTTCAGTGGCTTCCGTTAGTCATCTATATATATATATATATATATATATATATATATATATATATATATATATATATATATATATATATATATATATTTTTTTTTATATATATTTTTATTGAAAGAAGAAAAACAAGAGGAAATATTACACATATCAGGTGTCATACAGTAAAACACATTGCAACGGTGAGTAGGCGAATAAGTCAATATGGTAAAATCAATGCACAGGAGAGTTGGACGTCAACATGAACATGCATATGAAAAAGGAGCAACAATACGATCCACAACCCCGTTAAGTTGACGCCAGCAAAGTCCGCCCCCCCACGATTCAGGATAATTGAGACCAGAGCAGACACCCAGATTATGTGAAAAAGATCGACTCAGGATAAGCAACCCACCTCTCGTAAAAGGGGAAAAAGAAAAGAAAAGGCCATAGAACTAAAACAAGGACAAAATAAAAAAACCCTCCCCCGTTCCCCCCACCCTGCACTCCTGCAATGGCTACGGCCTAACCCCACTAGCAGCGTGCCTGTCGCCCCACAGCTAAAGCCTAAAAGAAGGTAAAGAATGGAGAGGAGATGTCATACAGGCTCCCAGCCCCCCTCACCCCCCGCCAGAAGCAAACCACCCCGAAATATAATTAAAACACTGTGAAGCAGCAATTACAAAACAACCGGGGGGGTTTGTGAAAGCCGCCCGACTCCCGCATCATTGTAGGCTACAAGTCCCGTAGTAAATAAAGCCGTGTTATCCAACCCATACAATCAAACTCGACCCTGGCCACTCCGATTTTTCGTGCAAGCTCTCTCCGCTCGGACCGCCATCCCGACAGGAGAATCAAAACATTCAAGAAAGTCAGTCAGTGCGGTACGATCGAATCCAAAGTGTTAGCACTCGAAGTCCACAAGTCCAATGAAGATACCAGTCTACCAACAGTAAGGCACTAGAACGTAATTGAGCCAACTGGGAGGAAAAGAATGATAAATTAATCCGATAGTCACGGGGGAAATTATCTTGGAATATAAAATCGGCTGTGTCCATCATGGGCGGTATGGGCAGTAAGTATGATGAGCTATTGATAGTTACCGGCTCGCTAGCTGTTGTTCGGAAGCCGACAAAAAACACCAGATCTGGTTTCCACTCTGGGTCCTCTGTCTCAGGCATGCCCTGCTTCGCGGGTAACACAACATGTTTCAAGTCTATTGAAGGGTCGTAGTCCGGTCCCAGATGCATAATCTCAGCTGTTACGACCATTTTGTGGATGATGGCGGTGACCTGCGAGTGAAGCGCCCCAATGGCGGCCATTACGATCTGCAACGACGGCGTACATTCCACCCGCTCCATATACTCTCGCCAAGCGACAGATCGGATCTTTGACCCCGGAGGTCGACTACTCCGGGGTAACGGGCACAAGCGGGTCCGACGTTAACGGGGGGCACCCGTCTTACTCGCGGTCTAGACACCGTCGCCGCCAGCAAGGATCCACGCCCGTTGACCCCGGGGTCTTCGGGCAACGGAAACCCATCCACAGCAACCGGTGCGTCCCACCGCTGTATCCTTAAATCAACCTGGCCACCTTACCTCCATCCAAACCGGTCAGGATATTCTCCACTTCGGGAGACCGGACACCGCCCAAGTCCCGCGGCCGATGTTGTTCAACTCCAACCCGAACAGGTTAGAAATCGAGGGCCCGGCTTCCACGCTGGATTAGGCCGAGAATGAAAACACGGCATAACTTCATCATTCGAGAAGATGGAAATCTCGGGAGTACACCTTTAAGCTCAGCAACACTTCAGCCACACGGGAGTCTGGTGCGAATTCAGGATCAATATCAGGATTTATGAGCTTCTGGCGGAATATGGCGGAGCCGAGAGCTTACGCGGCCATCTTGGTTGCTAGCGTAGCTCCTCCCCTAGTCATCCTTATTAATTAGCTCCACCCTTCACAAAATGTATGACCTCCAGTGACTGGATTAGGATTAGGAACATTCTCCTATAAAACTAGTGTCACCCATTCGAAAATGTCTGGCTTCTGACTTCAATGCAATCACCCGCCCAGACTTCGGGCTTCACTCTCATTGGAGACTGAACAGGTAGAAAAAGTGTGAAGAGGTGTGAGGGCAACGGCAATAGTTTCACACCGCTCTTTCCACATTTGGACAGTTCCATTTGAATTCTCGATGCCGTCTAGCGCAGTGTGACGGAGAACAAGGTACCTTTAAAAAGCCTGTCACTGGGACCTAGACGAGATACCATGCACTACATGCTGGTGCTGCCATTCAAATGCCCTTCCTCGAGTAGGTTTACAACAAGCCTGTTTTGCTTTATTGAACTGCATTATATAAATGGCTCCTGTATGGAGACGTCGTTATTGGTGGCCGAGACGCGTAAAACACGTGAAGACACCCTGATAGATTTAGTGCCAAAGCTTTCCACCGTTTTATTTTAGATAGCATGAGAGTTGTCTGAAGGTCATTACGTGCCTGTTTTCTTTCACTGCGATATGTAGACCCGTATTGAAAATGTGTCCCTCTGAATAGTGTGGTTGGTGAGAAAGTGGTGCAACACATCGGACTTAAATGCCACCCCTTTATACCTTGCTATAAGAACATTTTTGTTTATATGGTGCACCTAATAGCAGCTCTTAGGGTCAAACTTTGTGTAACAACTTCAGAAAGGTGAAGCCCCGATTCTGCCCTTGAAGTGGTTCAAAGTGCTACTTGGCGGGTTCTGTAAGCGCGTTTACGCCCATAAGCTCCTATACCTGTAACGCAGATGAGGCCAAAGTCTACGAAAAATCTTGATGAGCTCTTTGATTTTTTTATTTTGATTAATAGCTGTCCTCGAGATACAAATGTTTTTTTTGTTGTATTTTTTTTTTTGTCCTCATTTGCCACAATGATCTGTTTCGATGATGAAGTGGTGTACGAGCGGTATACTGTCTCAGCAGATATCTTAGCTGGTGGGGTTCAAAATCAACTATCCAAACTCAGCCCTCAGCTCCTCATTCTCGACCAACTCCATTTCACCAGACGGAAACCAATCATTAAAAATAAGAGTGGAAGATTCCACAATAGTACCAGGCCCTGGGATGTATCCATGTGGCTTAATCATTGGACCCGGGGGGGGGGAGATCAATGTGCCCAGTTTAGTAGATGCCAAAACGCCTTTTTCTTTGAATTACTAGACCTACCCAGGTCTAATCTAGAAACAGATAGTCGAGGAATACCAGTCTTCTATTGTAGGGGGCAAAGGGTCTTTCCATCTTCTGCATATCTCCCTCCTAGCAAGCACGATAGAATAGAAAACTAGCTTCTTCTCTGAGCTTTGAAGATTTTTCATAATGCCAAAGATGATCAGTGGGAGATCGAGGACTATGCTCGAGTTCAAAGATAGAGACAAAGTTCTTTTTATGCCCTCCCAAAAAGTTGACAGAATGGGACACTCAAAAAACATATGACAGTCCGAAGCAGCTACCTCACCACATTTAGGACATGCTACCTGGCTCTCCTGTGTAAATTTCAAAAGCCTTAATGGGGAGTAGTAGGCCCTATGAATAGTAAAGATGTGATTTCTACGGAGCCAATTTGGTTTCACTACGTCCCACAACATTCCACAAGATAGGCCCCAGAGGGTTTGTAGATTCCGTCCCATTATAGTTGATGACCAAAGGTCCTCTGGTAGTGAGAAATCTCCGTCTCTTTCCTCCATAATCAAGTTAGTCAACCAAGGATGCTATTAATTGACTGTGACCTCCTATAGGGAATTTATTTCCACGCGTTGTGCGGGACTTGTATGCTTGGGACCAGCTGTCTATTTGTAAGTATTTAAACCTAGCAAAATTTATACCAATGGTGTTTCTGAGGTACTCCCACGGAAGTAGCCCTCCTTCTATAAACAAATCCCCCCAGACAGTCAATCCAGCTTCCTTAATTGGTGTCGATAGGCTATCTCTCAACCAGGTGGGGGTCTCTGGGAGATCCCACAGTGGAGTCCTACTATTGTAGTACCCTGCCTTAATAGATTTTTTTAACTGTGCCCATAACTTGGCAAATCCTTGCAGAATCATCAACTTAATTTTTTTTAAAGAACTTAGGATCTCCAAATTTAAACAAAAACCCTGAATGACTAACCCCTTCACCTGTGAGAAGAGTGGAATACAAAGATTCGACCCCGTACCCCGATGGATTTTTAAGAAGTATTCTGGCATGTGATAATTGAAATGCCCATGCATATAGTTGAAAATCTGGGGCCGCGATTCCACCTTTTTCTCTACGCCTCCTAAGCTTTTTCCAGGAAATCCTCGAGAGTCGGTTACTCCAGATGGAGGAGTTAATATCTGATTGTAATTTATTTATTAATACGGGATCAAAATACAATGGAATAGTGTTAAAAAGAAAAGAAACCTTAGGTAAGATAGACATTTTAATCAAATTAACCCTACCTAAAAATGATAAAGGAAGTTGTGCCCATTAAGTTAACAATTTACTACATTCTTTAGCGACAGCAACAAAGTTTATCTTAGCTATCTGGTTAATATCCTTGATGATGTTAATACCCAAGTATCTCAACTTATTCCCTGGGCGTATCGTGATATCTGCTGGAATCTGATCTTCGTTCCAAATCAACATCTCTGTTTTATCAGGATTAATCTGATACCCAGATATTTCTCCAAACTCCGAGGCCAGCCTTAAAACTGCTGGTAGCGCGGTATGTACCTCTGAGGTGTATACTAGAATATCATCGGCGTATAGGACTACCTTTCTCTCCCACCCTTTATACATGAACGGTCTGATGTTGAAACTCTCCCTTAGACTCTGTGCAAATGGTTCAATGTATAAGTCGAACAAGAGTGGGGAGAGAAGGCAGCCCTGCCTAGTACCTCTTGAGATGTTCAAAGGCTCAGATAGTATACCATTTACCAAGATGCAGGTACTCGGATTCTGGTATAGGAGGCTAATTACTCTCCGCATCTTTTCACCCACTTGAATTTCGCCAAGACCCCCGACAGGTAAGCCCAGTTCACTCTGTCGAAGGCCTTGGTTGCGTCAAGCGTGAGGATCGCTAAAGGGAGGGACTCCAAAGAGGCCATATCTATTGCCCCTATTAAATCATACGTTACTTCGTATAATTGCCGTCCCTTCACAAACCCTTTCTGATCTGAATGAAGGATTTCAGGTGCCACCATTGCCAATCTATTAGCGAGTATTGTGGCAAAAATTTTATAATCCACATTCAGAATTGATATGGGTCTATACGACCCACATGCGGAAGGTGCCTTTCCAGGTTTTAGTATTAAGGTTATAGAGGCATTATCCCAAGATGATGGAGGACACATACCGTCTTGTAGGATTTGGTTAAACAAAGTTGTCAAAAAGGGGGCTAGTTCTTGCACCAATGCTCTATAGATTTCTGCTAGTAGACCATCCGGTCCTGCAGCTTTCCCTTTCTTTGCACATTGAATAGCCTTTACAACTTCTCCCTCTGTGATTATGCTATCCATATGATACAAATGTTAAGATTTATTGAAACACTATTAAATGTTTTTGCTTGTTTTATAAAAATGCATCCCTAACATTTGCAGTGTTATCCAGAGTTAGTCAGTAGTGAGTGACCAGGCATTTATTCACCTGCACAGCGAATATTTTCCTTTAATATGTAATTGAAACACAAAGTATAATTAATTTCTTGCTAAATGAATTTGGTGCAAATTTGGTAACACGTTCCTACCTCATGAAAAGGTAACAAACACCCCACAGTAGATTCACTTACAACCAGCTTAGTTCAATCAGCTTTATTTCTGGCTTTACTTTATTGTTGTGTAGTTCCATGTGTAAAGCGCTTTATGCTGCCGGTGAGGCACCATAGTGTACTAGACGCCGTATTAGACTCCTTGTCAGAGCTACCAAGTGCTGTATAAAATATACATCAAGTAACTACAAGAGATTAGAGTCACTCAAACATATGGAATGCTGATAGGGACTGATGTGGCTATGTGATAAAGACATGAACTATAATATAAAAAAATGACTCTGCAAACACTATCGAATTCGGTAGACCAAACGTTTTTGTATGGTGGGGATGGTGTTTTTTTCTTTAGCTAAAAGTCATACAATACATATAATAAAAGAAACACATAAAATAGCTTGGTTATTGTGGTCTGAATACAGAATCCTAAAACAACAAATATTCACAGTAGCCTAATAATTGATTTACTTTATATATACTCATTTTGTATCCTGTAAAGATTCTCTGACGTGTCCAACAGCAAAGAGCATAACATATGCATTTGTAAAGCACATGCTCATTCAGAAGGGTATCTTGGCACTGAAATAAACAATGTTGATGCCCACCTCATTGATACTCGACTTATCAGCCTCAGAAAGTTGAAAGGCTTTGTTGAGTGGCGTTCGACCTGTGACCATGAGGTCAAACACAGATCCCTGCAGTGGATGCATTCATCCATCGAGCCACATGACCCTGCTTGATGCTTACAGCATACTCCTGTCGGCAGCAGGGCAAGCTTCTCACACACAGATATCAGATAAGGTCGTCTCCTCTCCTGCCACATGTGCATTTGCTTTCAGTTGCTCTCTCAGGAAAGCACTAGGTTTTGTGGACTTAAGAAGGCAAATTTACTATTTTAACTCTAGTGCTAAAATGGGCTTCTCAAAAAAGTAGCTTGTGAGCTCCTGGTGGCTCTCCAGCTTCTTGTAAGTAGCTCTACAGTGTGCATCCTAGCCTCCAAAATTATAAGCTTTTGCTTGGTTAAATTAGTGCATCTATCCCATTGAAAAGGTTATATTTGCTTCTCATTCATACGTCACAGGGGAGACCTTTTACTAATATTATTGCATTGGTGCTAGGGGCATTGCAGGTATGGCTGCATGAATTAACCATTGAGAGGCTTTCCAAATACATAAAGCATTTTTCACATTATTGCTTGGAACCTTGGCTGATGAAATGAGGTGATCGCTGCTGGTAATCTTATGTGACTGTATGACACAAAGTGCCTCGGGGGCGTAATGGGTGTTTGCACCCACTCTGCGGGCCCCTGGGGCACTTTGTATTGTAGAAAGGGCCCACAGATGCTTGTGCAGTCCCTTCTGTAATACAGATAGCGCTAGCGCACATAAAGCGCCAGCGCCATCTTCAGGGGGCATTCCCTCATTTGCATGGATGCATGCCCCATGCAAATGAGGGAATCTCTTTGCCTCTGCGCCCACACCGAATTACAGATGCACTGACAAGTACATTAAATGGCTCGCGGCCAGGGCACTTATTTGTCACGCAGTTCTTGCGAAAGAACCTCTACTCAAATAGACCATTACAGGAAAAGGTGTAAGATGTGTAATGCATGTGAAATAAACAAAACCTGTAAATGGAAATCACACACGGTTACAAGCACCTAACAAAAACTTCACCCTGACGTATTTGCTATGGGTGGGGTCATCCTTTGCCAAACCACTTCACCGCACCCCCATGCTGCTCTACGCAGTTATCCATTTTGTCTTCTCACCCCTGTTGAGGGGAGACCTTCAGCCCCCACTCTCAAAGGGCATGGCCCTGTCCTTGCTACGTATGTCCTTGGTGATGGTCTTCCCTGGTCCGTGTCTTGGAAAAGTAGGCCATTTTTGTTGAAAATTTGTGGGAAAGTGAGAGAGCATCACGTCATAAGTAGAAGGCACTGGTTGTGAGCCAGCTAGCCTGACATGAGAGGTGTGCTATGTCTGTAGGGTAGGTTGGAATTGGGCCGGAAACGGAAACCGACTGTACCAGGGAAAAGTATTCCACTACCTTTAACCTAAAGGCCAATGTGGACTGTGTTATTACTAGGTGTAGAGAGAATGGTCTCTGGGTAATGTGAAGACACTGCTTATTTGTGTGTGGTAGACATTTTGTTCCCGATTCACCAAGGTATTTTTTTTTGTTCGGCCAAAAATAACTTCATTTATGCTTGCCAGGAAGTCACGGAAGGATTCCTGGCAGGCGAAAATAGTTTAATCACTGCAGATTTCTCTGCCATGAATGTGGAGAAATCCGCAATAGTAAATCCCACGCAGGGGGTAGCAAATGGGCGATACAAGGCGTGGTTAGCCTTGAACGCTTTTGATTTCCCAAACACTGTATACTTGTGGGCAGTCACACTCTGACCTCCTGCCCTCTTCCTACCGTGGAAATGCTCCGAAAATTCACTCCCCTTCCAGGATGAGAAGGAAAACAGATGACTCCTAGATTTTGTGAGGTTCAAGGAGGGCTTCTTGAACTGGAAAACACTTTTCACCGAGGAAAACAAATTGTTATAAACAATAGGAAGTTCTGCTCACACTGGGGAATTGTATGCAATGTACATCTCAGCACAGGAGGAAAAGGCAACCTTAAACAAAAGTTGAATGACAGGTGCAATAGTACACCTGGAAACTTGACTTTCCAGGGATAATATTACGCTTCTTTTGTGAAATGGAAAAAAGTGTAAAAGTCCACTCACAGAACTCCGCCCTCACTTTTACACTCATCTTTGTTAATCGGTCTCTCTGTGTGTTGTTACAGTAGAGCACTCCAAAGGTAACCATCAGATTATCATGTTTTGAGTTATCTGCTTCCAAGGAGCAGCCAGTGTGTGCGTTCCCAGTGTCTGGGTGCTTCCATCGTATCCAGTTGAGCACAAACCCAGCAGCCGAAACATTTGCTTCACCCCAGGAGGCAGAAGGTTTTGGATTTTTCCAAGATGGCTCTTTACGAGGAATTTGTTGAAGTGATCCCTGTGACTTTGACAGTTTGAATAAAAGATCTCGGGGCGCTCTCTGAGGAGGTGGGCGCAGGAATGTTTTTAATTAGTTTTGACTTGGAAGTTTGGCCTTAACTCTGAAGAGAGCACGCTGCTTTCTTCTAGTAAAGCTCAGCAGGGTGCAGAAGGCGTGCACTCTGCCTTTCCAACCATGCAGTAACATTGATGCCGGGCATTCCAGAAATGAGGCAGTCACTCTGCAATAGATTGATGCCTCGATTACCAGTTATGCACTTTTTGCGGGATCCTTGTAAACACCTCTTTGCACAAACAAGTGTCTCAATTTTTCGAAGTTTTCTGACCCGTAGGAGTTTTACCCAAGCGAATATTGACATGCCAAACTCGCAGATATTTTTTAGTGTGAAAGGGGCTGGTAATCCCGGAACCTGCGGTTTTTGGTGCTTTGCCCACCAAAATACTGGCTATTCCCCATTGCAGTAGGGCATTGTTAAATCCGCTTTCCCCGTTCACCACACCGGCCTAAAATGGTTGCACAAGAGCAATGAACAGGTACACTAATGTTCCCATTCCAGAATCAAACCTAAAAAATACAAAAGATGTTGATGTAGAGTGTGACCATATTTATGTACAATTAATGACAACACAACAGTTTATAAGTTGGGAAAAGCTAGCTGAGCATCAGCATCCATTGATGAGGAAACGTTCGGGAAAGACATTAGACCAGTAGTTTATCACCTGGGATCCGCAACCCCAAGAATATAAAAGCTAAAATTTAAATTGGTATCCTTAGCTTGATTAGTGGTACCAGTACAGCTCAGGCCTCGACAAATCCTTAAAATATTACCAGGCCTGCAGGTCTAGTGACTTGAGTAATCTACTCAACCTAATTATACTGCTCTTGAACCATAAACTGGTTTCATTGTATGTGATCCTGGGTAAATATTTTAATTTACTGAGCTAAAATGTTCTTTTTTATCACATGTGAGAGCACCTTCAAATACATAAGTTCAGCATGTCTGTTGTACAAAAACACTTTTGTTTGATATAATATACTAAACTTTAGCTCACTATGTGTATATATATATGTATATATATATATTTATATATGTGTGTGTGTGTGTGTATATATGTGTGTGTGTGTGTGTGTATATATGTGTGTGTGTGTGTGTGTGTGTGTATGTATGTGTGTGTGTGTGTATATGTATATGTATATGTATATATATATATATATATATATATATATATATATATAGCTTCAGAGATGCTGCTCGAACGATCCTCAACCCAAGCAACGCTGATGCCGTCGGTAGTAGCAGCCGCTACTCTTAATTATCCACAGGTACTGAATCCCACTAGCTAGGAGGACAAAGAGACGGCACACCAGGAAGTCTTTGCACAAATCCTTTATTGTGCACTCGTAAATCAAGGACGACGCGTTTCGGCGTAAGCCTTTTTCAAGTAACCACCATTTTGCATTTCCCCAAAGTTATAGTCCTACATTCATGTCTTCAATCATAAACAGAAAGAAAATACTTCCGTCAATAAACAAAACATAATAGTAAAAAACATTACTATATACATATACGTATTCCCTCTTTAGGGTTATACTACATTCAAAAATGCATGATGTTTTTTCAGGGTTAGACACAGAGGACATAGTCTGTTAGTGTGCTGTTCGTGTTGCCTAGCTCGGACTCAAACGGACTACTCAACCGCATGGTATGACGGGAATTGGGTTGTCCTCAGTCGCGCGGCTTTCCAGATAACCTGGGACCTCACTTCCCGTCATACCATGCGGTTGAGTAGTCCGTTTGAGTCCGAGCTAGGCAACACGAACAGCACACTAACAGACTATGTCCTCTGTGTCTAACCCTGAAAAAACATCATGCATTTTTGAATGTAGTATAACCCTAAAGAGGGAATACGTATATGTATATAGTAATGTTTTTTACTATTATGTTTTGTTTATTGACGGAAGTATTTTCTTTCTGTTTATGATTGAAGACCTGAATGTAGGACTATAACTTTGGGGAAATGCAAAATGGTGGTTACTTGAAAAAGGCTTACGCCGAAACGCGTCGTCCTTGATTTACGAGTGCACAATAAAGGATTTGTGCAAAGACTTCCTGGTGTGCCGTCTCTGTGTCCTCGTAGCTAGTGGGATTCAGTACCTGTGGATATATATATATATATATATATATATATATATATATATATATATATATATATATATATATATATATATATATATATATATATATAATAATGTTACACAAAGAGTTACCCCTGGTGAGATGCACTCATCGGCTGGTTGATCTTCACCTGGAAACGGTGATAGGGAGTCCTTGACTCTGCCAAAACATGCCTGACGTGCAACGCAGGAATGAGCGGCGCGTTTCGGGTCACCGCCCTCATCGGAGGCTTCACGTGGTGCAAATGATACTGCGCTCCAAATATCCCTTCTTATATCGCCGTACTTCCGAAAACACGGACGGCAATTGCTGTGATTCCTGGGTAATGTAGTGCAGACCAATTCAACCCCAGTGGGCGGTCATCGCCACGCTTGCCTGAGAAACAATCACTGGCGGAGACTCCCATCTCACGGCCACCAAGTTCAACTGAGTCCAGCTGTGCCACATCACAACCACCCAAATGTATTACAAATCTAGCTACACATAGGATACAAAATGACATGTTGAGGATCTGGTTCCTTTCTGATCTTTGTATTTACTATTGCACAGGGCATCTCAGTGAATTCTAGTGCCTAGTGTCATTACAAGATATGTGGAAGTGTCCATAGTATACTTTTTTCTACTTGTATGACTTTATATCCACTTAATGCTGTATTGTTCAACTATGACTGTTATGAATCCTTTCATGTACATCTTGTAGACGTTATCACATAACATGTGAAGTGGTCTAATACCTTCGGGTCTAGCTAGCGCTATATAAAACTAAAAAATAATAATGATAAACTCATATCCTCTTTATCACATCCACTAGCAGCCCGTCCCGACGTTGTCCGGGTAGGCTTTGCTAGAGTACTCGCCCACATCGCCGCTCCTCCCCCACCTACTTTGTCACTTCTCCCTCTCCCTCAACTTGCAGAGCCCCCATCCACCGGGACTTCCTCTGCTTGCTGCCAATTACTCTTGGGTTTGCAATATAGAGTCCCTCCCACTGGTGCCTGAACTCTGCCTCTGAGCACCAGTATTATCGCGAAAAACCAGCTTTGATTACTGAGTACGTTCGGGGCCCCTTCCCACTCACACCGTGTCCGGGTATTTCTGCCAATAAGTCAAATTACCTCCCCACATGTCGGGCTTAGCATCGCCGCTCCTCCCCCCACCTCCCACTGGTGCCTGAACTCTGCCTCCGAGCGCCAGTATTATAGCAAAAACCAGCTTTGATTACCGAGTATGTTCGGGCCCCTTCCCACTCTCACCGTGTCTGGGTATTTCTGCCAATAAGTCAAATTACCTCCCCGCATTTCGGGTGTAGCATCGCCGCTCCTTCCCCACCTGCTTTGCCGCTTCTTCCCGCGCTGGTAACTCCAATGTTGGGTCTCGGTCCCGCGCTGCCGCTCCTCCCCGCATGTCGGGTGTGGGTCCCTTGCTCCTTCCAGCGTTCCCACCAGCATCGCCGCTCCTCCCCGCGCTGGGCACTCCAATGTTGTGTGTCTGTCCCGTGCCGCCGCTCCTCCCCGCATGTCGGGTGTGGGTCCCTTGCTCCTTCCTTCGCTCCGGTCCAGACAGCGAACATCGCGTTGACGTGATGTCACGCCCACACGCCATTGCGCCTCTCTCAAGCGTTGTGACGACGCCGTAAGCCGCGTGCAATCACTGTATGCTTACGCCCATACGGACTACTTTTCCCCTAACGTTCCTCCCCCTAATGTATATGGTGTGGTGATCTATAGCCTATGTTCATCTCCTTGACCTCCCCTTTCCAACGCTGTATTGGGTGTTGTAATTGGTGGTGTACTTTTCCAGTTTACCTGGCTCAAAGGACACAGTTCTCTCTTTATAATAGTAGTATAGATTACATTCCAAACCCCAGGGTATTAGTATTTAGAGAGTGCAATTAATAGCACTGGGTATCTGAGGCACATAAAAGAGGTAAAGGAGTTGACTCAGAGTCCTCCTAACTCCACCTCATGTTCCCAAACTTGGTGAATGTGGTCAGTTGAATACTGAATTTGATTTGTTCTTTAGTGGGGCATAGAGAACCCGAAATAGACCACTGGTTTGACATCTACATTGGTGTGATCATGTTTTATTTGAGCCTAGCACAGAAAGCCATTAGATAGTTTACCGCCTTTCCAATTCACCTCAGCCATCCTACTGTGGGGTTGCATATACTGCAAGCACGGTGGAGGCTTTAACTGCATTGTTTTCTTCTGCATGGCCAGAAGGTAAGATTTGCAGCTTCTGTCAAGAGAATGTTGTGGCCTCTCCCTTAATGACGGATGCAACTAACCTTGTACCTCCGTAATGGCGCCAAAATGGGGCACATTGTCCTCTGCATTTTTCATGTCATCCTGAGAGAGAGCAGCATATGTTTCCATCTTACTCCACATGCAATGTAGTCGAACCAGCCAGAACCATTTGAAAGTTTAGTTTGCTGCAAGATAGTGTGGCGCAAATGCCTGGTAGACTATGTAATTAATAAAGAGCAGTTTTCATCAATCATCGTCCAGGAGAAGCAAAGAGCTGGAGTGGAGAGGATGTGGCGCAGCGGCCAGAGCTTCTGACTCGAGAGCTGGGGTACCTGATTCGAGTCTTGGCGGTGCCGCACAACATCCTGTGATTCTTTGCAAATCACTTAATCTCTCTAGATGGTAAACTGTTATATAAATATGCTGCAATAGTAAAAGGCATGTGAATGTTAACAATGTTCCGGTGGTGGGAAACTGATAAGTAGCAGTCGAGGAACAAGCATTAGTAAATGAAGGAAAATATGCTACAGCCAATAGAAATGGAGGAAAGGTAAGCGGCACGCACAGGAACCAATGAGAAGCCAGGAAAGAGAGGAGGCTGGATGTACGTCCCTTTTAAGTTTATATTAAAAACAAGCAAAACTTTAAACACAATAATGTAGTGACGGCCATCTTCTCTCACGCAAGTGCTGCTTTTGTGCAGCCTATGGCGTTGCGCAGACCACACTGTTCGTTGAGTTTGTGGAGAATTGTGCTGACCGCATGTGTAACGCGTTAGCACACTTGCACACGTTTTGATTACTGGAAGGGTACACGGAAACGTGATGATTGCTTCCATGCACACTCCTTCATATCAGATAGGCAGGCACACGCTCCACTTGGAAAGATCTTTTCTGATTTCCGAATTTGGACGTATTTTCCCCATGGTCCAGGCATTGGCCCAGAAATAGCTTGAGGTCAGGCGTGCAAGTAAAGCATTAGAAAGGTACTCAGTAAATGGTTGCAGATGAAGCAAGAGACTGCTGACTATCTTCACTGGGAAGTATTTGTATGATTTCGAAATCGTCTTACACCAAAATCATCAAAGCGCCTTGTTTTTTGGAAATAGTTCACAGAATTCCTTCTTTAACAAGGAAAATAGGGAGGGGCAAGACTGAAGTCTGTCAGTAAACAAGATAGTCTCTGAAAGGCGTTTCCACATTTTTCGTTTTATGAGTGATAGCTCATCAGGTTTTGGCATGTGCAGCTGAGGAATCCAGTTCATAAAAATGCTTGAAGCAGTGTTTGTTTTCTTACATGTTTCTAGTTCATTTGAAAAGGGTTGCCTTATTTTAATCTGTGAAAATCCCTTTCAGGCGGGCACTGCAACAGTGGGCATCCATACCACTTTAGAAGCTGTTTTTAGGTCTCGCGACCTATCGATGCGCGCAAGCGCATCGAGCGTAGCGAGAATTCATGTGGCGAAAACATCTTCAAACCAAAGGGCTTTCAGCCCCGCGGTTTTCATGCAGTGCCCGTGTACATGCACGCGCATCGCATGCAAGCCCAGCCCAGTCCTCCCCTCATTCACGCCCACCCACCAGGCTCTCCCGCCCCCATCAGGCTTCTCTCCCAATCCGCCTGCCTCCCGCCTGCCTCCCCTCGCGCATTCACGCCTCCCACCAGGCTTTCCCGCCCCCATCCGGCTTCCCTCGTAATCTGCCTGCCTCCCCTCGCTCGCATTCCCGCACCAGGCTCTCCCGAAACATTACTTTTTTCACTGCTGGCCGGCCCATCTAGTTTTGCACGGCTTTCGTTTTCCGCTTGTCTGTTTAATTTTTACTTTTTACATTGGTACCTTCCTGTGTGCTCACCTCCCCTCTCTCGCATTCACGCCCACCCACCAGGCTCTCCCGCCCCCATCAGGCTTCCCTCCCAATCCGCCTGCCTCCCCTCGCTCGCATTCCCGACCCAGGCTCTCCCGGCGGCTTTCGTTTTCCGCTTGATTGCCTTCCCTGCTGCTGCTCGCATCGCACTCTCTCCTCCCCCCTCAGGCGCCCCCACCAGGCTCTCCCGCCCCCATCCGGCTTCCCTCGTAATCTGCCTGCCTCCCCTCGCTCGCATTCCCGACCCAGGTTCTCCCGGCGGCTTTCGTTTTCCGCTTGTTTCTCTTTATTTTCTCTCCTGGCCTTGTAAATATGCCCCCTCCCCATGCACTAAATCGCACTACAAAGTAATCCCACAGAATGTTCCACAACAGAGAATGCACTTGCATAACATGTTACATAATTAGCTTTCCTAGGCAGCTGAATCCAACCAGCTCTGCAACATGATTTGATTCTGCACCCCGCAGGAACGCACTGCTCCAGCTCATGACGTAGAAAGTCACACATGCCTGCATGCTTTTAATTTAATTTTGCGGCCGCCAATGCATGTTCAACATCTGATTCACCCCCCTCCCCCCCCCCACCAAACTCGTGTGTGCCGCTTTCTACTTCCTCTCCAACAGTTTCAGTGGTAATCAGAGTTTGATGCAGCCTTGTGGCTCCTCTCACCCAGGTATGAATGGGCAGCCCCAGCGTCTGATGTCCCTGCCTCCCCATACTGCCTCAGGCCTCCTCAAACCACACGCCCTGCTGCTTTGTTGCTCCAGCGCCCTCCCAGCACTTTACGGACCCACCGAGGCTCCGTCTTCCTCTCACCTTTATGCAGCCATTGTGGTATATTAACCCCTTCCAGCCTCAGCTCTTTTTTTTTTTTACGAGCGCGGCCGCTCCCTTCTAAAATGTTGGCTTCTTGTTACATTTGAGAGCCAAGCACCCGCACCCGAAATCTAAGAGACACACTAAACACAATAATGATTTACGTGAGATTACACTCGTGTAGAAAAGTCACCTGGGGCTACTTGTGAAAAGTGCTAGTTGCAGTGAGTTACAGGCCAATTCCTTGATCGTGGCACTGCAAACTCCTCACATTCTCTATCATTTTGCTCAATTACCTCACCGTGGCCTATCATGTACCCACAGCAATTCATAACTTCTTGTCTTATGCAATTAGCTCCTTGCAGTGTCTTTCAAGGTGCCCCAAGCTAGCACACTGCCTACCCATGTGCACACACCTCTAAATGTATATGTCTGAGACTAAGTAACATGGACCTCGTGTTTTTTATCCATGCGCATCAATCTTTCTGCTTCATCAGGTCAAGTGTTCTAAGCGCCTCTAGAAGTGCCTGTTGAAGCTGGAAGCTGCGGGAATACTTGTTTCCGTGTTGCACTGCACGTCATTCCTTTGTGCTCGTGCCCTCTGTAGAATTCCCCAGCCCCTCGGCTTGGCGCGTCATCCCCGCCCACCCCCTCTGCTCACTCCCCGCCAGCAGGGCCTTCACACATCCCTGTCGGCTGACTCACTTGGATGTTGGGATGTCCTACAGTGCAATCCAGCCGGCGTTATCTTTCCTCCTGACGGCCTGTCCGTAAACCTCCCACACACATCCTGCCGGTAGCCGGCAGGTGTGCTGAGAGGGCGTGCCCGGGCTCCGCCTTCGAAAGGTCCTGCCATGTGAACAAGGGACGAAAAATACAACTCTGTGCTGAAAAATAATTAAGAGCCTTGAGCAATGTGGCGGGAATTTATTAGCAAGCAGCAGCAAACAAGGAAATAGACCTTATTTTTTATTATATGGCCTGGCGTTAGCCCAGTCCTTTTGATTTTATTAAAATGTGAAGCATTCTTATAGGAGCATTCCGCTAGACATCTCGCTCGCACATCAAAGGCTGCTCACTCAAACACCATATGCCTGCTCCCCACCCCCGCCCCCCACCAGACTTCATTGGAATGTGCCAAAGCCATCTGTTGCTTCCCCCAGCAGGCTCGGCCTCACTTACTTCTCCTCCCCCCTAATTAACTTCCCTCACGGCCTAGTAATTACCTCTTTTCATGCTCTACATTGGCCAATGCTTGTTTTCTTTCGTAGAGCCACTTAAAAAGTGCGTCATTTTTTCATCTGCGCAGCCGAACCCATGACCTACAAGTGACCCATCTCAGCATCGGGTTCTTGGCTCAGTAAATCACGATAAAACTTCAGAGCTACTTCCGACCGCAGATTAGTTTTTATGAGGGCTCAAAAAAGAAACGGCACATGCAAGCAGAGAAGGAAGTCATCAGCGCCACTCCTAACAGCTCCTAATGTACGCTCAAGTGGCCGCAATTTGTAGAGCTGTGCGTTATTTATCCAGTTCTAAATACTTCCAACCTGAGCTGCTATAAAAAAAAAATGCACACAATTAAAACATTAATAAATGTGAATAGTACGGGGGTGGCTTATAAGGAAGGCATGGCGGAATTGCCAAAACTGCAACAAGCTGACAATGTGTTGATAATTTCAATACCCAGATTGGTCAACGAGCTAAAGTTAAACGCTGCTACTGACCAACATGCGTTCTGCAGTTAGAATTCTGAATTCAAGTAATGTCAGCTGGGCGGTTCATCCTTCCGATGTAAATATAAAGTAATAGCAAACGCAACGCCACTCAACTACGCAACGCCACTCAACTACGCAATGCCACTCAACTACGCAACGCCACTCAACTACGCAACGCCACTCAACTACACAACGCCACTCAACTACGCAACGCCACTCAACTACGCAATGCCACTCAACTACGCAACGGCACTCAACTACGCAACGACACTCACACATGCAACGACACTCACACATGCAACGTCACTCACACATGCAACGTCACTCACACATGCAACGCCACTCACACATGCAACGCCACTCACACATGCAACGCCACTCACACATGCAACGCCACTCACACTGCCAACCACACTCACACAGCCAACGCCACTTACACAGGCAACGCCACTCACACAGGCAACACAAATCACACAGGCAACACCTCTCACACAGGCAACACCTCTCACACAGGCAACGCCTCTCACACAGGCAACGCCTCTCACACAGGCAACGCCACTCACACAGGCAACCCCACTCACACACGCAACCCCACTCACACACGCAACCCCACTCACACACGCAACGCCACTCACACACGCAACGCCACTCACACACGCAACGCCACTCACACACACAACGCCACTCACACACGAAAAACACGCACGTTGCCAATAGATCTCGCAGTACGACAGGTGGAACTATTACAATGGCAAATAACAATGCCTTTCACTGTTGTTATCATTTTGAATACATAAAGGGCTTTGTCATTTACACAACCAATAGCTCAAACTTTCCTACTGCGAGACCTATTGGCAACGCCAGTGCTTGTTTATTGCTCTTGCAGATGCAATACATCCGGGCAAACTGAGGTAACTTACCTTCTGGCAGACTTCACCTAAGATGACAAGATGCATTGTGTTGCAGCACTTCTATAGTGCCTAATAACCTTAATGAGGCCCTTAAACGCATCCAGTTAGATGAGTAAGAGGGTTCGTGGCTTATCTTACTTTGTTTGGTAAAGTTTGGGTTTATATTATGGCCTATGTATGAAGAATTTTAAGGTAATGGCTTTCGCTCTGACGGTTGTCTGCCTTCTCTGCTTGCACCCATCTCTACAAGGCTAGCTTGATATGCTTCAATGAAGGGACTTGGTGGAATAGCAGGTGATGACTTCTAAAAGTCTCTAATTAAACAAGCATTGGCAACGCTGACTGGTCTGACTTATAATTTGATATCTGATTAAAACATTAACAGTATCTGCTGCGCTGAAAAGAAAATACAGCCAGTGATTGCTTTCTGAATAAAATAGGCGTCAATGAGATAAACAATTTAGTGTATGATGAGTCAGATTATTTTTGAGATGTAAAATGGCTCTGTGCTTTTAATTGCGATCACTCCATAGAAGGAGAAGTGAGACACCAAACATCCAATACTGTGAAGTTGAACAAAAATACTCCTCTAGATGGAACCAGAACCGATTCTCTGTATATTTTAAAGAATTGGTAGCAATAGGCATGGCAGACACTGATGTGTAAAGCCAGACCTAAAAATAGATGTTTAGATGGGTAGTAAAGAGTGCTGAATTAATATATTATAGTACTGATACAGATATGTTAGGTTGCTTTAAGTAAATACAATTTAAGATAATTGTACTGTATTGCAAATTTGGCTAGCTTTGAGAAAGGTTGGTGAGTCCTGTTCTCTCATTACTTTTGTCCCTTATGATTTAAACCAGTACCACTTTGGGGAACTCTTGCAAGGGTATTGTTTTCCATGGCCAAAGCAATAATTTCTTTTTTGGGACAGTTGTATGAGGATACTATATTTAAATATTTTGCTGATTTGTAGCGGAATTTGATTTGCACTTTGGAAGCAATGGCTTCTTGGATTTTTTGGGCATAACAGCCTCAGAACATGGGAGGCAAAAACCCTGGATGTGTCCTCCACCATGTGCAGGACCTTTGGGTTTATTTACAAACACATAGAAGATACTGAATGAGGTGTGTTAAATCGGACCTAGTGTGATATTTCATTTATGGCCAGAGAAGATAGGATTGATAATAACTTTGCAAGAGAGACTTTAGCTTTATATGGGTCTAACTTGAGGCAAATTCTGTTTGATTGCATGCGTCGGCTTTACTGGCCTTCTACCAGAGTGAAGACATATCTTCCCGATGGGTACAGCAGATACCCGGCAGGAGCAATGTTTTTTTTTTTTTTGTTCTTTTCTTACAGTATATCAAAGGAGTAGGCTCTCTTGGAGGAATCACTAATCTGACCAATCACACTCCAATATATCATCTATCAGAGGCTACTCACTCAGTCTTGAAAGGACCCAAACGGCAATTAAATAAAATCTGTTTAATGAGGCATAGAGTTTAAAAGGATGGTACAATAAGTGAAATTCATGTAGTTAAAAACACTCTAAGTAATATCTTAATTTACATACCAATTATAAAACTCATTCCATACATATACATTTGTCATTTAAGAAACAGTTCATTTGAAGAAATCAATACGGGAAAAGTGCCAAAATATCACAGAATATTCAGTGTTCCTCAAATGTAACAAAACCACTGACGCGTCGACTCGTTTCCGTGGAAGAACAGTATGATGCCACCATGTTCAGGACAACAGTATAAATATCTCTCTAAGTGATTCTGCAGTGTGCACCAAAATTCTATGGTTGTTTTTATGGATCTGATTGACACTGTTGACCATCACAGATCTGGCCAAAAACACATGAAACTTTTATTTAACTGGTTGCTCCCATTGCTACAGATTTTATTTAATTGCCGTTTGGTTCCTTTCAAGACTGTGACTGAGTAGCCTCTAACAGATGATACAGTGGGTGATTGATTTGGGTGGTGATTCCTCCAAGAGATCCTTCTCTTTTGGTATAATGTTGGTTCAAGGAACCCTGTATCTTGGAGAGTGGGGCCCCTCTTTTTTTTGTTGACAATTTGTTCTTTTCTTACCAGTCCCAGATCGTGTGGATTGTGGGTACAGATTGGCCATGATTTTAAATAGTGTGTAAGGATTTGGCCATCCTTTTTGTGCCAAGATGTGGTTTGAGCTGGCACAGCATGGATCTCTGGCACACCGACATTTTCTGTTTGGGATTTTTGGAATTTATGTATGTCTCATGCCAGAGAGATTGGTCAGAATGACTGGAAGCATAAAACCGGCCTTCCCAACTACATTATTATCAGCTTCCTATCGAGAACTGTCTTGGGGAGGCGAGTTGTTCATACACGAAGGGTAGAATACTAGGTTTACAATTAGTAATAACATTCCAACAGAATACAGCAAACTGAAAGGAAGCTTAAAAAATGTTTCATATAGTATGCTGGATTCTGATGGAAACAAATGTCTAGTATCGCCTTTTGTTTCTCCATCTTCCGGATCATAATGGTGGCAACACTGGGGACAACTTATTTCTATGCTCCCGTTTTAGTTTATGGCCAGAGAATCGAGTTCTATCCATTTAGTGCACAGGTGCCAAGCTGTGTCTGGGGAGTGAGTGCGAGTGGCATAAAGTGCCAAATATGGGCCAGTCACCGCCGAGTGTGTCACTGTTGTCCACACGCTGAGGGCTGCCTTTTTTAGGGAACATTGGTGATAGAGGTCCCTGGTTGCCACACGTGAAGGTCGTCTCTCTCTCTCTCTCTCTCTCTCTCTCTCTCTCTCTCTCTCTCTCTCTCTCTCTCTCTCTCTCTCTCTCTCTCTCTCTCTCTCTCTCTCTCTCTACCCTCCCTCTCTCTCTCCACCCTCCCTCTCTCTCTCCACCCTCCCTCTCTCCCCCTTCTCCCTCCCTCTCCTCCCTTCACCCTCCCTCTCCTCCCTTCACCCTATCTCTCCTCCCTTCACCCTATCACTCCTCCCTTCACCCTATCACTCTTTCTCCCTTCACCCTCCCCCTCTTTCTCCCTTCACCCTCCCTCTATCTCTATATTCCCCCCTTCACCCCCTCCCTCGCTCTCTATATTCCCCCCTTCATCCCCTCCCTCGCTCTCTATATTCCCCCCTCTCTATATTCCCCCTTCATCCCCTCCCTCGCTCTCTATATTCCCCCCTTCATCCCCCCCTCTCTCTGTTTCGCGTGTGTATGTCTGCAGATGGATGAAGTTTTTCACAGCCTACAGTTGTTTGAATTTCATGGTGTTAAAGGGTCATGCCTCTGGGGCAGGCATAGCCATGCTATCACATTTCAACCATATTGCTTCAAAAAGCACTTTATCCTCTAGTCCTGTATTATGTCATAGACCAGAAGGTGCACTTTATGCGTTACTGGCAAGACGTGTCAGTAAATCAGATGCTCACTCCTGACATCGGATTTTACCTGTGGGTCCTACATTTTTAAATTATGCCTAGGCAAGCTCACCCATCATCCTTCCAATGTCGGTGTACATCACACCCTGAAAAATTGAGTAATAGTAACTCTCGTCAATGCACGAAAAGTCTGCTTTACATTTGTGTTCACTACTCAGACCCCCCAGGATATTGCGGCATGGATTAGCAAATTTAGCGGCACAAATATGGAAATTTAGCGGCACAAAAGTGGAAATTTAGCAGCATTTTTGCGGCACTTTATTGTACTCATTATCATTCATTTTCAGCCTTAAATCAATAGAAAATGTTTTAGCAGAGTATTAACTTTAAAATAGGCATGTTTAAAGTTCTGCCTGGCTTGACAGCTTACTGTTTGAAGTTTTTATATAAGATGTGACTGACCACAATGCCATTGGGGAACATCAACTCGTCTATTTTACTGACAACAACCTCACGAAACCCCATTTTACTGCTGTATACAAGCACATCGGTTATTTGGAAGAATTTTTTCTACGTAAATCTGAGAGTAGTGAGGATAACGTATACATACTGTTGTTAAACTTCCCTCAGGAAGCATCTAGAAGTGAGGCAACTTTTAGTGACGTACATTTCTGAAAGTAAACACACTGGTGAATACTTGCTGTCTTATCTTTCTTTATTTATTTTTTGCTCTAAAGGCCTTGTGACAGCGAACTTCATGCAGGCATGTGCCGACTGGAAGGGCATTTCCCAGCTCTTCCGTTTTTTATGAAACTCTGCTGCAGAAATCTTTTTTTAATCACCGGCACACATCCTTGTGAAAAAAGAGCCTAATCACGAGGTTGGAAATGCACTCCTTGCAAGGGTTCGAGCCCACTGGATGAGGCGCTGTCTACATAAGTGATGTGTACATACCAAGAATCTTTTATCCAGTTCTATTTAGGGCGAATTTTGACGGAAGGGATTAGAGTGCTTTAAATGAGCATTTAGTTATATTACACAAGATCAGGTTTGTATTTTAAAATGTGTATAGGCACGGGGAGATGAACTGAATTGCCTAGAATCACGGGCTGTTGAGCAGACACCGAGACGTCTAAATCCAGCATTTCTGACCATTAGGCCACATCCTCTCCCGAATATTTATACGGGGTGAACCAACTTTCTTCTGTGTGACTGGCTTGTCCTTGCATTGCTGCAATATGCAATCCTATTAGCTGTTTGCCCTGGTGCGCTGCTGGGGGTGGAGGAATGGCGTGACCCTGTTCAGCTCTGTCCATCCTTGTCTTCTTACAGCTCCTCCAAGCCAGGATAGAAGTTCTTTCACCCCCACTGCCATTTACAGCCCGCTCCTCCCAAAAGGTCAAATGAAGCTATTTTGTGTACTTCACTGGTCGTTAGAAGACCATCTGCATGTTAATGAGTCTTTGTTGTTTTTTCCCCCCCTCGTAAGAGCCCCTGCAGCTCCACTCTGCCGATTGCTTAGAAATGGTCTAGTCACGCCTCTGACCCCATGTGCCTTTTCGCCTGCTTCTCTCCTCTACCTTATCTCTAATGCTGAATGGAAACACGTAGTGACGTGCGTGTTTGCGTACATCCATTAAGAAGACACTGTGTTTTAAAAATAGCAGCAGGGACACTCTTTTCGCGGGCGAAATGGTAAATATCGCGGCCATCACGCATTTCCGCTGATTTTGCGATTTTTTTCGTGAATCGCGAAATCGCGATAAGCTGGAGGGTCTGACTACTGGCAGGTGAGGTGGCCTTTAAAAGAATTCTAGTCGCTTAAACACTCGCCAGTCCTCTTATTGCTCCTTCCTCGTCTCAAGCACCTACGACCTAGGATACTATGATTCAATGATTCTATGTTATGTTACGTCATGATGATGCTTTGACTCTACGACTTGATAGCAAAGCATGCTGTTCCGTCTCAGCCATTATACCCCACTATGTGATTGCTCCTCTTTCTTCTATACCGTGCCTGTACTTTTTGTTTTAAAAATATCAATTAAAAAAGATTCTGAAATTAGAAAAGAATTCTAGTCCTTTCAATCGGTTGCTTGCTGTGTGTTCTTTCAAAGTCAATTCTTGCGGGAAGCCATGATCTTTTGCAATCAAGGAAAGAACCTCGCCTTGTCCAGCACAATAAGCTGGCTCCAAAGTGTCTACCTGGCTGGTCGTGAAAGAAAATGCTTACTAGCAACGGCAGTAAACATTCCGCCATATTGCCCTGTCATATTACAAAAGGGACACGGACCTTGGATACTATTATTTTTTCCTACTGTGTAGACCTGTTTCAGCAAGGAACCAGAAATGGCTGTAGGGCTGCATCTGGCTGTGTTGCATTGGTACACACACAAAGGACTGCCATCTCTCCTGCACGGACGTAGATTTGCCAGTTTACACCTCACCCATTCTGTCCATACTGAAGGACAATCCTTAACCAGCCAAGCCATTATTGTGTCAGGGGTTGAAGGAATCACTTATTATGTAGCAAATGACACACAGCGGCTATTGTCAAGGTATTGTGTGTCGGGAAGGGTTATGTAGCAGTCCTACCCTAGCTTTAAAAGTAGCCTGCAGGATGTGACCCACTTTTTTTCTACCATTAACATTCTAACTTAGACACCAGTTTTGAATTCTAACGCCAAGGGCCTCATGGGTGTCTAATGTATGTCTTGAAGCCTAAGCGATATACCACATTTGAAAGAATACATTTAAATGAGTATAAAAATGTACCTTATTAGGGCATTTGACATCTGACGTGGATCCTGACCACTGCTGTAGGTGCTGGGCTTCCTGGTTCAAGGTCGGCGTTCTTTGGACCAATCTATGTAATTTTCTATTTCAACGTAAAACCATCAGAATCAAAAACTTTTAACTTGTCAGCTAGAAGAGCCTTGGGCCAGATGTTCAGAGTTTTTTTGTTGTCACAAACGATCTGGTTTGGAGTTTGTGACCTCAATGCATTCGGCAAAAATGTACTAAACCCATTTTAGGAGTGTGTAACGTTTTAACGATTACTAAAATGGCTTATAGATGGATAAGGAACCATTATTTGGAAGGTCCATGTTATAAACATCCTTTCCAAATAGGGATTCTTATCCATATGTATCAATGGATAATGTCTGAAATAGCGGTCTTAAACCATTGGAAAATTATAGACCCATTCACAAAAGGTAAGGGGTCCCCTCTCCTTTGTGAATGTAAAACAAAGTTTGAGGCAGTGGAATTTTTTTTATTCTGCAACAGTAACATATTTCAACATTTTAATCCGTATTCCATGTATGAATTACAGTGTTCCTACTTACTCCGTGGCTTCCTTATTTCCTTATCTTGTGCATCAACAGTGGTCATCTACTCACTTTGTACGATATACAGATATTATCCGCCAGTTCACTCGGATGTCGGCTAGTATTGGTATTTAAGAGCAGGAATTGGCTGAATTGTTCCCGATTATCCTTTGGGTATGAGGCTTCCAATAATAGTTCCTTATATCGTACTAATTGCTTTCTACAGTATGTTAGTTCAAGCAGCCATCCCATACCCGTTGGCACTTGTCCACGTCCCCCTGTGTTGCGCTATTAATCGTTGGGCCAGAAGCAATGCAAGGGCTCTAAATGTATGTTTGGCATGCAGTCTTTTTTTTAAAATGTTATTTAGGTTTTATCATGTTAACAACCATCATATCACAAGATGTATGCATTTTCTCGAACACATATATCGCCTTGTTGTTGAAGTTTATTATGTGAGTAATTAAAATCTTTACAATGTTCGGATCATCAAGGAACAAATACATATGATCACGAGCAGACCACTACGTTAAAATAGGATAAAACATCAATATGTGCGAATACAACCTGGTTATTAGTAAGATGAGAGGCTTCAATATTGACCATGCTTCTAGCGGATAGAGTGCAGGTGGCATGTCTGCTTAATTGAAATCTTTGCAATGTGAAAATTGTAAAGGAGCAAATACATATGATCACAAGCAGGCAAGAACAGTAAAATTAAATAAAACATCAATATATACAGAGAAAGCCCAAACAATGTAGCAGTAGCAAATTGCATACATATAGAACTACTAAGTGCTTAGTCATTAGTTAGATGCTGGCTAGAGTGTTACTAAGTGCTTCTGTCATATTGGCATGTTAATTATGATATACTATGCAGAATGCTGTTTGTTAGGCTGCCTTTTGGTTACACCCATCAGGCAGCTGTACAGACATACATCAACAATTCAGAAACATCTCTACGGGATCCAACCACTCTGTTGTCCATAGCAGTTCCTCTGTATGTCTGGGCATTGTGGATTTGTGTGTGCTGTATGTGTTTTTTGAATCATTCCACAAATGCGACTGCTGGTGATAGCTGCATTGCTGTCTCAGTTATTTTTAGGTCTCGCCTAGGCAGCGCTTGTGATGTCTCTGTGAGACATGCTGTATTCAGGATATGGGCTTTAAAAGCTCCACCAATTTTCAAGGACTGCCCGTTACATGTGTTAATATTCAGAGCTTGTGAGCTTTATTTTGTTCTTTAACCTGGAGCACTCAAGACTAGTGCTTGTAGTTTACGGAGCTCTGTTGTAAACGGAGATGTAAATATTGATCTTGTTTTGCAACATTTGCTGTACATTCAAAAACCTAGGTCTGTTTGGCTGCAGATGCCTCCTCCTACTCCCGCCTGCTTTCGAAACGCACAGCCTGGCGTCCGGGTCCCTGTCTTCCTATGGCTGCTGCCGCCTCAGTTTCAGAGAATTTAACAAGCATTTGAAATGCAGTAGGTCTCGCATTCGCAAGAGTTTGAGCTGTAAAAGATAATGCCTTTTATTTATGTGTTTTCTAAACCTGCAGGTGGTGTGTTCATACGCACTTTGTACTTATAGTCGTTGTTTACGAGAAGCAAGGCTGGCAGTAACGGAGCCTCTTTTACTGCCAGCCTTGCTTCTCATTAGCAAAGACTATAAGTACAAAGTGCGTGTTTGCACACCGTTTGCAGGGTTTTCAAACCACATTTACAATGCCAACAGCTCAAACTCTTGCAAATGCAAGAGCTGTTGCATTACAAATGCTTGTTTGTAATGTTTCTGTGAAGTGATCCCAAAACTCCAGGATCTGAGGACACTCACATGCCAGATGCAGGAACCTTGTCTCTTCAAAGCTGCAGCGTTCGTATCTTGACTCAGATTGCAGTCTCCATTTATGCAATAAAGATGGGGGGCAAGATGTACACATTTTCCTGTAGATACAAAATGGGTAAAACTATTTGATACACCTGGCCCGGGCTGTAGAATTTCCAATGGATAAACTTTAAATGTTTTCACTACATTCTGTGGCTAGGCAGGAGTCGCCCATCTGAGAGCAGCAGTAATCCCTCATTTAATCTGTGAGTGGTGTGTCTTGGTCAGACACATATCCCTCTCTGGCAGGACCTTTGTGTACAGGCATTGCCCATGCATCTCCGGATACCATACAATTATAAGTCTCTTAGGTATTTTGGACAATTGAAGTGATCTTGTACTTACTTAAAGTCTACTGTAATTTGTTTGCATGTTAATTTGAGCCTATGGTATAAGAAGGTGTGAAGGGGAAAACAGTAGAGCGGGTTCTTAGAGTGTCAGTAGTTATTAATGTGCCCTCCTAGGAGAGGTTGTTCCAATTAGTAATATTCAGTTTTTGTCCGGGGATCACTGTCTTCCCTCAAACAAAGTTTCAAAATGTTTAAACGTTTTTGTGAATGAAGTCAATTTTCTTTAAGGTAACCGGGCTGCAGAAAAAAATATTATAATAATAATAAATATCTAAAAAGCGGTCACAGACATGATAGTCTACTGACCCAGGAAGGTCACCATCATAGTGTTGTCCACTAATAGTAGTGAGTTGCAATTTGCAACCTACCTCATGAATATTAATGAGGTTGGTAGAACTGTGACCAACTCTGATTTGGAAATTTTGTGAACCGACCTATAAAAACATAGGTCGAATTGCAGAATTCCACCCTGGTCGCAAAAATACTGATCGCAATTTGCGACTGGCGTTTTGTACATCTGGCCCTGAGAATACGGTTCACTAGGTGTAAAGTGTTGGTTTGACAGCCTGTCTTGATTTGAAAAACACATATCACGGTCTGTCTCTCACACTCCGATGCTAACAGTATTTACTTATGCTCCTTTTAGGATGGTTCATTGGGAAATATTGATGACCTGGCCCAGCAGTACGCGGATTACTACAATACCTGCTTCAGTGACGTGTGCGAAAGGATGGAGGAACTGCGCAAACGCCGTGTTTCCCAAGACCTTGACGCGGTAAGTGACACTTTAAGGCAGAGCGTCTTACCTTTTAATTTCCATGTTCACACCGTAGTAGCAGGCTAGTTAGTCGTATTGCATAAGAGATTAACGAGATTATAGGATCGGAAGTGTGCAGTGAGATGCACACTTCACACACAGTAAATAAGGCAGAAAATATTTCTACAAGTTGAAGTCCCCATGCAGTAATGTGGTTGCAAATGAGGCAGAAACCTAAGGTGTTGAGTTACACCTGTGGTTACTCCTGTCCAGCAAGATGTTGGTTCTAGTGGAGAACTTGACAGTTCTTGCTGTCAAGACAGCTGTTGCCTATCCTTATGTGTAATTATGTGTCTTGTCACAGGGGCATGAACAATCCTGTTTCTGCACTGCTAGAGTTTCTTTTGGTATTGACTGGGCTAACGTTACTGACCAAAATCAACCCTTACACCGTTTGTCGGATACTTACTTAAGCAGTTGCCTGTGGACATGCAATCACAGGTCGGCAGCTTTTGAGTACCTTTTGGATAACCAAGAATGAGCTATGTGGCTTGATACGAGAAAGAGTGTGTAGGCAGACATCTTAGCCAGCCACTATGTAGCTGGGTCAGAAATACAATTGTCGCACACACTCCCTTGTTTGAGGTATGAGGGGGGGGCCGCACACATGCAAGCGCTCTTCAAGAACGCGTACCAGCATTCAATTATAATCCTGCTGTTCTCCACCCCTCCCCATGCATACATTCTCTATGTCTGTAATGAACTTTGGCTGGACAGTATGTTTTGCGATGCATCTCCTTGTTTTCTTGTAATTTTTACATTTTTGACATGCTTCCTTTTGACAGTCATCCGAGAATAAGAGCAAGGTATTCTCTAAATAGTGTTTTGCAGCGTAAATCTTTTCTGAATCCACATGCTCTACATTATTCCAACATCTAATGGTTGAGTCCGGAAAAGTTTCCATGTTGTCTCCTTTCTCTGTATACTATTTTTTTCTCTTTCATGGGCATCGTCGAACACTTGGTATAAACCCCTTTTTGTGTGACATCAGACGGATGCCCCAGAAATCCATAAACCAGGTCGCTATCTTCCGATTGTTTTTTTCGCCATTGGCTCTAGAGAGTTCCACATTTGAGGAGGACGGAATTAGGTGAAAAAATTGTTTTCCATCGAAAATCACTGTTAAGGAAAGATGATTGGCAATGACTGATTGGACGTAGGACACCAAATAAATGCTGGACATCACCAAGTGACACCAAGGTGAGAAGACTGATGCAAAGAGACTGCTTGGTCGGAGAATGAGAATGGGCATGGAGCCCATCCCCTTTAGGTTCTGCCCCAAGTGCCACCACAAGTATGCCCAGAAGGACAAGCTCAAGGTCTGTAACCTGTGCCTCTCTAAGGACCACAGTGCAGAGGACTATGCTATGTGTGCAGAATTCTTGCCCAAGACCATCAGGGCAAGACAGAAGCAGAGGTGGGCACACCATATCATATTATGATGTCCCCGCAAAGGAAACAGGAGTCCTTAAAAGACCTGGGCCTGTCTAGTGAAGAAGATATCTTGGAGCTGGGGGAGGCCCAAGGAGCAGTACCAAACCTCGAGGGCTAGACTGGCAAGTGCCACTAGAAAGCACAGAGGCTGCAACACAGACAAAAGTTAAACCCTCGAGGCTGAGACATAGTCAAGCCAAAGACCTTGAACTTGAAGAAACCGACAATGATGTTGAAATCATTGACGCTGAAAGGCAGAGTGAATCCCAAGGTGCCACACAGCTCCAAAACAAAAGATGCCTAAGGAGGCAAACCCTCAAAACGTCCTTCCACCGAGAGAGAGAGAGAGAGAGCGCCAAAGGCATGTGATGGTGACGGCGAAAGTATGCTCTACACCCAGGGTCTCCAACCGGTCGATCGCGAGCTACCGGTAGCTCGCCGAGACCCTGTAAGTAGCTCGTGCCTCGTGCATTTCAATTTAGTAGCCCGTTGGTAGTGTTTGGGCTATTTAGGCTTTTTTTGCTCCATTGCCCGCCCTCACCCAAAGCAGCTTCTCCGATTGGTTTTTGAGCTTAGCTGGGGCTGGGTGGGCGGTCCAAAGAGGATGACGTTCCTCTCCTACGTGCACCTCTTGTGTCTGCGCTCCCTGCCTTTCCCACCCTAGCACTGCGCTTTTCGTTCTGCTCAAGAAGAGCCAGTGTGGCGCAACAGGCGTGGCAGGGTGAAGCAGCTGCTTTGTGGTGGAACAACCAGTATAGAACTGCCGGGACTCGCGACCTTTCCTGTCTAAGAGATTGCAGCCTGCCACCTTTAGATTTCATTGTTGCAGCAGGTAAGCCGTGCCTGATCAGCTCCATACACCTCTAACTTGCACGGCCTCCCTAGTCGACAAACCATCTCATTTAAATAAGGGCCCTCCGGTCACCCGCGCACGAGGGAAGAGATGTCATAGTGAAACAAAGTGTGCAATTCTCCTGTGGCTCATAGTTCTCCGTACGTAGTGAAAAATATATCCAAGGAGCACACCCGAACAACTTTAATCCCTGGGCCAGAAATAGAAAATTACCCTCATCTCCTGTTCCAGTCTAGCCCTTCGTGTACTTTCAAACCAAAGCGGCTAACGGTATGCAGGTCATGTAAGTAATATTCAATGTGTAGCTGCAGTTTACACGATGCTCGACTTTGGAAATTCCTTAATTCTAATCTAATTCTATTGAAATCCCCAAATGACGAGTCGCCTCAAGGAAGGAGCGTTACGCCTTGAATCCGAATGCCGATATTTTTATGGGAAGGGATCCGATAATGAAAGTAGTCAGCGGCTCATAAACATAAAGCATGCAGAGTAGGCTATTTAATTTTAGGCTTTTTTTGGCTCCGTTGCCTGAACTCACCCAAAGCAGCTGTCAGATTAGTTAAGAGGCAGCGATTAAATGATTTGACATGTACAGGTTGTACATGTACAAATTACTCTCAGGCCTTCAGTTCCCGCATATATTCCAACTGGTTTTATATACTCCAGGTTTTTCAGTCCGGAGCAAGGGAAAATATTTGGGATTTCCCTGTATTAATCCCAAACCCACATCTACCGTTTCTGACTTGTCAAACTTGAAATGGGAAGAAAGAAAATCACACTTATGAAAAAAATAAAGGTGCAGTAACGTTTTTACCAGGAAAATGTAGACCTGTGTGTATTCTCGCTGGTCACACAATGAGGGCTAATGTCTGTAAAGTTATTTTATGTGGAAATCCAGCGTGAATCAAGCCTTCGTGTGTCTATGTTGGGCATCTGGGGACACAGCTCATGCAATTTACCACTCTTGTAGTCTTCGGTACTTTTATCTCATGCACACCGAACTGACAAGCTGCCACTGCTTCATTCTGTGACAAAAAGAGAGCAAAGAGAACAACTGCACACTCAGATTCCCTCAAAAACAGAGGTGAAGGGTCATGCTCTAAAAATAACGTCACACAATATTTATTTTAAGAGGCTTTCTATCTTGTTGGATTTCCACACATTATTGTACGAGACGAGTGCCAGTGCAGAGTAGGTTTGCAGGTGGCGCGAGTAGTACTGAACTGGCCCGGCCCAGTGCCATCTGCCTTGTCAGCTTTCCACCTTTATATTTGATCAGAGAAGCAGTTAAGATGGCATCTACACAGGCAGTAGAGGTGTAGGGTCATGTTAAAGAGCAGCCTTGCTGATTTATGTGCAGCATAGGCATGAATGGTGTTTCTATGACTGTCTTGTGTGCGGTCCGCCCACAGTCATGCCATATTTCTCTGCAAGCATCATTAAGACTCGTCTTTTGTCTCAAGGCCGGTGGCCTGCATATCCCAGTTTTTGCTGGGTAACCTATTATTGCTTATTTATCAAAGCATATTGCACAGCTACGTCAAAGAGCGGCCACAGGTAGTGAACCAAGTCATGTGGGCTTCGTTTTACTAATCAAAATGGAGAAGTGCAGAGAAGTGTCCTTCGAAGCACTCATTTAGCCTGTTTATAGGAGTGTGGCGGGGCTGCAGGATTTATGGCTGCCAAGGGGCACCATGTCATCAGGACGACTTTCAGCCAGCCTTGGTTTCTAAGCCCACAGCACTATGCATGCTGGGACTTGTAGTTTCACTCTGACCAATAAAGGTCGAGCTTTGCAAGAGCTAATGTTAATGAAAAAGGAGGGGAAAAAGCCACTGTTCAACTCTGGTCCAGGTCGGCCAGCAAGCAGCTAATTTCTTGAACAAGTTTATAAATGGTGGACGTATGTTCATATGGGCAACTACTGTTTTCCACGATAAGCGCCTTACTATAACTAACTTTCTATTCCGTCTAACTGCCATGAGCAAGCAAAGTATGTCTGTTTGTAATGCACACTTGTATATGGCCACATTATGCTTGACTATTAAACCATATGTACATGGTGGGAGTGATGCTGTTTTATAGGACCGCACTCAAGAGGCTTGTGGGGTGGGAATGGCGACAGGTGAACCAGGCCCTGCCCTAAATGCTGGCCTGACAGATCAGTGCATTGGTGTTTTGTTTGGCTATTTGTGGGCCTCTTTTTTTGGCTGGTGGGTTGTGCCAATACTTGTCTGCGGGTTTTTCGCTATTTATGGGCTGATTTTATGGGCTGGTGCGTGGATTTTATTGTTAATTTCTCTGATATTACCACAAACATTGCTGCAAGCACAAATAGATTCCCCCATACCTTGAAAAACACCTCCCATACAACATGTCTTTACATTAAAAGTTTAAAACTTAATTTTCAAATGTGGCTCTGAAGAAATTAGGCTTAAAATCACTAGAGCTCGGCTGCTCGAAAAAAATGCGCGAGTTGCTTGGGGTTTAGTAGCTCACGGCCATTTTCACTGACCAGAAGTAGCTCTCACTACACATAAGGTTGGAGACCCCTGCTCTACACAATCCGTGAACAATAGGCCACAGCGGCACCGGGAAGTCAATCGGCATTGACGCTGAAAGCTGCTGAAACACAGACACCAGATCTCGACGTCGAAATGATCCTCACCATCGACGTCAAAACTAAGAAATGAATCGGAACTCAATGACGAAAGGAAGTCACTCGAGATGGAGCTGTTCTTTTCTGAGCAACAGGTTCTACCGGACCCAGGCCACATCTCACCACACATTCTTCTGTACTAACTCCGCTCCCTTTGATCAATGTAAGAATAATATCTTCCTTCTTTCTTCTGTGGGGCCATGCTGTTTGATAGGTAGTAGCACACCATCAAGAAAGCACATTTGTCTCAACATACAAGTTGTCTGTATATAGTCGATAGTGATGGTTTTTATTTTCCCGATTGTTTAACTTTTTAATATTTCTAAATTTGTACATTTGAGCTCCTGTTGCCTTGTGCTCTCATTTTCCTCCTCGCCCATTCCAATGGTGAAAACATAAAATGGCAATAGGGTTCTTCTTTTCCATTTAGAGGTCGAACTTGTAATTGCAGAAAATAAAGATTTCACTATTTCTTCATGCCCTCTCTATAAACCAACTGGAATTAAATACCAATTTGAGTGAGTAGAGCTGCCTTTTGTGATACTTACTAATCCCCGTTCGTGGAGTGGAAAGTGTACGTTGGCTCTTCTGTGTAGCCATCTTGCAGGCCAGCTAAGGCTAGATACTCTTTTCAGTGAATTTAGGCTCCATTCAGCTGTCCTGGCTGGATTGCTTTCAAGCTGATGGGTGAGTGCTCGCCATGATACCCTCGTGGGTGATAGTGTGCTTTACAAATACACAATAATCCTACATCATACCCTCAGGGCTCTTTTCTTCTTCAGTCTGGAGTTGTGCAACTCCTAGAGCTGAAGCCCTGCTCTCCAGGGGGCCTATAGTGATGGCATGTGGTAGTGCAACATAGTGCACCCAGCGCAGTATATTCCTATCCAAGAACCTCTGTGCTCACAGTGGGTGATAAGCTGCATGGCTAAACACTTATAAGGTCCCAAAAGCGAGACCTGTTTGCTAAGCCAATGCTTGTTAATATATATTGTATTAATTAACAAATAATGTTTTGCTCATCTCTAAGTTAGACAAACAGTACCACCATGTGTCATATGTGCGGGGTTTATCAATGAAGTGCCAGTACTGAGCACTGGAAACTATGGCCACAAATTAAGCAGTGTATAACAGACAAGCATAGGGGAAGTGTTGGCCACCAGCCTTTTGATTTGTCCATGCTTGTTTTACTTTCTCATTTTTTGCAAAACTTTGTGTTGCTTCCCGACCCTCATCAGTCTAAAAAAATAATAATATATTTTTGCATCAAAAAGCACATACTTCCATAGTAGTATCTGGCAGAAGGAACCCAGGATACTACTTTGTGTATTGATGTGCTTCTTGTAAAAGGGCTGAATGCTGTTACTGACAGTGATGTTAGCCAAAGGCTGAAGTGGACTGACTCACGCCCAATGCCTTAGTGTAAAGAAGAAAAAAGTGAATGACAAACAAACAGACTTGTGGATGAAGAGAGCTGGCTGAAATCCCTATATTTAAATATATTATGCAGATAATTTTAGTAAAACCTAAGGGTCCTGCCTGACGCCAGTGATAACATACAAATCTGAATAATTATTCTCCTCTATCACTCTCTCAAGTGAGGGTACTAGTAGGATCATGTCACATCTCCCCTGTCCAGTGCTTGGATTACAATTTAGCCGTGACAAGCGCCACCCCATGACTATTTGAGGCTAACTTTTACATTTGCACATTTTAGGTATACTAACATGGATTCCTCCATACGAGTGCATTATTTTACTGTTGTGGTGTTTTTACCTTCCTTTCACAAGCTGTTTCCTATTTTTGCCACTGCTGTTTCGTTGTATGATGTAACAGTGAATTGCTGCAAAGTGCCATTATCCTTATTGGTCCTGATTGCAATTCAATCATTCAATATTAAAAAGTCAACCAAGTATTTTTCCAGTAAATAAATTACGCAAGTGCCCGCACCCACAAGGGCTCAACATTTTAGCTCACCTTAATGCCCTTATACCGAATATTAAGGTAAAAACTCCAAATTTTTACACTCAAACATGTTTTCTCAATTTTTCATTTGGCACATTATTCGGAGGAGCACTTTTGCTCTGGGAATGCTCTATGTGAATTGGTATCTGAAGCAGTAATGCAGTTTACAGTGAATTACGAGGCAACTGGTCCAATGACCTTAGCGGAATGGACATGACCATGAAGATGCGTACAACCTACTGTGGCCAATTCTATGTAGGTACGGTGAGCATGATGTGTTTCTAATTCTGTGTGGAGCTCTCTATAATTTATTCCAGATCAAGGCTCTGAGACTAAGCTAACCGAATTAATGTGCAGATGTGAAAAGAAGATTGAATTATGATGCTGAGGCTTGGATGGATGGAGGTCTGCCAAAGTGCAAGCCAGTGATGCAAGGGAGCCATGGGTCAACCCACAAGAAATAAGGGATGTTTCCTTGAGGTTATGGAAGACTATTTCTCCCATGTGCCGAGATCCATGCCAAGTGAGCTAAACATCCCGGCAAGTTTTAAAAAAAAAAAAGAATATTTGCCACAATGAGGTTCTATTTCGGGTCTCTTCGTGCAGCGATGACTCATTTTTATGTGGCAAATGGATAGTTCAAACATTCCTGGCTTTGTTAGAGGACACTTTCTATTTCTCTAGTAATGGTGGCACATACTGTGTGTGGTCACCACAGTTTAGGCTTCCTTCTGGGCCCCTGATTCTTAAAGAATTTCCTGCTTCACTGAAGTGACCATTGTATTGAAGAAGCAAAAGTCATTCTGCCACTCAAGCGTTTTTAGGTCTCGCCCTGGAACAGGGACAGAGACTCTATAGCTGTCTGATGCCGGGGAATGAGGGACAAGAAACTGGCACGATTTTTAGCATTCGGATTTGGCTGCGCGAACGCGCACGTTCCGTCCTGCGCCGCCCTCCCAGCCTACTGCGCATGCGCCGCCCTCCCAGCCTACCGCGCATGCATGCATGCACACAGACACACACACACACACACACACGTCGCAGACAGACACTCGCTCACACACACACACCCCCTCCCCCACAGTCACACACACGCACTCCAAGACACATACACACACGCACGCACACACATACACACACATACACAGGCCGCCCCCCCCCCCCCGCGCCTACATGCTCCTCTCCCTCCGCCCGCCCGCCGCTCAGCAACGCACTCACCGGCTTCCTCTCCTCCGCTGCAAGGCCCGGCAGCAGGACTCTTCTTCCCTCCTTCGGCACCGGGGCGCAGGGTAGGCTCCTGCCTGCTCCGGTGCTCCCTGCTCCCAACACGGCTCCAATCGCGGCTCTTCCGTGGGAGGCGGGGTAGGCTCCCGCCCTCCTACTTCCTGTTTCCGGGTGTCGCGCCGGCCTGCCTGACTTCCTGGTCGCAGGCCGGCAGAGTAACGAGGATGTTTTGCGGTATGTATTTATTTATTTAATTATGCATTTTTATATAGCGCAGACTTTACCCGAAGGCGGTATTTATTTATTTATGTATTTATGCATTTTTATATAGCGCGGACTTTACCCGAAGGCGGTATTTCTTTATTCATGTATTTATGCATTTTTATATAGCGCGGACTTTACCCGAAGGCGGTAATGCTTGCCTTAGCGTAATGGTGTTCCTTCTTAATTTATTGGTGGTGTCCCTGTTAGAATTATTCCCACTTTTAGTCTAGCAATGCTTGGCATGATGTTGGCATCTTTGGCATTATTGAGCCCATCCCTGGTATAATGGGACCACAACGTATTGTGGGCATTCTTGACACAATTGTGCTTCTCTTCACCAGCGGTGATGGTCATCCCTGGCATGCGATGGGTGTTCATGGAATTGGATGTTGATATGTAGACATGTAAAGCCAGACTCTGTCCATGGGGCAGTAATATTCATGAGTACTTGATGACATGGAGATCAAAGATACAACTAAAACTGAAAAGCCATTATTTTGAGAGACTGTCATATTTGTTTTTGGGAATCAGAAATATTTATTAAAATGAAATGCTTGTAATAACAAGCCAATGCATGATTACCAGCTGTGATCGTGTTTTCAAAATGTTTGTAAAGTTGATATTAAAGTGATAATTCATGCTAATTTCTGTAGTCTTATTTACATCTTGTTTACAATTATACTATACTACTAATGTATGTTTACTAGCCATAACTGTACTGTTATATGTTACATTTTAATTACAGTGTTTGCCTTTTACAATCATTTTCTTACAAACTACCTCATAAAACAAAAATATTTATGGCTAAAATATTTTGCACTGTTTGCACAATATATTTGTGATGTTTACACTTACCTATTTGAAATTAAAATGTACAAATGGACATTTAGTCAATTACCATTAAAAAGTTTAACTTTTTTGCTAAGATATTCTTGTAATCTTTTATGCAAACAAATTTAAATACTGCATAAATAATTTTAACAACAAATACTTTATATGTAGCTTTTTATGTACATAAGAAAACTATAGCATAAAGCAAAAAACATTGCCATTTACAATAATAATAGCTCAAACTTAAATAATGCGAGACCTATTGCATTGCAAATGCTTGTTCTGGTGAGGTCCAGGCTACGGGGCTGCTTTCAGGGCAGGATGAGCTTCCTTGGGCCACCCATACCCTCGTTCTGGGTGCAGGCTCCTGCAATGTGGGTCTGGTTTGAGCATGCTTGCCAGGGTTGGTGTTGGTTTCCATTCCAGCCCTGGTGGTAAATGTCCGAGGAGCAAACAGCACTACGCTGAGCTGGGCTCGCTGCAAACATCATACTGTGTAGCTGGAGAGCAGCCTGGGTGGGCTATCTGTGTACTTGTGTCACTTATAGTGCCATCTTTCACCGATTAGTGTCACACTGATTGGCGCCTTGGAATTTCGCGTGTATGCAAATGAGAAGTGGAACATTGATGCTTGTCAAATAAGACATGTTTCCTTTTCTGAAGGAGACAGGAGGATGGCGCTTCTACTTTTAGAAGGGAACAGGACTCTGCATTTAGGAAAGAACTATTTTCTTTCAATTAAATGCGCATGACCGGCTTTCAGGGACTGGATTCGTTGGTACGCCCACAGCATTTAAGGAAGCAGCCAAGGCAACTGCTTGACAACCCAGATCTTGTTTGCCGTGGAAAATGAGGCATCGACCATTATCATTCATTGTGGGTACCAATCCAGGAAATGTCACCCCCACAATATATTAGAACAAATCATGTGCCCAGCGTCACCAGAGACCGCAAACCTTGAGACATATGTGAAGATAGCTGGCATTAATTAGTTTTCAAAGTGCATAATACCAAGTCCATCGATCATGATCTAGAATAGATAAAGGATGAAGTCTATTCAGACATAAAGGGACCTTATTTCTAATAAACACATGTTGAAGTCTGGCATTTTAGAAACAAAGAGTAACATTTTGAAGTTCATTTAAGACAAAAAGTGCTTGCCTACCTAAAATGCATTAACTACACAGTAAATACGTGTCAACATTTCAATATCAACTCGAAACCCCAAGTCTGAATCTAAATATACAAATTCTTATTTGAGTTTCGATAAATTGGGTATCTGTATCTTGGATTGTCCAGATGTTCAGCAGTCCGGCCATTGGGGCAGCATAGAACACCAGTGGCTGTGGCAGCTCCTGTGGTGCACAAGGCCCCACCCTTTCTATGCCACTTCTCAGGCTTTCGTGTAGGTCTGTCTGGATGCCAGCTTAAAAACATTGTAGGACCTCACTCCAAGCACCGGACAGGATGAGAACATCATTTCACATTGCAGCAATAGATTCAACTTGTGAGTGATTGTAGCCCCTGTCTAAGAATCTCCACACCCTTTTATTTACCATGTGCCCTGATGGCCACGAGTCATGGTATTTTCTGAGTCGTAGAAGGTGTGTGGCCCTACAAAGATCACAAAATGAGTGCTTACACCTTAACACAAAACTCGTTGCGACTCCACCCAGCAAAGCAGGCAGGGCCGTTCACGTATGAGACTGCTTTAACATGTGGCCTGACAAGTAGGCTCCCAACAAGTTCATAAACAGCTCCCCTCACAGTTTGGCTCATTTACAATCCAGAATCCGACTTTGAGGACAGTCTTCACCAGTGACTGCCAGGAAATGTCCACTGACGACTGTGAACATAACTGAGCTAATTTCTTTGCCTGTTGCAAGGCAGTTTGGGAAATAGATTCTAGGCCAAATTGTCCCACCAAAATAAAAACTCACATAAAAGTATTTAAGCATACTTTTTTGCTGCACGGAGTCACAGCATAAACACACACCCACATATGGGTGTGCCCACAAAACAGACAAAAGCATCCAAAGCTTTTGAATGATACTCCATTGCTACAGGCTTCTCTCCTAGGTGTTCAATGAGTCATCAACCACCTCCTGCCTTCATGACTTGAATGGCCCTCAGTCCCATCACTGATTCCCTAACGATTTACATTTGTCTTTTGCTTACGCCATGTGTCTGATTTTCTCTGCCTTTCCTCTTGCTGGCCACTACTGCCCGGGACACAGCCCTCGGGCTCCTCATCATCTTCCTAATATGCGAAGGCCAAAGCCATGCAGACTTGCAGGCCATATTGATCCCGACATGCAGGAGAGATAAAGGACATGAATCCATCTCCTTTACCCCTTCATACAGCGGTGGGGAAGAAAAACAAAGTTCATGTCAGCATTGCTCACGTGTGTTCACACACTCCAGAATTGATGGTATGCAAACATGGCTTAATGTTCGTAGTCCTCCAACAGTGCGGGTCTCTGCTGTGCTCCTCTTTCGTCCTGCTCCCTCTGTATGTTTGATTACCTCTACCCAGGGCTTTAAGTGGGCCGGGTCTCACCGGTGCTGAGAGGGTGCCTCGAAACTGGTCTCTGTCAGGCTCTGTTTTGTGCCCTGGCACAGGTGGTCCATTTTTTACGGAGTGCAGTGGGAGCAGGCACATCGATGTGCGCTGCTCACACTGCTCACTGCTCTCTTCTCACTAGTGGAGGTTACGGCATGACGTCATGGAAGGTGAACGTTGTAGGGGAGGGAAATCCTTCAAAGAGTCCTTTTCTCTCTGGATTTCCCTTCTCTTTTTGAAAAGCAGGAGCAGCAACATCGTCCTGTTGTCACCAGGGCTTTAAGTGGAAGCCTTTTCAATATTATATACAAGCTATAGTTGCTGCTCATTTATCCTATGCAGCAAACAACCATTGACAAAGCCAATAGTCCTGACTTGTAGGTATAATGTTACTTGTTGCATCATATATCTGGATGCAATGACAAGAACTACAAAATACTAGTCGGGCAGCACCCTATGCTAAACACAAATTTTTAGCTGACGTGTTTTAGGCTTCGCCCTTAATTGCATTGACAACACCCCTTTATGATTCTCACCTGTTTTCACCCCACTCAAAGCCCTGCTGCTCTACCCTTCCATGCCTTGATTATCCCCACACCATGTTTCCAATTCTCTTCCTTCTCTCCCAATCATTTGATAAATGTCTTCTAATCCCCTGCATTCATTGTCTCGTTTTACGAGCAGTAAATTTCAAGTGAGCTTCACCCGGCTGTGGAGCGTGGTGCCTAGGTTGTACCCCTATATAAAAGGACCATGTGCCTGGTGCTAAAGGGCACGCCCACTTGTACAGTCAAAACAGGGGGCTTTCCTCTTTCTCTCAGTTCCCAGTTTCTTCGTGTTGTGTGTTCTTGCTCTGTGCACTTGTTTTCCTTCACACCCTCAGGATTATTTTCACTTAAGGCCCAGTTTGAAAATGTTGGTCTGCACCTGGTAGTTGTTTGAGTTTTTGTGAGATTGCTACATCACATTTTGAAATTATTTGTCCCATCTATCATTCATAGAGACACAATTATCAGAACTTTTAAACGTTTTGTTTTAGTTTACAATATGTTCTCATCATGATGATAATTTGAAATCCAGGGTGATCCTTTTTCCAGGAGGGGCTCATTTCTTTAGGAAGGGTTTGTACCTTCTACCTCTCCTTCATTTGGATCAATTCCATACTAAGGGAAAACTGTGCCCACAGGTGGTGGTATTGGCATTTATTTCACATATTTATATAGCAGGACTCTTCCATTACACGATGCACTCTGGGATGAGATGAGCTGGTACCTACTTTGGGTTCAAAGCTTCTACTCTGGAAATAATAAAGCTGTTGAGTAAATATTACATTCAAAATCAAAGCACCTATTGGTTTGTACATTTTCTTTAGCACAGATGGCGTAATTTAGATTTCTACGCAGCCATTCTTCGAGGGGGCTGAGCACAGAGTGGCCTTGCAGTTTTCTGTGTCAAATCAAGCAGATGTTTAGAGCGTCGGAATGCGATATTTTATGGAAGATAAAGGGCACTCATAAATCTACACCTCATAAATGTAAGGCAGGGGGCAGGAGTGCTTTACTTCTTTCGTTCCGCCTCGTTGAAACTTGCTGGAGATCACTTCTGTGAAAAAGCTCAGTTTTGAGTCTTGTCTAGTTATGTGGTCAAACCGCATTTACACGCGGGATCTATTAACTTTTCAGCTTTCTTTCTTTTTTTTGACAAGCCAGCTGTCCTGTACTTACTAACACAACAGTGCCATTGCAACCCACCAACACAAAACTGCGGCTGCTAATGTATTTTGATATGATGGTCATGCTTGGCGGTTCCAGGGTAGGATGGTGGGGCATCGTTATTGCTTCTCAAGTTTGTAGGGTGGCCTCAACTCTGCAGGAGAGCTGCTGCTCCAGCCGGGCTGTCGATTTCTGATAGACTGTTGTTCTCTTGGAGGGGAGAAGCGAGTGAGATCAGAAGGGTACACAGACCATACTTAGGCCCTGCATGTTATGTCATCCAGATCTGTAGAGCACACTGTGACCCGTGAGGGTATCCTGGCGCTGAGCAGGCATCAGTCTAGCCACAACTAGAGCCCAGTGGGACTACTCGAAAAGCAAGGTCTTCCGTTTCTTGTGGAATTCAAGAAGTATGGAGGAGTCTTTTATGTGTAGGGGGAGGTTGTTCCACTCTTTAGGAGCAACGTAGGTGGTTTTCTGTATGTGTGGGATTTGTGCAAGTAGGAACCAGAGCGAGTGGAGGTGTCTTGAAGGTTTGTGCAGACCTAGCAGTATTGTTCATCTACAGCTCTCAGCCTCTGGGGGCAGTGTAGTTGCAGTTCTTTATCTACCCCTTCCCAACACTATTTAGCTCTCAAGATGCACACTCATAAGCAGAGTGGGAAACTCTCACTATTGTGAAGTAGTCAAATCTACTGTGCCTTGACAAGTTTCGCTTGTACCAGATTCACAAACGAAATTCTACTTGCACCTAGAGGCAATTCAGTTTATAAGAACACTGGATGACTCCCTTTCTCAGTAATCATTTTCTCAGGCTTGATGGCTTATTGCTTATTGGTTCTCACAGAGATTAAGACAAGAAGAGATGGACAAGGTGTGGGCCTCCTGGGGAGCTTAGAGAGGGGGAGGTAGTGCTCCAGACAAGGACACTTCGGAGAATGAGTAAAAGATGGATCTAAGGGAATTGTTTGTCATGTGTCTCTTTCCAAAGATGTGGTACCTGCCATGCCTTTTCCGGAACTGCCTTACGGTGCTACGATATATGCGTACTGTGGTTTGGGGTTGTTATGTTTTCTCACCTTTTTCTCTTCCAAGAAAATCCAATAAAAAGATTTCTTACAAGACGAGAGTGAGATAAGGGATTGTTCAATATTTGTACTAGCCTCATATTCTTGAATTATGCTTGCAGCAGGAACGCCCCTGTCCTGCACAAAGGTGATTGCATTTACACGCTGTTTTTTCCTGTCTTCACTGCTGTCCCAATGACTGGGTAATGGTCAGAAAAAAAGTACACAAAGTTTGTGGCACTTGCCACGATTATGGGGAGCGCTCACAAAGGAAAGAAATCCATGTTTTTAAAATTATTTTTTAATTATTTCTAGAAGGAAATCTTCAACTAAATACTAATTCTTCTTAACATTTTCCACATACATTTAGCTCAGCGCATTTCCTGGCTGTGCTCCCTTCCTTCATCAGTAGTATTAGCAGTGACTTTAAAAAGAATTGCCATACACATATCAAAGACTGTGCCGCACAGATCTAACATTTTCCACATTAAAAAACACTTTCATATCAGATAATAAAATTGCTCCTACTACTAATATCTTAAAGCCAGCTAAAACTTGATGCTCGAAGTTGCATGTTCCCAATTGACACTGTTGCCTATTGGGCCCAAAATTCTTGAAAAAATGCTTGTCTTCAGTTTATAGAATGCTAATCTCCTTAAATCAACCTTCTCCTCCTTTCAGTCTTTCCTCATTTTTTACGAGCCTGCTACATCTGTTGGGTACGTTAACCTAAATTAAATTATTCATCCTGCAGAAAACGAGAACAATCATGTGAGCCATTTAAAACATCCGGGTTTAGTGCATTCAAGAATTTAATCCACCAACATTTCTATTAGAGTAAACACTAAGCAATATGACCAGCTCTCCTCAAAGTGATATCTATGTAATATATTTTTGGTAGAAGTAAGGAGCTTACATGTCCATACTCAATTAAATATTACATGATCCCCTGGCCCCATAGTTTTTGTCCTCATTGCCAATTTGTGTTCGTTTATTTGTATTCTGATGTTACGTGAAAATTGTCCAACATACAGTTTCCGTTGAGGTCCATTAAGAGCATAAACTACTCATTTTGTTCCGGCGGTAGAAAATGTCTTCAATTGTATATTATTCTCAGTGCCTGGATGAATGAAGTGCCTACCTTTAGTCACATTGTAACAACTGGTACTTTGTAAGGGGGAGTGGGGGTTTGAGAGAGTTTCCAATATTTTTAGTCAACATATGACAACAGCTCTTGGTGTGACTTCGTTAACTGGACAGGTCCTCAGACTCACAACTTGATTGACCCAGTTCTTTTATTTTTATTTTTTACCATGTATTCTGCTTTACACCACTCAGCTCAGTCAAATGTAGTAGAGAATCATCACCATGTCCTCCTCTTCTTCTACTTTGTAGGGTATTGTGTCCCACTAACGGATGGCCACTGCACATCTGGTCACTTACTAAAGTGCCCATTAGGATTTTGCTGCCCGCATTGTTTCTGCGCAGGCATTGGAGGCTTCAGTGTAAGACACCCCTTTCTTGTGGTGTAAAGCTTGAGGGATCACACAAGTTAATTAATCTCAGGCCTCCTGGTTTTAGTGCATGTTTTTTCTTTACTTTTATGTATGCATGAATGCATACTTTTTAATTTTCGTGTTGATGTACTCTCACATTCATTCATACATTGGTCAGTGAACAACTAAGCAACTCGCACATTTCCACATGTATTTAAATATGCGCTTGCACTTTGACGACTTAAGGAATTTAGAGAATAAAGGAGCTATAAGTAATAGAAGAATACACTCACTTGAGAATAGCATTGGAGTACTAGCTCGTCTGCATCTGCAGCTGTTTTTGCTTCCATAGGACATCTCATATATTTAAACTCTGTGCTGTTCATAAGCATATCTTTTGGCCTGGCAGTCATGACTGAAAGCATGGGTCTACACTCAAAATAAGTTATTTATGTCTTCTGTTTTAATCATGAGTACAGATATGGAAAGTAATGTTTTCTGTCTCTATTCATGTTTGTGAAAATGAGAAAGAAAAGAAAATCAGGGACTTTTAATTGCAAATCTCCTGAATGCATAGTGTGGCTCGTAGAATGGTCGATATACGTAAAATGTTCCTATATTAAGCGCCTAAAAAAGTGCTACGTGAGACGTTATGCAACTGTTCTGGCATGAACACTAGACTTCAAAATGTGATCACACCCTCAAGGCTCCTTACCGGAACAAACAGGGTGCCTCTCGAGCTGAGGGTTTCTGTGAGGGATTTGTGAGCACAATCCTGGTTTGTTCTATCTGGCGCTTGGAGTTCCCTCTCTCAGATCCAGAATTCCTTATGCTTCTACATGACTCTATCTAGGGGCCATGAAAGACCACTAGATCTGTGTGTGTTGTGGAAGAGTGCGGCTGACGAGATTTATTTTCCATAACTGTGGCTGCTCTATTCAAAGTTGTAACAATGAGCCGCTAATTGGAGAGTGATGCTGATTGGGAAAGATGATTAAGCTGGGCAGTTGGTTTTTACGTTTGAAAGATTCGAATGCCAGTCGTAGAAGTTAGTAAATTAGTAAAAATCAAGTCCGACTTGGAGACCATTGATCTTGGCCTTCCACTGAATGAGCTCTGTAGTGCATGGAAATCAGAAGGTTTCTTAAAATTTATATGGAGAAAATCAAGGGTCTTCTTACAAGATTCCAGTCAATCATTTGTTTAAAAACCACTTCTTGTGTTCAAAAATCAACGTCACATGTGTATATGTGTGTGTATGTGCTTTCATTTAGAGAGGTCTTTTTTGCTAAATTTACGGGTCCTGGGGCAGCCAGTAGCTACTCAGCAGAAACATCCCAAAGCTCATATTACTACGATGAGCTCCCTAATCTGTTCCTAGAGATTCTTCCCTCCTTCCTCTCTCCTTATACTATCCCTCTCAATCCAAATAACTGACTAACATATCCATCTCTCAAGTTACTTTCATATTTTCACTATACTAATTCACCACTAATCCTGTATGGGTTCTGGAGTAGCGTGCTACTCGCCGAAAAAGCACTTTGACGCCTCATCAAGGATAATAAGTTATATATAAATGCAATTTGCAATTACAATTAAACTAATCCTAAACCTCATCTTACTGCTATGATCTCTCAATAAACACTTTCTAGACTTTTCTATCCCCAATTATCCTTTTCAAAAGTCTGCGCTTTGCCACCGCCCATAAAAAGGATGCTACAGCACAACATACAAAGGGAAGCTGTTGAATAAAGTGCAGTGCCGGTTTATAATGGGCACATTTGTGTTTTCGAAGCATAGAGACTAAAAAAGGTTTTCCTTTGAGGATCATAAAATCTACAGAAGAATAAAATATGTAAAATTGATTGCGCAGCTTTCCCGTCACAGGGACATGGCGGTAGGCCATTCACCAAGTAAATATTAGCCGGGAAAACAAACATTCAAGGGATATCATTAAAACAAAATCTTACCAATATATACCGGTGCTGAAGGTTCTGTACAAATGACAAATACGATTTTAGTATGTTAGTACTAGATTATGTGACCAAAATAGGCAAATTGTGTGACACAGTGCACCAGATTATATGGCAGTATGTGATATTTTTGTCATTTAAACACAAATTATTAAAGTTTGGGCAAATGTTTCTCTTTGTTAGCACCAGTTTAACGCCGTAGTACGGCCGCCAGTATCTGAATGCTGGCCTGTTAATTTTCCCAACTGGTCTGTCTGCCACTGTACAGCATAGGTTGTTGTGATTTTTAGGTAACATTTGATCTGTTTCTGCAAGAAATATTTTTGTTGAAATGTGGAAATTATACAGCAGCCGGTGAATTATGTGGCAAGTGCAGTAAATGCATTATTAATAGTCCAGTCGACCTGGTCAGATTACATTATTAAAAAGAAACCAGAGAGAAAATGTACAGGCGAATGCGCTCCGCCACAGAGTTACTGTCTGTAGTTTGTTATATGTAGGATGCACAAATGTGTGTGCCAGAAGCAAAAATTGTAATTGTAATTGAAAGGTGTGTGAAAAACGCTGTGCCGCAGTCAATTAGGCTGCATACCCTCAAGGGAGGGACATATTACATATCCCAGACAACACCACAAACACTAGTCTTCGGCAGAATTAATAACCAACAGGTTTTGCAACAATGCCGCCTTTAGAGCAGCTGAAACCGAACATGAGGTAGAGAGAAAATAAAATAGGCGGCGTTGTCACATAAAAATGACACTTTGCTCGGCAACGCCCCAATTGGTGCCAGATGAAAAGAATGAAAAGATTAAAAGAATGTAACTTTGATAGCTCCCTTAATAAAGCTGAGCTGCCAAAGTAACATGGGATGACGCAGAGCATCAAGGGCTCTAGGGCCTCAAAGGGTTCTCAGTTGACCTGTACTGTAGGGCTTTTTAAAAAGAATCCTAAGTAAATAAAGCTGCCAATGTGAATGTGACACTGAGAAACAGAGTCCCTCCAAATTACGTGTCATATTACCAAAGATGCCTTCGACGAGTCATGTTGTTTTTTTAGGTCTCGCGACCTATCGATGTGCGCAAGCGCATCGAGCGGAGCGAGAATTCAAGTGGCGAAAATCTTCTTCAAACCACGGGCTTTCAGCCCCGCGGTTTTCATGCAGTTCACGTGAACCACGTGATTAAACATGCACGCGCATCGGCAGCATTTCTCCTGCAGGCTCGCAAAAGGCTCTCCTCCCTCACCACATCAAAGTCATCAATCACCCTCCCACAGGCTTCCCCAGCGCTGCCCCGCCCCCTGCTTCACGCCCAGGCCATCTGTTCCCTGCCAGACCTCGTTTAACTTGTTCCCTGCTTGCCTCTCCCCCGCCCCCTCTCCCCCACCACAGCAATGCCGATGGCTGGTTTCACTTTCAGCACGGCAGAATATGTTATCCCAGACTGTATGTACCTTCATATGACCATAACTATGCTCGCATTTCTGTGCCCTCCGATTTTTTCACCAGACGGTGTGTATCTGCATAGGACCATAATAATGCTTGTATTTATGTGCCCGCCGATTTTTTCACCTAGCGTCTAAATGTTTCTTCGTGACTACATTGTCCCTGATTGCTCCGTCGATTCGGACAATTGTTGCTTTGAATGCAAGTGTATTCCAACTTGCGCTACCTGGCGATATCGTCTCATCACGGACAACATTGCCTCCCATTCTGTTTGTTGTTCCTTCATTCATCACACCCACTCGTCCCTCCCAGTCCACGGGTCTGACCTATCCCTGTCCACCACCCCGTTCCTCCCCTCCCCCTGTTCCACATGTGACTTGGCCACTCCCCCCGCAATCCCGACGTTACTTCCGGAGTTCGTGGCGTTTCCCTGACTATGCCAGACTTGTCCGGGCTTCTCCGTGCTGCATTACTTCTCCAGAGGTACGTGTTTCACCGTCCTCTACCCTCTGCTCGCTCTAGCTGTCCATGAGCTGCCCGATCCCGTATTCGAAGTTATTTTTTCCACGATGCAGATCCAGTCTCTGCTTTCCTGATCACCGGTGGGATCAGACGTTATTTCTAAAGTCAACACGCCACCTTTCTTCCCTGAACGACCCGGCACTCAGGTTAGTTTCATACTACACTCCCCCCACGGGTACGCCTTCCAACGTGCATTCTCAGTTGATTTACCCTCATCCCTTGACTTTTCCCTACGCAGCCCCCGGATTCATTCAGACTACCTCCCTGCCTCCTTTCACCGATATATGGTCGATCTATATCCCAACAGGTATTCACATATTCAGTTAGTCTTGCCTCGCTCCTGCCCCGGCTCTTCCGCCTTAGCCTTCCCAACTCCACGCCTTCCTCTCCCGCTCCTGTTGCCCCCACCCCTGCACCTCCCTCCTCTCCCAACCCACCAGCCAATGCCCTCCACGCACTCACAAGCCCCTCGGGCTCGCCATATATCTTATTCGCTTTTTGTCGCCCTGCGGATACAAGCACACACCGATCTTGTACCCTGTCTGTTGGACCTGGCCATCCCCTTTCCAGTTCCTTCCCGCGGAACCAAACCCTGACCACATCCAGACCCTTCCTCATTGCTACCCGCAGCTAGCCCCTCCAGTTACTTGGTTGACTCAGTCCATAGCCCTTCGTGGACATGACCGTCCTCTTTTCCACCCAACAGAGCGGCTCGAGCACGGGCTACCACTTGCTCCCCGGCTTTGTGGACACGAACGTCCTCATTTCCACCCTACAGAGAGCCTCCAGCACGGCTACCACTTGCTCCCAGCCTCTCCTGAGCTCACTTCCATTTGCCACCACACCCATTGTTGTATCTTGCACGCCCTTATCGGCCACCACGCCAGTCAACTTGTTACTAGAGTTCCTGACTGTCCCCCAAGGCTCTCCCCTCACACTCTTCAGATCCTCTTTGCACTTGCCCAGCCCTCTCAGTACTCCCTAGTGGCCCTTGCCAGGCGCGTCCATAGCACCATGCCATTCCTGCGGTTGTCATTCTCCTTGGTTTGTCCTGACCCCACCCCCTTCTCTCTCCCCTTGTACAGTACTGTTCTCCACCCAACCCAGTCCTGAAGATGATCCCAATTCATGAGGATCGAAACGCCGTCGACCATTCAGCCTAATAAAAGGCGCTACCGACAATGTGGCTCATTTCACTAACAGCCTACCTACATCAACAAGCACTGGCGTTGCCAATAGGTCTCGCAGTAGGAAAGTTGGAGGTATTGGTTTTGTAAATGGCAAAGCCCTTTATATTTTTAAAATGAAAACAAAAATAAAAGGCATTGTTATTTGCAATTGTAATAGCTCCAACTTTCCTACTGCGAGACCTATTGGCAACGCCAGTGCTTGTTTAATTGGCTAAAAACTCTCTGCAAATTGGGTTTGAGGGACTCTCATGAGAGACCCTCGAAACCAACTGTCCAGATATACAAATATTTTTAAACCTTAATTTCTCAAAAACTACTGAACTGATTTACACCAAATCATAAAAAACACAATCTGAATACCAAGATCTAGTGTCCTGGTGGAAATCCGTTTAGCAGTAGCTCTCTGTCTAAAGAAGTCTATGGAAAATACATGGGGATTTTGCATTTTGGACCTTGATTTTTTCATAGCCTCCGGTCGACGGATCACCCCGAAACTTTCCATGCACAAACTAGTCAAGTAGTGCCTTTTTGGAACATTTCGTGGAGATTCGGTAAACGATGCCAAAGTTATTAGCAACACAAAAAACACAATTCCTATGGAAATGCTGACCTAACTATAACCACCCAGTGGCAGTTGCCATTGGGTAATATATGCACAAGCATAGAAGTTAGGCCTTGTATTAATATAAAAACTTTCTTTAAAAAAAAAACACTGAAATTAGACAGTCATAATTCAGTTCCCTAGCAATAACTTATGTCCCCAGCATGCATTGCTTATGACCTCACATACTACACCACTCAGGACATCTCAAATGACATTATTGATGGTATCACTCATACACAATTGTCGTTTGCAGCATAGAGTTACAGAGTGTAAATGTGTGGCTACATAGCATGGAAACAGACTAACCCATGGTTTTAAACATGATTGTGCGTGTTGGAAGTTATATTCAGCACTGTTTACAAATCACTAAAGTGTGGGGTGCAGGTATTGCCTTCACATAAACAAGATAAAGACTCGGCACACCAAATGTGGGTTGTAGAGCTATGTTTGAAAGTAGGTTTAGGCTTAAAGCCTGTTCCAAAAAATCAGTGAGAAAGGCCAATCATTCTGTTCACAATAGCTAATCTGCCAGTTGATATGTGGTCATATTCCCATATTAAACAATGTGTAATATAGTGCTATAGACAAATTCTATGTAGCGAGGATGTTTACAAAGTGAGAGTAATTATTTCCTGAACTTCGAGGTAGATTTTGAGGCATTGGAGAGTGCTGAATAATGTTTAGAAGTGCTTTATCTCTCTTTGGTTTTGTAACAATGGCTCTCAGGTTGTGTGCTATTTTCCCCATCTCAGGAATGTGTGTAGTGTATCAATCTAAACTACAGAGTGTAGTCAACGGGGTCTGGAAAAAAGTGTCTTAAAAGTGGCAAATGTATACCCCCCAACAAATTCACTTAACATTACGGATCATATGAAGAATTTAAGTAGGTAATCTCATATGAAGTATTTACGTAGGTAATCCCATGAAGGTTTACCCTTTGGCCTTGTACTGCATGGGGTTGGATTTCTTTATTGTTTTAATTTGTGGTGCAGCTGAAGGATGGAAGGATTCTAGCTGGGCCAACTGTCCACATATCACTAACTTTTAAACCTTCATTTCTCTGGCTGAGCGGGTTTACACTAAATCACAAAAAGCATGATTTCGGAGTAAAAATCTAACATTCTGCCAAATCTGGTGTACTTCTCATCTGTTTTTTTCTATAATACTTCTTACTGAGCTGACAAGCTCGTGGATGAAGCACCTGCGCGCCAGTGAGTGGTACCGGACCTGATATAATATTTGGCAGCCTAGTCAGCAAACCCCAAATAGAAAGACTGTATTCTCTACTGATGACTGTTAATAAACCAGAAACATGTGTCTAGAGATCAGCACTATCTGCGCCAACCTTGGCAAAACACTCAAAATATCGGAGCGAGCTACAGGAGACTGCATTTCCCAGAATGCTAGGGGTGAACCTTGCCTGAGAGGTTAGTGGTGTGCTCCCACATCCTGTTGTGTACTGCATGGGGTTGGATTTCCTAACTGGTTTAATTTGTGGTGCAGCTGAAGGATGGAAGGATTCTAGCTGGGCCAACTGTCCACATACCACTAATTTTAAACCTTCATTTCTCTGGCTGAACAGGTTTACATTAAATCACAAAAAGCATGCTTTCTGAGTAAAAATCTAACATTCTGCCAAATCTGGTGTACTTCTCAGCTGTCTTTTCTATAATACTTATTTGCTTTGGGTGGCCATGTTGTAGTGACCACAGAAGTGATACTTTAGCCATTTTCCAATGGCGGCAGCTGGGAAAAATTGATGGCCGACTGTTAGACCTGGTATTGTTTAGCGTGGTTCCCCCTGACTTTTTGCCTTCTAACCCCCAGTTTTTGAATGTGTACTGAACTTCTTTTTTGCTGGCTTTAGGACACTGCTATTTTTCACTGCTGACCGTGCTGAAGTGGATATGCTGTATGTCTAAAATGTAATGGCATTTGGTTTCTCCATGATTGGTATATTTGGTTTACATATAGGTCCCGGCTACAGTGCACTATATGCCAAGGGCCTGTAAATTAAATGCTACTAGTTGGCTTGCAGTACTGACTGTGCCACCCACACGAGTAGCGCTTTAAAAGATGTCTCAGGCCGCCTACTGCAGATTTTGTATGTGCATTTCTAAACTGCCATTTCGACCTGGTAAGTTTACCTACCTGCCAGTCGCAAACCTTCCCTTTTATTACATAGGTCACCCCTAAGATAGGCCCTAGGTAGCCCTATGGGCAGAGTGCAGTGTATTTAAAAGGTAGGACATGTACTTTTGAGTTTCACATGTCCTAGTAGTGAAAAACTGCTACATTTGTTTTATTACTATAGCAAGGTCTATCTTTCCCATAGGTTAGCATTGGAGCTACCTTGCATCACTTTAGAAGTGTTACTTCCAATTGTGAAAAGACAGGCATAGTACATTTGATGTCTCTGGACTCACAATTTAAAAACCCATCTTTTAGTGAAGGTGGTGTTTAAGTTGCAGGTCTGAAAAAGCCACTTTTTGAAAGTTGGTCTTTTATTACTTTAACCAGTCTGTGCCTCTACCTATCTCTGAAATACACGTCTGGGTTGGGTGACAGCTGGGCTTTTTGCACTCCAGCTAGAGAGTTGCACACAAAGGGAGCTGAGGTGTGACCTTCATATCCTGATGGCCCATCACCTGGCTGATGGGTCTTCCTGCGCTAGAGTGTGATGGAGGAGCTGATACTCGCCCCCAAATAGGATTGAGCCTGTACTCGCACTTAGAGTTGCATACCCCCCTGTAGTGTGTCTAAGTCTCCCTACTTCAAAGGCCTAAATGGTTGTAAGTACTGGACCTCTGACACCATATACTTGGAGCACTTCTAGAACTGAGGACATTTTACAAGGAAGAAGAGTTCTTGTGCTGCCAGGAGGGACTGCCATTTTGCTGCTTGGTTTGCTGTGTTGGCCTGCTGCTTGCCTGGGTGTGAGAAGACAGAACAGAGCTATCAAAGACTTCACCTGCATTTTGCTGTTGGTCCTGCTCTGCCAGGTGGTGCCAACTCCAGGCCTGGGCCAGTGGAAGTGATCTTTTGGTGCTGCAACCCAAAAAACCAATGCATTGGCACTGACGCGTCGATCAGAACCTGTGCATTTCTACGCAGTATGGCCGAATCGGCATGACTGGCCCCGAAGCCTTGGACACCGCTCTCTGAATGTGCCACACCTCAATCTTTGCAGATCTCCAACTTTGCAGATGCAGCTCCTCTGCATCACTACTGCTTCACGTGTGTTGTACACCGCATCACTGATGTCTGCAATGCACCGTCCCTGACACATTCCTCGCTCTGCGAGGCTTTAGACGAATGCTTCGCCTACAGCCCAGTGGTTCGACATCAGCACATTCACTGGATGCACAGCTCTCTTGACATTGAGGCATTAACAGCGTTGCCCGACTTTGGAAACTACACCTCACCTTCGACAGAGACACATCTCTTTCTTTGCTCAATGCATTGCTCCCTAGCTTCGGCGCATACAGGGCATTGTCAGCGGGTTTGCGTGACCCCTGTATCTGGCTCGTGCTCCATCGTAATGAGACAAATGTTTTTATTTGACTTGGCGACCAGATAGCCCCAGTTGGAGCTAATGATTTCTAAGCACTGCCTTTTGATTTAATCTTGCAAAATTGATATCTTGACTTGTGTATGTTGGATTTTTATTGTTTTGGTCTTGCTTTCCTCAGTTAAGTATTGCCTTTTTTCTAATCTGGTGTGTAGTACTTTTGTGGTGTTTTCACTGTGTTACTGTGTGTAGGTGCCCAAATACTGTAAACATTGCCGCTTTAGTTTCACCAGTCTGCTCTGGGCCTAGCTACCAGAGGGTGGGCACAAGTTAACGTTTGGTGTGTACTACACTTAACCTGACTAGGATTGTGGTTCCTGCTTGGACAGGGTGCATACCTCTGCCAACCATAAACCCAATTTCTAACACTGACCCTCTTTGATAGCCCTAAAGATAACATGGCGTCCACTGTTAGGCAAAATAATGTGCTAACTATTGCTCTAAACAATCATAGAAGCACTGGCATAGTGTAGAATGTTTAGCTTGAAGAATACAGTTATCAAACAAAAAGAACAATCGTTCATGGGAATGCAAGTTGCTATCTTTTTGGAACTCGCATTTAATTGCTGCATTCCTTTATTTTGACACTGTGACATTCGTCCAGGTAGGACGAGCCTTAGAAGAATGGAACCCATCTAGTGGTCCAGAGGTCTACATATCTATTTTGTTAAACATCACAAGTGTTCGTGTGGTTTGCCCTGCACTAAAATGCGCTCAATCGAACCCATGCATGTTATGTCTGCTTTCTGTCTGGCAGCCGGTAAATCTCTGAAGGGGCGGGCCTGCCCTCGGGTTATTCCAACTCAGTGGGTTTAACGAGGCACCAGGCCTCCTGATTGCTTTACACCCCTGCAGACAGTATTACCCAAAGGTTAGCCAACCCCTCCATTACCTGACCGTTATTACAGTCTCGCTCGTCTCGTGCATGCTTTGCATTCTTACATACCAAGTGCGCGTGGAGGGTGGAATTGCAAAATGGAGATTTTAACGCAAAATGTCTGACTGGCCAAACTACATTTTGCTTGCGCTCGACTGAGCAAATCGTCATCCATTAATTAGCCCCACATGTAAACATGCTCACTTTTTACTGTCGTTTAGATGTGCATATTTTTGTGTGATACTTTAATATGCTAACCAGCTGAGTTGAAATTGTACTTTTTGGAGAGCAAGCTGAAGCCCCTTTGATAGATGTGTCATTCTTTATACACTTATTTAATTTGAGTTCATCATATGCTCGAAGCCTTCCTGACACCTAAAGGGACCATAGAGTACACAAAATGCCATGTTTTACATTTTATTGCAAGGCAACGTGGATACCATGGTGACTCTTAGGCAATTAACAATCCGAAGGTATTTGCGTGTTCAGATTTTGAAAGGGGGGAAAAAGATGCTCCAAAGATAAAAGTAGGACTGCAATTTTTCCACGACTGTGGGGCACAGAATAACTAATTTGCCAACATAGCAAGCACTCGACAGTGGGGCACTAAGAGGAAATTAAATGCAACTTCTAAACCGAGTATCATCTGTTTTTACTTAAATTGCTTCCCGATTAAATCTGCTAACTAATCTTGCACTGGCACACAGGAAGATTTGGCTCCCTTTCTTTTCAGTCGTCCTTCTTTGATAACTGGAAATTGTGCTAGTTATGTCCCAGAACATATGTTGAAACATTCGGATTGTCTCAACAAAGCTGGTATGCCTCGTCACCCCAGAATGTATTCAAAGATTGTGCATGGGCCTTGTCCTGGTGGAGCATCGAACTCACCATGGAAAGTGTGAAAGGATACATTCAGAAGGTACTGCACCTTTCCCCTGGCCTCCTTTGCTTGAGAGAGACTGGGGAAGTGTAGCCAAGATGTGAACGGTTTCGGTGATTCATAGTCGCCATTCTGCGTGCATGAGTCTCTATTTTATTTTTGTCTCAATGTTTCTTTTTTTATTTGTTTCTACATTTGGTCCCATGAATATTAGTTACAACAGATTCCCCAATACAGACAAGTGTAGTCATCGCAACATTAATACATCCACAATAATTTATAGCTAGTGAACAGTTTGGACAGCCTCCCTACATTTCTGTATGCTCGTTGTACTAGGAGACTCCCTTTAAATCAACAAGTGAGACGTTATAAAACACTGTTCTCGATTTTTTAATAGACCATTAAGTGGCTCATTCTGGTGATGCTTGCCTACCACTCTACCGATGGTTCTTGGTTTTCTGGGTGCACAAGATTCGGTTATGTTATGCATCCATATAAAGCTTTTGACATTGGTTGATTACGGATCTTATGGTTTTTTGTCAATTTGCATCTTTCTCTTTTTCATTGAAGATGGAATTGAGCTTTAACAATTCTATAATGTAATGAATACCGTCTTGTGTCATTGAATACAGTGGAGTGGCTCCGGGCTTATAATGGCTGGTATAAGCCCAGAGCTCCAACATTAAAATGTTTTTCCTTTATAGCTGTTGCTATGAACAAAGGCCTCAGTCTCCGTGAGGCCATTGCTTTACTAATTTCAACATTCTGCCCTCTAGCAGGCTATACTGGCCATTAAAGGCCTTCCTCTCCTTGCTATAGGCTCTCGCCTCGAATCTTTAACACTGGAGTGGGACTTCAACACCCGGTATAGCCTGCTGCTGCGGGCTATAAGGCTATATTATAACATTGGCATGTTGAGAACTCCATTGAAGACTGTGGAGTAGCGCCTAGCTTATAATGGCATGTATAAGCCTTGAACTCCGGCATTCCAGGGATTGTCCTTCTATCTCTACCTTTTTAATTTAGCAAATTCTACCTTTAGTGAGCGGAATGTTCTAATAGCCTTATAGCCCTTCTGCCTCAGGCTTTACCTGATATTAAATGCCCTTTCCCTTGTTATAGACCCTCTCCTGCAGCCCGCGGTATAGCCCTCGGCAGCAGACTATAAGGCTATAATAAACATCTAGGTTCTTGATTCTTTTATTAATTGAATTATTTCTGTTTCTTATTTTCAGGTGTCTGTTGCTTCAATTTATTAATCTGAGATTTTGAGGATATATATATGAGCTTTGCGCTCATCGACTTTAAAACCAACTGGTTCTGATCTACTTATGTTTCAACCATCTGAAAATATTGATTTGCTTTATATGGTTCAATACCTGAAATCCCAACAATTGGAAAAAGTAACTAAATGGCATTTCTATAGGCATGAGAGCCCACACCAGTCTTCCAGTAGTTCATCAAGTGATTACTTGTCCACATTGAAATTTTACAAGTAAATATTGGGAGATACCACTCGTTTTTGCCCAGACATTTGCTAGATGGCTCCACTACCAAAAAGAACGAGATGAATAGTACAAAGGAAAACGTTCAGGGAACACTGAAACTGTTAGCAGCCTACATGTATTTGGAAATACATTTTCTTGTTTAATTTCATTTCATAAAAACTTTATTTCGGCACATAAGGCCATAAAAGTATTTTCTTGTAGAACAGTTGCACCAAATTCATGTCAACTGGTGTGTATTACGTGCCAGATATCAAAGGTACAAGGCGTTGCATGCAACAGACAAAATAACATAAGGTGAAATTTCCATACATACTATACTAATGTTTCACTGAGATTCTCAACAACTGTGTGGTAAGGGCTCAGACTTGAACGAGCCGTCCTACCATACACCTTATTTTCAATGTCTGTGAATGTCTTACCACATACCAGTGCAGGGGCGTAGCTAGAGCTTATGGCGCCCGGGGCTACCCCTCAGATTGCCGACCCTTGGGGGGGGGGGGGGGGCTGCTGGGGAAAAAGGACGGTGAGCACTTCAAATATGTCCGAGTCTCCGAGGAGAGACACATCGTATTGCTGCTAACAGTTACCTCGATTATGAAAGTTACATTTAGTTATTTATAGTTTTATATAGTGCAAACTTGAACCCGAAGTATATCAGAGCGCTTTACAATTTGAGGCAAAGGTAACAAATCAGAACATTAGTCCAACATGGGGAATCTAATGGGCATTGAGATGTTTACTCCTCTCCAAATCGCAATGGTTGTTTGTTAGAAATGGGGGTCTCTAGTTGGCAATGGCTGGCCACTGTCCAAGCTACTAAGGCTACCAACATCTCCGCAGGGCAGACTGTACTAAGGCTCCCTGCATCTCCGCACGGCAGACTTTACTATGGCTCCCAGTATTTCCGCACGTCAGACTCTGCTAAGGCTCCCAACATCTCCGCAGAACAGACTCTACTAAGGCTCCCTGCATCTCCGCACGGCAGACTCTACTATGGCTCCCAGTATCTCCGCACGTCAGACTCTGCTAAGGCTCCCAACATCTCTGCAGGACAGACTCTACGAAGGATCCCAACATCTCAGGACACTATACTTAGGCTCCCAAAATCTCAGCAGGACAGACTCTAGACTCCCAACACTTTCGCAGGACAGACTCTACTAAGGCTCCCAACATCTCAGGACAGACTTTACTAAGGCACCCAACATCTCAGGACAGACTTTACTAAAGCACCCAACATCTCAGGACAGACTTTACTAAGGCACCCAACATCTCAGGACAGACTCTACTAAGGCTCCCAACATCTCATGACAGACTCTACTAAGGCTCTCAACATCTCTGTAGGACAGACTCTACTAAGGCTCCTAACATCTCCGCAGGACAGACTCTCTACTAAAGGAAATACTCATGCCCAACAAAAACATTCCTTAAACCATTTCTTCTCTGCATGTGTGCCCAAGGTTTGAAACTCACTCCCACCTGCCATCTACATTCCCTCGTCTCTACCCACTTTCAGAAATGAATTAAACCCTTCTTTTTCAACCTCCATTTTATCCCCAGCACATAGTATACGTGTGTCCTTGGAATGTGGTTCCAGTTGTGTACACGCCTTCTCCTCCTCATAGGCCCCTTTCTCTACATCTTCGCCATACCTTCGAAGCCCCTCTGTGTCTGAAGCCTCGTCGTTCCTTGTTTATGATCTTTTCACCAGATAAGCACGCCTGGAGGCCTTCCATCTTGAGATACCAAGACTGCCACGGGGTCTCGATCACACCCATGTACTGACTGATTGTCTTGTGATACTTACTTATGTTTCCTATCTATGCCTGCTGATTACATCCCTGTTGCTCTTAGCTATTATGCTTTTGGGCTCCGTTCATGGAAATATAATAAATAAATGATTGAGGTGAGGAGAGTGGTGCGTTGATCTCTGTATCGGAATATCATCGGAGGTGAAGCGTTGGTTTAAGGTGGGTTGGCAACGATGTGTGTGCATCAGTCCCACCGTAGAAAGAGAAATATAGGGCAGGTTGTGGTGTAGTGTCAGAGAGGGGTGTGTGCGTCGCTGTTCTAGTGGCCGGGATCGGAGGGCAGGGTTGAGAGGGGTCGGTAGAGCTGGTGGAGTGATGGCAGGTGGATTGTCAGTGCCGCGCGGAGCTGGCAGTGTAGGAATAACTGAAGTCCCTGCAGAACAGTACCTGTTACAGAATGGTGTCTTACTTGGTATTTTCGGCGGCCTGAACCGGGTGCAGTGGATCCATGAATACTCCTGTCGGCCCGCCCTGGCGCTGGCAGTGCCCGCAGTGGTGCCCTGGGGCTTCTCGTCCAGATTTCAGCCTTGCCTGGCGCCCGAGGTGCCTGAACTCTCCGCAGCCAGGATAGAGCGGATGGAAAAGTCCGCCAGCCGTGTGGGTGTGTTGGAGGCCGGGATCACGTAGGGGGCGAACTTGAAGCAGTATCCAGCCTGGACACGAAAGGCAGGCAGTGCCTCGTTCGGGACAAGGGGCCACATGTCGAGGGCACCGAAGGGGCAGCTCTGGGGCAAGCCGAGCACCTGGAAAGCAGCCATGGCTCGGGGTCAATCAATACAGCCTGGTGCGGGCGCTTGGCAGAGCACAGTACCACCTCTGCAGTTTCACCTCTGCCTACACAGCCTCGCTTAAGAGCGCAGAGTACTGCTTGCCGCGATCATGCCTCTTGCGCGGCCGGCGATACGCACCGCGGGCGGCAGCTGAGGTCAGCATGACTCTGACACCTATGGTTCGTCCCTGCATTAGCCCGTATCTTTGAGCGGGAGGTTGCCATTGCCCAGGACAGACTGCCTGACTCGCGCGCGCACCACGCCAACTTGCGTGCAGCGTGCGTACGCACAGGCAGCAGTTGAACGCGGGTTTGCTTAACTTAAAACTGTGCCGCCTTGGCACTTGTGGCCCGTTGCGGCGGCGTTTAAAATTTATTTGGGGGCTGGGGACACTGACTGACAAAGTGTCAGACAGTGAATGTCCCCAAACAAATCATACATGCCGCCGCAACGGGCCACAAGTGCCGCGCTGCCTTGCCGCCTCCAAAACCGTGCCGCCTGGGGCGGTCCGCCCCCGCCCCCCCCCCCGCTAGCTACGCGGCTGTACCAGTGTCTATTGCCCCCAAAGTAGAAAAGCCTAGCCTTTGTCCCAGAATGGGTTGTTCCTTGCACCTAAGTTTCTGCATGTGTGTATGTTTTTTCCTCCCAAATTTTTGTAACCCATGTTCCCATGTAACGGCTCTGGGGGCTCAGTTGGAATTGCACTACACTTATCTCCAGTGTTTGCCTAGGGTAATTTTGTGGTTCAACCTTCGGTACAGAATTATGATTTTTTTGACATCTGTATGGTGTCTTTCTGTGTCTTTGGGAATTGTTTTACGATTTTACTTTCCCTCATGTACTAGCAATTCAGAGTTTTACTCTTATGTTTGATCGTTTGTTTTCCGAGCCTGTGCCACATACATTTCTAAGCAGCCCTTCTTCGATTGTTGTGCATGGCCCTTGCTGTCACTTTCCTAAGCAGAGACTGCAGCGGACCATAAGGAGTAATCGTATTTTTCGTATTATTTCTCCGACTAGTGTGTTTGCGGTGATGTCTGCTGGTTAGACCCAAAGCCTTTACTTAGGTGAGCCCTAGCAATGAATGAGAACGGCTTCGTATGGACACTGTCATTGAACTGGAAAATTATGCTCTTCTGTGGTTACACTTATTTTCTACAAGATCTGAGGTAGTCCTATAAAGCTGACGAAGAAAACTTGGAGTATTTTTGTGGTTCCTCTTAGTGGCAGATGTGAGGCGCTTTTGTGTGTGGTGATATGTATGTGAATGTTTGTGTATGCATTTGATTGTATAAAAGGTGTGTTTTAGTGTAGGAGTGAATGTATTTTGTGCCTTTTTTGAATGATCTTTGCGTGTCCTAGTTTTTATATTGTATTTTTGTATATGATTATGAAAAGTTTTTCAGATACTATTCCACTGTCTGAATGATTTTTTTTTTCTATGAAAACAATGTATTTATAAAAAATTAAAATTAAAAATTTCTTTGAATAAATACATCTTTCTTGTGGTTGTGTGGGCTAACTGTATGTGTGATTACAACTTTGTTCTTCTGGTATTTAGGGAAGACCCATTTCCATGTTTCTCTCTAGTGGCAGATGTGACATCACAGAATTTTAGGATGTGTTCTCGATCTGCAAAAGGACAAATAGTGTGTCATTGCGGCATTGTGAAGCAAGATCAATACAAGGGGGCTTTAGCACCCTTGTGCATAAGGCTGGGGACAAGAGACCACCTCCATTTGTCCTTCCACATACCAAGCATAAAAGGTATCAACATCAACGTTGTGGGATTTCAGACATGACTCAGTGAAACGTGAGCAGGTGGATTGAGTTAGTTCATTCTCTTGAAGGCAAATGCCAACCATACTGCAGGCAGAAGCTTGGGCTGAAACCCTATTCATTCATTCACTCAAGAATTTGTTTTAAAGGCACCATTGTACTTTTCTTAGAAAGTGTAAACGCTTGCCTGCAGCACCAGACATAGACAAGATTTATTTCTCACAGAGAAAGAAGAGTGTTTAAAGCAGTTGAAGGCTAAGATCTCTTTAATGTATTTTTTTGTACGTCTTGTGTACAGGGCCTCCAGTGTACATTATGCTTGCCAATCCACGCATCAAAATGTCATACCCACTACTGGTGAAATTTGACCATACCCTTTTGTCTGTTGGTTCACCAAATCTAGTGGACGGGATGTTGATAAAATGTTAAACGACTACCCTTTCAACAATCTCAGTATTGCTCCTTGGCAAAGGGTGAATGTTACATCAATAAATATGCATCTTTTAACTTTGCTTGGCCTTCAAATGAAGTCCTTTTCACATCACGTTAGAAACCACTCTAAAGTTATAGGTGTCGACATACAGATGTAGGTTGATACAAGTCGACATCTTGACCCACTGTATCATCATATTACGCAAACTTTCATGGGTCCTGTCACCATATACTGCTACATGGTAATTACCTATTGCATTTTATATGTATATCTTTCAAGTCCTAACTTTAAATATTTGTCACAAAAATGCTCATTTTCAGGTAGATATCGACTGTGATTAATTACACGTGGAAATGCTGACATAAAAATGACCTAGTTCAGCTGTTCTGCTCCTTCTTATTTAATTGCAGTAAGCAGGTGAAACTGGATCCCTTATCCTCAGAAACCACCAAAGTAACCAAAGGCATGCACCAGTGATCATCATTATCCCTGGTCCTCTTCAACACGCATTCAACAACAGTGTCAAGCAACCTCATCGGTCATAGCATCGGCTATCGCATAAACAGCCAGGATACCCACATCCATATTAGGTTGTGTAACGGATATTTGAAACCACTGATTTCCATCGGATGCCTCACTCGTGTTGAAGATTGGATTGGTCATGGCTGTCTCTACTTCTAAGGATCATGAACACAGATTCTGTTTCCAGACTCCAGGAATCCAGCTGTGCTCCTGTTCGTCCGCGGTGCCATTAAGCATGTTTGAAAACCAAGAGGCATCATCTGCGACTCTAAACTGCCACTCATCCCACCATAGTGTGACCAAGAAGGTGTTGTGCTGCCTTTGCATCCGCAAAGGATCCTTAAATCTCTTGTGATTCGCCACTGGATTGCCCTCTTTCCATGACCCTCTCACATAAGCTACTCCAGTGGAGTTAACGGGTGCTTAGATGTCAAAATATTACGCAAGCTCCAAAAAGCATAAGAAGTTACTGCCCACCTAATCTGGGGCCTATGAGGAACTGATCACATCTCACCTCTGCTAATGCCGGTCCATCGACTGCCAGTGAAGTTGCACAGTGAGCACCACAGGCTGGCTCCAGAGCATCTGTCCAGAACTTCTCCTCTGATAACACTTAAACACGCGTGTACAACCTAGTTGAGCCTGAGGATTCCGTAGCGAGGACCTGACAACACTAGAACTGCAAACCATCTCTTTGTGTCGGCGAGGCACCTTTTGCCATCAGAATGTTTCTTCTTCTGAGTTTCTGGCCAGAGGCAGGAGGTGTAAAACTTGCTTTTAAGAAATCAGAATTTGGCCATGTGTCCTCTAAGTGGCAAGACCAGCATTTGCAGGTGAGGAAAATGTATCCATGAGTTTAGGTGCAATTGAGGAAAAATGAGAACTGTCAGTAATTAAACAAGTAGAAGATATTAGATGAGTCCGGTGACTCTGTGGATTTGCATCTATTGCAGGAATCTGTGTTTGACCGCATGGTCACAGGTTCGAATCTCAGCAGGTCCATTCAGTCTTTTATCCTTCTGAGGTCTGTAAAATGAGTACAGTTTAGTTGGATAACAATATGCATCTATTATTCAGCGTCCAGAGTGTGTGCTTTACAAATATACATGTTATGTTGTGAGCATGAAGCACACTTTGAGCATCTTCAGTGGTTGCTACGCTCTTTACTTATCCAGATAACTTCAGAGCTAGACTTTTTATCAGAGTAACAAAATTGAAAAACACCATCCAATAGTTTTCCTGTATTCTTTGTCGAAATAAGCAGTCGTTACCTTGATCATTCACTATAATTTAGCAAAATATAGTTCTTGGAATAGAGACACCCGTGTTCCAGTACTCCAGGCCATTGTAGCTCCTTTACTCACCGTGTATCCAATTTTACTTTGTGAGCATACATTTTAGATTTTTCCTTTAAGATATCCCACTTGCCTCTGCACCCTAATCTGTTACTGTTTATACTACTCAAACTATTTTACAGTGCATATAATTTGTATGACAAGTCAAAAGGTTCTGCAGGTTATCCGTTTGTCCTCTTAAACTCTAGGAAAAATCATCGCCCATCGCAACATCGTTTTGCTGACTCGCTCTAGTTTTTCAAATGTTAATTATGGAACATTATCTGTTTTACCATTTCGGATTTGTGTGGGCCACAGCTTTATTTATGTTATGCAATCAATGTTTTGCTAGCTTTTAGGTCTGGGTTTTGAAAGCACAGCTGTCAACAGGCCTATAGCTAACGATGTGCATTTAAAGTGCTGTGGGCCTGCCCCTTTCAACCACTGGGTTTCATGGACCAGCCTCTTCCCACCATTGGCATGAGATTTCATCAATCACGTTTTGGTTCATCCCAGTGGAGTATCTATCTCTTATCTAATGCTATAGGCTGTTTGAGTACATCTTTCCTTCTGCACTCCAGTGTTTGTGATGAAGTACTTGATGGACTACTTTACAACAATAGCCCCCTCTGTCTGCTCCTGCTGAGTCCCTCTTGTGTGTGTGTGTCTCTCTCTCTCTAAAGTGCTAAAGATGCATGTGTTTGCACGTTTAACTCAGATCTATTGGCTTTGTCAGTGCTTGTTGACTAGTGTGGCATCCATAATTCCAAGCACCAGTAAAAGCTGAACGGAGACACCAGCCAGCCAGTGTGATTGAAACCAGGGCACTTATTGCCTTGACGATAGTTCGGAAGAAAAATGATATCAAAATAGGGAACAGGACAGTGATTAACCCACTATCGTGTTAGTTATGAGACATTTAAATTGGGGTACAGCGGATCATACATTTAATTGCATTGCCGTTTTATGATCATTGATAATTTAATCCTCCCCTCAATCGCAAAATAATTGCCCTGTGGACCTTTTTATGTTATGATATTCTCTGTTAAAAATGCAGTGGGGTGCATCAGTCTCACAAGATGCCTTGTTGGTGCTGGTTCTTTGCAGTCACAGGTAGGGGCAGGAGACACTGACATGGCCTTGATACCTCTTGTTGTTGTCTAGGCTGTAATTGATCAAGAATTCTGCAGCAAGATAGGCCAAGGACTTACCAAACGCTCAGTCTACCTGATTAAAGGCATGGTGTTTTTGGAGGCTTTCCTTCATCCTTTTCAGGACACTATACCCCTGTACCACTCCTTTCTTCATAAAGAATGTGTCGATGGAAGAAGAGATGAGAACTGGTCAGTGTAGTCTGTCACACCAGAGAAGGCAATGTCTTTTAGGACCAAATGATGTGGTCTACCGTGTGCCGTGTGACTTCGCCGCGCATCCAGAGCTCCTTTTCTACAAGGAAGGGACATCTGAAGCTTCTGTCTGCTTGAGGATCCACCTAGGACCTTCTGAGACACACATCTTATTATGTCTGAGAATTGAAACAGTAAGCAAAGGTGACAACATACAAATAGAAATGCATAGATGGCGTTCCATACTTTGTGTAATGCACAAAATCATATAGCAAAAAACAGCCCGAAAATGCAAGTTTTTTTGTGATGAATAATAAACTGAAGCATGTGCATCTATCCTTATATAGCCAATTGTGACACAGTTTACTAGAAAGCCTCAGAATAAGTGCAGGAAGTTGCATTTCTATTGTATTGTAGCTGTTCTGTAGGTCTTCCCCCTCCTCTTGTCGAGGTCCCAGATTGATATGCAAGTGAGCGCTTACTCAGAGCCCGTTCTTCCAGTGCATGAATGAGGAAACGGTGTTGTTTGTGAGTCGTCTATGTATGTTGCGCTTTTGGGGCGTGGTGGTGCCCAGTGCTTTAGCTCTGAGCTGAGGCATGTAGCAGCACCCTGTGCATGAAGTGGTATTCAGAGGGAGTTTGAGGGACAGCTTTGGAAGCAGCATGTACAAACTAGTGTCACTTGGGGTGGGCTGTGTTGTATTTTATGAGGGCCCTAACCATTTTTGGTAATGCCTCATTTGACATTTTTATCTTTTTAGCAAACAAGATACCTGAAAATGCCAACAGTTTGTTCTTCACGTATTGAGAAACTCTTGCAACATGCAGTTTCTTAGCGAGCAAGGCAGATAGGTATCTGTGTGGGAAAAACTGCAAAGGCAACCCAGCCCAGGTTAATAAGAGTATACAGATCTCTAGTGACAAGCCCATTCATCTGCACAGGCAGGCTCAACCAAAAATGTGAACAGACCTGCCAACTCGCATGGTACCACCATGTGTCACTCAATATCGGCTCCTTTCACATGGTGACCTTCTGAGGACCTGATAGCTCATAGTGGCAGACAACATGAGTTCGAATTTGCTGCAGAGTGGTTTTCCAGCGTATTGTGTGGAAATGTACAATGGGGGTTTGCAATCTTTTAGGGAACAGGATGTACCTTACGGCTAGAGCTGCCTACTTTGGAGCAGGAGAACCAGGTCCGAGTCTCTGCGTCGGCTCAACATCCTATGAATGTGGGCAAATCACTTAATTTCCCCGTGCCTACCAAAAATGAATGTGTCCTTGTGTACCATAACTGATGCTCATGAAAGCGTTCCAATACCCTAGGGGTGAGAGGGTCTGTCTGCAGCCATATGTGCAAGCCACGCCCCTCTCCATGGCCCCGCCCCCGAGAAGCCCTCTCCTGGCTGGAGAGAGAATGGATTCAAGGCCTGCCCCATTCACTGACCTCTCCCATTCCAAGCTCCCTCCTGTCCTACTGTGAATGTTTTTGGGAAGTTGACAGGTCTGTGTGAAGCAGAGTGCAACTGTTCTCTTATAGACTTCTCTTCAACCTGTCAATAAGCACGTGACTGTTTTTGATTTCTGTGCTCTTTTTTGTGGGAACCTGTACACACAATAGTGTTTGTGCGCTTGCATGTGTGTGGTCAGTACACAGAATACTTTTCAATTAGATGCCCTTAATTGGGGACATCCGTCACCTCTGTAACACATCCTGTTTTCAGCTCCTGAGACCTGCTCTTTGGTTAGCTGAAAATAAGCTTCAGATGTGAAGTCGAATGTGCTCTGTGATGTCCGGGGTCGGTGTTGTTCCTTCCTAGGCAGGGTCGCCCACACACTGCTTGGCACCAGTGGATATAGCAGCTTATTCTTGGATTCACTGAAAGAGATTTCACTGATGTAAAGCTTGTGAAGGTGGAACTGCAGCTCAGAAACAGAACTTGGAATTGAATAAAAACTTGCAAATGCAGACTCTGGCGCTCCGTGGCGCTGCTGTGCGTGGTCCAGCTTGGATTCCCATCCTCACAGTGCTGGCAAAGCAGTTGACAGGACTGCCTATTACTGAGTGGAACGACACATTGAAACCGCAACACATGACAACGTAAAGGGACACATAAAAACAGCGAGGTACTCGGTTCAGCTCCCATTCCAGGCACTGAGCATTTGAGGTTCAAATATCAAATTCAACAGCTTGTGCTACTGTTTAAATGTCTGCTTTATACATCGGATTATCCACTATCACAGAGCCAAAAGGTAGCAAGCGCATTAACCAACAATGGGGAATGGGGAATAACCTTGTCGAGACATGAGCACAACACACAACACTAACCAAAACCGACAGCTCAGTGGGGGGGGGGGGGGGTTATTCTCAACCAGCCTGTTGCTGTCTTCTGTTTTGTATGGCTAAGGTCCATTATGACGTGTCTGGAGTAGTATCCTCTGCCACACAGGAGGATCCCACCACGGCTGATTCTCAGTGGCCTCATTTTCCTGCACCTAGAATTGTTGGGTGCAGGAACACTGGGCTTGCTTTTACTGGTTGTGGGGAAGAGAGGGAGATGGACAGAGGCCTGGAGCACAGCTAATAAACTCCCTCCCCAAACACCCCCTTCCCCAACCGCACCATGGGAGCATGGCACACCCCCTGCAGTAGTAACAGAGCTTGCCATGCCCCTTGTGGCCTGCCCGCTGACTTTACCACCTGCTCGGAGCAGGTGGTAAATGTAAACGGAAAAATACCCCAGAATATGGGAAATCTTATCAGAAAAGGGCACTAGAACAATTGGTTATTACTTCTTCCAGTGGCTTTTTCTCAGACTTGCCGTGCCTTCTTGGTGTGAAATAAGCATCAATGAGCACATGATAAATGCATTGGTAAGTTCTCAGTGAGGAATGACAATTTTGGTGATTTGACACTCTGATTGGTTTGAGGCTTTTTGAGGCTTTCTTTCCTCTTCTACATAAGATGTACCTGTACCCTGTACCACTCCTTCCCTTTCTGTCTCATCAGCCCCCCAATTTGACTTCCTTCATATCATCGACCTCTCCAACTTCTTTCTGTCGTATACTGTGCTTTTATTTCTGTTTCCAATCTTTAAAAAAAATGCTAGAATGCTTAAATTGGCTTCTGCCATTGGTAACCGCTCTTTGCTCAATCCAAGTCCACATGTTTTTATGCTTTAATGTTTGGTAGGAACCAACATATACAAATAAGACTTGGCTCTGCCCCAAAAGGGACAGTCCAGCCGGAACGGTTAGGCCAAGGCCCCTCTTTATTAGAAGGCAGGCTAGTACCTTGTTCGTCCTCATTAATGATGTGCTGCTTGCGATTTTAGGGCACAGTGTGATGATGGACCTTCCTAGGGGCCTGGCTTTTCCACTTCTGGTTAGTCGCAGGGCAGAAAGAATTGGACAGCATGCTTCAATCTGTTAGATTTGTTCAGGAGGGTCCACGACTGATTTGGGGACTGTTGGGCTCTGTCTGTAGTGTCTCACTCAGCAAAGAAAATGGCCCGGTGTTTAGCCTAGGGTCCATACCAGTGCCTGAGATTATTCCAGTATTTGGCAAAACAGAAGGGGTGGACTGGAAACTATGTCTGCAGTTTCAAAGCAAATATGTTTTCCATTATTTAGAGGTTTTGCCATGATAAATTCACCCAGCACTTCAACATATTCTCCTACTCCCCCAAAGTGACTCAGGATAATCCACTATATTTGAAGTTCTCAGCTAGGACAGTGAGGGTTTCCCCGTCCGTGTGTATGAATCTGCTGTCAGAACAGGCCAATAGCAAAGAAAAGTCTTGTGTAAATTGACCAGTGTCCGTATCCTTGGCAGATTTTATGCCAATCTGTATGGGAACCTGCAAGGTACCCCAAAGTCAAAATATCCAGTTTACTAAAAAAAAATACTGTGGATGTTTTCAAGCATATTGGACACACTGAAGTCCACTTATTTTTGGTGCAGAATTGCCATACTTTCTCTGGTGATTTGGCTAAGCTGGAACTTTGCCAGTCATGCTGTTTGATCAGCCAGTTGAGATCGGGCAGATGAAAGACTATCATTTTTGTTTGAAGTGCCCACATCCAGACTTACAGAATACATTTAGTGTATGATATCTGCCATTTGCACATCCCTCTCCAGCAGCGGTATTGTTAAATTTGCTTTCTTTTAGGTGGATTCTCTGTTACAGTCCTTCACTACATCATGTTTTTGCACCAGTTTAGGGTCACTTTCTCTTTCCTTCTCCTGTTCCCAACAGAAAGGGCTTCCCTTTAGACTCGTTCCTGATTCTCATGTCAGCGAATGACTATCCCTTATTAGGTACTCCAGCCATTGACCCCATACCTTCTTACTTCTGAGGCACCTGCCACATAAACAGCAATACCTTCACATACAGGGAGATGCTGCATGCAACAACATACAGGGAAACGTTTGTTAGAAAAACAAAAACTCAAATCGTTTGTCTGTTGAATGGGCCCTGCTGTTATTCCAGAGTTTGCATAGCCAGTCTTTGGGAAACTAATTATGTGTTCACCAATGATGGAATTACAATAATAGGATAAAGGCAAGAAGAAAGTCAAATTAATTTCCATTCGTATAATTCTAAGTACAAATTAAATTAAATCAAGTTTCTCACATAATTGGTGTTTTTAATTATTCATGGTTTTACGTTCTTCTAACACAAAATTGCAAAAGCAATGGGACAATGCCTTTCTCAGCCCATGCCCCTCCCCTCCCCGCTCTGTTCTCTCCTTCTCGGGCGTCTTCTGCTCTTAAAATGAGTGTGGGAAAAGAGACAGAAGGAAGGAAGCCCTAACAACAAAGATACACAGGACTCCTAAACAGGAGATACAACAATAGTCTAAAAAGAGATACTAGATTTATGGCTCTTCACCAGGGCCTCCATTTGTACCATTTGTACCATTGGCGAGAATTTATGTCCCTGAGTTCCAAGGGAAGGATTTCCTAATCCAGTTCATTGTTGTCAGTTAAGACTATTCAGAGATGCATCTTCCACTGAAGATGGCGAACACAGCTGCAAGCTGACCCCAGCTTTTGCTTTTTATTTATTATTTGAGTTTTATATAGCACTGGCTAGACCCGGAGGTATCAGAGCGCTTTACATAGGGTTCCACAAAATTACATCAAAACATTTCAAGAGCGTCGGAAGATGAAATAAACGGAGCTTAGAAGGGAAAGGGGGTGGGGGAAAGGTGTAGGAGGGAGAAAGGATAGAGATAGTCTAGATGGAGAGACAAAGGAGAGTCTGCCCAAAGCCCGGCTGTATAGGTGACGGCTGAGGGGGAAGTCCACAGCCCATCTCCTCTATAGCTATCAGGTAGCTCCACCGGGCATCAGTCAAGCGGCTAGGTCTCAATAAGAAAACAATTAGAGAGCAAGAGGAGGGATAAATGGAGCATAGAGGAGAAAGCTCGAGGGGTAAAGGGGTAGGAGGCAGAGTACGACGGAGAGATGAAGTAAGGTCTGCCCATTGTCCGGCTGGGTAAGTAACGGCCGAAGGGGTAGTCCACAGCCCATCTCCTCTATACCTATCAAGTATCTCCACCGGGCACCGGCCAAAAAACTAGGTCTCAACGGTCTAAGGTTGGTTCACAGATGGGCTATTGGAAGGGTTGAGATTTTGATCAATACCTTATCACTATCGATCTAAAACCCCGGTCTGGCCGACTGAATCTTTATTGCCTGTCATTGAGGAAAGAAAGTGCATCTCTTACCAAGTTAGTTCCCCCAGTAAAGGACTCTGCTTCAAAGGATCACAAACAACTTCTAGCTTTCAAAGATTTATTATAAGTTGCAGGTACAAGCATCTCAAGATGAGATTCACCAGATACACGGGCCCAACTACGTACACGTGTTCTCTGAAAGCCCTCAGACGAACAACGGAAACTATCAATACCAGTTCTAAAAACAATAGTGCTATTAGCATAGACACATATTGAAATCTATCACTCATTTACAGGCGGAAGGAAAATACAGGTTAGGCTTTCCCTACCCTGCTCTAGATGGTATCCCTACTTAACCAGGTCTCAACCTATCAAAGGTGTCAGCAGTGAATGACTCCCAAGGGAAGCCACCCACTCTCGAACTCTTGGTGAAAACCTATAGTTCTCCAATCATGGCCCCTCTCTGCCTACCCATCCACTCTCTAAAGGGTCCTCAGGCGTCTGCTCTAACTCCACCCAGGGGTGCTATCCCTAATACAAAAATCCAACAACATTTAGGACGCCCCTTGTGAGACGCCCCTCACGTGGTGTAGCTCCTGGCTTTTTCCATGATGAGGCCTTGTGGTTAGAATCGACCTTGCTTCTCAGACTCTTCTCCGGCCCACTGATACCCCTTAAACATTCCGGAACCCTCCTCCATGTCTGGTCCATTTCTTGAACAAGCTTCTATTCATTATATTAATAATTGAATACCCCCTTTTCTCTTCCAGACAGACATCTGCAGCCTAATCCCAATTCTCATGGTCGTCCAACCGCATTGCAACATTCCCCAACCCAGACTAATACGTATAAATCAACATTAAAGCTTTCCAGCTCTACAATATTTTATAGCATTCAACTTCTTCTTTAATTATTAGCATGTTAGTACTCATATTCTACTGATTTCGGTAAACACATCTATAAATCAAAAACCTACTCATTAATACTAAACATTAGTGCAATCCATATTGTGAATTTTAATCACCTTCCCCCTCCCGCCTTGCTCTGGCCCTGAGGCCTACCACCTTTCAACGTTTCCGTATGCCATCTTACATTTTAGCAGCTACACAACATGGATTCAGGAATAATCACGCTTAATAAAATCGTATTACTGCACACATTTCTGTATTAGTTCCACTTCTATTTAAACTTCTATATTAACTACACATTTCAGAATATAGCTTTGTATACTATCAGCACTCATGGCATTTCTCTTCATGATTTGTGCTTACTGCGTGTAAGTGTGATGTATTTCTACATTTGGTCAGTTTGCGCTCTCTCAGTTCCCCCCTTTGATGACCTCTCGGGGTCATCATTAATATTCAAACTGCAGTGATTGCTAGCATAACTCGTTTCTGTGTCTCCAAAGCCCTCAGACTCCGGTACTGACTATCTTGTATGGCAGCCAATCTCTGCAGCTGTTTCCTCCGAGCCCTCTCTGACCTTCTTGATCTGTACCATTTGAATACCCTCACCAATCCCCACAACACGATCCCACAGATCAATATTATGATGATAGGTTTTAGTATTTTCCACACAAAGCTTTTGCCTAAGGTGGTGAGCCAACCTCCAGCGTCACTTATCCCTTGGCCCACCTTTTCCCAGACATTTTCTCTGCTCAGGTCTTCGATCTCCTTGTGAATATCAGTTATGTTCCTAATAACTTTTTCAAGGGGCTTCGAATTGTCTGGAATGTAAGTACAACATTCTTGGACCTTCAAAGCCTTACAGACTCCGCCCTCTTTTGCTAACAGGACATCTAAGGCAAGACGGTTCTGAAGAACCATAGCCCTTATCGATTGCATCTCTCCTTCTACCAGCATTAAGGACTGAGCAGTGCTGGCAGACAACCTGTCTACGACTGTTGCTAGTCGTCTAATTTTAACATCATTAAGAATTAATCCCAGAAGAGGGAACACAGCTCCAAAGACATCTCCAACCATTTCTACACCTCCTACATCTCTCCTTCCCCTTGCTGATGTCTTGCCCTCGATGATCTCTAAGTCTTGGGCATGGTATATTTTAGGGAAGATAATTGCCAAGTAACATGAGCCATACCAATTATCAGGTAGCTTCACGTAAGCATTTCTTCCACACACGAAATATACATTTGGAATCACTTGCATTCCCTTCAGAAAGTCCTTGGTGTAGTACTCTAAATTGAAAGCATGTTCACAGCTAACTTCTCCCACGTATACATTTTCATAATACGTTTTGGCTCTATGAAGACATAACTTTCCTCTCTGCGTTCTATCTAAAGCTATTGGACCACTACTACCCTTTCTCTTGTGTGCCTTTTCTTCATCGGTCCAATCTGTTTTCCATTGTCCTGATTTTTTCAAAATCTTTTGTCTCCTATTCAGATCATCCACCTGCCCTATGAACTTTTTCTCGACTTCTGACACCCTGCATGTCAGGTTATTTCTGCGGGCATGTGAAGTATCTAAAGTAATCCAAGGAATGAAAAACTTTGCCAACCTGTCTTCACTCTTCCAGTAGTCCCATTTATTCATTTGTTTATAATTTGGGACTTCTGGTAACACTGCATCATAATTGGAGAAATAGTATTCAAAACTATCTCTCCCATAAAATATACTGAGCAACAAGCTACATGTAATGCCATATGTCAGCGGGAGGTGATGATATCGAATGCCTTCATCTACAGACGCCGGCAACTGCATGCAGACGTAACAGTCCTTGACCTCCATGGCATCCACGTATTCATATAATAATTTTGCATAAGCATTTGACCTAAAGTCACCTTGGGACTCATCCACGTGTAACCTGCGGGCTTCTGCAGCTAATAACGCTTTCTCTTGTGTGTTTTCCCCTTTCCCACCAGCAACGGTGGGTGTAAGCGCCTCTACGGATTTCACATCAGCTACCTTTGCCTCTTCCTCACGTCCCTTTACATAGGAGACTGTTACTACTAAAGCTATTAATATTATCACTCCTACTATTAGTGTACCTATTATACATTTCGCTCTGCGGTTCTGGGTACCAGCCTCCATTTCGTCAGATAGTGTGGCTCTCTCGTAACTCAGCACAAAGTTCCTTTCTTTTTTCCGTTCCTTTACAGTCCCTTTACTCCTTTTCTCTTGAGAACCACGCAACTGGAAGCTGACAACCTTTTCCGCAAAGGTTCCTTTTAGTTCAATATAGACAACCCTAGCCCTTCTCCATCAACTCAAGGGAAGGTCCCTAAGATTCTCTGCTTCCTGGGCGCTAGGTAATCTTCTTTTCTTCTCGCTTATTTACAAAGTCTTTTAAGCATCTACTATCAGGCGCTCGCCTGCAGCTTCGACAGCAAAGTTCAATATTTCCAGACGAAGATTGTGCTCTTCTGCGGCTGATATCTTTGTACCAAAATCAGGGAATTGCAATTCTGTGAGAAACATGTCCTTTATCTTGCTGAGGCGGGGAGGACGGGGGAGCATGAATGTCAGTGACCCTTCTTGTTCGACTCCGGGTACTAACAGTCGTATCTCCACTGTTACGATGGGCTCAGAACTGGACACCACCACCGCTCTGATCCTCCCTGTCACTGGTTTCGAAGCCATCTGTCGCCAGATATGTCCACTCAGGGGTGGAGTATCTTCTGTTAGGCACCCGCACTCTTCGTGACCTCCTCAACTCCGGTGCTTCAGCGCCCTGAGCACCGTCTTCTGGGTCCGAGTCTTCTGATATCGGAGGAAGGGTTCTCTCCAGAGTTGACCTTAGGCTAGAGCTCCTTCTTTGCGGCCAATCAGCTTCTCCGCGTACCCTTCTACTCCGTCTTCTTCTCGTTTGTTCACGCTCTCTGTCAGACCTATCAGCATCTGACTCGTACTCCCAGCTACTTTCCCCTTCAGTAGCGTCGTCTGTCTCGCTGTTGTACTGACCGTCCTCAGCTTGGTCAGACTCGTTCCCTGCTTCCGCTGGCACCTCTACAGCTTGGCTAGCCCCCTCTATGGCTTCTCGGTCCGCTGCTGGACGTCTATCCGAGAGAGGAGCTGTTTCTTCCAGAGGTGCTGGAACTCTCCGCGTGTGCGACGCGTGAATCCAATTGGGCAGGCCTCCCACTTTCACGGCCGTGTTTGTGGTCAGGATGATCTGGAAGGGCCCACGCCAACGAACATCCAAGCAGCTGCTTCTCACGTGCTTTTTCACCAGGACCCAGTCCCCAGGAAGCAAGTCATGACAAGGGTCCTGGCACGATGGTACCTCGGCAGCCTGCACCTGAAGGGACACAGAATGAATGGCGTCAGACAGCCCCTTACAATAGTCCAGGATCATATCATCTGTGATGCTAATCAATGCAGCAGTTGGGACAGAAGGTAACCTCATTGCTCTTCCCATCAACACCTCGTGGGGAGACAAACCCGTTCTCCTATTCGGGGTACTACGGAGGCTCATAAGGACCAATGGCAACGCATCAGGCCAACTCAAGGATGTTGATGAACACACCTTCGCAATTCTGGCCTTGATGGTGCCATTTATCTGCTCCACAATTCCTGAAGCTTCTGGTCGATAACTGCAATGTAGTTTCTGATCTATATTCAAAGCTGCACAAATCATTTTCACAAGCGAGCTGTTGAAATGCGTTCCCCTATCTGATTCCAAAGAGGCCGGCACCCCGAAGCGCGGGATAAGTTCCCTAAGCAATATCTTAGCTACTGTGAGGGTGTCGCACCTGCGTGTAGGATATGCCTCAACCCATCTGGAGAAAACGCAAACAACCACCAGGATATAACGGAGGCGGCTGCACCTTGGCATTTCAATAAAATCTATCTGCATTCGGTTGAATGGACCTCCTGACCTCCCTATGTGGCTCAGTGCAACTGGTGTCTTTTTCCCTACATTCAACTGCTGGCACGTCACACAACGCTGGCACACTGCTTCGGCTGCTACTCTGAACTTGGGGTTGTACCAGGTCTGTCTAAACACTCTCAGCATAGCATCTCTTCCTAAGTGGACAGGACCATGTATGTGTCGGGCCATTGGGCTCACCATCTCATTGGGCAACACTGCTCTGCCGTCTGCTGAAACCCAGAAATGGGCCTCCCCCACTACACATCCTGCCTTTTGCCATGTTTCTCTTTCACAGTCAGGAGCATTTTCTTGCATCTCCTTCAGTTCGTCCCAAGTATCAACAGTTTCCAATATCATAGCTAATTCAGTCCTTACATTTATTCCACCCACTTCCACCTCGGTGAAAGAGTACCCTGTTTCCGCGCAATACCGTGCGACTTCGTCGGCATATCTATTGCCTTGTGACACGAAGTCCATATTTCTGGTATGTGCGGTACACTTCACAACTGCGATACCTGCTGGACATTGCAATGCCTCTAACAACAGGCGCACAAACTCTCCATTGCGAATGGGAGAGCCTGAAGAGGTCATGAAACCTCTTTGAGACCATAACTGCCCGTAATCATGAACTACCCCGTAACCATATTGACTGTCAGTGTATATGGTGACTCGGATTTGATTGCTTGCCAGGCAGGCACGCGTCAGGGCAATAATCTCGGCTACCTGAGCGGAGTGTACTCCTTCCAGGCATCCAGCTTCCACTACTCCAGTAATTGTACAAACAGCGTAAGCTGCTCTTAACTGCCCAACTTCGTCTCTTACACATGAGCCATCGACAAAGAAAATTTCATCTGGGTCAGTCAGTGGCTCATCTACGATGTCGGGTCTTGGTTTGGTGCATAGTTCAGTCACATCGAGGCAGTCATGGTCTGTACAATCTTCATCATCCTCAATATCGTTTGGAAGTGGCATCAAGGTAGCAGGATTTAAAACAGAGCATCTCCTGAGGGTCACGTTCTCTGCAGCAAGAATGACTTGCTCATAGCGCGTGAGCCTGCTGTTCGTCAGATGCTGTGTTTTGGTCCTGGTCATCAACAATTCAACAGAATGGGGCACGTGCACCTCTAACGGGTGCCCCATGACAATATTCTCACACCTCTCGATGCTGACACCTGTTGCGGCAACGGATTTGAGACATCCGGGCAACGCTGCGGCTACTGGGTCTAAAGTAGCCGAGAAATACGCGACTGGTCTACGGGCATTCCCATGGATTTGGACTAACACAGACAGCGCGCATCCTTCTCTCTCACAGCAATAGAGAAGAAATGGTTTATCGTAATCTGGCATTCCCAGAGCCGGAGCACGACACAAGTCCTCTCTCAGCTGTAGGAACGCCATCAAACAGTCTTTGTCCCATGGTACCGGATCACTCACCTCCTTGTGCGTCAGTTTTTGTAAGGGCTTTGCTTTCAGTGAAAAGTTTGCGATCCACTGTCGGCAATATCCCACCATTCCTAGAAACATCCTGACTTCTCTCTGCGTTTTAGGCGCATTCATCTTCATGATGGCCTCTATCCTGTCTGGTGACACCTTCCGTTTCCCTTTCTCAATTCTGTGTCCCAAGTACTGTACCTCTGTCAGGCAGTACTGCAATTTTCCCGGGGACACCTTATGCCCATTTTCGGCTAGATGGTTTAACAAAGCAATAGAGTCTTCCCTGCAAGCTTCCTCTGTCTCTGACGCCACAAGGAGGTCGTCTATGTACTGGACCAGAACTGACCTCTGGGGCAGTACTAGACTTTCAAGATTTTTCTTCAGGAGCTGGTTGAAGATCGATGGGCTCTCTGTATAGCCCTGAGGAATACGACACCATGTTAGGACGCGACCTTCCAGCTTAAATGCGAAAAGAAAATGGCTTCCTTCGTCCAGAGGGATCGAGAAGAAAGCCTGACAAAGATCAATTACAGTGAACCATTCTACTTGGAACGGTATCTGAAACAGTATCACTGATGGATTCGGTACCACTGGACAACACGAAACGACTATGTTATTAATCTTTCTGAGGTCCTGCACTATCCGGAATTTCCCATTTGGTTTCTGCAGACCCATAATCGGGGAGTTACATGGACTACCCACGATTTCCTTCAGTATTCCCTGCTTAATCATGGACTCAATCACGGGTTGTATGCCTGCAATCGTTTCTGGGGTCAATTTATACTGAGGGGTTCTTGGGAACTCAGCATGTGGTTTCACTACAATTTTCACTGGGTCTACTCCTTTCACCAACCCAATCTCTTCCCCAGTGAAATCCCATACTTCTGGAGCAACGGTCTCTCTCAGATCCCAGGGGAGCTCGTCTACTGTCAAAGTGGGATACAGTTCCACACATATTCTGGAGTTGGCGACTTTAAAGTCAGCATCATCATCATTTGTCAGTACCTCCACTCCTTGCGGTGTACAGTATATAGTGCAGTTCAATTTACATAAAAGATCCCTTCCTAGAAGGCATACAGGACTAGAATCGCAAACCACAAACTGGTGCTCATCACTGTACTTCCCTATTTTCACCTGCACGGGTTCCGTCAGGGGACTGGTCATTCTCCTGTTAGCGACCCCCACCACTTGTATGGTCTCTCCAGACATAGGCAGGCCTGGCACTGCGGCTGACCTGATCGTGGATCTGGTGGCTCCTGTGTCCACTAGAAATGTCGTGGGGAACCCTGCCACTTCGGCCTCAACATAGGGTCCCCTCTGATCTACCTCCAGAGCTGCCCCGAGGGTGCAGTCATCCCTTTCTACCCTCTGTCCAGTTAGTGGGTCCACATAATAGCATTCCTCTCCCCCGACAAACAGTGGCATCTGTCTATAGGTCTTACCCATAGTCCCTAATCTGGGTGGCTGTGGGAACTGAGCTCGGGGAGGTGGCCCCCCCCTTTGAGCACCTTTCCCTGGTACTGCGTTACCCCTCTTGCAGGCGCACTCTGGGTCACTTCCTCTTCTACCTCTTCGTCTCCTATCTCAACATTATAGGGACACTCGCGTTTCCAATGTCCCACCTCGTTACACTGGTGGCACCTAGTTGTTTTCTTTAAGGCAGTTATATCTATTCTGGGTCTAAAGGTGGAGTTCTCCTCATTGCCCTTGTTCTGACTGTACTGTTTCTTTCCTCCAGTACCTGTTCCCGGTTGCTGTTGCTGCTGTCCCCCCTTCCCTGCTGCCTGCATCTGCACCACCATCAGTTTCTCCTTTAGTTTCTTAGCCTTGGAGTCTATCTCATCACAACAGTACCTGGCATACCTCAGTATTTCGTCTAGGGGTTTATTTTGCCAACAGATCAAGTGTTGCTGTATCATTAAACTAATATCCGGTCTCAGGCCCAAGACGAATTTGGACACAAATTGCCCTATGTCCTTTGGATCCATTACGTCCAGACCGCTATACTGTTTGAACGCCTTCAGCAATCTCTCATAGTATTTGTGAACTGTCTCTTTGGGTTCCTGTCTTGTTCGGTCAATTTTTACCCAATCTATGTCTTGCATTGGCACTTTATCTTTTAGCCAAGTCATTACTCTCTCGAACTTTGCCATCACACTCTCGGACGGCCCATTAGTCTTAGCATCTCTCTCGGGCTCTATGGTGGGCCACTCAGCGCTAACCTTGCATGCGGTCCACAAATCTCCTGGCACTACTATGTCAAACAGCGTGTTCAAATCTATCCATAGGACCTTTGAGATTTTTACGAATCTCTCAACTTGCTTATACCACTCCACTGGGTTTTCCCGCAATTTGGGGAAAGAGGTGGTAAAAGCAGCTAAATCCCCCCTACTCCAAGGGACGTGGACATAGGTCCCATTTGCGACTTCCCTCAAAGGGTATGTCTCTACTCCCTGCTGTCCTCCTGGTGTCCTCCCAAGTGTGCTTCTCCTGACGGTCCCTCTCTTGGACCACCTCTCTTCCCACTTATCTAGGGCCCTCCATGTCCTTATTCCAGTGATCAGTTCTCTTATGTGTGTTTTCAATCCGATGGTTCGCCTCTCATCTAGATCTCGGTCTGTGTAATGTAGCCTGTGGTTGCCCTGTAAGACTTTGGTCCTTGACAGGTCTACCATGTATTTGCCTGCTAGTTCCACTAATTTCTCATGAGTTGCTCTCGCCTTTCGAGTTACGTCCTTTGCCATGAACAGAATTTCACCCTGCTCATACATGTCTATTCTTTCTAAGGACAGGGTACCGTCTACCATGTCATCCAGATCTGACTTTAAGCTTGAGACATCGAGTCTTTTAGCTTTTAATTCTGCTCGCAATAACTCCTTCGAGGGAGGTTCACAGGTGTCTCTCCCATCCCAACTCCGGGCCCTTCGTTTGGGTTCGGGAGAGTTGGGGAGTGCTCTCTCTTGTTCCCATCTCTCCAGATCCCATGCTCGGCCATCCGATCTTGGAAGGTGATGGAACACAGGCCTGTTACCCCCTATCTTACTTTGTCCATTCTCTCCTCTCTTTTCACAGTAAGCCTCTCTGCTATTCTCCCTTCGATCACCACTCTCTCTTGGCCTCGTATCACTCAGTATCTGATACGATCCTTCCTGGTTTCCCATATTCCCTGGGCTGCGCTCATGTCCGTCATCACAGGGACTATGGTGCGGCCTTTCGCAACTCCCACTCTGTTCTCTATTGTCTGGCACGCAGTGGATACACTTAAAGCTGTCTCTGTACTCCCGAGCCCTTCTATCTTCATCACTACGTAGTGGGCGAGACACCCCCCCGTTTTCCAGGTCTGACCTACCTCCACTCCGGGCCCAATGGGTGCCTCTCCTACTGTCTTCCTCCCTCCCGTCCCACTCCGGACTGCTCTCTTCAGCCCCGCAGTGAGTCCGGGCTCTGCTGTCCTGCCTTTCCCTTTCAGCTTCCGCCGTTATGATGTTCTTGTGAGCCTCTACTGCCTCATCCCACTTCTTCATGTACTCATTTAACTCCTGAAAGGATTTCCGTCCTGATCCCCTCATATCCTCTGTCCGTCTAATGTCCCCCAGATCCCCTGCCGTGGGTACTGGGGTGCTCCACTCTCTTGGTATCGGCAACTGGCTTGGGGAGTTGATCGTATCATTCCTCCTTGCCATCTCTGCTCTTTCTCTGTCCCTCCGTACCCGTTCCTCCCCTCTAGCTCTCTCTGGGTCATATATCGATACTATAGGACCTATGGTAACAGGTACTTGTAGTGCATCAGGTAACGCGTAGGATGTGGCACACTCCATTTCTGGCGCTCTTTGCACCACAAACCTCCCGACCACCTGTTGCACTTGGCTAGGCTGGGACGGTTCTTTCTTTGCAGCAGGATCCCATTCGGAACTGGGAAGCGGCCCATGCTCTCCTGCATTGCCCCCCCCTTTCTCGGCATCTCCCCCTGCTCTGTTATACGGAGGCGGCCTGTCTGTCAATAATCTGTTTATCAGGCTATCCTCTGTCTCGCTCTCGTCATCCTCTTCTAGGGGGTTTTTATTCCCGGGCATCTCTAACACTGGATACAATTTGTTTACTTCCATGTTATGCACCCTCCATCTTTTAGCATCCTCATCCCACTTGGCATCCTGTACTGCTCTTACCGAACGTTTCACTCTTTCTTGCCGTCTATTCATGTTCTTTTCATGCGCTGCCCTAATCCATGCATTAAGGGCTTCGAACTGAGTTGGTCTAGGCAAGGGTCTTGTAGAGGTCATGATTGCTTTTAATCTATGTAGCACCTCTAATCTATACGTCCCGTATTTCGGGAACGTGAGTTCCTCATTTCCATCTGTCATCTTACTCCACTCTGAGATCCACAGAATCGTGTGCAGCCCAACATTTGTCCCCATGTAATGAGCTGGCGTACCCTCCGGCGGGGCTTCTTCCCCTTCATACGATCCCCTACGTTCTCTTTTAAACAGCGCTTTTAACCATTTAAAACACTTCATAATTATGCGCAAGATTTCCAGCTCGAATACTTTGTTTACTTCCTGATGACAATCCACCAATCCTAGCGCGGCTTTGCTAGCTGGCCTATCGCAGCGCGGTCTTTCACCGGCCGGCCAATCCCAGCGCGGCACTTTCTGACGTCACTAGTCTCCGCTTCGCAGCAGCACCCCTCCTTTCTCAGCTCTCCTCGCGGTCATGCATGCGTCCCATTCATACTCCGAAAAATGACTACTTCCGACCAAGCGGTCACTTCCCTCGACTGTACGTCCACAGTCTATCTGTAATTGTCAACACAACTGACGAGATGTCTATTGTCACTCTGATAGGTTCTTTACACACACAGTAACTTCCGACCAGCGTCTGTTACTCGCGCACTCACTCTTACGTTCCCCCTATCTGGTCCTTCGGGTGGTCACTGGTACCTCATGACCCCCTTCACCCTGGTTAACAATTACTCTGAGTGTCCGATACACCCGAACCACTTAAGCTCTCCTTGAGCCTAAGATTTCCACCGGTTGCGCGCGCTCACAACCTGTTCCACAGTCTCTCTACAGTCATTCAACTCCGCCAGACATTACAACATAGATACAATACAAAACACCGCAATCTTAACACGCATGACCCTTTATACTCACTCTCGACCGATACTGCTGCTTTTCTGCCTCACGTCATCCGGTCCTTCTTCCGCGGGCGGTTCTTCCGATCATCGGTCTCTTTCGGGCTTGGGGTAATCTAACCTGGCCTAGATCACCTTCCTCAAGAAGGCAACCATCCTCTGCTACCAACTGGAAGGGTTGAGATTTTGATCAATACCTTATCACTATCGATCTAAAACCCCGGTCTGGCCGACTGAATCTTTATTGCCTGTCATTGAGGAAAGAAAGTGCATCTCTTACCAAGTTAGTTCCCCCAGTAAAGGACTCTGCTTCAAAGGATCACAAACAACTTCTAGCTTTCAAATATTTATTATAAGTTGCAGGTACAAGCATCTCAAGATGAGATTCACCAGATACACGGGCCCAACTACGTACACGTGTTCTCTGAAAGCCCTCAGACGAACAACGGAAACTATCAATACCAGTTCTAAAAACAATAGTGCTATTAGCATAGACACATATTGAAATCTATCACTCATTTACAGGCGGAAGGAAAATACAGGTTAGGCTTTCCCTACCCTGCTCTAGATGGTATCCCTACTTAACCAGGTCTCAACCTATCAAAGGTGTCAGCAGTGAATGACTCCCAAGGGAAGCCACCCACTCTCGAACTCTTGGTGAAAACCTATAGTTCTCCAATCATGGCCCCTCTCTGCCTACCCATCCACTCTCTAAAGGGTCCTCAGGCGTCTGCTCTAACTCCACCCAGGGGTGCTATCCCTAATACAAAAATCCAACAACATTTAGGACGCCCCTTGTGAGACGCCCCTCACGTGGTGTAGCTTCTGGCTTTTTCCATGATGAGGCCTTGTGGTTAGAATCGACCTTGCTTCTCAGACTCTTCTCCGGCCCGCTGATACCCCTTAAACATTCCGGAACCCTCCTCCATGTCTGGTCCATTTCTTGAACAAGCTTCTATTCATTATATTAATAATTGAATACCCCCTTTTCTCTTCCAGACAGACATCTGCAGCCTAATCCCAATTCTCATGGTCGTCCAACCGCATTGCAACATTCCCCAACCCAGACTAATACGTATAAATCAACATTAAAGCTTTCCAGCTCTACAATATTTTATAGCATTCAACTTCTTCTTTAATTATTAGCATGTTAGTACTCATATTCTACTGATTTCGGTAAACACATCTATAAATCAAAAACCTACTCATTAATACTAAACATTAGTGCAATCCATATTGTGAATTTTAATCACCTTCCCCCTCCCGCCTTGCTCTGGCCCTGAGGCCTACCACCTTTCAACGTTTCCGTATGCCATCTTACATTTTAGCAGCTACACAACATGGATTCAGGAATAATCACGCTTAATAAAATCGTATTACTGCACACATTTCTGTATTAGTTCCACTTCTATTTAAACTTCTATATTAACTACACATTTCAGAATATAGCTTTGTATACTATCAGCACTCATGGCATTTCTCTTCATGATTTGTGCTTACTGCGTGTAAGTGTGATGTATTTCTACATTTGGTCAGTTTGCGCTCTCTCACTATCCTGAAGGGTAGGCTGGATGGAGGATGTGCTCAGGGTCTGGTCGAAGTCCGTTTTTTTCCTCAGAGGAGTAGCACAACGTGGTAGGGAACAATGTGGCAGCCATCTTGGGGTCAGGCAAGGGATTCTAACCTTGGAGTTAGAAACAGCTGGTTCCCATTTTAGTCTTTCGCTCGAGGGGGGGGGGTGTTTGTCGTGCCATGGCGCAGCTGGAGGCCGGAGTCAGTGTCCGCTTGCATCCCGAGGAGAAGAGTGTTTCTGCTTTATAGCTGCCACAGGGAGAAACGGCCGCCATATTACGATCAAGCGGGGGACCTCTAGTATCCCACTCGGTTGCTTGTGATGCTAAACGAGAACTTCCCTTGAGGCCTGAGCTGATTCTGCTGTTTCAAACAAATAGGCTGAGAATGAAATGATTGTCTCCACATGTCCCCACCTCTGTGCTAGTTGGTAAGATAACCCGAGCAGGAGCATAGAACCTTAGTGCAGCCAGGCAGATTCCAAGCAGGCCACATCCCAGGCTGGCGTGGGGTATAGTCCAACCTTTCTTTCACATCCCAGACTGAATTGAGGCTAAAAGTGCTTTATTGCAGCTCGGCCCTTCCAAGGTGGCAGCCCCCACAATATAGCCAGCGAAGAGTCCTACCTTTCTTTTCACAGTCCAGACAATTAGGGCTTGAAACAAAGGACTCTTGACTACTAGGGAAATCAGCACTTTCTTTCCCCCCAGACCTAGCGGATTCCCAAGCCCACTGAAGAGTCAGAAGTAGTGCCCAAACACATTGCCACAACAGGAGCATTCCCCTGGTACAATGATAGGTCCTAAACAACCCGGTACGTTTCTATGATCAGCCTCTGGGCCAGTGCTCAAAGCGCGAGCCTAAACACCAGGGCTCTAACGTGTATTACAGCGAATACATGCAACAGCAGCACACGCTGGACAGCCCTCCAGGGGCGGGAATTGCTCCCAGTGTACAATTTGGCGAGGGCCGTGAGATGCACGGGTGCGCCCCGCATAAGAGGTAGCGCCCAACAGCCCACAACAAGGAGCCGACCTCCAGACTCCGCCTGCTAGACTGCCACTCTCTTTTCTCTGCACCGTGACCATGGAGGAAGGGGGGCAAGACTCACCAATGCCGATCATCCGACCCAGCAGCCAGCGCCGGGGAGAGTAGAATTCTAACTCCGAGTTATCAGCGCTTGAACAGCTGCTCCTCTGCTCCCTATGTTCATGCGGTCAGGCTCGCGCTGTCAGTCCGTTCTTCAAAATGCTCCCCCTATTTCACGCAGAGTATTTAGTTGGGTTTCTAGATATCGGCGGTGTTCTGGTGTGGCGGGCTCATGCCGATTAATGTAGCTCTATGGGACGTGTTGTAGCGAAGGCGCTCCTTAATGTGTCTCTTCTTCACATAGGCCCTGGTCCTTCACCGTCATGCCACCATCTTAGTTTCAGGGGTGAGATCCCTCTCTAACTTATTATCCCACCCTTCTTCAAACATCTTCACCGCATTATTGATTTGTGCTTACCGGTGAACATGAAGGCTCATTCGGCTTCCCTTCGTCCCTTTGTCATGTCTTTTGGATTTCAAAGAGGGCAGCAGGACCTTGGGGACTACCAACCTACCTTCATGGACAATGAACACTGCTTCCTGTGTAGAGGGAAGGACAGGAAATGAGGCGACAAAGGGCACACTGAGCGACCCTTGAGCAGTATGGGTGGAAACAAGCAAACAAGCTCCCCTAGGAAAAGAAGTACCAGCAAGGTAACAAAAAAAAAATATTGTTTCTTTTATGTGCGAGACCTTGCCACACATCTGAGGCGTTCTTATACAAAAATATTGCTTATCAGCATGTTTTCACAGAATAAATCCTTCTCAATCACTTAGAATGAATTCTAGTCATATGGTGGTGCCATACTTTTGAAGTGCATCTCTTCACTAAGTATTATCACTATTTGCTTTACTAGAGTTATTCAGTTTTTTTTCTTGCAATCAATTCCCCTGAATGTATTTCAATAGGGATTTGGAATCTGGTACGCTTACTTAGTAATGTTGTGTTGAATGTAATGAAACATTTCAGTTTTAGGTAAGTTCTTCTACTGGTGTTCTGCCCGATTTCAAGCACCTCCAATATTATTAGTCAGGGGAATTAATCACTAAAAGATTAAGTGATTTACAACTAACACTTAAAACCCTGGATCGTATCTCCATTCATTGCATTAAAAAATATACAAATATGACTTCTCCACCCAATCTCAAGAGACAAAACGGCGGCTATTGCCAACTTCCTAATCACACAGGGAAGTGAAGGCCTTGTCGAGGGCTGTAGTGTGAGTGTGGCAGATTTCTATAAACAACGAAGGAGTGACTAAAGTGCAAAACAAAAGTGGTAATCGCAATGGATTCATGAAATAATGCTTCACTGTATACTACACGCGTGATCAATGCTCACACGCGTGCAGAAAATACAGTGGGGCAGTCTTAGAAATCCCTAAGGGGGCCCGGACGACCGTCTACAAACGGAAGAAAGTCAGGGCGTTTGCTAGTCACCATCTAGTGGGTAGAGGGAAAAGACCTAAGTTCTTAGAAGGACCCTCACTCACCACTAGTTGGTGACATGCTTCATCATCGGGTCCCCGCTGGGCTGACCGAATGTCTCCCCAGCGTGCTACGACGCCTGATTACAGCGGAGCAGGATGTGGTGGGTGCAACAGTGCCCAAATTAGGAAGTGACTAAACGTGATAGTGCAAAAGTGTATTAAACAATTAAAAAATGCAAAGGTTGTGCCTTTAGAAAAAATTTAATAATGGCCAACCCGCATTGGTTAAAAACGAAGTGAGCGGACTCCCACGGTTCTTAATTAAGGAACCGGAGTCCTAAATCAGAGGTAAAATTTGGTCGACATGTTTCAGCTGTTAAGGTTGCATGTAGCTCAGCTTTCTTCAGGACCTACAACATAAGTCCTCCGGTGGTGTGCACGCTCTAAGGTGCACCCTCCCGTGAGGCTCTAAGTGTGAAAAAAATATTTTTATTTCATGTCAAAGGATGGAAGAACAAAGCCTTCGTTCCCGGGAGACAGCCATAGTCCGTGTAGGTACACGGTGGGGAGCCGCTGGCGTGGAAAATAGCGCCGCGTGAAATCAACCCAGGCTGTCATTTCCGAAGGAGCACAATTTGTTCCCTCAGAAAGTTCTCCCTTTTTAACACACCCCTACCAGATTGAGTAGTGCGGTGGTGATGGAATGTTCTTCCATCCTTTGACATGAAATAAAAATATTTTTTTCACACTTAGAGCCTTACGGGAAGGTGCACCTTAGAGCGTGCACACCACCGGAGGACTTATGTTGTAGGTCCTGAAGAAAGCTGAGCTACATGCAACCTTAACAGCTGAAACATGTCGACCAAATTTTACCTCCGATTTAGGACTCCGGTTCCTTAATTAAGAACCGTGGGAGTCCGCTCACTTCGTTTTTAACCAATGCGGGTTGGCCATTAATAAATTTTTTCTAAAGGCACAACCTTTGCATTTTTTAATTGTTTAATACACTTTTGCACTATCACGTTTAGTCACTCCCTAATTTGGGCACTGTTGCACCCACCACATCCTGCTCCGCTGTAATCAGGCGTCGTAGCACGCTGGGGAGACATTCGGTCACCCCAGCGGGGACCCGATGATGAAGCATGTCACCAACTAGTGGTTAGTGAGGGTCCTTTTAAGAACTTAGGTCTTTTCCCTCTACCCACTAGATGGTGACTAGCAAACGCCCTGACTTTCTTCCGTTTGTAGACGGTCGTCCGGGCCATCTTAGGGATTTCTAAGACTGCCCCACTGTATTTTCTGCACGCGTGTGAGCATTGATCACGCGTGTAGTATACAGTGAAGCATCATTTCATTAATCCATTGCGATTACCACTTTTGTTTTGCACTTTAGTCACTCCTTCGTTGTTTATAGTATATATGATTGGGGTACAGGAGTGTCTACACCCTACCTCTCTTGTTGATATTGAATGTGGCAGATTTCTGTCTGGTAGCAGAAACACCCCCAATTACAGGGCTAATATGTAAGATTACCGTGGCAAACATAAGACTCTTAAACGCTGCATTTGTTTCCAGTTCCTAACTTTTTGCGGATTGAAGATGTGACAAAAATGGTTGTACTAATGATTATTAAGGCCAAGAATATTGACATATGAGGATGTGGCCTAACGGCTAGGGTGGTCAATATCAAATCTGGAGAACTGGGTTTGAGTCTCGGCAACAATGCTCAACATCCTGTGATTCAGGGCAAATCACTCAATCTCCCCATACCTAACAAAAATTAATATGTCCATCTGTAACGCAACTGGTGCTCATATAAAGCCCTCTGATACGTTCGGGTCAAGTTTGGGCTGTATAAAACTCCCACCAAAAAAGAGACATTTCGAAAGGTGAATGCTTACAGGGAAATATCGATTTACTATTCCTATCTCCACATCTATGTACTTTGAAGATCTAAATATTACCAAGGTACATATTTGTGGAGTTGGGTATAGAAAATCTATATTTACCTTCTAATAGTTTGTATTCTATATTTTCTCCTTGACATTTGAATGTCTCGATATTCTGGATGCATACGGACAAAAAGA